>NC_038043.1:4223668-4823668 GCF_002211085.1 Panicum hallii | reverse complement strand
GACCTTTCTTTCTTAACATACATAGTGCTATTCTTGCCTGCATTCTCGGTAAGTGTTGAACTGCAACCGGCAAACCTAACTTTTTGTCTGCTGTTTCTACTCTTCCTTCCATGCCGCAACAGGAATCGCAGGTGGCGCTTTTCGTCGGATACAATACAATCCCAGTGCCTCAATCAACAGGTGGTACTGTCCTACTGCAATGCATGCTCTCTAGTGATGAGTGCATTGGGGAGGATGCATCACCGAACAAGGCAGGGTTGGTCAATCGAGTGTCTGGTCAGAGGTGAGACCCCCAGATCAATCAACAGGATCAAGAAGCTAGGTCAGCCAAACGGAATTCCAATGCAAGCGCAGCGTGCATGGTGCGTCACTGCACTCGTTAATAAGGGGTGTACGGAAGACGGAGGGCCGGGGCTTAATTATATTAGTCTGCGTTTCGCAGAGTTCGGATCCAACGGGAGCTTTATCAAATAATTTTTCTCTTATTTTAGAGAGAAATAATTTTCTAGTGATTCTGTGAAATGAACTAAGGGTATGTTTGGTATAATTTTGGAGTTGAACTCTACCAACTCCAAATAATTTTTTAGCCACACACCCTAACTCCAAAACTCTGGAGTTCAAGTTCAAATAAACTTGAAATTTTGGAGCACCTCTTTTGCAACTCAAAGAGCTCGAATATAGGAGTTGTAAATTGGCACTTATTACGGAAAAAACGATTTTTTGTTTTTCCCTTCCGCAGCCCCCCACGACTGCCTCCCGTCCCGAGCCCCCCTCCCGCGCCGCCGGCGCCCGTGGCTCTCCTCCCCGGCCACAGCTCCCTCCGCCGTCACGCCTCCGTCGCCGGCCACAGCTCCCTCCACCGTCGCGCCTCCATCCCCGGCGGCGGCGGCCAAGCGCCACGCGGGGCGGACCAAGTTCCGGGAGACGCGGCGGCGGCGACATGCTGCAAGATACGATAAAGTCGTGCAGAGAAACTGCTACTGATGATATTGATATTTGTGATTCCAATATCAAATCAGCTAGTCAAGGCTTTCGTGATGTTCTTGTCCCTGTCCTCATCCGCATCCTCCTCGGCTCGTCTCCTCCAACTCGGGTCCGCACGAGAACAACAGGAAAGAGGCAGCTGGATCGACGCAAGCAGCCGGGTCGACGGTCACCTCGAGCACCTGGGCCCCCGGTTCGGAACAGGTAGAGCATGGTTGGAGAGAGGAGCAGCTGAACGGGACGACGAGGTAGGAGCTGCCATCCGTCCTGTCGCCGCCGTGCCGGCCATCTCCGTCCAGCCCGTGCCCGCGGCGGAGGTGGAGAAGCTGGCAGCGACGGAGACTTGAGAGAAGAAGGACGGGAGCTCGGGGACGGGATTGTCTCCTAGCGGCGGCGCTGCAGCGAGGCCCACCGACCGTGGGGTTGCGAGCGCGGCGGCGCTTGCTGTCGGTCATGACGTGCGTGCGACCGAGCGGATAAGAGTGGGTGCGAAGAGAGCATAACGGTCAATTCATGTGGTAAAAAAAAGGTGAAATTATAAAATGAATTAGAAAAAGGGAGAGAAGGCATTGTAGGGGAAGGCATTGTTCATAATAGCATCTAGGCGAAATCTAAAAATTTGATGGTATTATAGTGAAGTCTACTTTTGAGAATGGCTAAATTGCAAATTTCTCGGCTGCACGAGGCTACGAGCGCTCGATTTCATATGTGGCGGCCGGCGTCCCGAGGAAGAAGGAGATACGGATCGAGAGGATGACATGTGGGGCTATGAGTTAGGGGCAAAAAGGATAATCCATCCTCAAAATTCTCTTTTCTCGAGCTTGAGGCACCCTCCATGCCAAATACCCCATCCAGCTAGCTCTAACTCCACCCAGAGCCAGGTCCAGCTGGAGTTTTGGAGTGGAGCTGATTCAGACAGAGTTGGAGCCATACCTAACAGGTCCTAAGAGACTAGAAGCTGAAAAGTAGCTTCTCCTGATTGAAGTGATTCTCCATCCTGATTTTAAAAAATTTATGCTAAATAATCAAAGAGAATTATTTTTAGCTACAGAATATCTTCTCATATAGAATCAGCTCCCATAGAAAATTAGAATCAGATGGAGCTCTGCCAAACACATCCTTAGTATCGTAGCATCTCCAGGATTTCTGTAGCTGAATATTCCTGCGGTTGTTGCAGTTGGAACTTGGGAGTTAAATTAAGGGAGTACATACAGGTGACTGATTTATTTGCAGGCCTGAAATCTCAGCTTTAATGTTTGGCTCATGCGCTTTTGCTTCTTTCAGGTTTTTTTTTTTGCCTTCAGGCCTGAAATCTCAGCATGATTGTATGGCTGATGTGTCTTTTCTTCTTTCATATTGGTGACTATTCATGTAACATTCCATATTTTGGTGGAGCTTTATTGTGCAAAATGCCTAATTTTGAAGTTTTTATTTGTGAGTGAAGCCATGAAATTGTTTCAAAAATATAAGTTAAATGCTTGTCTTCCTATCTTCCTTCCTAGTAATAACAATTATGCGTCAAAAGGATTTAAGCATAAGTGCACTAGTGATTTGGATTTATCCGAATTTATTTGGAATTTCTAGGTGAAGTTTGAATTTTTAACTGGGTTCAAATTTAAACTGAATAGATTTGAATTATAGCAAAACCTAAAGCTAAATTCTAAAGTAACTTGGGCCGAGACCCATCACTCAGATCAGCCCACCTAATACACCCTAGCGGATCGAACTGGGCCAAAACCCAGAACGGTCCAGCACTCAGATCAGCAGTCCCTCACCATTCTGCGCAGGACGGCGCGTGAGCACGTCGGGCCGCACTGCACCGCACGTGCTTCTGGTCTCGCCTCGCCCGCACGCGCGTGGTGGCCCGACACGTCAGCAAATTTAATGACAAACCCCCCTCCGTTTCCAAATACTTGGCAACTTTGACCAAGACACAAATACTAAGACAATTCACCTTTTAAGCATGAAATGATCAAAATACCCTTGTAAAGGTATTTTTTAGTATTTCTAGAATATTCCTATAATATTCTTGTGAGGACAAAATAGAAAATCATGTTTCGGGAAGCGTGAAGTGCCAAATATTTTGAAATAAATAAAGTGCTCAAAAGTGATAAGTATTCGACAACGGAGGTTGGTAACAAATAAATCATGAGGAGAGAGATAAAATAAGTTACGAGATAAAATCAGTTTCATCTAGATGAAATCTGGTTCACATAGTTTCTAACACACTAAAACTCTTCCACATATCCATTGAGAGCTAGAGTTTCTTTTCATCCAGTCTAACACACTAAAACTCTTCCACATATCCATTGAGAGCTAGAGTTTTTTTTCATCCAGTCCCGTGTCCAACTAAACAGTTCCACTTCATGCATGAATTAAATACCACGAATACCTATGAAACATCAAAATAAAATGTTCATTAAGACCCCGTTTGGATCCCTTCATCTTGAGAAATTAGAATCTACTTAAGATTATTTGTCTTAAACTACGGCAATCCACAACTTTACAAGTATATATATAAACTTAGCTTAAATTTATAGGGGTAGAAGATGAAAATTGATTCTATAGTTTATCATGTTATGTTTCTAATATACGTTATATGTTATACTCTTCGATTCGCTTTTCTATAACAGAAGTGCGGTGTATAAGTATCTCTTGGCCAACAATAATATAAAAATATATTACACATACAACTATATTAGCTTAATTAATTTATATTTAAATTATAATTATTAGAATAGAATTTAATTCTAAAGATCTGAACGGGACCTAAACGAAATTGTTTCTAGATAATATAGCACTATTGAAAACAACGAAATGAAACTTGCCATTGACAATGACGCCCTGCCACTAAGGCCAAGCACTCCACTGACCCATACACTAATCTCTATTTCATTTTTTATCTCTTTGGTGAAAGGACAACAATAATAATGCATCACCTACTATGCTCTTTTGCTAATAATTTTATATATACACACACATACATACTCCGAAAGTTAGCTTTGTGAGTTGTGATGCGGAGACGCACTAGCTGTGTGCTACAATTCTAAAGCTCCCCTCGTCGTCAACGGTGCCGGGACCGGGAGGAAGCTCCGTCGATGGCCGGAGGAGGAGAAGATGAAGAAGTCTGCGGCAGCGAGCTGACCCTCCTCGCCGCGCGCCGCCAGGTGAGCCCGTTCGTGATGCGCGTCCGCGTCGCGCTCAACCTCACGGGACTGCGCTACGCCTACGTGCATGAGGACCTCTCCGCCAAGAGGGCCCTCCTCCTCGCGTCCAACCCGGTCCACAAGGCGGTGCCCGTCCTCCTCCACGCCGGCAGGCCCGTCTGTGAGTCCGCCGTCATCCTCCACTACCTCGACGACACGTTCCGGGGCACGCCCAGCCTGCTCCGCGCCGACCCCTACGCCCGCGCCGCGCAGCGCTTCTGGGCGCCACGATCCACGGGAGGGCCACGGCGGCAGCGCCGGTGGCCGAGCTTCTGGACTGGCTGGAGCGCGACGTCCTCGGGGACGGGGAGGGGCGCCGGTTCTTCGGCGGCGACGCTATCGGGTACCTCGACATCGTGCTCGGGTCGTTCCTCAGCTGGCTCGAGGCGCTGCGCGCCGTGGCCGGCGTGGCGCTGATCGAAGCGGCGCGGACGCCGAGGCTGGCGGCGTGGGCGGAGCGGTTCGGCGGGAGCGAGGCGGTGAGGCCGGTGGCGCCGGAGGTGGGCTGGGTGGAGGCGTACGCGGACATGCTGCGGGAACGGTGGCACGCCGAGGAAGGCATCAGCAAGTGAAAAAAGAGAAGCGGAATGAAAAAAAATCAAATGTTCCAGTGATTATTGTTATCTTGATCGTGGTTTTGGGTTTGTTATCTCGATCGTAATTCATAAAAAGTTGCTATCGAGGAGAAGGCAATGTTTTATGTGTGTAGTTTGGCAGCTTAATTACTGTGCCTGTGGGGGTGGTGAAATTAATTATAGGACATAAAAAATAAAAAAGAAAAGCAACACGTCAGTTCGTGGGCTGAGCAACTCCTTTTGTTGGGCCGTCCTGGGCTCGGTGCTCTCCACGCTGCTTGTTCCCCATCAGACAGCCGCCCTAGTCGTGCTCGAGGTCACCCTCCGCTCTGCCGATCTCCGGCCGCCAGCGGCGGCGACCGTCACCTCCGGCCGAGCTCGCCTGCCCCGCTGATCCGCCGGCGACAGTCACCTTCGTCTGAGCCTGCTTGCTCCGACAATTGCGCCCCACCTGCCACTCCCGGTAAAACCTCTTACGCCTTCCCCCCTTTGGATTCCAGTTTGGTGCCCTTGCTCACCAAACCCTCGATGGCAGCGATGGCGAAGCTGCGCGCCGCCGCCTCCAACTCCGGCGACCTGCTCCTGGATGCGCTGAGCGAGATCCTGCTGCGTCTCTCAGCCAAGGAGCTCTGCCGCCTCCGCGCCGTCAGCCCCACCTGGCGGTCCCTCACCTACGACCGGGCCTTCATCGCTGCCCACAGGGCCCGCCACCGGGAGCCGCTCCTCGCCTTCGCCCACCGCGACGACAACCATGTCCACAACGTCGACATCGTGGATCTGTCCGGCGAGCTCGTGAGGCGGATGCCGAGACCCGAGGACGGCGTCGGCGTGCTTGGCACTCGCCTCGACCTCGTCCGCGTCGCGTGCAGGTACCGGCGCATGGCTTTCTGGGTGCTGAACCCGGCCACCGGTGCTGCTCTGGCGTTGCCAGATTGCCACTCGGAGTACATGGGGAACGGGCCGGACGAGCGGTTCGTTCTCTCCCTGTGGCCTTGTGGAGAGGAATGCATTCGGCCGGGTCTCCACCACTGGAGAGTACAAGGCACTCCGCATCACCCGCTGCTCCTTTGGCCCCAAATATAAGGTCTGCGAGGTGATCACCATTGGCGCCGACGGCAGCGACCATGGAGTGTGGAGGGAAATGCCTAGGCCTCCCTCCCTTATCTGTATAGATGGTGCTATGTGCAGGAAGTCCTCGATTGTGGAGGAGATGAAATGTGTGGTCGTGGATGGAGTGGTGCATTTCTTGATATATCCTGAATTCAGCTATCTCCACTCAAGTTTTGAGCGTGGCAGCATAGCTTCTTTCAACCTGGAGACTGAGGAGTGGATGCCGACTCTCCGTGGGCCATCTCCCGTGCGTACCTTCGTTACGGATTTATCGTTGTCTAATTTATGTGGCTGCTTGGTTACAGTTCACAATATTCGTTACACTTTCATGGACCTATGGTTTCTATCAGATTTTGAGAAGGGGCTGTGGGTCAAAAAGTACAGCTTGCCTTCCCAGGTTGCTAGGCCTCGTGTGTATCCATTGCTGGTATTGGATGATGAAAGGATATTGTTTATGCATGGACAGACACCGGATTCTTTGGTACGTTTTCGCCTGGAAACTGGTATTTAGTTATTTACACATATGACCTGAAAACTGGTGCTTACACTCATGTATTGGACTTGGACATGGGGAGTTTCGATTCGGGATTCATTGGCATTTACACAGGAAGTCTGCTGAGTCCATAGAGATGTTGTCAGTTGGCACTGATGAGGTTAGTATTGTATGATGCTTGCTGGTTGTTTGTTTAACCATACATATGTGGATTTATCTAGTGAGACATAATTAATGCTTTCATCTAGGAAAATTTACTTCAACACCAAATGTAGATTATATTCGCTATGTTATCCTTGGGATCTTTTTTCAGGTCCATATTATTTATTCCATTTTTGATATATAATAAATTTGTGTTTTCAATCGTAACAAGTTTTAGTAGTAATTTACTCTGTACTCTTTGGTGCAGTGGTTATTCAAAAGCATGCATTTGGAATGGTATTTCAAATAATTAAAATTACTCTTCTTCCTAAAAAAGAAGAATAATTATTAGTGAATGTACCAACTACAGAGCTATTTACTATAAAAAGATTATGTACATATGGCAACTAATTTGACCACAATATATCCCAACTAATTTGACCACAATGTAGCTCAATTTAGGATACTGATCAGGCATCCATTAGTTTCAAGGTTTTCTGCATTATGAATGGGTTGCTCACTAAGTTAAATTTATTGCACATTGCAGCCATGTTACTTATGATGCACTATGATATTGTCTTTTATTCTGACAATACAAGATACATGTAGAATTTGTTTTTCTATAGCTATGATATGGTTCACAACCTTTGTTTGCAGTATGTATGGGATGGGGAGTGGGTAGTTGGTCTATCACCGAACGACAACCTTTTAAGACAGTACTGGATATGGGATTGATGTTGAGCCATCGAGACCTGTTCCTTTCAGGCGCTTCTGCGAATCTGCTTGATATGATTTTTTTTTTCTGTGATTACTTTTGGAGGTGAACATATTCAGTGCTGAAATGTTCGTTTGTGCATTAGTTTCTGTCTTCGAAATTGTAGGCTGACAATGTAGGTTCAAGTTTCTCCTTGATAGGGTTGGGTGGGGCTCCTTCCCAAAACAGCCTGTCTGTTAGACTATGGGTGGATGATTACCGTATGGAATGCCGGCAGATCGGCATTGACGGTGGAGGAAATGGTGGTGTTTGAGCTATGTGATCGAGCTGCACGCTCAGATCGAAGCTGCGCCATGGGCCGGCGGCTATCCGGCCCACGATCGAAAAAAAAGCAAGTCGACGATCGATGTGGATCGGCCCACGAAGGGCATCTTACTTCCCAGAGCTAGTCATGAACATGAAAATTACAGATTATAAGAAGTTGGCATATAACTAACAACATACGCATATACAAGAAATAATTATATTGCTCCACTATAATGGCTTTGATTTTTTATCAGATGCTGCAATATTTTTTTTAGATAAAGGAAAAAGGTTCGGAATTCCACCTTTTTCATTACGATGAATAAAGCTGCCATCACAGTATAACATCGTCTAAATCATAAAGTCTAAATGGAGTAAAAAATTATAAAATTGCAGATTATGGTTGTTCTAGCATGATCCAATTTACATTAGGGACTTGTACACTAGCAAACAGCAGGGCTATTAACACCTAAGAGGGAAAATAGAGATTTTGTACTATATTACTCATCAAATCCATTTACAGCGGAGTGCGCTTACAGTAAAGTAGGCAAAGCCTTTGATCTAGCCATGCCAATTTAGGATGATACTAATACAATTTTTAATGTAGTTCAAGAATTCCGTACCACCTAATAGATTTATTATTTCCCAGGCAGATCTTGTGATTTAGCCCAAAGAAATACGTATAGTCCAGCAATCACCATTGTTGTTCCAAGGAGGCTGCTCATTGGAGATACATAATTCCATCAATAATTGCAAATAGCCATATAAGGAAGAGTAATTATAAGATATCTTGTTTGCAATGATTAACAGGTACCTCTTACTTCCAAAATTTAGGTCGTTTAAGTTTTCATCCTAAGTCAGACTTATATAATTTTGATCAAGTGTAATAGCTTATCGAAGAATGTACTAACATCTACACCATCAAATTAGTTTATTTAGTGTTGTCGATGTTTATATAATTTCTATAAACTTATTACTTATAGTTAGAGAGGTTTGACTCATATCAAAAACTACAAAACAACCTAGATTTTTGACCCGAGGGAGTAGATAGCACCGTAGAGACAGTGCAAGCCGACAAAATGTGCAGTGGAAACCAACATCTAGGTTGAAACATGCAGTTTAAAGTTGTCATCTTCATAAGTTTCTTTTTTCCAAAAACGAGTTTGCATTTCAACTTTTGCAATAAAGGACACCTGTGAAGCACTATCTGACATGCAGTGGGTTTCCACTGAAATTTTTCCAAAGAAGAAACTGACCTTCCTACTGTAATTCTGTCTCCTAAAAGGATGGAGCCCAATACAACAGTGAAGACGACTGATAATGGGCTGAACATTGGAGGATACGCTGGGCCTTGCTTGCCAACGACCCATGAATTCAGGCTATATTTCCCTGCCGTTGCAAGACCCCCCTGTGCCACAACAGGTGTTTATTGCTATTTTCACGATAAGGTAGTCATGAAAAAAAAATGAACGCATTATATCATTGTTTAATTAAAAGCAGAGATAACATGATTTAGATATTTAGAGTAGTGAATCCTAGCCTTATTTCTAACCTTATCTTTTCTTGATTTGGCAAAACTTTTTAGTTTCAGTTCCACCAGCAGAAAGAATCTGATGACTTACCGAGTACACAACTGTAAGTAGTTTCAGATTCCATCCAAGCTTCCATGCGTCCCAGTCTCTTCTCACTACTACTCCAGCGAATGCTGTCATAAACCCTCCTACCAAGCATGTCGCCATGGATGACCAATACTTGTATGGGTATACTTTGTGAACCTCTGACTGCGCTAACAACAATGTCATAACTTTTTTCAGACTCCTACAACAGACTTGCACAAGGCGATCATGAGAGGGCACGTGCGAGTACCTGAATCAGGTACCAGCAAGCATATGCGAAGCTGCTGGCCACCAAGAAGATTGTTCCTCTTACATGATGGCTTGCAACCTCTGTCTGTTCATTCTTGTGGTACTGAAGGGAACTCCATAGATGCAGCTCGTTGCCCTTGTAAAGGTTTATGACCATTGTGCCTCCAACAGAGGCCAGGACGCCGACTATCTTCAGTGATCCGGCCACTGTGGCGAATTTCAATCTCTCCATTCTAATTCGGTGATACAAAACACATGCTAATATAAATATTTTCGAAGTTAGGAAATAGAAAAATTTTGCGGCTAGTTGAATATATATGAAGCACTCTGCTGTCCAAAATAACATAAAATAGAAGGAAAAAAAGCTTACTTGAACGCAAGCGAGAGAATGAAGGTGATGAGAGGGATCATGTTGAGAAATATGATGGCGTAGGATGATGTGGTATCTCGGAGACCGTTGTAGTATAGGTTTATTGGCACCGCATACCTGCATATCACAACATTTGATATTTGACCATGGAATAGAAATAATAATAATAGTATAGTGATTGGAAAGTTTTACTAAATTTGTATTATATTAGCCATATAACTCATGAGATTCATGCCAAAAAAATTTGTGGAATTCTTTATAGCGCTGTCGTTACATGGAATTAAATTATTAGCACCAGCTGTCAGGAGTATTTTCAGCTCAGATGCTTTTTCATGGTCCATACCCGATGAACCCGTTGAAGATAATCCACCGTGAGACACGCCAGTTCATCATCTCCCTCCACTTGTCCCTACACGAAACCAATTAGTGAACAAAGGGCAGTTATATATGCCCTCCTCATTTCTTCAAGCTCATGCACAGCTAGCCACCTCTCTCTCTTGTCAATTTTTTTTTCTTTTTTTTTTACCCATAGGAGTTTGCTGTCAACTCTCATACACACGTACGAGTTAGAAGTAGAATCAATTAAACAGAAACAAGTGCCCTAGGGATTAGGGAACGCAGATGTATGATGATGAGCAGATGAACCGAGCAGCAGGTGAAGGGGAGGAGGAGCACCTCTCGCAGATGAGCGCGAAGGGGAGGAGGAACGCGGTGCCGAAGGCACTGCGGTAGGTGACGAGCGCGAAGACGCACAGGCCGTGGCCGATCACCACCTTGGAGAGCAGGACCAACCCCGTCTGGAAGAGCTGCACCAGCACCATTGCCATCGGCGCCTTCCAACCCCCTGCTGGCCTAGCGACGTTCTTGCTGCTGGGAGATTCATGTGTGTTGGCATCTGTTGCCGCTGCTGGCCTTGCCTGCAGTGTCCAAAAATTTCTTGGCAACTTAGGGCGATGAAAGACACACACAACAAATAAAAGAAAATAAAACAGACAGGTGGGAGGATAAGATGAGAGACCGGAGGAAGATGCTGGGGGTCAAGAAGCAGAGGCTGCTCCTCGTCTGCTGATTCCATGACGGTTTCTGTAGCCTTCAGCTGGAGTAGTACTCTTTATACACTAGGCCATAAATGATTTGTGCTGGCACCTGCCCTGTCAGGCACAATGCTGAACGCCACAAATGGTCGCTGGCAGTTTTGAAAACCGCTAGCACAAACCTTATTTGACCGCCGGTAAAAAAATTTTGCTGGCGGTTTTTTATTTGACATGGTCCCTGACTAAGTGATATATCGAGATGCAGCTGACTCTACGCCATGTTCTTACCTGGTCTCATCTGAACCAACCAAAGTAATGGCTGCAATTTTACCAATTTGTGGTAGCTGGACCGGTTTCCCCTTATCTAAAAAATCTGAACCAAAGTACAGTGAGGCGCAATTCATGTTGCCCGAGTCTCTCTGAGAAAAATTCGGTATGTATCAAAACGTCGTTGTTCCAGATGCAAATTAATTAATCCCATTTCAGAGCTAATGATTATTAGGTTCATGTGCGCCTAATTCAGCTCAACTAGTCATTGCTGCATATAGAAAACCACGTATTACCTACCACCAGGCGGCTCCTTTGGGGGCCGCTATACAATGACAATGAGGCACCACCAACTAGCTCGTGCAGATTTTCGGTACACACATACATCGTCATTCTTCAAACTACGAGTAAGTACTGTTCAAGGACAAGTATATTGGTACACTGTACACGTCAGCGGCCATATAAGATTTTTTTTTTATGATGTGGAGAGGAGCGATCGAGGTGAGAGAAAGAGGGAGTCATTTTACAAAGCATCCATATAATAGAACTATGAGATGATGACTTGTGCAGAATTGTACATTATTGTTGACATGCAACTCGTAATATTACTTTGTTCTTTGCAAAAAAATTAGGAATTTTAAAGTTACTACGAGATACTGTAAAGGTTGTAGAGGTTATATGTATAAGTCATCTTAAGATTACATGGCACTGCATATAAAACTTTTTATAAGACAACATCAATGCACTACGCCAAAACAGCAAATAGGAGCAAGCAATCTGAGATGAGCTTCTAGGAGCTCGTCTCAGATTACAGAAAGAGAGACGCGTTAAAAATACGGGCGCGGCGCTGCACGGGGTGGGGGAGAGTAAAGCGAGACGCGCCCCTATAGAGCGCGTCTCGCTTAACTAAAGCAAGACGCGCTATAGGAACGCGTCTCACTTTACTTTACTATTCTGAGACGCGCCCGCATGGTGAGACAAATGCGAGACGCGCCTTTGGATGGCGCGTCTCAGATCATGTTGAGATCTGAGATGTGTCTTTGAGTGGCGTGTCTCGCATTAGTTCCCACCTCCGAGACAAGCCTCGCCTGGAGAAAGTAATGCGAGACACCTCCGAGACAAGCCACGCCTGGAGAAAGTAACGCGAGACGAGTCTCTAGCTGTACGTGGTCCATCCATTGTGGATCGATTACTACACCAACACTCTCCCACAATCATCATTAGGAACATGTTGCGACCCTCAAATCTGGCAGAGCGTGTCCCAAGGAGAGTGCAACCTCCCACTTTCTCTATTAATATCCCCCCTCCCCCACCCCACCCCACCCCACCCCAACATCCGTTTCTTCTATTCTCATGATTGGATTAATTAATAGAGCACTGCTAGCGTTCGGACATCCGATTTTTTCATCGCACAGTCCATCACAATATTGATAAATAATAGTTGCAACATCAGAAATCAATGCTTGCAACATCAAAAAAAATATGTATACAAAATAATTTTGACATCCGGTTCGAGGATGAAAATTCCCACCGCAACATTGACACCATGTTTCGTACAACATCCACTACGAAACGTAAAGAAACAATAATTGCAATATCGGTGTTTGTCTCTTGCACCATATGTCGAGCTTCTAACTGATGAACATATATCGTACGTCTGATTCTTAGCATTACTGTAATTAATAACATGAGCCCGCTGCTTAAAGTGACATCTTTTATTTAGTTTAAATAGTGCAATAGGAATCCATATCCTGAATTGCAACAACAGTAGTTGTAGTATGTTGTATGGGCAGAACATGGCAGAGAGAGATAGAGAGAGAGAGATGATCTGAGCAAGTAAATGTGAAATTTAGGATTTTTTGTGCATCAATCAAAGGAAAAAAATATTAGATTAAATTTTGACTTTTATAGTAAGTTGGAGATCATAGTGGAAAGTTTCAGACTTCTGTTTCAGAAGTTCTTGAGATTCCAGTACAAGGTTTTGAAAATGTGTCTTGAAAGTTTATTATATACTTCCTCTGAACCTGGACAAGTGCTTGTCCAACAGGAAGGTTGAAAAAATGTTTATAATGGGGAATGAGATTGGATTCTGTGCGCGCATGGGCTGGTGCCCGCCCATGTGCTCGGCGTTCGATGGAAAAGTAGTGGTGGAGATTCATCTAAGAAATCTAATGGAGTCCAACGGAGATTGACAGTCAGCTGGTTTGAGAGCAAGTCGGTCACACGAACACCTGTCACTAAGGATGCAATTATTACGATAGCATGCCACTCTAGTTTATTTTTCCTTCTAAATTATTTACGTAGAATATTATTCTAGTTCATTTTATCAACATTTTAAATTGATCCAATAACTTAAAATATATATAACTTTCATCGCACCCTGTCACCGTCTCACTGTCCTCTCTCATCTTTCCCGTGATCCCCCTCCCCCCTTCTCCCTCTGAAGGCACTAGCGAACCTGCAAACATGAGCCTGCCGCAGCAGGGAGCAGGCACAGCCTCGATAGGGTTTGAGGAGGAGGACCTGGGGCGCTTCTTCGACAGCGAGCCAGCAGAGGACGGCGCCAGCGCCGCCAATGCAGGCCCTGCCGCTGTAGCTACCAATGCCTCCTCATCGTCATCCTCCTGGAAAGCAAGGTCCTCTTTCCTTGAATCTTGACTTGTGAAGGCGAAGAATGGAGGTCATGGCTATATGATTTGCCACTATTGCAGCTACTACTCTGTATCACTTCCTAGCCACTTACGGTTCCACTAATAAGCTTGGGTCCATGCATCCAGTGGAATTTTTTGTTCAGGGTGATTCTCCAACTCTTGTTTCTGATAAGAAGTTTATCATCTCATTCAGATTCATGGGATTGGGGCTATTTTGATTGGCTGGTTGGGATTTTGAAATGATTGTTTGACTGGATTGGATTGGATTGGCTACAAAAACTGCTGCTTTCTTCTAAGATTGTTTCTCTCCAAATTTCATATCGCATCTTGCTGTCAGACTTGTGAATTTGTTTGTTTCTCCAAATCCCAATCCACATCTCTCTATCAGTTTGTTTCATGTCAGATTTTTTTCATCGGGTTGCAAGCCGTTTACTAGAAAAAAAAGGATGCTGCTGGTGCCTCTGCCAGCGCAGGTGGTAGGGTCATGTGTGGACATTATAATTGCTGCTGACCAGCAAAGTTAACCCACTGGAGCCGCAAGGAGAGTGTTGCCTCCCCGTCCTTTTCTTCTAGTGTTGGCATGATTGGATTAATTGATTAACTTGGGCCCGTTGCTGAAAGCGATATATTTTGTTTCTTTTGCATGTGCAGGCACTACTGGGAAAATAAATATCCCGCTTGGTTCAAAACCGTCAGGAAAATAGAAATTAGCGTCAGGTAATGCATATTTTCAAAATGGCAACAATACTTAGTAGTACTGTGCATACACTACCCCACCACTAAAAGTCGCCGTCGTACGGTCGGTCAGTAAATATTTGTTGTTACTGATGACTGTCGGTCGGCAAAGTTAAGTGTCAATCCATAAGTCGGCAATTCAACCAGACTGTATAGTCTGGCCTCGCTGCCCAACCAGTTGCAGTTGGTGCTAGCGGCTAGTTCATGTGAATGTTAGAGGGACTACAGCAAGAATGATCGAGATACCATGGGATAAAAATCCGTATGATAGTCTAACATTACAGATGCTACTTCAAAAAAATCTTTTGTCATACATCATAAATAGTAACAGTCTAAGATGTGATCGGATATTTGCAGATGGTACTTTAAACCTCCTTTTTTTTGTTATACAGTATTATCGCAAAATGCTTCACCACAACCAAATCATCATGAACACAAAAGGCTTCTTCCTGCATACGTACCAACAGCTACATACTTTTCCCCTGTGACCATGGCACTAGCCCATGAACTTGTTCTTGGATCATATATCCTCATCGCCCGATCAAAATCCATCCACGCGACGATCCTCCCATCCCCAAGTACCGCTATCGGGTAAAGAAATCGACAGTGCACCGGATCCGTCGCGCAATGCAAGGAGTATTGTTTGCTCCAAGAACCCTTGCCTAGGTCGACCATAGACCAGATATCGACCACGCGTTCTTCAAACTTGCTATGGACCATGGCCAGGCTGCCACCCAGCTCCGTCAACTGGAAGCGCATTCTACTGTCCGCGGTGTACCCAAGCCTGTCATCGCCTGCCACGGTGAGGAGGCTGCTTTGCTGGGGTATTAACTCTTGTGTATAAGCAGCATCTAAGATGAAACATACTAGTCGTAAATTGCGGCCACACTACGATTACTGCCTACATGCAGTCCATGGACCAAGGTCCGCTCTCTTGTAACTTGCATCTGGTCTTATACCCGGCGCCATATCATTGTACCTTGTCCTCATGGGACATCTATTTAAATCAAATCTTATAGCAGCAACCGGGATCCAGTCGGAGCCCTGGTGCAAATAATCTCAAAGGTGTGTGTTCATCCCCTCCCAGCTTAGGCAAACTACTCGATTGTGCCTGACAAACCACTCTGTGGGAGACGGATTTCCAACATGCTCACCGGACCCCGGATCGTCGTCGACCGAGCTTGTAACCTCATGGACGCCATAGAGTAGACTGCGACTTCCAGGAAGATTGCATGGCCAGAGAGGTCCTTATCCTCTCAGTGCCACCAGAAATGGTGCCACTGGTGGCCAAAAAGAAGTTGGCTGCAGAAGCATGGGATGCCATCAAGACGATGTGCGTCGGCAGCGACAAAGTTCAGAAGGCAGGGTTCAGCATCTGCGGAGGGAGTTCGAAGCCATGACGTGTCGCAGCGGCGAAAAGGTGGACGACTTTGCTCGGCGCCTGTCCAACCTCATCATCAACCTAGAGGAGCTGGGTGAGGAGATAGAGGAGCAGCGAGTAGTGGAGAAGCTCCTAGGGTCGGTTCCACCTCGGTTCGACCATCTGGTGACGTCCATCGAGATGCTGCTGGACATCTCATCCCTCTCGCTGGAAGAGGTGACTAGGCGCCTGAAGGCGCAAGAGGACCGCATGGACCGCGTCGACTCAAATTGCGACTCGGGCAAGCTGTTGTATGCTAATGCGTCGGGTCAGCGAGATCGTGAGTCGGGCGAGGGCCCGTCCAGGTCCGGAGGCAAAAGAAGTCAGCGGCGGCGCCCCCCGGCTCCAAATAAGAAAGAAGTCGACGGCGGTAAGGTGAGGAGGCCACCGCACCACGACACTTGCCCCAACTGTGGCCGTGCTGGCCATTGGGCACGTGAATGCAAGCAGCCCAAGAAGGGGCAAGCGCACCTGGCCCAGGCGGAAGAAGAGCTGTGCTTGTTCATGGCACAGGTCTGCATGGAAAACCACTCGGAGGAGCCGCAAACCGAGTTGTTTTCTATGCAGGAACTCAAAGAAGTAATCGAGACGGTCATCTGCGTGGAAAACCACTCGGAGGAACCGCAAACCGAGTTGTTTTCTATGCAGGAATTCGAAGAAGTAGTCGAGATGGTCAAGAAGGCGGCTGATGAGCACTCAGGCGACCACAGGGTTGGCCGCGAGCCTGCTCCCCTGACTGCGATGGCAGCTACAACGACGACCTGCATCTAGGAGCCTCGAGCTCAAGTCTACCTCGGCAAGGGCCGGGGCGATGAGTTGATGGAAGGGTGGAGCCTCGAGCTCAAGTCTACCTCGGCAAGGGCCGAGACGATGAGTTGATGGAAGGGTGGTACCTGTACATAGGGGCCACCAACCACATGACAAGACGGTGCGACGTCTTCTCCCACCTCGATCGGGCCGTGCGCGGCTTGGTCAAATTCAGCGACGGGTCGGTCGTGGCCATCCAGGGTTGTGGCACCATCATCTTCTCCGGATGGGGTCTACTACATCCCGAAGCTGCGCAACTCCATCATTTCAGTCGGGCATCTCGACGAGATCGGGTCCAAGAAGGATGGTGTCTTGCGGATCCGTGACCGTGAGAGCCGTCTGTTGGCAAAAGTTCCTCGAAGTGGGAAAAGGCTGTATGTGCTGCGGCTGCAGGTCGCGAGGCCTGTCTGCCTCACCGCACGTCGTGGCGATGATGCCTGGCGTTGGCATGATCGGTTCGGGCACGTCAACTTCGGCGCTTGACGGGTCGGAGGTGAGCGACCACCGTGACTGGCAGACGAGGCGGGCGCGGCAGAGCGCGTCGGGTGGGAGGCGGAGGACGACCTCGTGCAGGATGTCTCTGGGCAGCCGCCCGTCGTTGCTGATGATGGCGGCGGCAGCTGCGTCGAGGTTGTCGTCTGGCTTCTGTTCCGGATCCGTTGGAGCACCGATTCCATCTCTCCGATCTGTGGACGCAGGGGCATCTGGAGTTGATCGATTTAAGTAGACCCGTAGAACTAATGTACTATCTCGTTGGTGCCGTGCACCCGGACTCTAAACTCCAAAGGAAACCAGTAGGAAACCAAGCAACAATGGAAACTCCAAAAGAAACCAGGCTAACCTGTTGAAGATGTAGAATTCGAAGATGCACAACCACTACATTGAATGCCATCACAAGCTAAAATATTGCAGCACATCGGCTTTAGGAGGCAAAGAGGAAAAAAGAAAGAAAAAGAAAAAAAAACAATTGAAGCTGCATATTATAATTGCTCTGATAGGTGTGACGTTCCATGATCTAATTTATGAAAAAACACAAAAAAAAAGTATGTACTTGGTTTCAGTATCTAACATGCTGTGGAGCCTGTGGAGCTTCGTGTCGGAGAACGAGGCTCAGGGCTTAAATCTGAAGACCTGAACAGAAATATGCATAAGCACCGAAACCATACTGTTCCATACTTGCTAGATTAGTTCACGTTCTTATTCTTGGGTCATACACTTTCAGGACTCTTCCGGTACACAAGTGTATTACACAAGCAATTAGCTGGAGCTGCCCGTAATCCAACAGAACCAATTGACCTTCTCACCTTCCCCCGATACAGTGCATATAAACTCATAATTCGTGCCAAGGAAAGGCCACACCTACTTGAGATAAAAAGAAAAGGCAAACAATGCTGAACCAATATTTCAATATATTCATGCACGGCATATTTCCTACACAAACTCAACCCGGGCCATACATTCCAGGTTCAAGAGCTACATAGCAATACTTCCAGCAAGCCTGATTCAATTCATTACTGACATCCATGCTCCATAAGGCTAGGATTAGGTCAAGCTCACAATTCACGTAACTGTCGCATTACCATAAGATGTTTTCTACATACGACAAATTTTGAAGAGAGAAACTAACAATCTTTCTAAACCAGTAGTATATATAATGCAAGCAAGAATTTTCAATTATCAGATGAACATAAGGGCTGGTAATTTCCTTGATCATAGTGGTAGCACCTCACATAGAGTTCCATACCCGGTACAGCACTTTGTAAAGTTCCGCAGTTTCTTTGCTCCCTGCAGCAGATAAAATATTAACTTACAGCAGTGTATAGTTCCACTATCAGAAATGGTAAATATACCTCTTCCTAACAGCCATTTCCACAAAAAACATAACAGCCACAAGGACAATCCTCCCAGTCATGGGTTTTCAATCAAACACAACTCTTTTCCAAAATGCTAACTTCACAATTCCAGCACTGAATAGTCAATAGTTTGCATGATTAATGCAACTAATGAATATAAATGATTAACCATATCATCAGTAGTTGAGTTCTTTGTTTTCTTCCAAAACAAATTACCAGATGTTATCAGCCTTTATTAGATCATATTCAGGGATGGAAACTTAAAGCACGTTATTCTGGTGAGGTTATTACAAACAGGAGAGTAGAAGGCACATAACCATAACAGGGAATAATTTGTCTGTTCAACAGAACATGTATGACTGCATCGCCTATTCCCATTATTGAAAAAAAGTGAATGTTCTGGTAAGCAATAAATCAACATTTATGGATCACGTAACTACATGAATGCCCCAATATGTTCCGTGACTTGAAATAATATGTTACCTTTGTAGCCACACTATCAACACAACAGACTTCCTGTATATATTCCAACTCCAACATATGAAGAGCTTGCCATCACTTGTAGAACTGTGGCATTGTTGGTTCCTGGACTGTAAATCCGCAACAAATCTTTTGACTGTGTCCGGACCAATAGGATTATCCGTCCATCATCTAACACCAACACAGGCTGAACACCTACTAGCATACTACCTGGAATATTACCAATTTGTATGATGTGCTGTCTGGACCATAAAGAATTCTCAGCGTCCATCAAAAACCACAAGTCTACGGTGGAGGTCTTCTTATTGTAGTGTACTGTAACCAAGAAATCTTTATGTTCACCTAACATTATCCGACCACCAAGGTCTCTGTAATTAAGCACGCCATTGGATTTCTCAATAATTTGGCTTATTGGCCCTTGGACAGCGACACTCCACTGCTCAGTCTCCAGGTTGAAGGAAGGTATACAGCCAGGCTTGATGTTATAGCTGTCGATGTATGGTTGTTCAAAGTGCCATCGATCAAAGAAGTAGTAGGCAGCTCCTTTAACAACCACTCCATTGGTGAAACTTGGATCGAGATATGCTGGTGGACTCTCTACCTTCCTCCACTGTCCAATTCCACCTCGATAAGCTGCTGGATTATCATTCTTCCACCAGTGTCCAATCCCTTCTCCAAATGTGAAAACCTCGCACAAGTGACCATCGCCATATCCACCACCCATGAGGTCCTCACCAACAATGCGAACAAGCTTGTACTCTCCTTTGGAAGCTACCTGCCCCAGTGCAATCCAGAAAGGGTACCCCGAGCCAGGACATGCAAGACCCTCTGCAATGCCAACAGGTAAGGCGGAGACAGACCCAGAGACAGGGTCAATCACGCTGATAATGTGGTCTTGACCTTGGAGTAAGACATATTCGAAGCGCGTGCAGAGAACCCTGGGTTCATAATAGCCCTCCATGGTGGTGCGAAGCCGTTTGACGACATCTCCAGAGAGGTCCACAAGATCTATGCAGGCGCCGCCGTTGTTCACGGCGAGGAGCGGGCCCGGGTGGCGAGCGGCGTAGGCCGCGACGAAGAGCGGGTCGTAGGTGAGGGACCGCCAGGAGGGGCAGACGGCGCGGACGCGGCAGACATCCTTGGCCGGGAGCAGCAGCAGGATCTCGATCAGCAGTTCACTGGGCAGGACGCCGTCGACGGCGGTGGTTTCGGGTCGCCTCTCCGGCGCCGGGACGGCGGACGGAACCGCAGACGACATCGGCGGCGCCTACAGGAAGTCGATTTGGGATCAGATTCCGAGAAGCAGCCTAGATTTGTGTAACATTCCATGTTAGTATTAATAGGATTTGTTTAACAAAAATTGTGGATTTCAAAAATTTTTGTGGATGCTCTTGGTTTGAAGGGTTGTTGCATCTGATTTGATTTGGATTTTCGAAATTGTTTGATTCATTTGTATGAAATTTGAATTTGAAAGGGGCATTCAAATTCAAATCTAATTACTAAACCCTAACACCCCTAATGGGCCACAAGCCCACCGGCCAAACAACCCCGAGCCCAGCTGTTCTCCCTTCTTTCCCTTCTTTTCCCCGCGCGTGAACCGGCCCAACGCCTGGCCCAGCCCATCCTCGCGAACCCTCGCGACGCTCCCCCTTCTTTCCTCCCGGGGCAGCTGACGGGCGGGACCCACCCGTCAGCTTTCCCCTTCCTCTCGCCCGCGCCCTCTCCCGGCTCACCTCGCCCGCGTCACCATTCGCCGCCGCTCCGCGACAGGAGTCCCCAACCGCCTGCCTCTCTTTTTCCCTTCCTTCCCCCGCCGCGGCCCCGCTCCCTTGCGTCACCTGCCAGCCGCGCGGCCTTGTCCCCGCTCCGCGACAGCTCGCCGTAACCGCCCGCGCGCGCTCCTCTTTTCCCCCGCCTCGGCCACCCGCGCTGCCAAGCCCCACCCGCGCTGCAGCCGCCCGATGGCCGCCGCGTGGCCGTGGCACGGACGCCGGGCATCGCCGCCCTCAGCGCCCGGGCCCGTGCCGCAAACCCTAGGGCCGCCTCCCATAAGAACCCGCCGGTCGCCACCCCAAAACCCTAGCCACGCGGGCCTTTGTTTCCTTCCGCCGCCGTCGCACCTGAGAGTGAGAGAGAGTAGGAGGAGGGGAAGAAGGAGAGGAGCCGCGCGAGGAGGGGGACGACGCCACCCGGAGCCGCACGAGGAGCAGGTCGCCGCCGCCCGGAGCTTCACCGAGCCGGCGCCCTGATCGTCTTCTCCAACGCCGCGGATCTTCCTGCACGGCCTCGACGCACCGGCTCCGACCCGCCACCGCGCCAAGCCCTTCTCCCTTCAGCCCCACCGGTGAGGATCGCCGCCGCCGTCCCTTTCCTTCCCCTGTGCTGCCGGCGTGAGCCTTGGGCCGCCGATGAACCCTCGGTAGAAACCCGTAGGACCACCCTTCCCTCCGGTCGCCGTGCCGTCTGTTCTTGCAGGAGCCCGACGCGCCGCTTTGCACCCCGCAACCGCCGTCGCCCTACCGCCGCCGCGTCGTGCCGCGGGCCCGGGATGCCGGTGCCCCGCGCACGGCACGGCCACGCCGCGGCCCTGGGCAGCCAGGCTCCGCGCGCGTGCGTGCGCACCCACGCCGCAAGGCCAAGCCGCATCCACCCTCGCCACGCCTGCGCCACGGCCTCGCCGTGCGCGCCCACCCCCGCGACGCGACCGCGACGTCGCGTTCGCGTCGCGGCCATGCCGCTGGGGCATTTCCCCGAGCACCCTCCGGGCGCTCACACCGCACGCGCCTTCGGGCGCCACACACACGCACACACGCACTCGCACCTGCTGCACCAGATCCGGGCCGCCACACCGGATCCCGCGGACGCTGACGCCTGGGCCCAAGCTGACAGTGAGAGGGGGAGAGGAGCAGACGCAGCCAGCCGCGAGGAGGAGAAGGCCCAGCCCAGCGTGGAGGAGAAGAAAGAAGGTCCAACCCACGGAGGAGAAGAGCCGGCTCGCGAAGGAGCCAAGCCGAGCCAGCCCATGACGCGCCCAGTCGGCCGCTACCCGAGCCGGCCTGCTAAGCCGCAGGCCGAGCTGAACCCCGAGCTGCACCGCGAGCCTAGCCGAGCTTAACTGGACCTCGAGCCGGCCCAACCCCTTTTAGCCCAAACATCAAACCGTGACCTTTTCTTTTGTTTGCAGCCTGACCCGAGGGACCCACCTGTCAGCCTCGGGGTAAGGCTGACCAGTGGGGCCCGACGACCGTTGACCTGACCCTTGACCGTTGACCGTTGACCAGTCAACGCTGACGTCAGCAGGGCCCACTGCTGACGTCATCATCCAGGACCCCCCCTGATGACGTCATGCTGACGTCAGCATGCCACGTGGCACGCCCTGGTGCTGCCACGTGTCCCTATTTTCAGGCTTTCTTTTCTGAAACTCTTTTATTAATTTCAGAAATAGGTTTTTCCTTAGAAAATTCATAATAAATTATCCGGACCTCCGAAAATTATGAAACCAGTTTCATAATTCTTCTAAAATCATGAACCACCTGTTAGAATAGGTACCGTGGTGATTTGAATCTTATTTGCAACCTTTTGTGCACTTTTGCACTTTGGACCCTACTCTTACTCGTATTTACGAATAGGACCCGTCCGCGAGGAGCTGACCGACGACCAGGACTACCCGGAGGCTCAGGAGGACTTCGAGGAGACGCCAGGTTCACGCCCATCTACGATTTGAATCCCTAATAGGCATTTGCTTGTAGATATGCTATTGCTGTATGTGTATATATGTATATCGAGATAAACCTGCATGGCCTTTTTACGAACCATACTCCTTGTCAACCTATCTTAAATTGTTTACTATATGAAATGCCTTGTAAATCCTTGAATGTGTATGTGTGGGATATGGATGGATAGTCTTGGCGTGTGTGAAGTGGTTCTCTTCAGGAGTTGGTGATTAGAGTTTAGCCGGGAGTGGGCAACCTAACTCGATCGTGGATCGAGGGCTTGGGGTGTGTATCTTGGCACACCCTACGGAGTACCTGTGGCGGGTACAGTTTGGTTACGCGATTGAGGT
This sequence comes from Panicum hallii, assembly GCF_002211085.1. Lineage (NCBI taxonomy): Eukaryota > Viridiplantae > Streptophyta > Magnoliopsida > Poales > Poaceae > Panicum > Panicum hallii. The sequence goes on along the minus strand of NC_038043.1, from coordinate 4,800,596 downwards.
GTTTGGGGCACCCGTTAAGGGTGCGGTTGCGGACCACCGTGGTGGATACGCTTTTGACGAAGACGCCCGCTCCGGCAGATAAGGACCGGGTGAGAGTAACCATGACTTGTGGGAATTTGTTAAGCGTGCACACCACTTACCCATTATGAGGGTGGGCCCGGTCCGGAATTAGCAAGCGCGGTACCAAGCCGGTAGGAGGATCGAGTATCGGTGCAGGGGAAGGAGGTGCTAACCTCACGTTCCCCAAGACGCATGGGAGGCTTCACAGTCCCGAGGCGACCTCTCGCGGGAGGATGCGCCCAAGACCCGGGAAAGCCGGATGGTGCCGTGGCTCCTATTTCCGTTTCGTAGACCGGTGTTTCGTATACTAGTCGGCTGATCTCCGGCTAGTGTCGATTCGAGTGGGTCCAGGTGTACAACCCCTGCAGGGTGAAAACTATACGTATAGCCGCGTCCTCGGTTATGGACATCCCTACTCCTCTGTTGCTCTTATTAGTTAGTGTTACTCACGATTTCTACCTCCCTCTAGAATATTGTCCTGCCAGGGGGCAGTTGAGATGCGAGGAGAGGGAGTCCTCGCATCGACTTGGTGGTTTTGGAAGGTGTGTGTGACCGGGAGTCCGGAATGCCGGAAGAGCCCGAGTCGGAAATGAAAGGAGATGTGTACTCTTATATATAATGCATGCATAGGGAAACCCCAGCTTTACTCCTTGAACTCTTGTATATCCGTAGAGTAGACCACAATAAAGCTTGCATACAGATGGTGACGTGAACCTATCCCATTCCTTGGGGATAGCCTGGTACGATGCAGGATCCGATCCGGAATTTGACCCCAACGACGACGGTTGGTACGACTGAGGCCCGAGCTACGCTCAAGTCGCCTGTGGAGGTGGTTCCCGAAGATGGAGGACGGCCGAAGACCTAGCTACCGCTATGCGCCTTCTGCTTGTTCGATTTAGCCGAGAGGCTTGTAATAAATTCCGTACTACAGATCCTCTGGATTTATGTAATAATTAAACCCGTGATTGACCTCTTAATGAGTATGACTGTGATATTATGCCTGAAATGAGTTCTGTATGTGATAGCGCTTGATCCAGGGATTATCACGACGATACAGGGAGTCGGATTCCTCGATTCGAGAATCGGTTTCATTTCAATTTGGGTTCAGATGTGCAGGAAAAGAAGGTTGCAGAAAGAGAGGAGGCCGTTTGCCGCAGCCTACAACGGAGGAGAGGGCTGGTGTACCTTCCCAGGTGGAGTGCGGTGCGCGGCCGTCGTCCGTTTCCGGCGGCGCCGTCTGGTCCTCTTCCGGCGCGCAGCCTGCCTGCCTGCCTGCCTGCCCTTCTCGTCTAGTGTTCTGCGAAGAAGAAGAAAAGTTCCGTGGGGAGTAGCCGAGTAGGCCCTCTTGTTTTTGTTTCTTTTTTTTTTCTTTGAGAGGACTAGGCCCGCTTGCTTGTTATTGGGCTGTGCTTTCTGCGCAAGAGGACTTTGGGCCGACCCCTTCCAGCTCTGGATTTCTATGTTAGTCCAGCCCACTAACATATTTTGCACGCAATTAATCGTGGATTCGTGACCTAGCGAGCAAATTCTAAAACTTATAGGTGAGAGACCTCTCAAGAAAAAAAAAACTTAGAGGTGAGAGATGCTTCAAATCATAAATGGTTTGAAATAGATGCAACCCTGCTCCAGGAAAAACATATATTTTACAATAGAATTTCTGTAGTATTATAAATGGTTTGAAATATGCAAAGACGAACCATGATAGGACTTTTAGTTATGTTTGAGCTCACATTCATATCGTATATATTTATTAGTCGACTCGAAGGCTTAAATCATAGGCATTTTACAAAACTCTTATGTATTTTCTGAAATGTTTGTTATCTCGCACGTGCAGGTGTTCCAGTCGATGGCTAGTCATGGTGCTTTTAAAACTTACTACACTAATTGGCAGGAGGCTCCATCAACGGAAACTGTGCCGACAGTAATCCGTGCTCGCTCACCGGAGAAGAAACTGAATCCTTAATTACGCCATCAGGCAACAACATTATGCTCCATTAAAAAAACGAATTAAGGTGCCTGGCAACACCTGACTGTTGCACAGACTAACTTAATAAGCAACCAAACCCCATCAGTCCAACAGATTAACCTGCCATCTCTGTACTTTTGTCCAAAAATCTGAAGCCTGATTGCATCCGTGCAGACAAGATTGGCTGTGGCGTTTTAATTTGTTTGCTGATGGAAAGGAGGAGGAGGAGGAAGAAGAAGAGAAGAACATCAACTTTTTTGACCGGAGGGTAGGTATTATCACAATTTTTAGAATGGAAACTTGCTAGCCTAGGACAGTGCCCACTAGTCGTAGTAGTGCTCAAACTCTAATATTCAGGAGAGATCTTCTGACTCTAGAGGTAAATTATTACTTCATCCATCCATAAACATATGACGTAAGCAAGGTGCAACCAAAGCTCTATTAATACCACCCATTGGCTGAAGAAAACTTTATTTAGGTTAGCCACATGGAAATTATAACATCGAATTTACCATGAAAGATATTTACATAGCAGATGATTTATTATCATATCATTTATTTATGCATATAAATTAAAAGTTTGCGAAATTGAATGGACCACATCCACTGAACCAATAAGCTAAGTTGTAGGTTGTGTGAACGAACAGGTAAGGGATACAGATCCAAAAGGTAGTACCCTCCCAAATAAACAGGATCAATATTGAACAAGCAGCCGCCATGATCAAGGTATCTTGTAGCAAGCTCGCTTATTAGGTTGTTCACATGCAAGCCAGATGCAAATTAATTAAAAACCTAGGACCGATCGATTACATAGGGTTGAAAGTGGAGGTTGAGAAGCAACTTAAATTTACGTATCTTCCTCACTTGAAGCTGATTTTTTTTTTCATTCCTTCATTAGCACCTCATCTTATTTTTAAGCTTTATTTCTAGCCTTTATTTGTCTAGCTTGTCCTTTAATCTGTACATTGCTGCACAACACATCCTATGAAGGACCATACATACACACCTTGTCGAAAAAGGACCGTATATGCAATGGTAACATATTAAACATGATAAATGAGGTAGCGGTCAAACAACTGACTGAATGGGTAGAGTGTCTTAAACTATGTATTCGCTGACTTGTCATCTGAGCTTTGCAGTAATATAATCAAATTCTAATCACATCGTGGAGATCATCTGGAGAGGATCATATCAGGATATCATAGCCCGCATCGCCAACTACAGCTCAAGGTCTCTAACATTAGCTAGGATATATAACTGGATACACTGGTTGGCAGATAAACAAGAAAGATACGAGCTTATTAGCAATTAACTGGGTTGGCAGAACAGATGGGCAGATACAGTGCACTGGTCTTTTAATGTAGATAAGATGCCAAGAACCCCGAGACGACATGCCAGAGGCGGCAATATATATGTGTATAAATGGATTCCAAATCCTCAAATGAAAGTAAAGAAGCTATACACATGATACAGGTAGATACATCGCGGTGGTCAATTCGGTGAACATATGCGAATACATATACGCGTACGCTAATAAACTAATTACATATATGGAGGAAAATCTCTGATGGGGATCTCCTCTCAGTTCTCACCTCAGTACCCAAATTTATATATGCTAACAGCTGTGTCATCGAAAAGTCAATGGCGGTAAAAGTTGTCGAGTAACGCTATATGTGATTATGTATTGACGGTATTGTCAACTACATCCAAAGTAGGAATAATAACATCCTGCTCTATATATGAGTGCAATGCAGCACAAGTACGTGCATATGAATTTGACCAATTCGATGAATTATCCTGTCTGTGAGTTTTATTGTAACAGTAACAAAAAAACCAGGCAATGTTTGTCCACACATGTATCCTTAATTTGGTGTTAGTAATCCAACTGTGCCTATTTACGGAAGGACTACACGTATATAGCAACAATTACTAGATATGCTCTGTACCTTTTTTAGTATCATGCACAGGTGCTAGCTACTATTTTATTTGTATCTTCGATCTCTATCGTACCAAGATCTTTCAAGAGTTATTTTACCAGCAGCACGGCGTAGCCGCCAGCAGTCAGATTGAGCCATGCATATAGGAGATCGTTCACATGCAACGGGTTACTTCCTAGAACCAAGCAATCAAGCATGGATCGTCTAAGGATCTGCAGTAAATATTTGGGCACAGATCTACATACGATCTGCTGATGAATGTGCAAAATCCATCTGTTACGGATGAACAATCTTATAAACCTGATAAAGTGAGACAGAACACACCAAAGAAACTAATTTACTCACGATTGTTTGTGCGGCATTGACATTTGGCGCTGCCATTACGTGGCTGCAGCGGGCAAGTACTAATAATGTACGACGACCACCGTACCCATCATAGACACAAATTAACATTATTGTCAGTCAAGCTGATATCCAGCTAAAAAGATATATGTGTTCATATTATTTCTAACTAATTAAATTAAGATGAATAATTTATTTTAGTTAAAAATAGAACGTTAAATAATTGAAACTAGTATATGATCAATCGTAGTCGAAGGTACATAATAAGAACATTATTAATTTAATAAGATATATATATATATATATGTATTAGTATCAACTAATCAATAAAAAGTAGCTAATTACAAATTATAATACAATGTTAATTAACTAAATTGGACATATGCTCATAGCTAGCTAATTCTTTACACCTAAATGACCGGATACAGGGAATATACATTCATGTGAATGGGCCACATATTAATTATTAGTTTTAAATTATCTAGATTAATTCATCTAATAGCCAAAAAAAACTTCACATGAACAAGGTCCATTCACCAGAAACTAAAATTCAAACAATAATCAAGACTAAATCGGAGTTGTATCTATAGTCAATCTATCTCTAACCATTTACCATGAACTAAATATAACCAATTCCTTGAATTGGATCTATCTACTATAGCTAATTCCAGATCCATCTCCATGGATCCTAGGTAATTAGGTACCAAATGAAGATTGAAAAGTTATTCAGCTCGGAACATCTAGATGGACTGACTGTACAAGATCCTTGACACATTAGAAGCCTGAAATCATTGAACCTTCGAAAATTGCTTCCAAAACGTTAAAGAAAAACAAAGTTTGTTGCTCTTGGAGGAGGCTTCAGGAAGAAGGCTGCTTAATCTGAGGGAAACTTGTTAGTGTTGGTTCTAATTTGAAGAACCAACACTAACAATTAAACACATCAACGTTTGCTTTTGGCTCGATCTAATTGATAATATTTTTAGTGTTATTTTTTTGATGAACTGACACTAATTTTGATACATGCATCTTATATTCTGATCAATGACGCCACCAATGACGCCACGACAATGCAAAGTCCATTGTCTTATCAGCTTCCCTACAAAACAGTGGGCCCCTCTTCATATATGGAGGGGGGTGTTTCGACGACAATTCTGCGTTGGTTCCCTCCGTATGTACCCATTTCAGTCTACCTCTTAACACCTGCGCTAATGAGTTGTCTTCTTAGGGATATCATGAAAAATAAGACTAAACAAAGTGGTTTACTGGAGCTGTGGTTGTCCCCAGGCGCGGCTGGCATCATGTTGAATCAACTCGACGATGGATCTAAGTCAAAGCTAAACTAATCCAAAATCCATGAAACTAAGCTGTCATTAGGTAGCTGTTTCCTAGAGCTACTTATGTATATGCAAAGCATCAGCTTAGTAAAAAAATACTACTGAGTACCGTATATATAAGCTACGCCTACGCCCCATAATGAAGCTAGTGCCTACTCAAGTACTCTCTACCATTAAGTTTACCCTAGCTCGAGCTCTAGCTACCTAGCTTGTGGTTGTAGGTCGACACATCGATAGCTGAAACCTTGTAGCAAATTCAACAAATTACGGAGCCATGGAACCTAATTTCAGCATCTGCTACAACGGCCACACCGTCTTCGCCGCCTATGCGCATGAACGGCGGCAGCCTCTGGAGCATGTTGAAACCCTCTACAGCCTCCCTGCAGCAGCATCCTACGTAGACGGCCGCATTGACACCACCTACTCAGACACTAGTTCCGCCGCCGTTTTCACGTACGCCGGCGGTTACTACCATCACTCCTCCACCGCAACCTTGGCCGGCTCGTCGTCCGGGGACCCTCCCTCCCACCAGCTACAGCAGCTTCATTCCGGCGGCGGCATTGACCAATTCTACAGCCATCGGCAGGATGGCATTGGCATTGGCATGGTGGACATGGACCAGTTCAGCGCCCTCATGGGAGCCGCCTCCATCTCCACCAGTAGCAGCTCCGGTGCTCCAGCGACTTATCACACACCAGCAGCCTGCTGGCCGCAGCCGCACGGCGTGGTAGTGCCTCCACCTTCACATGCCTTGCCAGCGGTGATGCAACCCGCCATGGTCAACGGATCGGCGGCTGAGGCCGAGGCGCCGCCGCCGCTGATCGGGGTGCGGAAGCGGCCGTGGGGCAAGTACGCGGCGGAGATACGGGACTCCACGCGCAACGGCGAGCGCGTGTGGATCGGCACCTTTGACACCCCCGAGGCTGCCGCGCTCGCCTACGACCAAGCCGCCTACTCCATGCGCGGCGCCGCCGCGGTGCTCAACTTCCCCGTCGAGCGCGTGCAGGAGTCGCTGCACGCGCTGGGGCTCACCGGCGGCAGCGCCGCGGGGGACTCGCTCGTGCTGGCGCTCAAGCGTCGCCACTGCATCCGCAAGCGCTGCCCCAAGAACAAGCAGAAGGCGGCCGCCGGTAGAGAACAGACGGCGGCGAGGACTATTCATGGGCATGGCAAGCAAAAGCAGGAAGCTTCTTGCGTGCTGGAGCTGGAGGACCTGGGGGCCGACTACTTGGAGGAGCTGCTCGCCCTATCTGACCAATGATGAAATTCATTGAGCAATCATGGTACAATTTTAGCTGATGATCGAGCACGGTAGCTGTTCATTTTTGCAATCACGGGGATGACAACACTACGCGCGCACAAAATTTTTATCTACTACGAAAGCATGTTTACTTGGTTTAATTTCAGTGGTAAGGTTGATCAGTCCATTAATTGTCATGCTTAATTTCATGAATTATTCATCCTTTGTTGTACCGTAGTCAATCATCGCATGCGCAAAGCACTTTGCTAGATTGCTTGGTTCAACAAAATCCCCCATACTCAGTTAATTTCTTTTACCCAATTAATTCCTACTTGGGTCAGGGTGCAGCCATTCACAGCATTTGTAAATTTTGTAACAGATTGATACAAACATCGGATATGTAGCAAAAGATTCAGGAATGGCAGCTGTTCGGCGCACATCTTGGCTGAAAGTTTATCAGTTGCTTTAATTTTGGTTCTCATTGGTATACTTTCCATCCAAGTTTGAGGTCATTTGGCTTGTTTGGGTCGCATGGAGCTGAAGTCCATATCGTAGCTATGTTGTAGTATGAAGGGCTATTTTTTTCCCTTCCTATTTTGATATGTACTCCCTCTGTTCGTTTTTTAGTAGACTTTTTAGGTTTTAAAAAGTGAATTATCATATTTTTTTGACCAATATTATATGCATGCTTAGTGCATAAAAGTTATATGAATAGATTCATATTTCAAATATCTTTTACCAGACATTGATTTTAGTGGAATTGGCAATATATTATTATCCACTGCCTTTTAAATTTATGTATGTGCAGAGCACAATTGATTAAGTGCTTTTTGTGGGGTGGGGGTTGTTGATAATGCTATTTACCAGTAAAAAGAAGTATCCTCAAATCTATTGTCCCGTCAGGATCTAATGTTCAGTTTCTTTTGAAAACAAAGGAGTAAACCCCTACTGATGAGTGGTTAGCTATAAATTTGGCTTGAGGCATTATATCTGAGTGAAACTAATATTTGTACAGCAATGGTGAAAATTAACTCAATTTATGGACTCAATGAAATAGCATGAATATGTGCACATTCATCATCTTAAAATGACAAAGAATCCTGATATATAGTTATTACAATTTTTAGGCACACAACGTTACAATAAACAAAAATAGCAAGTTATAATCACCTCATGTAATGGGAGGGGGTATGGTTTTCCTTTTTGACCAGCCAACCTAATTTGGTCTAATTTTATTTTGCCAAATTTTAGATAACATCTTGAGATCTGCTGAAACTACTCAAAAATATTTTGGCACACCTTTTTTGATTCCCGCGCTGATTTCTGCCAAAAGATCGAATCATGCTTAAGCCCGCTTGAGCAAAACTTGGGCCTGCAAGACAAGGTTTCAGAAAAATCATATATGGCTGATACTTGCCCTATTCTCTTCTTTTATATAGCAAGCTCATCTAGCTGGGAAGCCAAGGCATCTTTCGAAATCACCCTGTTTACGCTGAAAGTCAGGTTGATGCTGGAGATTTGAGAAAGATTGTTGAAGATCATATATTGACACTGAGTTAGTTGGTGCAGTTACTAATCTTATCCTGGATGAAAATGCATTTTGATTTTATTATAAGTACCACCTCAACAATAAATTGCTACTGTTAGTGCCTTCTAAGAATATGGCAACATTATACTCTAAATAAAAACTTGGATAGTAATATTGAGCCCTGAACCATCCTAGAGCCTATAGATATATGAGCTTCCTGTCCCACATAAGTAGGCTAAGTCGACCTTGTGTCCCCAGTTTGCACATAAAGTTGATCATATTCATCTGTAACAAATCTTAATCCCAAAACTTTGTAGTCTGAGAATAGATTATTGAGGCTGGATATCAAGCCATACCTACATCTTCTCAATATCCATCAATGTCTAGCTATGCTTCATTATGATTATTGTTAGGTTTAAAAATGAAAAGTGGGGTATGTATTATGAGAATCAACTAGTTACTTTTTAGAAGTTGAAAACCCACCTTTCAGTTTGAGTGCCGAAATTAACATTATTAGAAGGCCAAAGAGATGGAGTATGCATGTTTTACCTTACAAACATTTATATACCATACATGTCATATTAATTTTTATGAGAATAAAGAAAAAGAGAAATATTAAACATTACATACATGTTGATAAGAAATGATAAAAAAGACTAGCTACTCATCGTTTTGGGATTTTTTTTGGGTGCTCCAAATTAAAAAGAGAAAGCTTTCAAGTTTGCAATACTGAGCTAGATCTCATCTGAGCGAAACGTCCTAAGTTGATTATAGCAGATATACCTAGTAATACATAGGATACCAGGAAGAATAACAAACAGTGATGTTTTGTAATATTGTAGCTGTCGTAAAAAAAATGCTCTACAAGTTTATTAGTGCAGCAGGTTCAATGTAAATACTCAATTTGTAGCACACAGTCCACAAATGCTCATCTGGAAGTAGGAAGTATCTCCGCGAATCTAGCAATAAGCATCCCATCTTATTATACGGTTGTAAAAAAGTACATGCTACAAAATACTTATATGACCCTCTACTACCTATTCGTGCATTAGTTATTAATCATCATGTTCAGATACTAGCAGTGGCTTATCTAGTTCTCTGCAGCTTTAAATTATCATAAACATAATCGTGGATGCAGCAATCTTTACTTCCGTGCATTATTTTTTTGAGTAAATCGGCAGGGGAGTCCCGGCCCCTACCTATAAAAAAAATGGAGAGGGAGACATGATCAAACACTATATCATTGCGATAATTTCAGATTTCCCAGCAGGCTGGGATCACAATCTTTACTTCCGTGCATTATTATACACAAGCAGTGACTTCTCTTCGTATTTAGGTTAATCATGTATACAGCATCACCGATGATCGGCGTCATTCTGTGTACGAATATGATGCTTGCTCTCCATATCTATATTTAATAGCCGCATAAAAGATTTCGCTCATCACAGCAAGGGCATTTTTTTCCTGACAGGGTTTACCCCTTTTTTCTGAAAAAAAACATCAAGACATAGTCGTCGCAGCCTGCAGTAGTGGCAGCTTCAAGACACAACTAAAAGCTACTTTTAATTACTACAATAGCAAATAGGAGCAGTCTTTCGTTACCCAGCCCTAAATTAACGTGGATGGAGACGGTAATGACGTCCAGTTGGTTTGTCGTATCCAGCCGCCCTACGTCACAGAAGATGTTCAAGTGACCTTTTAGCATTTACTACTAGCCATAGTAATTAGTACTTCAGTAGTAAAGCGATCTGTTTGTTTGTATACTCGTTTTAAGGACAACGCTCTTAGTATTATATTACAACTACTCTACTTGTAAAAAGTGCAATCTTGTCTTCTCTGGCTGAATGGATCTCTGGTCCATGTGAGAGTTAAGTTATGTAATGGTACGTTTAAAAAAGGATATCCTGGATAGAGTTAGATACAAAGTTCAACAGCCTTGGTTCTTGGTTCTGTGACTCGCTAATAAGTAAACTAATTACTCTACACCCTGGTATATAGACTGTATAGTAGTCTGTTTTTATCTACTTGATTAATTAGTCGCTCTATGCTCTGATCCATTCCATGAAGTGACTTAGATTGCGTGCATTATCTTTATAAATAAGTAAATTACCAAGGGTCTATTCCTAGCTAGCGGCCTAAGCGACGATTTCACCTGCTTATAGTATTATTAGATTTAAACCCAGCCACCCATACATCTCTAGGATATTCTTCATAGGAGACTCTTTCACAACATTATCTTCTCCTCCTTCTCATTGGTGCCACTAGTATAGTGAGGTCCAGCCATTATTTCTACGCGATGAGAATCCTCCCACCTCGAATCAGCGGCGTCATGCCCCAGATCTGCCATTAGCACCACCTCAATACACCTTCCTCAAATTACCCCTTACTCCCTGAAGCTTAATTAGGCGGCACAATATCTTCCTGCCACCAATATTACGCAACCTCGCTTCCTCCTAGAGTCGGAATTGATCAAATGAAAGTAACCTCGATCAAAACCCAAACCTCAATTATGTGGACGGGGACAACGCTAGTAAGAAGAAAGGAGAAGACAATCAGCAGAGCACACGGCCTAATAATGTGAAATATAAATTCTCAGAAATTTGAACCAAAGTTTTATGTAAATTTATTGGTAGTTTCTTTTCTAAAATTACTGCATTAGTTAATCACATCCCCATGCAAATAATCATTACCTTGGTCCTTACTCGTTTTTACATTTCAAGGTCCTATATGGCTCTACATCTTGATTTGGTAGTTTAGGATTTTTGTAACGAATCTTATAAATATGTGTCTTATCTCTAGGAAAGGCTTTTTGCACTCCAAATCGTAAATCTATATAATCCAGCCTTGAGGCTCAATACAGTCATTCAATGTATGCATCAATTCTCTCTCCATAATTTACACGGCATGTGACGGGTTCAGGGACCCGAGGTCCCAGCGGACCCACTTCCATCGACTGGTCCAAGGCCTCGCCTGGAACAGGCGCCCATCCATACGAAGTAACAACTTCATTTAGGGCTATCTCAGCCCACAACCCCGACTGGCTGCTCAGTCGGGGTGGCAAAGGCCTTTGTCCCTGACTAGCTACTCAGTCAGGGCGACCACGGCTCGTGTCCCTGACTGGCTGCTTAGTCGGGGTGACCAAGGCTCGTCTCCCCGACTATAAAGCAGTCTGACGGATCCAGGGACCCGGGGGTCCCAGCGGGCCCACTTCTCGCTGGACAGCCTAAGGCCGCGCGTAGAACGAGCGCCAGTTTACATCTCCGACTACTTCGACTATATCTACGATGACTTTCAGGTGACTACACCGACTACACCTTGATCGGGTACACCAAATAGGCTCAACGGCGCATCCGGTGCCTTCGGTACTGGCTCCGCCTCTGGCGACAACTTCATCTAGGCGGCCTCGATCCACAACCCCGACTACTCAGTCGGGTGACCAAGGCCCGTGTTCCCGACTGCAAAGCAGTCGAAGTCCGGATCCGTACCTAGGCTTCGACTAGGGGTTTCGATTGAGTTCCGCCCAACACGTACCCGCCTCCTTGACTGGTAAGGCAATCGGAAGGCCGGACTCAGCTTGCCAGCGGGTCTCAGAAGTAGGTGCAGAAGATAAGGATGGGCCTTGGGGTCAACTTATCATACACGGCCAACCACTCCCTTCACGGGGATTACAGTCCTCTCTGCTGTGGCAACAGGACGCTACTATTCTATCTGCCCATCCTTGCAAAGGGATGGGCAGAGCGTCATCATGATTAAGTCGGAACACCACCGTCACGATGAAGTGATCAGGAGAGATGCCAGGGACGAGACATGATAGCCGTACCGTACATATCGATGCCCCCACGACTTCCGATCGACAGAGCATAATGCACAGGGACAAGACGAGACGGCCGTCCCATGACGCGGGACTTGGACGATGGTCGTCGCAAGGCTCCGACTAATAGGGTTGGCGGCCCCGACTGGTGAAGCGAGGAACTCCCTCTCTACCTCATCTCTTCTACCTTAGCATCCCTGCAAAGGAGACCTCCCTTCGACTATAAAAGGGAGGGTCACCCGTCTAGGAAAGGGATCGGGAATCTAATCTTCCAGTCTCACGACTTCCACTCAAAAGTTTGTAACTCCCCAACTCTCACGAACACCTGAGCTCAAGCAATACATCCGATTGACCCCCAACTGGACATAGGACATTCTGTACGAACCAGTATAAATCTTGAGTCATTGTGTGCTAGGCCATATCCGATCACGACGCGCGATACGCATCTTCAAGTGGTTTTAGCTGCCGGCCATTTTCGAATCGACGGCATGAGTCCAATATTTACAAAATAAAATATAATTGCATCATATTTTATTGCACTAATTTTAAGTAATACAAAGATTCAAACGGATTCTTCAGTCCAAGGGAAAAATTATTGAAGTTCCAGAAAGTCATTCACCCCATCTTCACCCACTCATCACATGTACCATGTGACAATGATGCTTGGTAACCCTCTGTGATGCAGTGTTGCCTCCTAATTGCACGCGCGATTTATCATATTCCTGGATGCATAAAACCCCTCTTGGGCTGCGCTTCTGCTGCAAGAAGAATTTCGGCCCAACCCTTTATATATTATTACCATTCCAGGTTTCCAAGGTTAGCCTAACCCAGCGATAAATTTTACTGTTAAACACAGATTAGTCGGCTATCGAGGACAAGCTCATCAGGAGCAGATTCCGTCAATTGGTTGCTTGTTGAATTGCTTTCTACGACGCACACGATTTTTCACTGCTATAGTGTTGAACATGTAGTCTAGATCTCTCAAGGCTACACAGCAAAACTGATGTGGGAGATGACTACAACCATAGTACACATGCAAAGAAGCAGCCCCGGCCCATTATAATCACAGTATTATATGGTTTAGGTAACTGCAATACGCTACAAAACACATTTATGCAAGGAGCCAAAGTCTGTTAACAATTTGAGTGCTAGTTATCCAAATTTTGCAAAAAAAAAAGATAGATATCCAATTAAACTATTCTAAAAATAAATTCATTTTTTTTAAAAAATAAAGGAAGCTGTACTGATTTTAGGCAATTATATCTCCAAGACTACTCCCGGCATCTATACACAATTGGGATACACACAAACCTATGATTATTAAAGAAAACTATGTAGAATAATCTCATATATCATGCAACCGTAATGAACTACAACTCAAACCATAATGTTCAATTCCATACACTACCATAGCAAACATTTGGACTGAAAGGTCCTCCAAAAGCAACACCTCTTACGAGCAAAACAAGGAAGCAACAATAAGCAAAACTTGCCAGGTACAACCTTCCGAAGACGATGTTAAGATGCCTCTCCAGGATGATATTGAAGTCTGTGACTAGAGATAAAGACGACGTCGTGAGGAGTAGCCGTACAGCGATCTACGGTTAATCTCATAGAGGAGCAACAATATGACCGCCACCGCCGCCGCCGCCACCACCAACACAACTGCGGGTCACGGCGTCCAAATCTGCCTACTCTGCCGCCATATATACTAGCAGCCACCCACCTAGGCCTCCAAGCTGATCAATCTTACAGCAGGTACAGAATAAGATGTAAGGCACGCAGAAAGACCTGAACACACAAGAGGATAGATTCTCCGGTGGTGCGAATAGCAAAACAATATTCTAACTGTAGAGGCAGATCTGTGCACGTGCTTGTTCTTGGATCATAAGCTGCCAACACTTGTGGCCTCTCCAGCCATGGAAGAACTCTCCTCTCATTTGAAACCACTAACCGATGATGATTAAAATAAAGTCAAGGCGGTGTTTGGTTTGGAGAGGTTTATTATAAACCTCCACCAATAAACCCCTAATAAGTCTCTTTTTATCCAAACATGAAGACTTATAGGTGAGGCTTATGCCCATAAACCCCATAAACCCATAAGTCCCTCCAAGGGATGCTTACCGAGCTTATTTTCTGTAGGCCCCACCAAAGCATCCCCTTCTTTCCTCCCACTACCCTTATTTCCCTTATCTACAGGAGTATTAATGAGGGGTAAAAAGTCACTACCAACTACAGGGGAATTTTATAAGCCGCTACAACCAAACACCACTTTAGACTCATAATAAGCCTCTCCATGTGAGGGGCTTATGAGCTTAAATAAATCCCTCCAAACCAAATACCCCCTAAATAATGACCCCAGCGAGCTGCATGTTGCAATCAGTATATAGTTATATATCCTCACATAGACCCTTAGTTATGTAGATGTATGTTCAGCAAGAACCAGATATCCATTTAGCAATCTTGATTGTTGCAATTAATTAATGACATAGCGTAACTTTAGAGAGGAGGGGCTACTACTCGATGGCCCTAGAAAGGAGTATGCAGGTGCCCGGCCCTTCTCGGTTGCAAAACTTCCGGCATGCAGCACATCGGCTGGAGCCCGGACAACCTTCCGCGCATGTTCACTCGTTGTGAGAGATCACTGTAAAGAAGATGCCCCGGGAGATGTCGTCTCCCATTCCAACTTGACCAACATGTGGTCGCCTTTTGTAACTTCGGTTCCATTCGCCCTCCATCATCGGACTAGTAGCTCTGGCGTCAATGGAAAAGCTCCAGGTGGGGACTCTTCGTCCCCTGTCGATTTCCTCAAAAAAAATAATTAAAAAACATATTTACCTTAATTTCAAAGATGCGAGAAATGACGATCCGGAAGGCAGATCCAATATATATGTCAATTTAAGGTCATATATATATATATATATATATATCGACCAAATCCACTTATTTTGAGTGAAAATTGAGAATAAGACGTCAGTCTCTAGTCAAAAGTCATATCTGATTAATTTATGTTGCTCTCGTCCCATGCGAAAAGGAAAAAAAAATGTTTTGTTCGTTGTCTCCTCGTTTACACAAGAGCTAGATACATACTGAATCAGTCTGGTATTGCTAGGTAGCTTCCTTTGAACAAAAGGGCATTAATGTAGTGCGTGTACAGTTGTATATAAGTATATTCTTTGTCTTGGATCGAGCAACCGCAAAATACCTGTGCTTCTGCAGTGAGCATAATCTTCTTGTTTCCTAGCGAGGAGAGTATGTACTCCTTATAACTTAACCATCGTGCAAACCAACTTCATCAGCCAAACCCCTACACTCCAACAAATGACCCTGCCAGCTCTGTACGTTTGTCCAGCGATCTGAAGCTCCGCTAAGCACGTACAGACAAGATTAGCTGTGCTAGTAAGTCTAGAACCGGTGTCTGACGTTTAACACAGCTGAGATAGTTGCTTGCTCGTACTACAAAAAAAAAAAGTTCATTCGCCATACAACATGGATCTTCTGACTTGATCAGTAGTACTCGATCAGTGCTAGCAGTCGTTAGATGCATAGAAACCGACCGGAAAGGACTAACAAGATCGCAGCAGGCGGCAGCCACTGCGACAGCAGTGCCAGCATTTTTTACATTCGCTGACTTAGCAAGTGCCAGATTCTTTTAAAATCATATGAATTGTAACTTAACATCCATGTTTGTTTGTTTTTTTTTTTGCTATTTCGAGCTTTTAGTTTGTAGTAAAAAAAATACTATTCCAGCATTCATTTAGCTGCAGCTTTTACTAGCCAATCCCAAGCAAGAAAAAAGTAACAAGTTCTATTTTTATTAATTTGTTGGCAAATACCACCATTATTTCAATATGAAATTAAGTTAACATATCACACATGTATCCAAAACATCATCACATACTCACGAAACGAGGAGTGATCCATCCAATCCTCCAATGAGCTTTGGTGTAGGCTGTAGAATAAAATAATTACCGATCCAGATCTGAAAGGTACCTTAACTATAAAGAAAACCTACAAGCCCGATAAATTTACTACTGGAATATGTAAGCAGTCACCATGATCACCCTGGAGGCATCTTTTGGGAAGCTAGGTTGTACACATGCAGTCGATCGAGATGCCGATTATGTAGAATTGAACGTTGAAAACCAGCTTGATACGAACCAAATGGGAAGCGAGCACTGTAATCTAGGTATATCTAATCTAACCGCATCAGTTGAGATCATCTGGAGAGAATCACAACGCTACATATCATACACATGCATCTAACCAATACACACCTGGGGTCATCATGTACACACATAGTAGAATGATTGAATGAGCTTAAGAAATGCCCAACACTGAGCGTAGACAACTGCCTGGCATAACAGATCACCATATGGGAAGATACAATGCATTGGGCCTTCAGCAAAGATAACATATACACACAAAACATGTACGAGAAAGATACTGCAAACGTAACATATGTATATTATAGGGTTTGTTCCGAACCCTCAAATGAAAAGGGTGATGAACAGATACACTGCACTAGCTTGTTCATGTTTAGTACCACCTGCTTGGCTCAGTTCGATGAACTTGCAAATACCCCCTATGCACGCGCGAAGCTGCCGGAAGGATTCTACGGTTATTATACGGAGGAAACCTGGTGGAATCTCCTCAAATCTGGTATAAAAATATAACTATGTTGGTGGTTTGTGTCGTTAATGGGTTAATTATTCTCAAGCGAAGTTGCTGAGTAACAACACTATGTGAACTAGTTAAGTATCAACTATATGGTGCCCAAATAAAAAAAAATATGCATCCATCTTGGGAAGGACATAAATGGGACCTAGGCCCTTCTGTATGGACATGAATTTTAATAGTGAATTTTAAAATATGAATTTTTCTCAGTTGATGTCTTTTTTGTCTCCAAATTTTTTTACGGAATGCAGTACTCTTAGCTTATTCGACATATGCACAATGATATTCCACTAATTACATATGTCAACGATTGTATAAATTCTCCATACTCCGCATCGGTTTTGGTCTATCACGGGCAGACGCTGCCTTGTCCTTTGAGCATCTTCGATCCCTGCATACTCTAGCAGTATAAAAATAGGAATTGTGTGTTATTATATATGTAAACTGCTACTAGCAGCTTTCCGTAGCAGCCGGTTTTTTTATAGAGCCATAGATCCTTCACGTGCTACCGGTTGCTTCCCAGAACCATAGATCTATGTGCAGAGATGCATCTGATAGAGCTAGGAAACATACGCTATGCAAAATCTATCTGTTCCAGATATGTGTGCAGGTGCAGCAGCCAGCCGCAAAGTACATATCTAGAATCTAGCCTTCCATGAAATTTCTAAAATGGTCTGCCCTGAGGCAACTGCCTATGTCTCTAAAAAGTGAGACAAGAACAAAACAAACAGACCAGTTTATTCCACCGCAGCTTCTTTGTTGCTTCCAGAGATGTTTCAAGTTATTAGTGCAATTGTTCAGTCTGGGGGGCGGCAAACGCGATTTGTGGTCTGATGTTGCAAACTGATTTTTCTTTCCATTCTTCTCATGTTCAAGTTCATATTTTGTTGGTCGGTGATGTCGAGGTGACATTTTATTAGTTTGGGGTCAAAGTTCTCCCCTTGTTGAAGATGACAAGGTCTAAAATTCTGTCTTGAAAGTTGGCGGTGCGGAGTTTAGGTTGTCTGATTCAAGTGGAATGATATTGTGTTGATTCGGTGAGCAAGTTATCCTCTCTGTATCTATGACTTTCAAAGTTCATCACCCCGCTTGACTCAGGTTGTGATGTGGAGGGTTCAAGGGTTGCTTATTGCTTTGCTTTGGTTCAAACTGGGCGCCCATGAAATTGAAGTCCTTGCCTGCACTAGAAAAATCAATATTTATACGTATAGCAAATAATATGGCGCGGGCAGGGTGCAGGGCTTGACCGCATGACTTTAAGTTGAAGTTCAGATAGTTTTGGAAACGCAAAGCAACGTTTAACCTAGATGATACTAATCAGTGTTGCGCACACTTTATCTCTGTACAGGACTTCCTGCTACTTGATAATATAGTACAATAAGTTACAAATTAAATAGCAAATTACTTAGTTGTTTGGAAACAGTGAAACTTTTGTTTAGACTGCAGTCACTGGCGTTTTCTTCCACTCAATGAGGTTGGGACACAATACGTAGTGTAGTCATTTGGTATTCACCACTGCCCTTTGGACTTTAGAGCACTATACATACACAAGCCGGTGTGATGGTAACAAGGGAGGACGCCTAGTTATGATACAAAATCTTAAAATTTTGATAGGATGACAGGTATAGGTTGGTTCTAAGAGGATCGATATGCGGATGGTTGGATCGACGACACCCCGCTCCACACATGTGTTAACGAGCTATCATATTTCTGAAATGTCTCATATAAACAATATATAAAAAAAATGAAACCAAGTGGAGCTGTGGTTGTCCCCTGGCTCGGGTGGCTTCCTGTCGATGGACTCGGCGATCGAACCAAGTCAAAACTAAACAGTCATCCCATCAAATTAGGCTGTCATTAGTTACTTGTTTCTCGCACCGAGAGCTACTTATTAAAGCACGCGGGCTAATCGAAATGCGGTACGAGAACTGTATATATAAGCACCTAGACCGCGCGCTAAGTTGTTAAGGTATAGCCATAGCTAGACTACTAGTCTACTACTACTCGTTCATTGCCTTGGACCACATCATACTCTAGCCAGCTCTACACATCAGTTGCCCCAAATTTGAAGAAAATTGAGGAGGTGAGCGTGTGATCATGGAGCCCCAATTCAGCAGCAGCTACTACTATGGCCGCGGCGCCGCCACCGCCTATGCGCATTGTGATAGCCACTACAGCCTCCAACAACACTACGACGGCGGCGCCATGGACGCCTCCGCCGGCTTCCAGCAGTTCTCCGCATACGATCCTCACACGTATAGTGGCGACTACTACCATTCTTCCTCATCCGCGGCCAGCTGGTCGTCGTCTTCTTCCGGCGCCGCACCCTCCAACCACCACCAAATGCAGCAGCTGCATTTCGGCGGCGGCATGGACGACGAATACTACAGCTATCAAGTAGACGGCATGGGCGTGGCGGACATGGATCAGTTCGGCGCCCTCGTGGGAGCGACCTCCATCTCCACCACCACCTCCAGCAACTCCTCCAGTGCTTCGTCGGCGGTGGCGCGACCCGGCGCCGCCGACGGCTCGAGCAGCTGCGGCTATTTCCTGCCGCAGGCCGATCATCAGGCGGCCGACGACACGCCGCTGATCGGGGTGCGGAAGCGGCCGTGGGGCAAGTACGCGGCGGAGATACGGGACTCCACGCGCAACGGTGAGCGCGTGTGGATCGGCACCTTCGACACCCCCGAGGCCGCCGCGCTCGCCTACGACCAGGCCGCCTACTCCATGCGCGGCGCCGCCGCGGTGCTCAACTTCCCCGTCGAGCACGTGCAGGAGTCGCTGCGCGCGCTGGGGCTCACCGCCGCCGGCGCCGGGGACTCGCCCGTGATGGCGCTCAAGCGGCGGCACTGCATCCGCAAGCGCCTGCCCAAGAGCAAGAAGGCGGCCGCCGCCGGCAAGGAACAGACGACGGCGCCGAGCACCCACGGGCATGCCAAGCGAAACCAAGCAGCGCCAGATGCTTGCGTGCTGGAGCTGGAGGACCTTGGGGCGGATTACTTGGAGGAGCTGCTCGCTCTATCCGATCAATGAGCTAGGAAACCCATTCAGCGGCGATCATCCGTGCCATCCATTCACTGACGCCTGAATTTTCGATCGTGTGCTCTAGTAGCTGTTCTATTTTGGGATTACAAGAACGCACAGGCACACACACCCCCCCGTACACATTGACACCAGGTCATGCACTACTCGTCGCATGCGCTTTTGCTAGGTTTTACTTGGTTCAATTCAACAATTCTCTCCTGGTCAATTCATTTATTTATTATTATTTCCATACAGAGTCAGAATAAGAACAAGAAGCTTCCCAGCTACCATACATCATGCCATAGAATTTATTTTCAGATTTCACACACCAAATTAAGAGAAGATGTATGAGATTAGGTAGTGGTAAATCTTGTAGAAAGTGTTTGTGCTTCCATTGTTGAGGAGTTGAATGAAATGCATCTGCAATTTTGTCAGTTGGTTCTGGAAACGTTGTCATACGTTCTTGCCACGCTTGAGGTCGTTTTGGTGGCTTAAGTACATGAAGGAGGCCATCCTGCAACTTATCCAATTTAGCTGGGATAGATGTTTTCATTATTAGTGTTGCAGCTAGGACAAGTTATATTTATTTTGGGTCATTGGATCGATCAAAAAATTTGATAAAATAAACTAGGATGGCATTAATGCGTAATTAATTTAGGAGGAGAAATGAATTAGAATGGCATGCTATCGTAATTATTTTGTTGACCCATAAAATACCATTAGGTACCTACTTGCATCCCTAACTTGCAGCTAGCCATTGTTGTTGTGAGTTGTAACAAGGTTATAGCTAGGTATATTTTTGTTTTTCTCTGTCCTATGTTTGATATACCTCTAAAGGTTCTAACCTGTATACACATTGCTAGATCTCCAACAAATCCTTATTGTCCTCTCAATCACCTAATAAATTACATATATGAATCACAGTACGTCATGCAAATATGGAACTTTTACTAGAAATTTTAATGTTTTTTTGAATGTGTAAAGATCTCTACACATGGGTGGAGGAAAGTGATTGAATACTATAGACATCGATCAAAAATTAAACTATCCCCAAATTGTTACTGTTCTGTGAATGGATAAATTATCCCAATTTTGCCGGTTCTAATCATGCGTCTACCCTGAAACCATGTTTTCCATTCCGAGAACACCTCTCCCCGAACCTTTCACAAATAGACCATCTATACCAAAGAGGCTTGGGTCCTTCCTTATGCTTAAATAATTTAAATATGTGATAAAACCATTTATTTTTTCCCTGAAATGTGAGCTCATAAACTCACGTTTTCATCTACAGCAAATCTCAGCTGTTAAAAATCTATCCAGTGAAAAATTAGATTGCGTACATAGAATCTCAGTAGATTGTAGCTGGAAAGCAACTAGTTTTGGGGAACTCGAACACTGTTGAATTAATTAATAAGTCTTAGCTCAGGAAACATAGGAAACATTGTTATGATGTGTCATGAGGATTGAGGAATGAGAAAACATAATACTATAAATTCCACAAAGTTGATAAGGAGAGATCACAAGTTAATAATTGATTTCTTTTTTCTACTAGCTCGCTTTCAATTTATCCATCAAATTAGTAAAGAGCAGTTCAATACTTCCTAGACTCGCAGCTCGTTGTTTTGGATATTTTTCATGATAAAAATGTCAACTTTGCACAACTTAGTTATTGGTTTGCTTCTATCTACTTTCATCATCTTTTAAAAAAACCCAACTTGCAGTATGGCAACTACCTAGTAAGTGCATACCAGATAGAACAACAAACAGATAATTTACAATACTAATGCTGTCCTAAAGACTGGTATGCTATCATGGAGCCAGCAGGTTCAGTGTATAGACTCCATTAACTGTTCATAGGAACTCTTTCCGCGAATCTAGCGCTACTTTACCCTTATTATACAACCGCAAGAAAAGAAGTACATGCTATACAAATATTTGTATGACCTCTCTACTGCCTATCGACGCATTAACAAGTAATCATCATGTTCAGATCCTATCAGTGACTTATCTGCTGCTCTTAATTAATAATCACTTACAGCTTCGTCGATCTGTGCTTCCCCAAAAAGGCACATGCATATGTAGATTCCTTCCGGTACAGATCAGATTAAGCCTGTAAGGTCATTGAACTGCTGGTCTGAAAGAGATCACTTGTACATCAAGAGTCAAAGGGTCACAAATGAGAGTTACCAGAAAAGTTTCCTTAGGAAGTAACCTCCTTTTTATTGGACGAAGGATACACTAAGTAAACCCTCGCATTATGTAGTGTGTCAGCGCAAAAAGATCCTGTTCTCAAGTTGACAACTTGACATGCGCAATTAAGCTAGTTTTGATAGCTAGAAAAGCATGAGTATGTACCACAGTCTTTTGTTATCCTTCCCTAATTCAGATATTTTGCAATATGTGGCCCCACCTGATTAGGTTGTATGTAGGCGCGACAAGTGATGACCGGGGTAGTTCGGGCAGAACGTTTAATATTTAATTTTGGCTCGCTGACCTTACCCATTAATTGTATATGTACACTCTATTAGTTTAGTCGTGATATTTTTAGGATCAGTCTTAGCTTTCTTTTCAGCAGAAATTAAGTTGACTCTCACAAGATGTGATGATTGTTTGCGCCAATAATATTATACTATCTGTATATATAGTGAGAGATTTTCGATAAATATATTGCGAAATGACTAACCCAAACTACAAATTTTGTCTTTCTCTTCTCAAATTTGTTGTTAAGACATTAGATGGAGCAGCAGATTATGTTTTGCATTTGTGTTGTCTAGCTCAGACGTAGATTATACATATGTCTAGTTGTCTACACCGAAGGCTAATAAAGTTTTGCTGATTAGTAAACTGTCGAGAGTGTACAGATGGTGACGTCCAGGTGGTTTGTCGTATCCAGCCGCCCTACGTCAGGCATGTGTAGACCTAATATTATTGTCCTTCGCGTACTATATACTACCCTACTGCAAGTGGCAGTAATTAAGCAGAGGCAGTGAGGCACTTTCAGTACTTTTTTTTATTGAAGTCCAATCTGTTCACTTGTAGAGTACCCTAGTCTATCTACTTCCCAATGATGTCTTCTCCAGCTATGCACGTATCTATGGTTGAACTATATTTTTGTGGTACTCGTATGTTTGGGAAAAATATTACACTTCTAGAAGAAAAGGCATTTTAAGAAGCTGAAGCCATATGTGACAAAAGATATCACAAACAATTTCTTCTATTTTTTAAATAAATAGATTGAAAATTCAAAAGTTAAAATAGGAGGGGCGAGGATCCTAAAATTATTACCTGTCATTAGAAATTTCAACAACTAAAATTCATATTGTAGTTTCTTGATGTTTAAAACTTCTGTTTTTTCCCAAAATATTATTGTCTTAATGATTGATTACATCGCCATGCGAATCAAAGAAATCTAGGCTTTTATTACATGTCACCCAACTATTATGGTTTCGACATTTCAATCAAATACCATGTTCATATTTTAACTTTAACCAAATTGTTTAAACAATTTTTCTATATTTCCAATCATATTCAGTTATTTATTAAACATCATATTATGAGTAAGTGATTACGAAAAATCAATGTTCTATCCGAATATCAAGCTTATAAAGAAAAAAATTTATGTTATACGCCAAAAGACACAAGTTATATATTGTAGTTTGCGTGCGACGAGTACACTCATTTGGTTAGACTGTTTTGATGGAACCAGTTTGGATTCGAGCCTTTGATGCTCGTATTAATTTCGATCGACTAATCATTTTTTACATGGTAGTCCCGGCCCGTCGCCAGTGACTGCTGCTCGTCTTCCTCACGCGATCACTGCGGCTCGATCCGGTGATCTACGTGGGCTGGGCCGGGCGAGCCCTGCCTCCCCCTCTAGCGCGCGCGTGTCCGCGCCATCGCTGCCAACGGCGAGGACATCGCAGAAGAACTCTTCTTCACTCAAAACTTGCGGATGCGGAAGCAAGGTCTTGTGCTTGTGCTCCCAGCAGGGGCGCGATTATACATCACTTGTGATGACGAAATTGCCATCCATTACCTGAGGCGGTCCACAAGCGGCCCAGAACTATCTTCTTCCTCCTCGCACGGTTGAAGGCTTCCGATCGTTTCCCTGCTTGCCCTAGCCCCGCACTCCACCTTTGTCTCTGGCGGAAGGAGCCACTGAATTTGCCGCCGCCGCCCGGCGCCATTGGAGCTGCTCACCCCCGCGCCGCTGCCGGGGTTGCTCGCCCACCACCGCCCTCCACCACCTCCGACGGCTCCCGCCATCGAACACGCCGCCACCGATCCCCACAACCCTAACCTGAGCGCCGGGGAGCTCTCTCTGTGACTCCCTTGGAAAAAGTTAATAAGTATACATATTTATACGACCTAAAGAAATAAAGCCCACTAGTCCAGTAAAGAACAATTGTTTGGTTATATTAAGAGAGAATTCTTCAATCAAGTGAAAGATGAGGATATCATCGGTCTTTTCCAACATCTGGAACGAGCCGTAGCTCGGGCGGCAATCGCTCCAAGTTGAGGAGCTGTCGGTCGTGAGTTCGAGTGCTGCTCGACTCGAGATTCCTACTGGGGTTTTTCCCAAGTTTCTCCTACAGGTGTATTTTGTAGCTGCCTCACGCATGGATGCGCCACAATGGTTAGAGTGACGTGCCCGTCAAGTGCGAAGCCTGATGACTTCAGATACCTCTCGGCCACATGAAGTTTCTGGGTATAGGTTGTAGGTCTAGCGTGCGTGTGTGAGTATGGTGGTGTGAGTTAGTGCGTGAGTCCAGATACTACAGCTTAGCTTGTACTTGAAGGGTTGGTACATAAAAAATAAGGGGATCGTAGGGTTATATTGTAGTAGCCTTTATTATCTTATAATATTTTTTAATTATTTATGTTTAGAACTTGTACTTTGGTTATGATTATGGATTTGTTATAGCCATTATAACTTATCATCCATTACATTACGTGTTCGCTTCAAAATATTTTTATACGTGGCATACCCAGCCGCAAATTTCTAGCTCCGCCACTGCTCCCGCCGCCTCCGCATACCACCAGATATCCTCCACGGCCTGCAGCCGACGGTGACTGCCGTCTCGCCGCCCCGCAGTGCCGCTGAGTTCCTCTATAGGCCGGAGACGACAACCCACCCCCCAACCCCTGACAACTCAAACCTCATGAAGCTCCGAACCCCCAACCCCACCCCGCCAATCCATACCTTCCGAAGGCCCCGGCGAGAGGAGGAAGAAGGTCATCGTCATGGGCTATGAAAACGAAGATAGGCTGAAATCGTTTCAAATCATCTTCGGGTGATATTGGCGTCAATCCTTCCTGAAGACGATGTCGAGCATCTCTAGCATGAACCTGGCTCCTGTCTAAGGCCAATGATATGGGCGTCAATCTTCCCCGTCGGATGTGGCGGGTGAAAACCCAACTCTTTTTTGGCTGGCATCGACGTCTTCGGCGTCTTAACCTTCTCGAAGGTGATGTCAGGCTTTTCTGGCATGGAGGCTTCCTTCGGCGTTGGCTGCTTCCGAAAGAGCGTTTTTCTATCTTTTCCTTTCTTTCTCTTTTCTTTCTTTTTTATTCCAGTCCATGGTGTGGGTGGTGGCGGCTCGTGTTGATGTCCCAATCCGAAAGGGTAAAGTTCGCGGAGGCTCGGGTCGATGTCCCAATCCGACCGGCCAAGTCGAGTCAGTTCCGATTGATGTCCCAATCCAACCGGCTGCTGCTGTGTCTTT
Organism: Panicum hallii; assembly: GCF_002211085.1. Taxonomy (NCBI): domain Eukaryota; kingdom Viridiplantae; phylum Streptophyta; class Magnoliopsida; order Poales; family Poaceae; genus Panicum; species Panicum hallii. The sequence continues at coordinate 4,774,948 of NC_038043.1, read as the reverse complement.
AGTTGAGGTGGTGTGGTACCGTGTGAGTTGATGTCCCAATCCAACCGACCAGTGTTGCTAGTTTCAGGTGTTGTAGTGGTAGATATTGTAGTTGTAGTTGTTCGGTTTTCGGACCCAGTTTACCTAGGATCAATTCTGTCCCTCTTATTAGTGTACGACGGAACCCTAAGATTCAGGATCTTAAAAAAGAATCTTCGGGTGATAGCTCGCGCTATTTTAGGGTGAGCGATGTATAGTTCCCACCGGCAAGTAGGCAGCGCGGCCAAGAACGAGCACGGTAAACGTGGCATTTTCACGTGCAGGCAGAGGCGCCGACTTTGCCCGAGCTGTCGCGTCAGCCGTCAACGTGCCCCCCGCGCCCTTTCCACAACCACTGGTCCAACTTCCCCCCAGCGATTCTTCTAGGGCTGCCAACGCGGGTGATCTTGGGTGGCACCGTGGCAGCATGGATTTCATCGTCATAGGAATCGTGATTTACCGTTACTTACTTGTAACTAGTATCTTATTGATTGGCTCATGCGTCTGGTATGTGGTATGGACAAATTTGCAGAAAAGAGAAGAAGTAATAGTAATTTTTGGTAGCATGATGCAGTTTTTTTTTTGAGGAGATGCATGATGATGTATCTATAAACTCTCGATGCCAAAATGTGAACCAAGCATCTTGCATATATACCGGCAAAAAACACACGACACAAGAAAATGCCTTATCGTGGATACATCAACAAACTGTTAAAAACAAAACAAATGCTGGCACTTCGCTCTCCTTGCATCGACCTACTACGCGAAGCCCAACTGGTGGCTCCCCTTGCACAACCCAACAATGCTACAAGACCTCCCCATGCCGACCACGTCCTTGCACTTGCGCGTCTTCGGATCGTACACCCTCACCACGCCGTTCGGGACTCCCACCCAGAAAGCGATCCGGCCGTCGTCGAGCACCATCAGTGGCTGCGCGAAGATCTCCCGGCGGCGCTGCACCGGTATCAGCGGGGCCGGCTGGGTCTCTTCTTCCCATCCGCGCAGGACCGATCCCATAGGAAGAGACTGTACCCTCAGCCACCTCCCCTTCTCCAGCTCCGCCAGCACCCACATGTCGATGCAGCAGGAGCGGTAGTCGTGGTGCACGAAGACCAGGCAGCCGTTCAGCGCGACCAGGCTCAGGCTGGAGCGGCAGCAATGGAGGTCCTCGGAGGGGAGCGGCCCTTGGAGGAGGCTCGGCCTCCACTGCTCCTTCGCCAGGTCGAACGAGGCGATGCCGTCGTGGTCGGCCATCTTAGAGGTCGTGAAGAAGTGGGCGAACCCTGGGGTGACCGCCCGGTGCCGGGGGATCTCCGTGCCGACGAGCGCCGGGGGGCTCGGCGCCGGCCTCCAGCGCTGCCCGCGGCCGCCGAGGGTGAGGATCTCGCAGGACTGGCTGGGCTTGTCCCGGCTGGTGGAGGTGTGGATGCGGAGAACCTTGTACTCTCCGGTCACGGGGACCTGCCCGAACACGTACGACGATCGCGACGTCTTCCCGTCCGCCGCCGTGGCCACGGGGATGTCGGTGACGGCGCCGGTGGCCGGGTTGAGTACGCGGACGGGCGCCGCTCTGTCGTTGCCGCGCGTTGGCACGAGGCAGATGAGGCCGCCGGTGGCCGCGATGGCGTGGCCGGTGCTCTGCCCGTCCAGCCTGCCGACGACGGCGCCGGAGGCCACGTCCACGAGCTTGACTTCGACGCGCGAGATGTCTGCGGCGTCGTGGACGGCGGCGACGAGGACGGCGTCCCCCGTCGGGCGTCTGGTTGTGGCGTGCGCGGGGGCGGGGGCGAACCGCGGTGCTGGCGGCGCCATCAATCCGGCCGGCGGGGCGGCAAAGCGCGGCGCCGGCGCCATCGATCGCCTGGCCGAGCGGAGAGGGGCTCGAGCACCGGAAAGAACTCGATCGGGAGCTGGCAATACTTGGGATCGACGTGCTGTTCGATTGCGTGCGCGTCTGATTGCTTATAAGGATGGGGCGGCAGGAGTCCGAATCGGCTGTTCTGTCCGAATCGGCAACGAGAAGGAAATTCGCCGAGCAGCAGGCGGGACGGCTTGTCTTGATTTTGTCAACAGTAACGGATGGTCGCGGCCCGCCATTATCTCTTGCCTATGGGCCTAATAATGGCCCCCTATCTTATCAAAGCTGGCGAACAGACAGCCTATTGTGTTTGTAGAGGCAGCCCTATTTTTCTTTCGCTACCCAACCGACTAGGAGAGGGAATGTCAAAAAAAAACTACCTAAAAAATAAACATGCTTTTTTACGCAAAAAAGAAACAGGATAAGAAAGCACAAGATAGGGTCCGTCTAGAAAAAGAAGTGGGAATGATTAAGGAATTTCCGGATTTCTTTCACGTTTCTACTACTATCCTAAAGATTCAAAGTCGGCATAGGGATGGAAAATGAATATTAATAATCCATATTATTCGATTTCACATTTGACAAAACTAAATTTTTATTGGGAAGATCCATAAAAGATTGACAGGTAGAAACAAATTTATCCAGAGTTTTCAATATGAAACGGAAATAAAATAAGCTTTAGGGATATGGATTATTTAAACAATTCGGTTAAAATATGAGCATGGTATTTGATTGAAATATCAAAAACATAATTGCGAGGTGACAATGCAAAAGCCGAGATTTCTTTCATTTGCAAGGTGATGTATATTAATGCAATAATGTTTGAGAAAAAAAATGAAGTTTTAAACTTCAAGCAACTACAATATGAATTTTAGTTGTTGAAATTTCTAATGACTAGCCAGCGGCCGATACACAGCAGCTTCAGCATACAAGATCATGCATCAAGGAACAACATACTTGCCAGGTGCGACTTGGGTTTGGAAAAACTGGGCGCCCCAACGGGTGAAATTCTTCACCTGGCTAGCACTCCGGCAACGGCTATGGTCAGCGGAAACACGCCGGCGACATTGGACTCGACGCCCATGATACTTGCTGCTTTGCGACCAAGAGAGCGAAACAGTAGATCACCTACTTGTCAACTGCTCCTTTGCAAATCTGAGTTTGTCTCAGATCTGAGTTTGTGGGGGAAGGGGGCCCTGTGCCTTGGATGATGCCTTCGCTTGCTTTTTTTTGAATGAACGTGCACTGTGCACCATTTCTATTAATATAGAAGGAGAAAAAACCGGCAGGAAGTCGTGGGAGGCCTCTTATACAGAAGAAACGACAGAAAACGAGAAAAGAAAAAAAAAGGCTGTACAAATAGTCAAAGGCTCGTGTGGCAGAACCACTTGAATTATTCCGGCTCAAGTGCGCAGACTATCACTATTCCGGCTCAAGTGCGCAGACTATCACTATATAGACGATATGATCTCAACGCACTTCAAATGGAACAACCCAATGGTCTGTCGGCCAACGTTCCGATGAAACCACCGGATTCCGGATCGATTAAGCATACCTTGCACGAAGGTGAGTCTAGAGATACAATCACCGTCATATTTTTACAACATAGGCACAAGTAGTTATTACAAACCGGGTTCTGATAGAGTACTGCAAATCTAACTAAAACAAATTTATACAGGCATTATTCGAAAACTTCAAGTTTTAACGGATATTATTCAGAGATGGCAGCGGAAAAGAAACAACACGACTAAACGTCGCAAAAGCAGGCACCATACTTAGCCCAAAGCCCAAAGCATGGCGTCATTCCGAAAGGTCATTGCCGGCCGGGGACGGATCCCATTCCACAGACCAGCCAGGCGGTAAAGTGCAGGGCCAAGGGGAACTAGCAACTGAGTCCTCGAATGATATACCTGAAAACCATGTTACTAGCAAAACTGAGTATACTAATACTCAGCAAGACTTACCCATCAATTGGGTATACTTAGCCCATAACTAGACCACGAGAGGTTGAAAGGCTCTAGATTTCTTTTGCTGAAAAATAACAAAAAGTATATCCTTATTTCCATATTTTAGCTTTTAGATTCTAGTTCAATTAACCATTCTAAGTGAGTATCACTAGAAAAGCAAGGTAGGTATTAAATTATATATCAATATTGTTCCATGAACTGTTGCTCTTGTTACTCTATATGGCAGAAGTATCAAGCAGTCTCAATCACCGCGAGAAACAGATGATTCCTGAATCGAATTTCATAACCTTGCAAGGGATCCTAACTCACACGCTCGGAAACTTTCCTTTCCAGGCAACCATTCCCCTCATATTCCGGGTCGTGGATCAGCGCCACCACAAGCGACTGCAGGACCATACGCACATCCAATGTGCAGGACGTACGTCTACAGCGCGACTGTATGACCGTGCTCCCGTCTGCTATGCAGAACGTACTCCCACACGTCGGTGCATGCGAACATAAACTAAAATTCGAGTGGTGGGGGATATGTCCACTTGCCGGGCCAATCAGGTACTAGGCTTACCGCGTACCATACTTACGGTATGTGGCTAGTACTTTCAAACGCTTGACCATCACTACCACACACTGTGGCCTTATCAAATTGATCAACACAGACAGGGTACCATTCCAAGCCATGATACTGCACATAACCCCATCCGTGATCCTTATAGTGATTGCAGAAAAGTAAACAATCAACTCCTATATCGCGCGAGCGATAGGAAATCACTCGACTTCTGCCGGTCCTATTAGCAGAGCATTTACTCGATAAGGAGTCGGAAACATTACATAGGTTCCTAGGTTTCATGCAACTAGGGTTTTGTAACAACTCTTAGAACTTAATGCACAATATAGATATATAACAATATAAGTGTATAATTTAAAATACTGGGTTATGCACCGATGCTTGCCTTCATTGGTGAGGCTGGGGTTAGTGATGTCAGTATCTTCCGAACCTTAGTTCAGGGCTTCGGAAAGATCCTCGGCGACGTTCACTTGAGCTTCAGAAATACCCTCGTCGGGTTCCGAGATTAGCTCGTAGGTACCGTCGGCGAGTGCCGTCAAATCTACATGATATGCAATGATTTGAAGCAAATGGTTATTATTTTAATATTTTTTTCACAATAAAGTTTCAATCCAACAAGAATACATTCAATCCAACTAGGGGAGGGAATGTCAAAAAAAACTACCTAAAAAAAGAAATATGCTTTTTTACGCCAAAAAGAAACAGGATAAGAAAGCACGAGATAGGGTCCGTCTAGAAAAAGAAGTGGGAATGATTGTGTCGTGCGCGGGGGCGAACCGCGGTGCTGGCGGCGCCATCAATCCAGCCGGCCGGGCGGCAAAGCGCGGCGTCGACGCCATCGATCGCCTGGCCGAGTGGGAGGGCCGAGGGGCTCAAGCAGCGAAAGAACTGGATCGAGACTTCGAGAGGCGAGAGCTGGCAATACTTGGATCGACGTGCTGTTCGATTGCGTGCGTCTGATTGCTTATATGGACGGGGTGGCAGGAGTCCGAGTCGGCTGTTCTGTGTCTATCCCAATTGGTGTCCGACTTCAGGCAAGAATCGGCACCTGAGCATGTTCATCGGTGACTCGGAGTCTTGTTTCGTCCACTACATGGCCAAAAATTACATGGGTCGGGCGCGCGCTCCCGGCAGCGCGGCGGCGAGAGTGGCGCCGTGGCCGCCATGTGCGGGAACCGCCGACCGGCCGCGCCATCACCGTCGCCGCGAGCTGCTGCGCGCGCCAGGTCCCGCGTCGCGCTCCCGGGTAGCGCGGCGGCGAGCAGCGCAGCCACCACGAGCGTGGCCGCCATGTGCGGGCACCGCTGACCGGCCACGTCATCGCCGGCGCCACGAACTGCTGCGCGCGCCAGGTCCTGCGCTGTCGGAGTTAACCGGGATTCTGATCGCCGGTGAACACCAGAAGACGCACGCCACGATATGGGACAAAATTTAGGAATCCGCTTATGTAATAAAGCCGATCCACTAAGGAATTAAGCAGCGGTGTAGTATCAGATCCCAAAGATAGTAAGTTCTTTTTTCTTTTTTATGGGAAAAAGTCTTTTTCGAGGATTCTATAGAAATTTCATATATGAAAGAAACGAAACCGAGATAGTTACCTTTCAGAAAATTGGAACGAAGGATATAGGTCTATCTATGCTTCATTCTTCTGAAGGTGGGAGAAAAGATCAAACTGATTATTGATCAAAATTAGGGTTTGAAACTTAGGTAATTAACTTCTTCTGCTTAACCCAAGAAGAAATTGGATTGATTTTTGAGAAATCGAATTCAGTTAATATAGGGGAAATTAAGATAGCAATTTCTGAGCCGTATGAGGTAGGAAACTCTCAAGTACGGTTCTAGGGGAAGGAACTGCCTATTCCGAACACAGTTGGACACAAGTGTTTTGGTGCTGCAGAACGCGACAGCATTTTTCTGTTGTATTGCCTAGGAATTTAAAGAAGTAACGAAGCAAACGTGAGAGCTAATCTCTCGGAATGTGCGGTGAGCACGTCGCTAATTTGCCACGCCATCCCGCAGCCTCCGCACGCACCGCACGACGTCCCTAGGACTCGGACGCGCCCCCCGCACGAACGCAGCGTGCGTCAGGCTCACGTAGCATGCACGAGAACGTGCAGCTAATAGCTAAAATTAGTAAAGAAGCTAACTAGATCGATTGAGGGTTAAGTTCAACATTTCCCCCCCTAAGCCTTGATCAGATCACCTGGAAGATCCTTGACGCCGATCCTGACGCGCAGCTCCTGAAAGCGGACACGCCCGAGCGCCTTGGTGAGGACGTCCGCGAGCTGCATCTTTGTCTCGATGTAGTCGATGACGATCCTGCCCCGTTCGACGCACTCCGTGATGTAGTGGTAGCGCACGTCGATGTGCTTCGAACGGTCATGGAACACCGGATTCTTGGTGAGAGCGATAGCGGACATGTTGTCCACCATGATCTCCGGTACTGCAGACTCCATCCCGACGAGGTCGCCGAGGAGGCGAGCAAGCCAGACGCCCTGACATGCGGCGACAGCAGCCGCGATGTACTCTGCCTCACATGAGGACAGAGCTACAACCTTTTGCTTGGCTGATTGCCAAGTGATCGGACTGTCTCCGAGGAAGAAGATGACGCCGCTTGTGCTCTTCCGGGAATCGATGTCCCCGGCCACGTCGGCGTCGCAGTAGCCGATCAGCTTCAGTGCATCACCCTTCTTTCTCCCATAGGGCAGCCCATAGCCGCGCGTTCCAGCGAGATACCGAATCACTCGCTTCACCGCGGCCAGATGCTCCTCATGTGGTGACTCCATGAACCGGCTCAAGTACCCTACCGCATAGGCCAGGTCCGGCCGGGTGTGCACCAGATACCGGAGTCCACCAATGATCCGCCTATACTCCGTGGCATTGACGACTGGAGTGTTGCTCTCCTTGCTCAGCTTGAGGCGGGACTCCATGGGCGCCAAGGCAGGATTGCAGTTTTGCATCCCGCCGTGCTCCAGAAGCTTGTCGGCATAGGCGGCTTGACGGAGCGTGATGCCACTGTCGCTCTGGTGTACCTCGATGCCGAGATAATAGGAGAGAAGGCCAAGATCGCTCATGCGGAACACTTCCTGCATCTCAGCCTTGAACTGGTGGATGTCAATGTTGCTGCCCCCCGTTATCACCAGATCATCGACGTAGACGCCGACGAAGAGCCGGTGCTCACTCTGCATACGTGTGTACACACCGTGCTCTGAGCTGCTCCTCTGGAAACCAAGTGCCAACATGGTGGCGTCGAACTTGGCATTCCAAGCCCTGGGTGCCTGCTTGAGGCCGTACAGCGCCTTACGCAGGCGCAAGACCTTGTGCTCGGCACCTTTAACGACGTAGCCGGGCGGCTGCGCGACGTAGACCTCCTCCTTGAGCTCGCCATTGAGGAACGCGCTCTTGACGTCCATGTGATGGACCTCCCAGCCTTGGTGCACCGCCATGGCCAGCATCAGGCGTACCGACTCCAGGCGCGCCACGGGGGCGAACACTTCATCGTAGTCAATGCCGGCGCGCTGGACGTACCCCTTTGCCACCAGCCGCGCCTTGTGCCGGACGATGTTCCCGTGCTCGTCACACTTCACCTTGTAGACCCATTTGAGGCCGATGGCACGGTGCCCCGTCGGGAGCTCGACAAGCTCCCAGGTGGTGTTGTCGGTGATGGCCTTCATCTCCTTGGTCATGGCGGCTCTCCAGCACGGCTCGCGCTCTGCTGCGGCGAACGTGGCTGGCTCCTCCGCGGAGGTGAAATGGAGCTCGGCGTCGAGGTTCCGCGTGGCCGGCCTGAGTGGCGTGGTTCTGGCGCCGATGATGTTGTCGATGGCGCGGAACTGCAGTGGGGCATCGTCATGGTCGTTATCCAGGTCCAGCTCGTCGTCCGGTGGAGGGGACACGAACTGGACTGGTGTGGCCGGAGCGTCGTGTTCAGGCGTTGCAGGAGCGTCAGCTGGAGACGGGGTGCGCGGAGTTGCACTCCCGTGTTCTGTTGTTGGCGCCGCCGGGATGTACTCCTCCGTGTACTCGATGGTGAAGGTCCCCGTGTCCGAGGCCTCAGCGCCATCGTCCTTCCACTTCCACTCACCGGCCTCGTCGAAGACAGCGTCCCTGGAGATGACGACACGCTCGGCGTTGGGTCGTAGAAGCGGTACGCCTTGGATCTGCTCTCGTAGCCGATGAAGATCATCGGACTGTTGCGATCCTCCGGCTTCTTCAGCCCTGGGCGTGTGTTCTTGACGTGGCCGATGCACCCAAAGATCCTGAAGTAGTGGACGTGTGGTCGCTCGCCGTGCCAGGCTTCAAACGGGATCTTGCCGTCGAGCACACGCGTCGGTGCTCTGTTTAGGATGTGCACGGCGGTGGTGACAGCTTCCCCCCAGAAGTATCGAGGCAGGTTCTTGGCTTTGAGCATGCAGCGCGCCATGGCCACGACACTCTGGTTCCGGTGTTCCACCACCCCATTCTGTTGCGGGGAATAAGGAGCGGTGAGCTGCCGGTGCACGCCGCGCTCCGCACAGTACCTGCCAAAATCAACAGAAGTGAATTCCCCCCCACGATCAGTGCGGAGGACCTTCAACTTTCGCCCAGTCTCCACTTCAACACCGGCCTGGAAGTTCTTGATCACAGACGCCGCATGATCCTTGCTTGGTAGCAGCACCAGCCACATGTAGCGACTGAGATCGTCGACGAGGAGCAAGAAGTACTTGTTGCCGCTCGGAGTTGTAGGAGAGATGGGCCCGCATAGGTCCCCGTGGACGAGATCGAGGAGGCCAATCGCGCGTCGGTGTGCTTGCTCGGGGAAGGGGCTGCGGCGAAGCTTGCCGGTGAGGCAGGCGTCGCAAACCTGTTCGACCTGCTCTAACGGCGGCAGGCCGCGCACCATGTCATGGTGAACGAGGCGGCGCAGCGACTGGAAGCTGACATGCCCAAATCGGGAGTGCCAGCGCCAGGCCGTCTCGGTGCTCCGGGCGGAGAGGCACACGGGACGCCCAATGTTGAGCTCCAGCAAGTAGAGGCGCGTGGGTGAGCGCTTCACCCGCGTGAGCAGTTCCCCCCCCCCCCCCCCCGGTTCGTGGATGCTGAGGACGCCTGCGTCGAGGACGATGCGGCAGCCGGCCTCCTCCAGTTGACCCAGGCTGATGATGTTCGCCTGCAGCCTCGGGATGAAGTAGACGCCGGTGAGGGCGCGGTGCTCTCCATTCTTGCAACCGAAGACGACGGAGCCGCAGCCCTCGATATCCACCACAGATCCGTCACCGAACCGGACGGTTCCATGGATGTTGACATCGAGCTCGGAGAAGACGCTCCTGTCCCCGGTCATGTGGTTCGTGGCCCCAGTATCCAGAACCCATCGGTGGGGATTCGGATCGTGTGTGAGGGCCAAGCTGGGCGAAGACGCGCTCCTCGTTGAGGTCGATGCGGCGGCGTGACGGCGGCGGCGTCGGAGAGGTAGAGAGTCCGGCCACAGCTACGACAGAGGCACGGGCCATTAGTAAGCTGGGCTCGTCTTCCTCACCTTGGGTCAGATTGGCCTGCTCCTTCTTGGGCTTGTTGGGACAATAGCGAGACCAATGCCCAACTTTGCCGCACTTGAAACAGGGAGTGCTCGGCGGCTTGTTAGGGTCCCGCGTCACCCCTCCGCCGCCGCTGGCGTTGCCGCCGCCGCGATCGCGTCGGGTCTTGCCGGGCTTCCTGCCGCCGGTGTTGGAGCCGCTGCCCCTGTCGTCCCCGCGAAACTTGAGCTTTGCAAGCCATTCCTCCTCACTGAGAAGTAGCCTGCCTTGCTTGTCGTAGATTGGTTCCGCCGGAGATGTCGCCGGCGCGACCTTCTTCTTCCTGCGTTCCTCCACTTGACGTAGTCGCCCCACCACCTCCTCAATGCTTATGGTGTCGACGTCGAGGAGAGTTTCGATGGAAATGGTGACCTGCGACAGGTGGTCAGGAACGACCTCGAGCATCTTCATCTCGACCTCAGCGTCGGTGAGGTTCCAGCCGAGGGTGCGCACTTGGTTGGCGAGCCCAACGATACGTAGGGAGAAGTCGCCGACACTCTCGCCAGCCTTGAAGTTGATGTCGTTGAACTCCTTCAAGAGCTGCTTGGCGTTGGCGTCGCGGACGCGCTGGACACCAACGCGGACAGTCTTCACCGCCTCCCACGCCGAGCGCGCAGTTCGCTTGCGCACGAGGGAGCCGAGCATATCGGCGGGGACAGCGTGCAGGATGGCGGCGAGCGCGAGGCGATCCTCGCGGTACTTGATGACGTCGCCTTCCTCCGGCTCGACGGCGTGCCATATGCCCTGCGCCTGCATGTTCACGCGCATCATCAACACCCATTCCTGGTAGTTGGTGCGCGTGAGCATGGGGTACTGCATGGTGCCGCCACCGCCTTCCTTGATGTGCTCGATGATGACTTCACCGCGTTGACGTCCGCGGCGCGGTGCTGGAGATGGCGAGGCTCGGCGGCGCGGTGGCGGGGATGGCGAGCGCCCGCCGATCACCGGTGCTGACATGGTCGCCGAGAACGTAACCGCTCTGATGCCAATTGTCAGAGTTAACCGGGATTCTGATCGCCGGTGAACACCAGAAGACGCACGCAAGAACACAGTTGGACACAAGTGTTTTGGTGCTGTAGAACGCGACAGCATTTTTCTGTTGTATTGCCTAGGAATTTAAAGAAGTAACGAAGCAAACGTGAGAGCTTATCTCTCGGAATGTGCGGTGAGCACGTCGCTAATTTGCCGCGCCATCCCGCAGCCTCCGCACGCATCGCACGACGTCCCTAGGACTCGGACGCGCCCCCCGAACGCAGCGTGCGTCAGGCTCACGTAGCATGCACCAGAACGTGCAGCTAATAGCTAAAATCAGTAAAGAAGCTAACTAACTAAAGCTATGTACATGATAGTGATCGATTGAGGGTTAAGTTCAACATGCGCCACGCTCCCGGGCAACGCGGCGACGAGCAGCCTAGCCACCACGAGCATGGCAACCCGAATTTGCTAACAGCGTGGGGAGCTAGCACCAACAATCTGGCCCGCCATGCCTGCACTACCTCCGCATGCATTCCCGCTTGGCTCAGCGCTGGAGGCCCTGTTCGCCGCCTACGATTCCGAGGAAGAAGAAGCAGAGACATCACTCTCGGCGATGGGTTTGTTTCAGAAAATCAAAGAGGAGGCACATTCTTGGGGGTTGCAGGGGCTAAACACTTAGCAGCACTCTTGGCTGTTTTCGCGAGCTCTGACATTTCAGGTACTTATGAGCTAGGCACGTTAATTTCTAGTATAAAGATTGTGCTTGTTAGTGTGAAGTTTGTGTTTGTGTTGACGAATGCCTTTAAAAACATAAATACACGTTAAAGGGTATTTCTGTAATATTGAAAAAATTAGGGTTCTTTTTGTAAATTATGTAAATGGGAGGTAAGTTCAAAAATGTACGAAGGGTTGGTTTGCAAATATGAGTTTTTACTCTTTAACCAATGTAAGAAGTGTAAATACTCCAAGGCTTCATTGAAAAGGTAAAAATTATTTTGGATTTATTTGAAATTGAATGATTTGTTGGCTTTTAAAAATAATTTTAAAATCCTAACTCTTTTGAAGTTGGACCCAAAGCAAAGTGGTAGATCTTTTTAAGCTCTACACTTTTGATTTTGGGCATATTTTCATTAGAGCTATAGTTTGGAAGAAAATTTTACTTTACAAAGAACTCCTTAAACATTTGCAAAATTTATGAAGAGATCCTCGTCTTCTTCCTCCTGCTTCCCCCTCTCTGTTTCTCTGCAGCGCCGCCCGCTGCCCATCGCCGGCATTTCCCTCGACCGCCAGCTGCCCCCTTGCCGCTCTTCCTGCGCTACCTGGCCCCCAGCTCGCCCGCCCGCCGCTCGCCCGACCCCGCTGGCTCCTCCTCGCGCGGACGTGTCGCGCCGCTGCCCGCCCGAGGCGCCACGCGCGTCGTCGACTGCTAGCTGCTGCTTGCCGCCCGTCCGCGTGCCTCTTTTTAGCTTTGGAATGCACTCAGTGAACTTCTCCCTTCTTCTATTCCCTCGCGCGCACCCGCATTCCTGTTCTTCTTCTCTGCTCGACTACTTCGCCAGAGCTCCTCTGTCCACCGCTGTCAGCCGCCTCCGCCGCTCCTCCTCTCCAATTTCATGCTCCACCAGCACCGCCGCATCTCACCGCCCCTTCCTGACCCGCTCTTCCTCCTCCTCCCGCGCGCACGCAGCCCAAAACGCCGCGCCGGCGATCTCACTCCCCGTCGTCGTCCTGTTTCTAGTTGAACTAAAGTTCCACCCCTTCTCCTCCCTCGCCAAGAGCACCATCAGCACCACATCTCCACGCCGAAGCTCCTTGACCAATTCCCCATCGCCTTCCTACACTCAGGTCGCTGGAACACCGCCGCCGTCCTGTTTCTAGTCGAACCGCCGCCTCCGAGCTTCCCTTCTACGATTCCACCCACCCCCAAGTCCGCCGTGAGCTCCTGAAACTTTTTCCCCACCTTTCCCTCACCGCCGGTGAGCCTCCTCGCTGGATTTTAGATCGCCGCCGCTCGGCTTCTTCTATTCAAGTCGATTAGGGACAAAGAGGATGTGCAGTGCGCAAAAGTAGTTGACACTGCAACAGAATGAATGCGCGTTGCGCAAAAAGTAGTCGACAAAGTGTAGCTCTGGAGGGTTTCAATGCCCATCGAGAGTCATACACGGATTAGTAGTTGGCGAAGTGTAGCTCTGGAGGGTTTCATGCCCATCGAGAGATGTACACGGATAAGTAGTCGGCGAAGTGTAGCTCTGGAGGGTTTCAATGCCTGTCGAGAGACGTACACAGATAGGTAGTCGATCATGGTGTAGCCCCCGAGGGTTTCATGCCCGTCGAGAGGCGTACCCAAAAAGGTAGCCGATCTTGTGAAGAACAAGTCAGAAAAGGTATAAGCCACTTAGCTTGATTCTTGAACGAATGTCGATGAAGCCGTGGAGCTCGTTGATGTAGCTGCGACGGTTTGTTGATGAAGCTCGACTAGTCGGAGTCGATTCCGACTAGGTGTCAAGTCGAGACGAGTAGTTGATGTAGTCGTTGCTGTGAGGCTTGCCCTCGACTAATTTCTAGTCGATACGAGTAGTCGAAATAGTCGTCGGTGGGCCGCTGATCATCCTCGCGAAGTCGAAGTGATCGCCAGCGGGCCGCCAAGCCTTCTCGCGAAGTTGAAGTAGTCGCTGGCGGGCCACCGAGCCTCCTCGTGAAGTTGAAGTAGTCGAACTCATCGCTACTGCGCGCGGACATTGCGGCACAAGCCGAAGTTGAACCGGGTCGTCGTGGTCGGCGGCCACGGTGCATCGACGTTGCAGCGCGAGGTGAAGTCGAGCTGAGTAGTCGAGGTCGATGTAGCCGTTCGCTGAAGGATACAATCTCGAACTCGATGAATCGATCCACCGATGCATATGTACGAAGTAGCAATCCGCCACCTTGAGTGGATTGATGTTGATGAAGAGGTCCTTCAAATTCGTCCAATGATCGCGACGATCTGCCCCACGGTGGGCGCCATCTGTCGGTATTTTTACTGTCAGCCTACCTAGAGATACCCTAAGGTAGGTGATTATTTGGTGAGGGATCGCTGGATCTGGAACTTGAAGGTGAATGTAAGGATACAAGATACAAATTTAGACAGGTTCGGGCCGTTAGAGTAGCATAATACCCTACGTTCTGTTTTGGGATGTTGTATATTGCGCCTTGTGCTTGGGAGTTGAGTTGCCTTTTGGCTGCTCTCTGTTGGTTCTCTGCTGGTTCTCTGTTGGTTCTCCGCCTATCTAGGTATCCCTGCACTCCTTTATATATCTCAGGGGACGAGGATCCTAGTAGGATTATAAGGTAGGAGTCCTAATAGGATGGATTATAAGATATGAGTCCTAATAGGATTACAGTGGAATCCTAGTAGGAATTAGACTTATTTTTCCTCACAGGTAGCTTCCTTGCCGTACCCAGGGGATCTATCCCTGACAGGACCCAATTGCAAACTTCTATTTCATTCTAGGGTCTTTTCTGTAAAATACCAGGAATCAATCGGCTACACGTCTGTAAGATACACGCCCGTCAGCTGCACACATGATCGGCTAGTTACGCCGATGCACAGATCGGACTATGCCGATGCACAGATCGACTAGTTACACCGAAGCACAGATCAACTAGTTACAGTGATGCACAGATCGGCTAAAGCGAGCCGATGCGCACACGATCGGCTAGACAAGCTATCTGAAAACCATGCTGTGAAGTAGATCCGATCGACTCTGTAGTAACCTTCACCAAATAGCCGTTTTGAACAAAGTTTCTACACCAGAAACTCTGCTTAAGTTTATTTTTTTCAAATCTTTTTGTTATTTGTACAAATTAGTTAAGTCTTGAAGTGATGTATTGAATGTATTCTTGTTGGATTGAAACTTTATTGTGAAAAAATATTAAAATAATAACCATTTGCTTCAAATCATTGCATATCATGTAGATTTGACGGCACTCGCCGATGGTACCTACGAGCTAATCCTGGAACCCGATGAGGGTATTTCTGAAGCTCAAGTGAACGTCGCCGAGGATCTTTCCGAAGCCCCGAACTAAGGTTCGGAAGATACTGACATCACTAACCCCAGCCTCACCAATGAAGGCAAGCACCGGTGCATAACCCAGTATTTTAAATTATACACTTATATTATTATATATCTATATTGTGCATTAAGTTCTAAGAGTTGTTACAAAACCCTAGTTGCATGAAACCTAGGAACCTATGTAATGTTTCCGACTCCTTATCGAGTAAATGCTCTGCTAATAGGACCGGCAGAAGTCGAGTGATTTCCTATCACTCGCGCGATATAGGAGTTGATTGTTTACTTTTCTGCAATCACTATAAGGATCACGGATGGGGTTATGTGCAGTATCATGGCTTGGAATGGTACCCTGTCTGTGTTGATCAATTTGATAAGGCCACAGTGTGTGGTAGTGATGGTCAAGCGTTTGAAAGTACTAGCCACATACCGTAAGTATGGTACGCGGTAAGCCTAGTACCTGATTGGCCCGGCAAGTGGACATATCCCCCACCACTCGAATTTTAGTTTATGTTCGCATGCACCGACGTGTGGGAGTACGTTCTGCATAGCAGACGGGAGCACGGTCATACAGTCGCGCTGTAGACGTACGTCCTGCACATTGGATGTGCGTATGGTCCTGCAGTCGCTTGTGGTGGCGCTGATCCACGACCCGGAATATGAGGGGAATGGTTGCCTGGAAAGGAAAGTTTCCGAGCGTGTGAGTTAGGATCCCTTGCAAGATTATGAAATTCGATTCAGGAATCATCTGTTTCTCGCGGTGATTGAGACTGCTTGATACTTCTGCCACATAGAGTAACAAGAGCAACAGTTTATGGAACAATATTGATATATGCTTTAATACCTACCTTGCTTTTCTAGTGATACTCACTTAGAATGGTTAATTGAACTAGAATCTAAAAGCTAAAATATGGAAATAAGGATATACTTTTTGTTATTTTTCAGCAAAAGAAATCTAGAGCCTTTCAACCTCTCGTGGTCTAGTTATGGGCTAAGTATACCCAATTGATGGGTAAGTCTTGCTGAGTATTAGTATACTCAGTTTTGCTAGTAACATGGTTTTCAGGTATATCATTCGAGGACTCAGTTGCTAGTTCCCCTTGGCCCTGCACTTTACCGCCTGGCTGGTCTGTGGAATGGGATCCGTCCCCGGCTGGCAATGACCTTTCGGAATGACGCCATGCTTTGGGCTTTGGGCTAAGTATGGTGCCTGCTTTTGCGACGTTTAGTCGTGTTGTTTCTTTTCCGCTGCCATCTCTGAATAATATCCGTTAAAACTTGAAGTTTTCGAATAATGCCTGTATAAATTTGTTTTAGTTAGATTTGCAGTACTCTATCAGAACCCGGTTTGTAATAACTACTTGTGCCTATGTTGTAAAAATATGACGGTGATTGTATCTCTAGACTCACCTTCGTGCAAGGTATGCTTAATCGATCCGGAATCCGGTGGTTTCATCGGAACGTTGGCCGACAGACCATTGGATTGTTCCATTTGAAGTGCGTTGAGATCATATCGTCTATATAGTGATAGTCTGCGCACTTGAGCCGGAATAGTGATAGTCTGCGCACTTGAGCCGGAATAATTCAAGTGGTTCTGCCACACGAGCCTTTGACTATTTGTACAGCCTTTTTTTTTTCTTTTCTCGTTTTCTGTCGTTTCTTCTGTATAAGAGGCCTCCCACGACTTCCTGCCGGTTTTTTCTCCTTCTATATTAATAGAAATGGTGCACAGTGCACGTTCATTCAAAAAAAAGCAAGCGAAGGCATCATCCAAGGCACAGGGCCCCCTTCCCCCACAAACTCAGATCTGAGACAAACTCAGATTTGCAAAGGAGCAGTTGACAAGTAGGTGATCTACTGTTTCGCTCTCTTGGTCGCAAAGCAGCAAGTATCATGGGCGTCGAGTCCAATGTCGCCGGCGTGTTTCCGCTGACCATAGCCGTTGCCGGAGTGCTAGCCAGGTGAAGAATTTCACCCGTTGGGGCGCCCAGTTTTTCCAAACCCAAGTCGCACCTGGCAAGTATGTTGTTCCTTGATGCATGATCTTGTATGCTGAAGCTGCTGTGTATCGGCCGCTGGCTAGTCATTAGAAATTTCAACAACTAAAATTCATATTGTAGTTGCTTGAAGTTTAAAACTTCATTTTTTTTCTCAAACATTATTGCATTAATATACATCACCTTGCAAATGAAAGAAATCTCGGCTTTTGCATTGTCACCTCGCAATTATGTTTTTGATATTTCAATCAAATACCATGCTCATATTTTAACCGAATTGTTTAAATAATCCATATCCCTAAAGCTTATTTTATTTCCGTTTCATATTGAAAACTCTGGATAAATTTGTTTCTACCTGTCAATCTTTTATGGATCTTCCCAATAAAAATTTAGTTTTGTCAAATGTGAAATCGAATAATATGGATTATTAATATTCATTTTCCATCCCTATGCCGACTTTGAATCTTTAGGATAGTAGTAGAAACGTGAAAGAAATCCGGAAATTCCTTAATCATTCCCACTTCTTTTTCTAGACGGACCCTATCTTGTGCTTTCTTATCCTGTTTCTTTTTTGCGTAAAAAAGCATGTTTATTTTTTAGGTAGTTTTTTTTTGACATTCCCTCTCCTAGTCGGTTGGGTAGCGAAAGAAAAATAGGGCTGCCTCTACAAACACAATAGGCTGTCTGTTCGCCAGCTTTGATAAGATAGGGGGCCATTATTAGGCCCATAGGCAAGAGATAATGGCGGGCCGCGACCATCCGTTACTGTTGACAAAATCAAGACAAGCCGTCCCGCCTGCTGCTCGGCGAATTTCCTTCTCGTTGCCGATTCGGACAGAACAGCCGATTCGGACTCCTGCCGCCCCATCCTTATAAGCAATCAGACGCGCACGCAATCGAACAGCACGTCGATCCCAAGTATTGCCAGCTCCCGATCGAGTTCTTTCCGGTGCTCGAGCCCCTCTCCGCTCGGCCAGGCGATCGATGGCGCCGGCGCCGCGCTTTGCCGCCCCGCCGGCCGGATTGATGGCGCCGCCAGCACCGCGGTTCGCCCCCGCCCCCGCGCACGCCACAACCAGACGCCCGACGGGGGACGCCGTCCTCGTCGCCGCCGTCCACGACGCCGCAGACATCTCGCGCGTCGACGTCAAGCTCGTGGACGTGGCCTCCGGCGCCGTCGTCGGCAGGCTGGACGGGCAGAGCACCGGCCACGCCATCGCGGCCACCGGCGGCCTCATCTGCCTCGTGCCAACGCGCGGCAACGACAGAGCGGCGCCCGTCCGCGTACTCAACCCGGCCACCGGCGCCGTCACCGACATCCCCGTGGCCACGGCGGCGGACGGGAAGACGTCGCGATCGTCGTACGTGTTCGGGCAGGTCCCCGTGACCGGAGAGTACAAGGTTCTCCGCATCCACACCTCCACCAGCCGGGACAAGCCCAGCCAGTCGTGCGAGATCCTCACCCTCGGCGGCCGCGGGCAGCGCTGGAGGCCGGCGCCGAGCCCCCCGGCGCTCGTCGGCACGGAGATCCCCCGGCACCGGGCGGTCACCCCAGGGTTCGCCCACTTCTTCACGACCTCTAAGATGGCCGACCACGACGGCATCGCCTCGTTCGACCTGGCGAAGGAGCAGTGGAGGCCGAGCCTCCTCCAAGGGCCGCTCCCCTCCGAGGACCTCCATTGCTGCCGCTCCAGCCTGAGCCTGGTCGCGCTGAACGGCTGCCTGGTCTTCGTGCACCACGACTACCGCTCCTGCTGCATCGACATGTGGGTGCTGGCGGAGCTGGAGAAGGGGAGGTGGCTGAGGGTACAGTCTCTTCCTATGGGATCGGTCCTGCGCGGATGGGAAGAAGAGACCCAGCCGGCCCCGCTGATACCGGTGCAGCGCCGCCGGGAGATCTTCGCGCAGCCACTGATGGTGCTCGACGACGGCCGGATCGCTTTCTGGGTGGGAGTCCCGAACGGCGTGGTGAGGGTGTACGATCCGAAGACGCGCAAGTGCAAGGACGTGGTCGGCATGGGGAGGTCTTGTAGCATTGTTGGGTTGTGCAAGGGGAGCCACCAGTTGGGCTTCGCGTAGTAGGTCGATGCAAGGAGAGCGAAGTGCCAGCATTTGTTTTGTTTTTAACAGTTTGTTGATGTATCCACGATAAGGCATTTTCTTGTGTCGTGTGTTTTTTGCCGGTACAGATGCAAGATGCTTGGTTCACATTTTGGCATCAAGAGTTTATAGATACATCATCATGCATCTCCTCCAAAAAAAAACAGCATCATGCTACCAAAAATTACTATTACTTCTTCTCTTTTCTGCAAATTTGTCCATACCACATACCAGACGCATGAGCCAATCAATAAGATACTAGTTACAAGTAAGTAACGGTAAATCACGCTTCGTATGACGATGAAATCCATGCTGCCACGGTGCCACCCAAGATCACCCGCGTTGGCAGCCCTAGAAGAATCGCTGGGGGGAAGTTGGACCAGTGGTTGTGGAAAGGGCGCGGGGGGCA
Source organism: Panicum hallii (assembly GCF_002211085.1). Classification (NCBI taxonomy): domain Eukaryota; kingdom Viridiplantae; phylum Streptophyta; class Magnoliopsida; order Poales; family Poaceae; genus Panicum; species Panicum hallii. The sequence continues at coordinate 4,755,464 of NC_038043.1, read as the reverse complement.
CGTTGACGGCTGACGCGACAGCTCGGGCAAAGTCGGCGCCTCTGCCTGCACGTGAAAATGCCAGGTTTACCGTGCTCGTTCTTGGCCGCGCCGCCTGCTGGGGAGCACATGCACAAGGCCTTGCTTCCGCATCCGTAAGTTCTGCGTGAAGAAGAGTTCTGCTGCGATGATGTCGTCGCCGTCGGCACTCGGCAGCGATCGCGGACACGCGCGCTAGAGGGAGAGACAGGCTCGCCCAGCCCACGTCACCAGATCCGGCGGAGTAGAAAGCCCACTTGCAGGCTGGCCCATTCTGCAAGCCCAATCCCAGCTTACCATGTCGCCGCGCTCTATCCGGCCGGCAACGGCCACCGCATCATTGCTGTTCCCATCCCGCCCCCTTTCTCTGTCTGGTAAGCTGCCTCACACCGCCTCGTAAATGTTCTGAGATGAACGGCGACGAGCCAGAGAGAGAGAGAGAGAGATCGTCAAGGTTCCTTCTAATACTGCTACTAATAACATGTACAAGCAAAAAAAAATATGCTACAAAAATCTGCCGAAAAAAATGTGCCAGTCCTTGCTAGAGAAGCACTAGAATTACTTCTTATTCTCAGAATCTATTTGGATAAGCTAAAGTTACGTACTAAACTTTAGCACATATTAGTATTTATACACATGCTAAAATTTTAAATCTTAGTTAAAATTTAGCTCATCCTATTGGCATAAGCTAGTACATGCTAAAGTTTAGCACTTTCATTTATTAACGCTTGGGTCCAAACAAAACATCCGATTTCAGAAGTCCTACGTTACCTCAAGTAGTGCTACAAATGATGATCAATAAATGGGCGTTTAGCTTGTGGAGATTGTTCAGATGATTGTACACTTCAATCTGCAAGACTGCTGTGAAGTACAGTACGACCTGACGTGGGTTATGGCAGCATGGCGTCCACGCATCCCACCTCGTCCGGGCTCCAAAAATGGCGACGACGACGGCACACAGCACCTACCTGCTGTGCACGCATCGCCGAGCAAGTAGCAGCCAAAAACCCAATTCAGTTTCCTTATTTTTTTTCCTTTCAATTCATCTTGTTTTGTTTCTTCTACTACTCTGATTACATGGTTCTGTACTTCTGTTAAACCCGTTGACTAATGACTGATCCTACCATCAGTTGCGCAGTAAAAGTACTAGAACCTTGAAATTAACGAGATTTATACAAGGACGTGAAAAATGATGGAATCCAGGCACTCATGGATGATGTGGTTCCAAACTTTTCTCTTTGTTCTTGACGGTGCTTTGTATTTGTGATGGCACAACACATTAAACAGAAGGGGAACTCAGGAGAACATTGTAACGCCAAAATGAACGGGAAAGTTTGCGAACGCAACGGAACCAAATTTGGCATCGGTTTAAAATCATTGTATTTTTACCTCACTTATGGTTGTGCTTTAATGATAGTGTAATGATTTTCCCCCCTTATACAAGAGTCAAAATTCCATAAGAAACCTGTATCGTCTAGGGAACTTTGACACTGTATCACTGGATCATATTGGTTCAGGAGTAATGGAGTACAGTAAAAACTTTGGGGAATTGTGAGTTGGTGACACACAGGATGACAGGAAGCAAAGCGGCTTGTGCCCTCTCCGGGGCAGGTGACGTGGCGAGTGACCGCTCCCACGTCACGCAGCCCACGTCGCAGCCCGACGACAACAGTGGCACGCGCCTCGATCCACGTGTACCCAACACCCCTCCATGGACCCAATCCACCCGCCACACCGCTGCTCCCACATCCCAGACGGCCCCAGCAGCCGGATCGGCAACCGCGCCCGTCTGCCTCACGACGCCCAGAGGCACCCCCGTCCGTAGACCGCGCGCACGCAGCGAGCGCCCCGCACCGCAGCCCCAGGCTCACGCCGTCCCCGCGAATCAAATCGAAATCCCCCACAGTAATCGCATTCCTAAACACGCCCCCGACCAGCTAATCATCGGCGCCTCCGCGCGCGCCCGGATCGCAATTCGCCCGCGGCAATCAAATCCTTCCAAAAGGCAGCCACGCCCTTTTGGCAGCGGGCTCATTAATCGCCCGTTTCCGTCATTGATTAGTAGCAGCGGGCCCGTCTCGTCGTTCTCCTTCATGCTCCTCCACCCCGCCGCCCGCCTCCGCCGCGCGCCGTAGCAGCGGGACGCGACCCGACGCTGCGAGAGCGGCCGTCCGGTGGCGGGGGGATTAGTGTTTTTCGGCGCGGCGATGCGGAGGGCGGCGGGGGCGTGGGGCGGCGGGTCGTTCCGCCGCCGCGTGATGGACGGCCTGGCGGCGGTGCTGCTCCTCTACGCGCTCGTCGTGCTCGCCCTCGAGTCCCCGCTCGTGTCCACCTCGCTCGCGGGCGGCGCCGGGGGCGCCATGGCGCGGAAGCTCTACCTCTCCTCGGGCGCCGCGACGACGCGGTCGGCCCCCGCGCGCCCCAACAAAGAGCCCCGCCCCGCGGCCGCCAACGTCACGGGCCCGTCGGCGCGCGGGCGGGAGCGGGAGCTGGATCGGCTCTCCCGCTTCGCCACGGGGCTCGACCTCCGCCTCCTCGACACCGCCCGCTCCGGCGCGCTCCGCGGGCAGATAGCCGACGCGGTCGCGGCGGGCGCGCGCGTGTTCGCCGAGCTCGAGGGCCTCGACACCGACGCGCCCTCCGGCGAGGGGGAGGCGGCCCCCGCCAGGTGCCCGCAGTCGATCGCGCTCTCCGCGGAGGAGCTCCGCGCGCGGGGCCGCGTGGTGGAGCTCCCCTGCGGGCTCGCGCTGGGGTCGCACGTCACGGTGGCCGCGACGCCCCGGGCGCCGCACGAGGAGCGGGACCCCGCGATCGCGGTCCTCAGGGACGGGGAGGCGCCCGCCATGGTGTCGCAGTTTATGGTCGAGCTGCAGGGGCTCAGAGCCGTCGACGGCGAGGACCCGCCCCGCGTGCTCCACTTCAACCCGCGCCTCCGCGGGGACTGGAGCGGCAGGCCCGTCATCGAGCAGAACACGTGCTACCGCATGAACTGGGGCGCCGCGCAGCGCTGCGAGGGATGGAGGTCGCGCCCCGATGAGGAGACTGGTTGGGGACCCCTGTCAGTTCATCGTTTTCAATTATTTGACCTCAGGTCAGGTGGATCCTGTTGTTCAGACGTGCTGAATGAATGGGTTGTTCATGTACAGTGGATGGGCTGGTCAAGTGCGAGAAGTGGATTCGGGACGACGACGAGCGGTCTGAAGAATCAAAGGCAGCATGGTGGCTGAATCGGCTGATCGGGCAGAAGAAGGAGGTCAATTTCGACTGGCCATATCCTTTTGTGGAGGGCCGGTTATTTGTTCTCACTCTCAGCGCTGGGTTGGAGGGTTACCATGTGAGCGTCGATGGGCGGCATGTGACTTCGTTCCCTTACCGCACTGTAAGTGCACATGTTCCTTCCCTTCATGATGTCTGCTCTCTGGTGCAAAATATGGCGTGGGGGAATCTGCTGTGCACTGTTTATTGCTGTAGTTCAAAGTTCAAAGAATTGGTGGTTGGGGTTAGTTGAGTTTTTGGGTACTTGGCCTGCCTGTACAGTCAATTTATGTTTCTTATGTCTCTTGCAGGGGTTTGTGCTAGAGGACGCAACAGGCTTGTTCCTGAATGGGGACCTCGATGTGCATTCAGTGTTTGCAGGGTCTTTGCCCACTACACACCCGAGCTTTGCACCACAGAATTATCTGGACTTTTCTACTGTTTGGCAGGCCCCTCCTCTGCCTGATGAGCCAGCGGAGATTTTCATTGGCATTATGTCATCTGCCAATCATTTTGCCGAGCGGATGGGTGTTAGGAAGACATGGATGTCTTCTGTCGTCAAGTCACCAAACATGGTGGCTCGTTTTTTTGTTGCACTGGTAACCCCTGTAATGTGAACCCAAAAAGCTCATCTTACATCATTTGTTTTCTGCACTTGAGCTGAATGACTTTCTTAATTGCAGCATGGCAGAAAGAAAGTGAATGTGGAATTGAAAAAGGAGGCAGAGTTTTTTGGGGACATTGTTTTTGTACCATTTCTGGACAACTATGATCTTGTTGTTATGAAGACTCTTGCAATATGCGAGTATGGGGTATGGCATCAAGTTTCTTATTTGTACTAAATCTTCTTTGGAGTACTATAGCATTTATCTTGGTATTTTCTGACATTAGTGAACCTGGTTGCTCAGGTGAATGTTGTGTCTGCTGAATATGTAATGAAGTGCGACGATGATACTTTTGTGAGACTTGATTCAGTAGTCGCTGAAATTAAGAAGGTACCAAGTGGGAGAAGTCTCTACATAGGGAGCATGAATATCCAACACAAGCCATTACGTCATGGGAAATGGGCTGTGACTTATGAGGTAAAGTTTATGTAAATTTTGTTTGACAGTTATTAGATTGCATTCTTCATGAACCACCTGATCATTTCTTATATAGTTTGAAGCAAAATATAAATTACTCTGTTGCCGTCTTGATTCCATAAAAGTGTACATGGTCATCTGTACTGATGTGTTGAACTGTGATAAGACTGGTTAAACCTATGTTCATATCGGATATAGATGATGTTGAATTCTTTTCTCTGCAATTGAGGTTTGTGTTTGTAACATGTTTCTCTGGAAGATGAAGATCTTGCAGCATTCTCTTGTTTATTGATATCCAATTCTGCTAAATTCTATTCTGTTTAGAATGCATTTAACTTGGCTCACAATATATGAATGGGGTTTTATTTTCTCTGTGCTGTCACTCAATGTCCTGTTATCTTCAGAGATCTGCACACTGAAATCATAGTATATACTAGTCAAGATAGGGACATTGGATGACTAAAATAGTAAAATGCGATCCATTCACTTTGGAATTACGATATTAGCCTTTTTATTTATTCATATAAGAAGTCATCTATCTACCCAAAACAAAACAAAGGATCACTTGTTGCAAGTCTGCTCCTGATGGCAGACCCCTTGAAGGCGTCAGTTATAGAAGATTTGGCATATGATTCTTCGCTGCTTGTTGGTAAACGATGTTAGCTATCTAAGCAGCATGATTGCATTTTTGTGGTCTGTCAGGCTCCTGCAATCCTACTTATGCCTTCACACTGTAGACTTTCTTGGTCTTAAAAGTCAGCATTCAGTAATATGTCTGCAGAAGCTGGGAATTTGTATATTAGCAAAGCATGTTTTGTTAGCTTTCTGTGAGTGGATTTTTAGCTTTAGTGTTAATTTACACTTGACACTCCTTTTAACCTTACTAATTTGATAATTAGTCTGCATATTGTTAATGCTACTTCCCACTTAACAGGAGTGGCCAGAAGAGGTGTATCCAGCATATGCAAATGGCCCTGGATATGTTTTATCATCCGATATTGCACATTTTATCATGTCAGAATTCACGAAGCAAGGATTAACGGTACAATTTATAGTTCCCTATTGGAAATAATACACTCTTCCCTGCAATCGTCATAATAAAATACTCCTCCATGCCATTATTTTTTTATAGTTTGCCAAAATGCGATTTAAGTTTTGGACACTTGTCAATCTACAACTTAGACTTATCTCCAAAATACCAGTTTTTACAGTAGATTAGGCAACATGTATCAATCATAATAAGGAAAAAAGAAGCAATATATTATTTTTATTGGTCCAAACTTTATGTGATTCATCCATATTTGTTGAGCAATAGGATAATATACAAAAACCCTTTTCTGTGCACTTGTTTGAGCACTGCTAAAAGTATCTCTATGTATAAATTTCCTAATAACATTTTACAACAATGAATAAGCATATATAATTTACTATTTCTCTCTGTGCAGCTCTTTAAAATGGAAGATGTGAGCATGGGTTTGTGGGTTCAGCAGTTCAACAGGACAATACCTGTTGAATACATTCACAGTGCCAAATTTTGTCCATATGGATGCATTGATGACTACTATACTGCACATTACCAATCACCAAGGCTGATGTTATGCATGTGGGAAAAGTTATTGGAAGGAAAACCAGGATGTTGCAATGTGAGATGACAGTGATGGCATATAGTTCCAAAAAAAGAGATAACGATAATGGAATGAGTAGCATTTGACCCCATCCTTAGTGGTCTCATGTAATCAACAAAGTAGAAGGTTAAATTAATGTTCTTCATTACCTGTGATTAATTCATACATCTTGATGGTAATTTATTCTCCTAGAGTCTGACATGCTCAAAAGCTGACACTACTTAGTTACAACAGTGGACGAGGCAGCCCACCAGTCCTGTACTTTTTCGCCCCCCATAGGTAGAAGTTCGCAGGTTCTCTAGAGATTCCCGAGGACTTCATTTGTAAATATGAAGAGTTGAAAGAGTTCAGTTAAGTTGTTTCCGTTTGCACTAGGGCTTTAAGACCTGATAGTACTTGCAGCTAAACTTATCAGGTAATAGAGCAATCCTTTATATTTTGGCCAGTTTTTTTTAACATGCTATATTTTTTCAGTTATGAATTCACTTTATTGGTGTATTTTATTTCTTAACACATTGTTTTCTTAAGAAGCATATTTAACATATGCGTTTGATGGTTTAATGCCAAGTATCTTAACCTTTTCAAAACAACACATTTGGACTGCTATGTCGCACTCTATGGGTCCCAAGCAAAGCATCACATGTGTAAACCAAGCCACCCACGTTGACCTTATTTTTTATATATCTCGAACCTATTATCGAAGCTGTGCTCCTTTTGAGTCTTTATATCTTTTATGATGAGATCACAAGAAACTTTTATTTTGCTTGGTGGAGCATGTCATAGAACTTACGAGCACCATTAAACAGATAAATAAGTAATGCACAGGAGTTACTAGTTTAATAAATGTAAACATCAGTTTATGAATCTGAAAACCATGATGAGCAATGCACTTGGACCACTTGGATTCACATGCAAATGAGACATGATATGCATTACCATGAGGGTAAAAGAAATAGAGAGGTGAGCGTAAAAGTTTTTTAATCGCTGAGCTTGCCATTTTGATGAGCCTGATCTATTGGATTTCCCATTGTTCACTAGAGTAAAGCTGAATGGTTGATCTGTCGATTTCGACGAGAACTTCCTTGCTAAAGAATAATCCATGCAAAGCTTCTGCTGTTGTATATGCGAGGACAGCGACTGTATTTCTGCAAGTGCTCTCCAGTCTAAAAAGGACCCGCATCTAGGAAAGACTGAAACAGGGGAGTTCTTCGAGGGAACGGCCCAACCGAAGAAGTGAACTGGCATAGCGAAAGCTGGTTTCTGCTTTTGTTGGGAATATAATCATGGGTTAGCTGGCAAACATGGGGTCACATCTTTTTATGATCTGATCGCTGCTTTCGTTCCCTATGTGCAACCGTGCCTGGCACTGGCACGGAGTATGTTCTGTTTCTGTGCCTTTTGAGCTGGTTCTGTGCTGAGCCATTGTGGCCTGCTCAGTTGTCATCAGTGCTGTGTAGATTATTGATTGTTTTCTCATTTGCTGCTTGCGTGGGTTGAGGTTTTGAGTTCTGTTTGTTGCAGTAGTTTTTTTTTTCTTTCTTTCGGAATAAGCCCTCATTTTGTGGGACAGAATCGTTCCATGTGAGGTGAGATGATTTGGAATTGCTCAGAGTTGATGGATTCAACCTCAGCATGTGCTGAGTTGAAAATCGTATAGTGACCGAGTATTTGAATGGGGGAGTTTTTATCTGCCACTAGGCTGATTAATGGGTCTACCCGATGCACCCAAGCAATCGGAGGGAATGTCAGACGGACATGAAGATTTATGTTAAATCTAACAAACTTGAAGGACTCGGTAAAATCGGATGGCCATTAAACCCGCTTAACAGACGCAATTTTATCGGAGCCAAAGCTTGGGATACCCTCGTACCCAGAGGGTGTTTGAGCGAGTCGTATTATTTCTGGCTTTCCGTTATGAACTAAAACTAATGTTTAAATATCATCAAAAGGTCTGAACCCCTCCAAACAAATGCTCATGCAATTAGTAAGGGGATTTGTATGTTAGAACTTGTTTGAATTGACCAATTAATTGTTACGTAACTAATGTTAGCTAGAGTGCATCTAAACATAGCCGCCATCTCAGGAGGTAGTAACTAACAGCTAATATTAAGCTTCGTCTTGAACAAAATATAACTACCACTAAGGATCTCGTCAGGATTAAACTTTAGTCCCGTCACATCGGATGGTTTAGACACCAATTAGAAGTATTAAATATAGTTTAATTATAAAATTAATTGTATAAATAGAGGCTAATCCGCGAGACAAATCCATTTTCATAATTTCATCATGTTGTGCAACAGTAAACATATGCTAATGATGGATTAATTAGATTTAATAGATTCGTATCGTGAATTAGCACCGGCTTATACAATTGGTTCTATAGTTAGCTCATATTTAATTACTCTATCTGGCAGCAAACGTTCAATATAACCCAAAATAAAAAATTCTGGATCAGTAAGCCCCGTCAGTTAGCTCGCAACTAGCCAACAGAAGGCTGGCAAAGTTAACTCGCAAGTCGCAACCATCGGCAATTTCGAAATTGGCAGGCAGCCACCAACAACTGGCAACCGTCCCGTTCCACACTGTACGCGGCCGCCGCGCCAGAACCCAACCACCAGGCGCCGCGCCGCGCTGCTCCACTGGCCGATGCGATACGACGCCGCCGCCCCGCGCGGCGGCAAGCGTACAAAAATACCGTCTGGATACGGTACGCCTTCCAGCTCCCTACATCCCCTCCCCCCCTCCCCGGCCTCGCGTCGCGTCGCGTACAGCTGGACGCCTCCTCCTCTCCCTCCCTCCCTCCCCTTGCTGTTGGCTGTTGCTAGTTGCTTCCTTCGCCAGCCCCCCCTCCTGGACTCCACCACACCCCCACCTCCTCCTCGGCGACGGACGGCCAAGGGATCCCCGAAGAGCGCGGCGGCGGAGGAGGAGGAGGGCGAGCATGGCGGGGGCGCCGTCGAGGTCCCGGGGCGACTACGACCACCTAATCAAGCTCCTGCTCATCGGCGACAGCGGTGCGTTCCCCCCTCCGCCTCCACCTCCTCCCGATTCGGTTCGCCGCCGCTCCGGTGCTCAACGCTCGTGGTTCTAGTGGTGGGGGGACTGGGCGCAGCCCGGTCGCTCGCTCGCGTGATTAGCTCGATTCCGTAACTAGTGGAGTAAGCTGCCGGCCTGCCGCTCGGCGCTCGTGCTCTTGCTCACCGATCCCTTCCTTCGGCTGGCGGTACGGAGCGGCCGCCACGGAGCTCGGGGAGCTAGTTGCATAGCCTAGGGTTGAAGGACCAGGGTTTTGTTCGTACCTCGCTTGCTTGCGGAGGCCTGGATGTGTACGGAGCGCTAGATGTGTACCGCCCGTGCTTGGAGGAGCTTCACGAGCGATGCGTGGCGATTAATGCCTCTTTAATGAGGTGGATTCTGCTTCGCTTGCTGGCTGCACGGTTGCTACTTGCTAGGCTTGCTGCGGCGGTCGCGCGGGGAACCATGCTACAAGCTGGTAAACCTTTTATTGGTCGGAGACGAGTTTGTACTCTCGCGGTTTAGTTCCCCTTTTCCTGGCTTTTCAGAGGCGGAGCGGATTGGTTCGTGACGGAATTCCAAAACGGATGCTTTTGTGTGCGTTTCTGGTGTTATCATGAGCGGTTATTCCAGCAATTTACACCGAAGTTGAAATCGTTGTTTGATGAGGAGTTCCATGGATGTAGTCAGCCTTATGGTAAACTGTTGAGTTCTAGGCTGGAAATTCAGGTGTCACTAACTGGCGGTGGGTGAAAAATTGCTTAATTATCACGGGGATTCCCATAAAAGGGCTCTACTCTACTTACAGTCCACTGCGTTAGAGTAGGGTGAATTTTATATAACGGTTGTGAGGCATTGTCTGTCTGAATTGTAGGGTGTTACCGCTTTAGAGAAACACTTGCTGCTTTGTTGTACCCAATGGTCATTGGTCATTGGCTAGGTCCTCAGTTCCTACTTGTACTGGTTCAGTAGGTGTCAATGTTTAGGTGGTGGAAGTGTGTTACCATACATTTCTGGCAAGCGAAAATTTTGTCTAGTTTGTCTAAATCCAACCTTTTTAATATTGTGTATAGATTTGGAGGGGAAAAAGTTCAATCATAACCCTGAAATGTATGCCACCATGTATTTACATCTAAGCTACTTGTCTCTTCAGAATTTTACACTTTTGAATCTCAACCATGTGATAGGGCCCTAGAACACTTGCACAGGTGCATGCCAAATCCTGAAGTTGATTGCATCAAATACTCTTCGCTTTTGGTATAGTGGCTTTTATAGAATTTACAATGAACATTTACCCGTTGTTGTAAATCAACAGTTCAACACTAACTATGGGACAAGAGAAAAATCAGTACAATGATAATTATCTGTTGCTGAGTCAATTTGACAAAAGGTCACATCTTGTCTCCAGATAGCATATATTTAGTTGGCATCTAATGTTCCCCATTCCTTCATCTTGTTTTCTACTTTCTACCAAGGCATTCAAATGAGTTGGTTGACCTTATGTTTATTGGCATCTCCATCTTCTCATTTTTGTTGAGGACCTAGCCAATGTTCATAATTTTCTTCATATGCATGCTAATTGAGCTGTCACCTTGCTGGTATGTGAATTGGCATATCTGTGTAACCAACCGTAAATTCATCATTTGTAGTATTCAATTAGATGTCCTTCATTTTTGAAAAAATAATAGAACTGTTTTTCTTTTCTGGAAAGTTGCTCTTATAAAACTCAAATCCCTGCGCAAGACTTCATGGCGACAGAGGTGATTTTCACAAAGGGATTACCATGAGTATCTGTCTGACATTTGATTAAAAACTTGACATGAGAGTCAGAATCCTGTGAAGTTCATTCCCGTGTTGTTGCTTTGACACACCAATGGGTTCCCATCCTTGTCAATGTGTTTTATTCTGTAATTTTTCTCTTGACCAATACATTTTGGTCAAATTGTGTATTGCAACAACTTTCTCTCGGTCTAATGTGAGTCCCTTTTTTATATCCAGGAGTTGGGAAGAGTTGCTTGCTCCTGCGGTTTTCTGATGACACATTCACAACAAGTTTTATCACCACCATTGGGTATATGCTCAGGCAACATCCCTTGCTTTTAGGCATTCACTTGTGGAAGTTAATATTCTAAACTTGATCTTTTCCTTCTGTTAAGCATTGATTTCAAGGTTAGGACAGTTGAGCTTGATGGAAAGCGTGTAAAATTACAAATCTGGGATACTGCTGGTCAAGAACGTTTCCGGACAATCACCACTGGTAAATGTTTTCTCTTTATACTATGATGCTCATGTGGGCTATATGTGAAATATGAAGTAAATGCCTTGTAAGTTCTAAATAAACACCATATTTAGAACTCTTGTTTTAAATTTATTAAAGAAGTATTCTTTTTTAGTAGATGTGTCACAAGTTTTCAAGTTTTAGTTTGCTGTCATGCTGGTGTGTGCTCATATGCCATTGGTGAACAAGACCAATGTACGCTGCATGCTACAACTGCTGGGATATAGCTAGGATTTTAGCAGCACCACGTACTATGAAAAAAAAATCCTTTGATCATAAGAACGCTCAATCAGGAAAAGGTTGATTTATTTGTGTCCTGAAAATATATAGTTATGGTGCTCTTTTAAGAGGAAGGAATAGAAGAAAAAAAATGAGCATGGTTAAAGAAAAACTATCCAGTGGCCAAGCCTTGACCTTGAAGCGTATACAGATAACTGGCTAAGCCCAAAGGTTCAGCAAGTGCATACCACTACCGCTAGTCCACTACCAGGCCTGGTCTTGATGGCTTTCACACGAAGAGTTATAAAACTAGAAATCAGGCTATCGTGTTGACCATATGTAAGTCTTTCAATGATGACCACATGTTTCATGGTGGTGAGCAACACTTTGCTTCTTGGGCACTGAATCATATATATTCTCAAAGCCGAGTATTATAGTAAGCTGTTTTATATATTGTTGTTGCTGCTAGTATTGTATTTCCCCAAATGTTTATAGTAGCAATTCATTTTGTTGATTTTAAACCAGATTTCTGATCTTATTTTTCCTCCCTAATTTTGCAGCTTACTATAGAGGAGCTATGGGCATTCTGCTTGTGTATGATGTCACAGACGAATCATCCTTCAATAGTATGCAACATGCATGTGCATTCCCATTTGCTGACAGAAGAAAATGTTGGTTGCTTTATTAATTATCTTTTTTAATTAACCTTAGACATTAGAAATTGGATTCGCAACATAGAGCAGCATGCATCGGACAACGTCAACAAGATCTTGGTGGGCAACAAGGTTGATATGGATGCAAAACGGGTAAATGCTTTCGTAAAATTACCTACTTTTAGGAACACATGACGACTGTCTTTATTCTCCATGGACCATGGCCTAATGTAATGTTCCTTGTTAACAGGTAGTGTCCACAGCTCAAGGTCAGAAGCTCGCAGATGAATATGGTATCAAATTCTTTGAGACGGTAAGGTTTTGTTACTATAAGCTGAGTAATATACCTCCCAAGTCATAGTTGCTTCTGTCAACAATTCAATTGTATGTTTGTATGCAGAGTGCAAAAACAAATCAAAATGTGGAGCAGGTTTTCTTTACCATTGCAAGGGACATAAAGCAACGGTTGACTGAGACCGTTGCCGCTGCGGCTGAGGTAGCTATTCTACCCATGCATAATAACCCCCATTTGATCCATTGTCATATAAATCAGTCGCATCTAACCTTCACCGAACCATGCAGCCCCCAACTATTCAGATCAGCAGGCCAGATCCCGACCAGCCCAACCCTGCCTCGCGGTGGTCATCCTGCTGTAACACCTGATCGACGCGGCGGTGAAATCTCATAGCGCCTTGACGCGTGACCGCTAGGTTACTGCTCCTGCTCCTGCGTGTGTTTACTTCCGGTGCCAAAGCCAAAGATGTAAAGCCCGCTCGGTTGATATCTAGTGCGAATTTAAAGACTAGCAATACTCTGACCACTGTGGGTGTCGTGATTCTTCAGCGAGGTGTTCCGGTGTTCCTGCTTTTAAGTTATCGCCTTGTTGTAGCCCGGTAGTGGCTCGTGCTAATGTATGCTTGGGGACTCTTGCCTTGTAGCCTCCAGATCTGCCGGCCGGAGCTAACGTTTCGGCAGATCTGCTCCTGTCCTGTAAAAAAACAAAACCTTGGAGAGACAGCAGTATCTGATTGTATGGGATCGTCCGTGATTGTACATTAGCGCATTGTATTATCCAGTGTTGCTCCCATGTTCCATTGTGCATCGTATCGCCCTGGGCATCTGAGTCCCACCAAATGGCATCATGTGTAATATACAGAAAAAATGGCGGAAAAAAAACAAAGATGTCTATGGGCATCTGTTGTTTCGGCTGCAGAAGGAACCCCAGAATGGTCTCAGAAAACCAGCCATCTGCCTCACGTATGGTACGCTGTTTCGTCCAACGTTTCTCAGAGGCCATCCGAGATTCCAGTTTCTCCAGAGTCCAGCAGGTCCTTGCTCTCCAAATGTCTGTGTTGTGTCCAGTAACAGAGGAGAGGTGACCGGTCGAGCCCTGGGCACCGTGTACGTCTGCACCAAATTCTTGTAGTTATCATACAAAGAGAACTATCATTGGGACGACAAAGAGGACTATCATTGCAACGACGACGGTTGCGAGGAATGATACCGCCATCCGGACCCCAGATCACGTCCAGTCCGGCCGCCAGCCAAACGGAACCAAAAGGGCATTACAGGCGCCCATGATCTGGCCTGGCGACAGCCTTCCAAGTGGCGCCAGCCGAGAAGATCGCAAGAACGAACACCCAGGGGAGGGCGCGCACCTTCCGATTCTGATTCGGTACCACGCCAACACACACTTCAAAAAGAAAAAAATCAAATCAAATGATAATCTCCGGCGTTACGATTTTTTTTCTTTTGGCGAATAGTTAATGAGATGATCTTCCGCTGGCTACGGCTGCCGCGCAATTGGCGATCAAATCTGATCATGGTCGACCTGATTTGTTTCGTTATTCTCCGAAGATGCCCCATTATCCTAACCGCCGATGATGGTGGTGGTGGTGGCGCCGGCCGGCCGGCCGTCGCGTTGCGCTGCGTTGGGGCCGTGTTTTTTGGCGAAGCAGATGCGCTGGGGGTGATGGGGGCGGCCGACCGGCGGTGCCACCCTGTGAGCGATTGCGGCGCGCGGCTAAACAAATGGGCGTGTGCTGGGTTGGCCAATGCCTGCCACGCTGCCCCGCGGCGTGTTCCTTTTTGTTTTTTCTTTTTGTGCGGCGCCGGTGCCAGGATACGGTGTGCTGAGTTGATTGATTTTTCCTTTTTTTATAAAGATTACTCCCTCCGTCTCAAAAACTATTCTTTAGACCATTCTAGACACATTATTAATCCTGACAATAATTTTATTATCTCTAATTACTATTGTTTCAAAAAATACCTCTAATTACTTATAGCAATCTTAATTGATATATTTTTTTAGAGTTCTAGCGTTATATGCATAGTCCTACGAAATGTGGATCGTAACCACGATCCCCGTTTACGGAACTTTCATTCCGAATCGCGAATCGGGGACGGCGCGCACCGCCGCCGGCCTTCACCGCACCAATTCGCCATGCTTGTCCGCCACCGGACCAATCTAGCACCACCATGATGACCCCCTCGTCGAGCCAAACCCATTCCCTGCATCGCCAGACACCGCCGCCCGTGAAGCTGTTGCAGGCTATCTCGTCTCCGGCCAAATTCCGTCCAGCACAGGGCCCCTCCGACGCCGGTGAGCGCTTCCCCGAGACCCTCTTCATCTACTCTCCGTTTTCCCTCTCTCGCCAGAGCTTCCCATGCGCCAGAATGCCAGCGAGCAGGTAGGCCAGGACCATTGTCGGCCATGGCTGAGATCTTAAAGTTCTTACACTAAGGCTCCCAAAGTATCCTATATTTCTTTAGTTAATTCTTGTGTCTTGTCAGTTTTACCAATACCATCCAAGAATTAGATGCTAGCAATCTTCCGGATATATCGTTCTAATTATCCGGAGATCACGATCCCATTCTCAAATCAAACATCCTGCAGACATACACATCTCTACAAACCGGAAATTTAAAATTATCGATTCACGTCCCGCGTAATATGTTCCTATTTACCAGGAACTTTTGTGGCTGTGGTCATAAGTCACCGTAGTGGTAGCTAGTAAAATTTAGCTGAGTATCCGTTTGTAATGTGCAACGCTTTCTGTAGAAGTAACATCGTCTCAAAACCTTTTGCATACAAATCAGCGGCCATCACCTGTTCTGGAAGCGCTGGGGTTACTTGCAGTAGCGTAACATGCTTCCCTTGCGACTCTGCCCTGAAACGAATTTTTTTTATGTCAACTCCCATAGCTGACTCCCACCCAGCTCCCGCACGCGCACAAAGGAAGCGTTCGGCTCCACGAGTTCAGAGCCCCCGGTGGAAGAAGAGCACAGGAAGGAACACACGCGGCACGCGCTACGCGGCCGGCGCCGTCTAGCCCGCGGCCACGGCGGCGAGGATCCGCGCGCCGCCCCCGCGAAGCTCCCGGCTGTTGGCCCAGGGTCCGGACAGGCGCCATGTGCGCCCGCGCCCGGGCCCGGGCCCCACCCGGGCCGGTCCCGCAGCGCCGCGGCAGCAGGCAGGGCCGGAGGCCAGACCGACGTGTCCGCCATGCAGCCGAACTGCGGCTGGGGCCACCGGTGGGGCCCGCCGCGCCCACGCGGCCGAAATCCGCAACACGCGCACGCGCACCGTTCCCACCGGCACGCGCGCAAGCCAGCCAGCCAGCCAGCCACGAACCGCCTGGCGGGCGGTCCGGTGGCGGGTCCGCCAGCTCGGCTCGGCCGGCTCGCCGCCGATTCGCTCGCGTGGCTGCCCTCCTCCGGCCGCGGCGGGGCAAGGGGTTGGGTTCGGTTCGGTTCGGCTGGGTTGTTTACTTGTTTGGCTGGCCGCGTTCGCGGTGGCCGGCAACGGCAGGCGGCGGTGCCGCCGCGCCGGCCGTACGGAGCAGCGACCCGCGCAAGCCGCGGACCGCGGCCACGGGGTCCAACCCGACCCGGCCGCCGCGGGTCGGATCGCGGCTACGTCCCGTACAGCAAACAGCCGCGGGAGCCAACCGGTGTCGTCCGACCTGGTCGGCGGTCTCGATGGCTACTGTGCTCCAAATGGAGCTTCATTGCTTGACGCCGTGGGATCCACTCCTGGATGGGCAGCCTGCTGCACAACTCCATTAGTACTGCAAAAGCTTGTACTAGTCAGCTTCCAAAAGTTTACTCTGTTTGACAGTTTTCTTTTACGAAACGAGATAGTGTGCAACACCCGAGGTTGTTCTAGCTTGCTGGCAAGTCTAACAGGGTGTTTATTTCATAATCTGAAAATAAAAATAAAAAATATTTTACACCACTCTAGTTTGAACTATAGAATATATCAAAAATGTAAGTTTTCAAACTTTATTGATCATGGAGGACAACGTTCTATTAATCCGCATATACTAACTTTTAAGATTTTATTTCCTTAGTACTTTCCCTCGTGCATAATTTTAAAAAGATCTTAATATCTCACGTACCTTGTAATCTTTGGATATGGAAGTTCGGCACTTGATACAAGCTGGCTATAGCGAGCACGACAGTGCATCATTAATAGTACAACTATTACTGTAGCAAACATATAATATATTATATTATATGGTAATTTGTTACGCGGTTAGATTCTCTCCGGTGTCACATCGATGATCCATTCCCGTGGTAAAACCAAAAACCACCGAGATGTCAACCAACCCAAACCTCCAAGCCGTTGGCATATTTCCGGCCGCCGCCCTCCCTCCCTCCCAGGTGCCAGCCCGTCGGCTGTTGGCTGTTCCGCCCTCCCCACCAGGTCGTCACCTCCCCCGCCGCCGCGGCGACTCCCATTCCCCCCCGCAACGGTCAGAGCTCGCCACCACCCTGCCCTCCCCCTCCTCAGGTAGTATTTTTAGTACGACCACCCGTCCCCGTCCCCCCGCAAACGGCTACTTCCTCCCTCCCTCCCTCCCCTCCCCCGCCGCCTTCTAGAACCCTCCGCGATGCCGGCACCGGCCCCGCGGAAGAAGCGGCTGGTCCGCGCGGGCCTCCTCGCCGCCGCCGCGGGGTACTTCGCCTTCGTCCTCCTCTTCGAGCTCCCCCTTCTGCCCTTCACGGGCTCCACGGCGGCGTCCTCCTCCTCTTCCTCGCTCCCCATCCCGCACCCGCGCCGCCGGGAGCTGGTGGCCGCCGCGGCCGCGTTCGCCTCCCCGTCCTCCCCCGCCCGCCCCGCCAAGCCGGCGTTCCCCGCCGGCGCGCCGGCCCCGGCCGCAGGCGGCGCCCGCCCGCTCCCGATCTTCTCCTCCCTCCTCCTCCTCCCGCGGCCCAACGCCACGGCCACCCCCTTCGACGCCACCGCCGCCGACGCCTTCGCCGCCGCCAGGCCGCACCTCTCGCACCTCCAGGCCGCCCCGGCCCCCGCCTCCTCCGCGTCCGCGTCCCCGGCGCCGCCGCCGGCCTGCCCGGCCTCGGTCTCCGTGCACCGGGAGCGGCTCCCCTATGACGGTGTCCGCGTGGTGGAGCTCCCCTGCGGCCTCGCGGTGGGGTCCCACGTCACCGTCGTGGCACGGCCCCGGCCCGCCCGCCCCGAGTACGACCCCAAGATCGCCGAGCGCAAGGACGGGGAGGCCGCCGTCATGGTCTCGCAGTTCATGGTCGAGCTCGTCGGCACCAAGGCCGTCGACGGGGAGGCGCCGCCCAGGATCCTGCATTTCAACCCCAGGATCCGCGGGGACTACAGCCGGAGGCCCGTCATCGAGATGAACAGCTGCTACCGGATGCAGTGGGGCCAGTCGCAGCGCTGCGAGGGCTTCGCGTCCCGACCCGTCGAGGACACCGGTGAGTTGTCGTCAACCTCTCTCTCCACCGAGCTCCAGATTTGTCGGGTTACTTTTTGGTTCGATGTTTTGGTTACTTTGGTTCTTCAATCTAATCGTCCAATGTTCTGGCTTGCATGTTGGTTTAGTTTTTAGAATCTGAATTAACTACAAAGATAGAGGTTGGTCCGAGAATGGTTGGTTGGTTTGGTTAGGTACGGAAATTGAAGTCTGTCAACTTCAGGGATCTTAATTTCGTGGAATAGCGTAGCTTGGTGGAATTGGGAACGGGAGGTACAAAGTTTGCGCCGGAAATTTCTAGAAAGAGTTAGAACTCTGTTTCCAGTTTTCGTAAGGGGCCTGATGGCGATGTGTCCTATTTTTGAAATCGGCGGAATCTTGCAAAGTACACATTGACCTGAAACCGCGTTTTAGAGCTGTTGAGTTTTGACTAGGCAACTGATACGTGAGAGCCTAAACTTCGTTCTCTCTCTCTCTCCCCTGATTATTATAGGGAACACAAATAATTTCGTGTGTTCCATGTGCTATGTTGTCATATTGTAGAGTTAATGTGTCCAATACTCCAATTAGTTCCAGCTAGTTTAAGTTATGCGACTATTCAGTGCTGTTAATGCAAGCTTGTGACCAACTGAATGTGATCCGTGGTTGAATGAGTCATGGTGGAGAGAACATCTCTTGCAGCAGCCAGCAATTTAGTCCCTTGCAATTTACCAAAAAATGCTTCACTTCATCACTTGAAACTGAAGTTGAACCAGGATTTCTTTTACTTCAAGAATGCAGACCCTAACTTTGCTTTGCAACACTGCCATATGATTCATGTGATATGTCACTTTTGTGTTTCAGTTGATGGGCAACTCAAGTGTGAGAAATGGATTCGCGACGATGACAACAAGACGGAGGAGTCAAAGATGAAATGGTGGGTGAAACGTTTGATTGGCAGACCAAAGGATGTCCACATCAGTTGGCCATACCCATTCACAGAAGGCAAGCTATTTGTTATGACTCTAACAGCTGGTTTGGAAGGTTACCATGTCAACGTCGATGGGCGGCATGTTGCTTCATTTCCTTACCGCACCGTAAGTTCACCCTTAAAGCATCATAGAGCTTGATGAGTAGTCTTAAGGTATGCATTGCAAAGTACTGCCAGCTCATTTTTTTTTTCTACAGGGTTACTCCCTTGAGGATGCAACTGCATTGTCCATCAATGGAGACATTGATATTGAGTCAGTTTTTGCTAGTTCTCTACCCAATTCGCACCCTAGCTTCGCACCGGAGAGATATCTTGAGATGTCCGAGCAGTGGAGGGCCCCACCACTGCCAACTGAACCTGTTGAGCTCTTCATTGGCATTCTTTCAGCAGCCAGCCATTTTGCTGAGCGTATGGCTGTAAGGAAGTCATGGATGATGTATACAAGGAAATCATCCAATATTGTAGCTCGGTTCTTTGTTGCTCTGGTAACTTCTACCTCCTTGACTCATGTTTCTACTATTCATTTGCGTAATTGCAAACTCGTACTGAATTAAGAAAATTTTTAGAATGGAAAGAAGGAGGTCAACGCAGAGCTGAAGAAGGAGGCGGAGTTCTTCCGTGACATCGTTATAGTGCCTTTCATTGATAGCTACGACCTCGTTGTGTTGAAGACTGTTGCGATTGCCGAGTATGGGGTAAGTGCTTTCAACTTGTCTGGCAATTACATGTTTACATGCTAGCTGCTCTGCCATATTCCTTCGCAGGTTGATTTCGTTGATATTTATACCCAATTAATGTTCTTTGTTTATGCAGGTGCGTGTTGTCCCTGCAAAGTATGTAATGAAATGTGATGATGATACATTTGTCAGAATTGATTCAGTTCTAGATCAAGTGAAGAAAGTTCGAAGTGATAAGAGTGTGTATGTGGGTAGTATCAACTACTTCCATCGACCATTAAGATCTGGCAAGTGGGCCGTAACTTATGAGGTAAATTGTTCTTTCCTCTGTAATTGTGGAACCAGAAATTATAGTGTTCTAGTCATGGAGTATCCTGCATGACAATCTATGATAAATATGAACCAAAAATAAACAGAAAAAATGTGCAGTTGATGTTTGGTTGCCAGCAAAAGAAAACTCCATGATCATTTATGAATTTATCAGTAGCTTCCGCAGGTAAAAATCCTTGCATATAATTTTTCGTGGCAAACAATTGCTTGCAAGTTGCTAGTTATGTACAGATTATCACAAGCTGCCATTGCCAGTATTTCGCAAGCTGTTTACAGCTGTAGCTGTACTGTCCATAGTTGTCACCTCTTTCTCTATGCCAGTTTAAATTTTCAGAATTGGACAACAGCTCTTCTTGGCAATCTAGATACTAAAAGATAGCTCTTGTTGACAATGTAGATACTAAAAGATAAGAGACGTTATCCCTGAGATTGCTTTCTTTTTATATGCAGGAATGGCCGGAAGAAGTATATCCGAATTATGCTAATGGACCTGGCTACGTAATTTCTTCAGACATTGCACGCTACATTGTATCTGAATTTGACAATCAGACACTTCGGGTAAGATTCTCTTCCTTTGCAGCTGATTGACATGAATTCTCCATCCAAACAAGCAAAATAGCTGAATGTGTGTGTCCATTTTGGTGCTCAGCTGTTTAAGATGGAGGATGTGAGCATGGGCATGTGGGTGGAGAAGTTCAACAACACGCGGCGGCCGGTGGAGATCAGGCACGACGTCCGGTTCTACCAGTCAGGCTGCTATGACGGCTATTTCACGGCGCACTACCAGTCGCCACAACACATGATCTGCCTGTGGCGAAAGCTGCAGTCTGGGAGCGCCCGGTGCTGCAATGTGAGATGACAATGATGAAAAAACTGCTGCTAATCCTAATTGGTTTTGGGGCAAAAGAGAGACTATCAGCTCCATAAGCAACCACTCGCTTATGGAACAACTGAAGATCATTGGAGGCGCTGAGGATGATGAGTTCGGAGGAGGAGGGGTTGCTCTTCTGGGATTGTGGTTCTGTGATTTGTTCATTCTTTTGGTCGGTGGCCTGTTTCAGCCGCTGATTCTGACACCCTGATCGCTGTTCTTGGGGATTCTTTTATACCTGTGGATATTTGTAACTGCGTCAAACTTTTGTTGACCTAGAAATTTTGACTTGGGCGGAGTTGGGTTGGTATACCTTTGTGTACAGAAGGACTTCCTTGAGTTCTTATTTATCTTATACGGAGTCATGTGCGTCAATACTTCAGTAAGATGGTGATACCGTGATCAACTGATACCTATGTGCCTTTGGCAATCCTAAGAATCTGTTATTTCAGAGCTACATAAAGCATTGCTCTTAGCATCCGGGCATTCGAAATACATTGTGCATAAACGGTGAATCCTCTACGGCAAAAGCTGAGAAAATACAATGTTCATTGTAGCAGTCGATATCATGAGCAAGAACTTTCAACATGAAGCTCGTCTGTGGAAACTACAGTTGAGAACTAGAGGACAAACAGATCACTACAATTTTGAAGTCTTATCCAGCATTTGCGAATGCATGGACGCAATACTTTGATCAAACCAACTAGAATAGAAAATTACATGGAGAAAGTTTAAGATGGATGATGATCATTATATGACTAAATATTAGAATCCAACCAAAGCAGGAGCTGCAGCGGCCAATAGTTGAATGCTCTGCTTGTAAGCAACAAGGGCATATATATCAGACAAACAGCAACAAAATCCAAGGATGTTACAAAGTTAGGGCTTTGATAACGTCCTATTACAAGCGTTGCATAAGAGTTAAATCAAGCCTGTAGAATCACAGAATGCAGCAAGTAAACATCCAGAACCAAGGTATATCAAAGCAAAAGCTCCTCAACTTTCCTAACTGTAGCCACATAATGATCTCACTACTATCATAAATCGGCTAAGCGTGCTATAATCAAGCAACTCCACTTTCAAAATCACCCATACAGTTGAGGTTTGGCAATTTGGAGCTGTTACTGTGCAACGATATCCCATGCAGCATTCTAACAGCAACGGAGAAGCCAGCTTCGACAGAATAATAACTAAACCTCCACCACAGAATGCACTTTTCACCTAATCAACTGAGCACCAGCACCATCAGGCAAGCTCAATAGGTTTCCTGTGTAGAAACCGGTTTCATAACAAGGTCCAACCTTCGCCACATCTGTGTAGGTGCAGGTCTTCGGGTCGTAAATACTCAACAATCCCATGTCTTCATAGTAAGTGACTATCCTCCCATCATTTAGCCCCAACAATAGCCGTACAGGAAGTTCCTCACAATGGAAACCAAAGTTAAGTTGTATGCTGTGCTGTTTGGCCCATAAACCCTTTTCAATGTCCATCAGAAACCATAGGTCCATAGAAGAACATTGGACGCAATGAAGTGAAGGAACCACAACTAGGCAGCCATTCAGGGAGGCCACTGAGATATCAGCGATAGGAATGGTCATCAGATTCAGGGGTCTTCCGTCTCAAGGTCGAACGAAGCTAGGCGTATAGGCACGGCATTTTCCTCCCGGACCCTGACCCGTTCACGCGACAAGAAATACACAATCCCATTGATGGTCACTCTGCTCCAGTGGTCGGGATCAACACAATCTGGAGGGGCCTTCTTTCCTCTCCACCGAGCATGGCTGCTGCCATCGAGGGTGACGACCTCGCACAGCTGTTCCTGGTGGAAATATGAGTGGCGCGGCCGAAGCACCTTGTACTCCCCTGTCGAGGCAACCTTGCCAAACGCAAGCATGTGCATGTAATGGGAGCTGTGCCGCGCCGGCACTGAATGTTCTTCTGCAAATCCTTGAGGCAATTCAGACACAGCTCCGGTGGCGGGGTTGAGCACCAGGCAGCTCATGCTGTTCCCAATCAGGACGCAGACGCCTCGATCTGTGCGGTCGTCACGTACTCCATCCTCGCTGCCCAGAAGCTCCCCGGCGCGACAACCCGCTTGATGACGCGGCCCGAGAGGTCCATGATGTCAAGAAGGGGGCCGGCGGCCGAGCGATCGGTGCCGTGGGCGGCGACGATGAGCGGCCCAGGGTGGCGGGCCGCGTGGGCGGCGACGAAGTGCGGGTCGGAGAGGAGGGAGCGCCACGGCCGATGTCATACTACCACTACCAGTACCCGGAGTTTCGTGTGTCGAGAAGTGCACTTTTAGTTGTCTGCAACCACCCGATTCAGACAGCCGCGCAATGCTTGGTCAGTGGCTCTTTTCCTTTTGGATCCACGACCTGCGAAACGAACGTGATTCCTGCCCGCCGCAGCTCGAACCCCGCCGGTGGCGCGCCGCAGCGTGAAAAAGTCAATCACCCATAGCAAAATTCACCGCTGGTTTCCCCCTCCCCGCCGTCTCCCCCGGTTTCTCCCGGCGGCCGTCATGGCAAACCACGGGTCGGCAGGCACCACCCGCCCCGACCAGCGCGGCCACGCGGCCCACGCCCACGCCGCCGTGTCAGTTTCCTTCCCCGGTTTACTTTCTTTCTTTATTCCCCGCCATGCCGTGAGCAGTCACGCGCCGCGCCCAGAAACGGAAACCAGCGACCGCGCGCACGAACCCCCGCCGACTCCGGCGACCGCAAAACCCCGGCGGCCGCCGACGTATCGCGCACGAGGAACCCACAGGAAGACCTTCAAGCCGGTCAAGTCAAGAGCTCGCCTGTCGCGCCCCGTATAAAGCCTGCGGGCGGGGCGGAGGCTTGCCGGTGGCTGCCGGCAGTAGCTACTGATACGTGCGCACCGTCGTTGATCTGTTTCAATTTTTCCGTTCTCCTGCGACCATTCGCCGCCATGAGGCTCCGCCTCCGCCTCCGCCTCCGCGGCGTGCTGCTGGTCCTGGCGCTCCTCCTGGCGGCCACCGCCGTGGTGCCGGTGCTCCTCCTCGGCGACGCCGACGCCGACGGAGCAGCGGCGGGCGTCGCGCCGGGGCCGCCGTTCAACTCGTCGCGCGTGAAGGCCGTCTCGTGGCAACCGAGGATCTTCGTGTACAAGGGCTTCCTCTCCGACGCCGAGTGCGACCACCTCGTGAGGCTGGGGAAGAAGAAGGTTCACCGCTCGATGGTGGCGGACAACGACTCCGGCAAGAGCGTCATGAGCGAGGTGCGCACCAGCTCCGGCACCTTCCTCGACAAGCGCCAGGTAACCCCACCCTCCCATACCCACTTGCCATTGGCCCATTGCCAAGCCTCCGCGTGCCACCTCTGTTCGCTGCGGGCACTGGAACCCACTGTTCCATGTGGCCTCGTCCTCGCGACGATCTCTGAGGCACGGACGCCGTCTCGATCCCGACGACGCCTCCGGCCTGCCGACCGCGGCGCCAAGAGCTACTGCAAGGTCAATGCTGCTACTGCTACCCACCGGCCGCGTTGCTCTGAATCTGACTGACTGGCGGCACGCCCCCGGCAACCCGTAAACATCCAGGCCGGTGTCAGTCGCCGGACCACTGGCTCCCCTCTGCGCAGCAGTTACTAGGGTTGCAGGGATGGGTACTCATCCATGGTCCATGGCTGCAGCAGCTGATGCTCTTCCTGCCACAGCACTGATTTGCCGCAGCCGGGACCAGTTTTTTAGCAAGAATGGCCAAGAACTTGTTGCTGAATTTGGCAGTGGAAGTTTTTTTAAAAAAATAAATCAATGGATGATTGCTCCTGTTCTAATAACTGGTGTCAATGTTTTTTTTTCTGTTTTTGTGTTGCGAAGGATCCGGTGGTAACCAGGATTGAAGAGAGGATTGCGGCATGGACGTTTCTTCCTGAAGGTGAAACAGCGTATTCAGATTGTTTGCTTCCATTCAGAATGTCTATTCAGGTTCAGGTTTTTGACGCGTAACCAAAACCAACGGCTGATTTCATCAGAGAACGCTGAGAACATCCAGATCCTGCGCTACGAGCATGGCCAGAAGTACGAGCCGCACTTCGACTACTTCCACGACAAGGTGAACCAGGCCCGGGGAGGCCACCGCTACGCCACCGTGCTCATGTACCTGTCCACCGTCAACAAGGGAGGCGAGACCATCTTCCCCAACGCCAAGGTAATCGACAGGTTCCATGTTCTTGGTGTGTCCACTCCCAAGTGCTCTGTGAATTGTTGTGGCAAACTGACATTGCCGGTTCAAACTGATGCAGGGGTGGGAGTCTCAGCCCAAGGATGACACCTTCTCTGACTGTGCACGGAAAGGATTGGCAGGTATGAAATCCTTCATCTCACAACTGAAAATCCGGCACCTTTATTAAATGGTTCCAGATTGTTGTGCCATGTCTGTCTGCAAGAACAGAAGCATCAGGCTCTGAAGTTCTGAAAGTCTGAATCTTGAGGTTAACAAGGTCGATTTGCTTGTTGCAGTGAAACCGGTGAAAGGTGATGCGGTTCTCTTCTTCAGCCTTCACGTCAATGGAGTGCCGGACCCGCTCAGCCTCCATGGGAGCTGCCCGGTCATCGAAGGCGAGAAATGGTCGGCGCCGAAGTGGATCCATGTCAGGTCCTACGAGAATTCCCCGGTCCCGGAGGAGGAGACTGAAGGGTGCACTGACAAGAGTGAGCATTGCGCGCAATGGGCTGCGGCGGGCGAATGCGGGAAGAACCCGGTGTACATGGTGGGCACCGAGGGGATGCCTGGTCAGTGCCGGAAGAGCTGCAAAGTCTGTGATTCATAGGCTGTTTTACACTTCTTTCAAAATGCAGTATTGCAATCACTTTCTGGAACTATACTTGATGTGTACATAACTAGAGAAAGTTTTCTTCAGATGAAATGAGGCGGTATTTTAGTTTTCAAACATTGAACAGTAGTGGTGATAGAAGCCTCCTTTTTCTTATGTTTTTTTAAACATTCAAGTTTACTGGGAGTGCAGATGAAGCCTTTCAATGTTTACTGCAAGGGAAGGGAAGATGAAGTAACTTCTGGCATTTACTGATTCAGAAGAAATAGAATCTTCCCTACCACTGGCAGTGGCAGCAATGCAACTCCATGTTCCACTTTAATTTTGTTACCTTTCATAACAGTGGATTTCAGGACAGCCAGTGTGTCAGGCTGCCTAAAAAATAACCAACTACTTTGGCCCTTTCCACAACATAGAAGTTGTGTGGATTTTCCCACCTGCCACAGCTTTCCTTTTGTTCAGAGAAGCTATGTTTGCTAAAAAAAGATAATTGTGGACAAATCAAAACTCAAAAGAAGTTTGGAGCCTAGTTTTTTTCATGAAATTCAAATTGAATGGATCTTCAGCACAATGTTTCCTCATGACTGAAAGTGAAAATGTAATGCATAGTCAAGAACTCAAGATCCAATGAAAAGGATAGGGATATATCACCTGAAAGTAGTGGCATGGAGATGTGTATTCCTTCAGGGTGCTGCTCACTTTGATGCTGCTTTTGGGCCTCACTTTGCCAGTGCAGTCTCTCACCTGTCATGCCTCCTCCTAGATTTGCTCAAGATCACATATCTCCTTTGTTTCATTATTCTAATCACTTTCATGTAATCTAGGTTATCCTCTAACCTTAGTTGTATTTCAAGGGTAACCAAGGTGTAATCATGGACCAGAAAGCACTGCCAGCTTGACATCTGAAACTCCTGTTCATTCTCTTTTACCATTCAAAGATCTCAGAGAAAAATTAAAAAGGAAAGGGAGAAAATACATAACTCAAAAAGCAAAGGACAAAAGAAGGCCATGGCTTCTGGCTTGCTTTGATTCTACCCTGGCCCCCAACATTAGAGACCCTTCAAAAGCACATCAGAACCTGCTGCAGGAACAAGAAACTCTGAAGAAAACACACAGCCTCTCCACAATGTATTGTGCTTAGAGAGGTGGCCTCTCACTGAGGAATGGAATTGCGCTTGTATGGTTGCACCACCTCATGAGAAGCTCATAGAAGGGTAGTGGCAGTACAGAATTGCAACTGAAAGTAGAATATGATCATGAGCAGGCTAGCTGGGTCTGCGAGGTGGATATCGGTGGTTGCTGTGGCCATCCTGCTTGGGGGCCTTGTTTTGGTGTCTTTTGTGGTGGAGAGGAATGGGAAATCATCACTTCCAGTAAGCTTCGCTGCAGTAGGTGGTAGGCGGATGGTGATCGGAACCAATGGAGGGTTGGCTGATCAGAGGAGGACACTGAAGAACTTGAGGGATGGTGATGATCCTTTAAGCAGCAGCAAGAGGAGGGTGCCCAATGGACCGGATCCAATCCACAACAGGTACCGTCTCTTTCTTGCATGCAAACATGGCATGTGCAGCTTTCTCTCACTCTGTTCTTTTTTTACTGTTTTTTTGAGGGAAATCTCTCGGTTCTTCTTCGAGAAAAAAAATTCAGGCTGAATACTAGCTTGACATGTCTCAACTTATAAATCAACTTCCTACCTTCATGCCCTTCTATGGTCATGTACTTCCATGGACCTCTTGAGATTCTCATTTGAAACCAAATGCCAAAAAGGCAGAAGATGAGAAAGAGCATGGTATCTAGTTTCTTGGTCATGTCCTTCCATTGGCCCCTAATTCCTAATTGTCTCTCTCATGTTTTTGGTGTAGACTAAATCAAGTTTGACAAATTATAGTAAAAAGAGCCTGCTTAATTCTGATTTCAGTGCCTTTTTTTTTAAAACTGCAAAGCAGGAGCACTATTATATCATTTATGGAGGGAAGCATGCAAGTTTTTACAAAGTGCTATACATAAAAGATTAAACAACTCGAAAAACACAAAAAAGCTATAAAAGGAACAATAACATAGAAACTAAGGTAGCACAGGACCCCCCCTCAGGCCGCCTTGAGTAACTAATCTCGGCCTTGATCTCCTGCTCCACTTGAAGGGTTGTCGCTATAGGTTCGCCAAGCATTGATTTACTAAACAAGGCATCCGTGTTATAAGTTTTTATTGAGTAAATCTTGTTCTATCCAAATGTAAAATTTACTTTTCATTTCAGAGTTCAGATGTCACAAGTTCATGATAAAATATACCAAGATGACAACACTGGAAATATGATAACACTCTTGTCCTCATTGCACCAACATGTTACCCTGCATACACTGATCATATTCAAAATGATTAGCTAACAATCATCTGAGCCAGTCAAACAAAGTACATCCTACTATGCCATTGTTGATTAGCTACTAGTTAATCAAAAGGTCAATGCTGAACACCTTGAACACAACAGTTCGAATCCATTCACTTCCTCTAGTTTGCAATGGCTCACCCTTCTGCAATCTTTCAGGGGAGCTGGAGAGTCAGGAAGATCACCAGGCCGGGCATAGGTTGCGGCACACACACTCCGATAAACGGAAGTTTCCGAAGTACACACTTGCTCTGGCACTATCAAGCTTCCTTCTCACAGAAGACAGGCATCAAATTAAGTTAAATTAAATTAAATGTTGGGTAGAGAGATATGGGCAAGAGCTTACTACTTGTTTTGCTTTGCACATGTCTGTAGTAGTATTTATTCTCTCTCTTTTTCTCTCTATGTTTGTTTCCTTGTTGTATTGATTGGAAGAGCACATTGCAAGTTTGCTATAGAGGAACAGGTAAAGAGATAAGATAACCAATAATTTCCAGGGCTTTGTTTGTTATCTATCTCGTGATGAGATGTGAAATCCATTCTGGTATGTGCTGTGTACAGATTCAAAGTAGACCCACTTGCTAAAGATGCTTTTGATTTGCATACCTAGCATGCACTGCTTGCAAATAACCTCATCGTTTTCACTGCGACAGAACATATATCCAGGAAAACGTGACATGTTACAGAGTTCGGCATATTTGTTAATTGAATTCCTTCATTGTCAGTTAATATCATGTCAAATTTTTGGAAAACGTCAAGACATTTTTTTTCATAATTGATTTGAAAAGGTGTTCGATCAGTAGGTTTTGGTTTCGGACTAAAGTACCGAATAAAACAAAAAATGACACCATGCATGCTATTCCCCATCCTAAAAATTGGCAATAATTAACAAGCAAGAGGCATGCATAGGAAGAAGATAAAAGTTAGATGGAGAGTTAAAGGGCGAGCTAAAGAAAAACAAAGAAGCTCCAAAACTGCCAAAGCACCATGGATCCTTTTCTAGCAACAGCACAAAGAGGCCCAAAGCTACCTAAAGTTGTGCGAGGAAGGCTATCAGAGTATCAGACCCTCTGTGTGTCCATGGTTAAAGGATCGATGAACCTTCTTCATCTTTGGATTAATATAATTATATTCTCGCCGAATATTGTGTCCTTGACGGCAAGTGGTTTGTACATGATTTTACTTCATTTTAAGTTCTGATCTGACTTCCTTCAGGGGTTAAAAAAAAAGAAACAGAAGCCCCATTTTTTCATGGGCTTCTGTTTCCATGTTTTCACCAAATATTGTTCTTGTGTCGTAGATGTACAAGTTGGAAAGGATGGTAAAACGGGGAAAATATTGGAAAGAAACTAGTTCCTGGTGTTCTACAGCACCTCGCATAGCCCCTGCAATATTCCCTCCTCCCGCCATAACTTCCATGCTCGTCGATCCATCAACTTCTTCGTCCCCGATTTATTACGCCGTGGCAGCTGCTGAACTGCTACTGGCTTGCGCGCCATTGATTGCTGCCACTGCTCGTCACCTGTCCCTCTCCTCCACTCCCCTTTAAAACCCCCGCCACTGTCCTCACCTCAGAGGCTCAGACACCTCGAAGTCGAGAAGAGCTAGCTAGCGGCCAGCAATGGCAGCCAAGTGGTGGGTCACCGCCTCCCTGCTGCTCTGCCTCGCCGTGGCCGGGGCGGCGGCGAGAGGAACGCCCCGCGGCGACTGCGACGACACCGCCACCTTCGCGTCCCCCGCTGCCGTCGCCGGCGACGACGACGACGACAGCGCCGTGGAGGAGGCCAAGACCGCCGACGTGTTCGGCGGCCGGACCGGCGGCGGCGGCCTCTTCGGCGGCGTCCACGGCCCGCTGGGCGGGGGTGTCGCGGGGTTCGGCCCGTTCGGCGGGGCCGTCGCCGGCGCCGGCCCGTTCGGCGGGTTCGGTGGAGGCGGCGGCCTCGGCGGCGGCGGCGGCGGCGGCGGCGGCGGCGTCCCGTAAGGTGTGTGTGTGTGTGCATGGCTAGAGTTGCAACGTCGTGCCTACATACGTGGCTACGTGACCTGTGTGCGTGTAATAAGGTGCACGTACGCGTGTGCCACAATGCCAGAGCTCGTAATCTGGCCTCGTGGCTGAGGGCGTACGTCACGGTCGCGTATGCGCGTATCGGCGTATACGTGTGCCTCGGTGTACACGTGTCAAAGATCCAGAGCGTGTGTATGTGTGTGTGTGTAGTAGTAGTAGTAGTAGTAGAGTGTGCTGATCGATCTGTCGAGTCGCGCCTTGATCATGTGTTGGATTTGTATTTTGTACCCCCCGATGGTTTGCTCAGCTTGGAACCACCGTGTGCATCTTGCTTGTTTGTTTAAAACGCGCCTCTAGTTGGAGTGTGGCCCAGCCGCTTGCACGCGAGGGAGGAGAATGTGTTCCCTCTTCGTCATGAATGGATGACGTCATAAACCTTCGGAACGCAAGCTAAACATTTGTAATTTAGATAATTTAAAGACCGAGTTAGTTTGTATTTTTGAAATTTTAAACTAAAAATATTTAAGAATCAAGTCGGGTTGTAAAAGGGTAGGAGGTCGATGGATGCGAGCAGAGTACTCGTGCGTTGCTGCGGACCTGCGGCAGCACTGCTTGCCACCTGAAAGGCTGAGAGGATCCCCGGACCTGAAGAGAGGCGGGCCGTGCCCGTGACGCGTACCGGCGCGCCGCTCCCTCGACGCGACGCCTTTGCAGTTGCAGCGGACGGAGCTGCCGGCCCGCGGCGCGCGTGACCTCGCACGGGAAGGAAGGAAAAGGAAAGATCCCACACGCGCGCGTGCTGCTGGCGTGCGGGCACCGCGATCCCACGCTGCCTTTGGCCAAAGGCTTGCTTCGGCGCTCATGTGCTAGTGGGCAGTAGGCTAGTAGCTTCTACCTGAAAGCATGGCGCTCCAGCTTGGGGGGCCTGTCGGCCTGGTGTGCCGAGCGGCAGCGTCTGGCTGGCAGCTCACGCTCACTCCTCCTGTCCAGGTCTGACTGAGATTTGGTGCAGCTGGCCAACTCCTCCGGTCCCGGTGCAGATGGACACGCGCTCTTGCCAACTCAGCCTACTCGAACCAAACCTGGCACGTCTGAATTTCAGGCTCCATCTCGAGCTCAATCAACATTACAAGCAGCAGTACTAGTTTTAATGCAGTTGAGCTGCCAGCTCCACCATCTGGCTGTTCGAGTCATAGATGGCCAAGGGCCACCGACCAACGGAGCAATTTTTTTTTCTCTTTTTTGAGCAGACCAAGGGCAATTTTATTGGCGGAGGCACTGAGACTGAGGTCATCTGGGAGAGAAAAATATTGCACGGGCATCTACTTGACGTGCCCACGGAACCTAATTCTAAGCAGCTTGTCACCACGGCTGATTCAAGCAAAGCATATCAATCAGCACAAGAGCTTTCTAACCAAGAGTACGACTCCATCAGGCAGGGCTCAAGTAGCCATCAAGTTATTCAAGTCCACATCCAGGAAGCAACTGCATACCAGGAAGCAAACCGTAGCCGCCCGCAGGCCGCGGCACGCAAAAAGGCACGAGACCCCTATGCGTGCGTGCTCGATGACCTGACCAATTGGAAATCACAGACGAAAAATAAGCTCTATTTCTATACACCGTTGAACGGCGAAGATCTGGAGAACAATCGTAGTAACATCTACTGATATAGCGGGACGGACCAGGGTAGCATACAAGCTATACATGCACAATAGTAGCATCCAAAATTACACGACACTCGGACACCTTCATCACCCAGTCACTTCCCCCGACCAACCAACCGACAGAAATCAAACAACCACAGAACATACATCAGGAACGCTCTGTGATCACCAAGAATAATCAGATCATAACGCGACTCAACCACTAACAGAGCAAAACTCCCCATCGCGTCATCCTTCTCACTTGCTGCCGCACTTGAAGCCGTGGCACACCGACAGGATGATGATGAGGATGAGGGCGATGATGATGCCCAGGACGATCAGCTTGATCTTCATGTTCTGCAGCCACATCTTTCGCCGCACCTTGGTGCCCTGCTGCCTGAAATCTTGTGCCTGAAGACGTCGTGTTTGGATTCTCATAAGAAACAGTTACAGGTATGCAGTTTGGCATACATAAAAACAGGAAACAGAAACTGTTCCAGTGCAGATCATCAAATTATTCCTAATCCTTTCCCTATTTCTAAACATGTGCTATGCTCATCACAGGATATAAATAGGTAAATCCAATCATGAGTATCAGCATCAAACACACAATTTGGCCCATTGATATCTCGAACTATTATGGTCAGTTGGACAACTATCGATTGTAGGGCCGCATGAAAGATGCAGCGCAGAAATATACAGCCTCAGAAGTTTAACATAGTTAGTTAAAAAATAACAAGCTATGCAGCATGCTCCACAGGTGCAATAGGAACCACACATATCTTCAAGCAAGCAGTCAGTGCAACTTATCACTTATGCTAATCAGGCAACCTAGGGATAATTTTTTCAAATCCCCTATTGCAGCAATAATAACATTTCACCAACAACGTGCTTTAGGTAAATTGAGTAGGACAGAGCCTAAGACTTCTATGACATTCGAATGCATTATCCACTAACATTAAGAGCAAGTCTATCCAGGTCATGCCCATATGCCTCATTCCGATGGGAAAGACCTATGCTAACTTCTATATGAAAATTTTCCTCGACAATACAGTAAAGTTTACAAGCTCTGTAGACAAAATATTGCATGATTACTTATTGGATATACAACAGTTATATGCAAAACTAATTGCAGGGTTTAGGAGCACTATTGTTGACATCATGAAGGAATACATTACCTGAGAACGCAGATTTTCAGTCTTGTCAACAAGCAGCTCAATCTTCTCCCCACGGTCCAGAACCTGAATATCAAAGTTGTAAAACGGAATCAGGAAGAATATTTAAGATGTACCAACTTTTCCAGTATAATACAGATATGTGTATCTTTTTGGGTGAGTTAATACAGTACCTTCTCAATATTCTCCATCATAACTCCTTTAACTTCTGAGACTTGGGCCTTCACCTTGGCAAGCTTGCTGACCTCCTCAGGGTGGTCCACACAGTACTGCATGTGCTCTTTAAGTTTCGATCTTTAAATGGTACAGGCAAATAGGTTAGTTAACAAGGGAGCGGTGTACATGATTGATTGATCTAGCATATCATATAAAAAGACAAGAAACATACCCAAACTCCCTGTTCAAGCTGTTTGCTGCTGCAGTAGCTGCTTTCCCACCACCATATTTTTTCGTGAAATCTTCCTTAACTCTGTCCAGGAAAGCTATGGGGATTTGTCGGCCGACTGATTCAACAGCGACTACACAGTACGCTGTAGAAAAGCAAACAATATTTATCATCAGCATGTTAAATATATGCAGAAACATATCCCCAAGTTTTCCGTTTGGTCAGCCATTATAAAGATTAACAACTAACACACAGGTCACAATGACAATACGAACCCTCTATTATGTACTATGCAGTGTTACTTACAGTTACAGCAAACTTCTCTAGCACAATAACTTGGTATATTTGTTCTAGAGCAACCTGCAATCTATTGAAATGGGGACAGGGCATCTAAGTCATATCATGCATTAAGAACTTGCTATTACAGCATTTATCACCTAATAGGCAGCAACCTCTTATATTAACCAGATTACCTCCATCCTTAAATACATACCGTTTATGACAAGCTATTTAGATAAAAAATGAACCAAATTGCTTGTCTTAAACATCATATATTTAAGAACAGAAGGACTACCAAATAAAAATACAATCTAGCTAAACAACAACACCAATAGAAACGGAAAAGTGGAAGCTTCTTCCAAGTTTCATTTCATCTGATACACATATCAGTGCCTTTATCCTCACCGAAGGCATCACGAGACACATCCGGACAATTGCAGTATTGCCCAGAACCCAGAAAACCCCCAAATATGTGATAGCGTTTGCTAGAATACAGGATGATCCAGACCTTGACAATATCCAAAACACACACCACACAACGAGACTATATTTTCTGCTGCCGTGTGCCATGCAATCATACATAGAAATATCCGCGGGGGGAGGGGGGGCGCTAAAAATAGCCATTTACAGCGACTCCGGACCCTCCCAAAAACACATCTCAACTCAAAGTGGAGTCCAAACAGCTCCACCGCTTGCTAAGCCTAAGCAGCAACCCGCGTGACTCAGATTAGCCTCGAAGCAACCGTCAAATCTAACCCACCAAACTACTCGACAAGACCTAATCTGAACCCACCGAGCGGATCGAGCGAACCCCGCGAGATCTACGCGTGGTAGTGCGGAAAACCCGAATCGAGCCGCGGGCGGCGCAGATCCAGGCGGAACCGAGCGGATCGGAGCGATGGGGGAGGGAAGGAAAAAGCGGAAGCGGAAGCGGAAGCTACTCACTGAATCCGTCCTCGACGAGGTAGTTGAAGGTGTGGCCATCGCAGTTGTAGGTGAACTTGTTGTTGCTGGCCGGGAGCTTCTGCAGACACTGAGCCGCGATGGTGGTGAAGTTGCCGGTGAACTCGGTGTACTCGGCCAGCACAACCGTGCCCCGCGCCACGAACGCGTAGATCAACTGCTGCTGCCCCATCGCCTCGGCTCGGCTCGGCTCGGCTCCGCTGCTCCCTCGCCTCCTAGGATCAGACCCCGCTCTTCCGCTGCCGCCGGTGGAGAACTCGCCGAGGTGGTGGGGATGTGGGGGAGCGGGTAGAGGGGGGAAAGGGGGCTTGGGAATGGTGGTGCGCGTGGAAAGGAAAAGGGGAGGAAGAAATCGAATTCGGGGTGGGTAGGGACGCGGATTTTTGCGAATTGGTCCTCGGAGGGTAGTGATATTACGGGTCAGCCCCTGGTTTGACCCCTTTTATGGTTTTCTCGTGCTGATCCGTTCCTCGCTTTTTTCCCCATGTCTACGCGTACTCGGATCTTGGGACGGCTGGAGATCTCAAACATTTTTTTTAAGGAGATCTCAAACATTTTACAAGCGGTACCATTAGTGTTTTTTATAAGAACGCACCAGCATTTATTTTAGATAAAGTTAAGCTATCGAACCATAGATGTATAAAAAATCAAATTGGTTCACAGGTTGGATCGGTAAATCTAGAACCGGTGATAAATGCAAGTATGCAATCAAATCGTACGAACCAGTCAAATCCACCAATTTCTATCTAGGCACCTCTTCAGTTTATTTGAGCTAAAAGACCTGTAAGCAATTGAACTGATAATAATCCGATCAAATCGGCGGTTTTTCCTTGAAACAACCCGATTTTGCGCATAAGAAATTAGATAAAACCGAGCTGAGGTGGCTGAGCAAAGCAAACAGGCGTGAAGGAGGCTGGGGTTAAAGGAATAAATGCTGAAAATCGAGGTCATTGTTCCATTTTTTCTTATTTATGTTTGTATGAAATATAGCTCAATTTACACACCGTTATAAACCAACTGTCCAGTCAGTTAGATGAATGAACCATCGAACCCAGCACTTCAACAGTTCAATCACCATTGAATCGGTTTTCAGGGAGCGTTTGGTAGTGCTACTGTTGCAGCGCTGTGGTTGCAGCTGCAGCAGCTGAGTAGCTGTATTCAGCAATGTTTTTTTTTTGAGATGTTTGGTCTTTGCTTTGTAGCTAAAGACGGTTAGGCTTACAGCCGAACGGCTTAGCAGCTTCAACTACATCTGGTCAGAACAGCTGAAGCGACCGATGGGTTGTAAACTGGTTTAGAACTTTGGACAATATACCGTTCTTGTATTACCATGTTTTCTCATATATTATGTCATAGGTGTTAAGTTTGGATAAAAAAAATTTATATATATGATAGAAAATTTGCATATCCTGCATATAAATCATAAGAAATTAATATTATATTGATAAATAATAAACCACTAGTTCGACTAATAAACCACTAGTTGGAGGGACCTTCAAACGAAGCAATTTAATTGGTGAGGCACTCGAAGTCATCTCAGAGAAAAAATATATATATTGCACGTTGCATGTCACCAAGGCTGATTCAAACAAAGCATCATCACAAAAGTCGCCTAACAAAGAGTACAACTTCACTCAAAAAAAAACGAAGAGTACAACTCTGTAAGGCAGGTCTCACATCCAGCAAGCTGCAAGCAACCCAAGCCGCGGCACAAGGAGAGGCATGCAACTGCTATGCGTACGTTCTCGATACGAATTACGTCCAATCGGATATCACAGATGACAAACGGAGGTTATTTTCTTGTACGGTTGGACAGCGAAGATCTGGAGAGCAAACGTAGTAACCTCTACTGATATAGCGTAACGGACCAGGGTAGCATACAAGCTATATATGCACAATAGTAGCATTCAAAATTACACGACACTCAACCCCGTCATGACCCAGGTCACTT
This sequence comes from Panicum hallii, assembly GCF_002211085.1. Classification (NCBI taxonomy): domain Eukaryota; kingdom Viridiplantae; phylum Streptophyta; class Magnoliopsida; order Poales; family Poaceae; genus Panicum; species Panicum hallii. Next base: position 4,719,159 of record NC_038043.1, on the reverse strand, counting down.
CCCCCAACCAACCAACAGCAATCAAACAACCACAGAACACAGACATCAGGAACGCTCTGTGACCACCAAGAATAATTAGCGCGGGACTCAACCACTACAACAGAGCAAAACTCCTCATCTCGTCGTCCTTCTCAATTGCTGCCACACTTGAAGCCGTGGCACACCGACAGGATGATGATGAGGATGAGCGCGATGATGATACCCAGGACGATCAGCTTGATCTTCATGTTCTGCAGCCACATCTTTCGCCGCACCTTGGTGCCCTGCTGCCTGAAATCTTGTGCCTGCAGACAGCGTGTTTAGGTTCTCATAAGAAACAGTTACAGGTATGCAGTCTGGCGTATATCCAAATAGGGAATAGAAAATTGATGGCAGTTAACAGAGCTGTCAGGTATTATTCCAGTGCTGAGCATCTTTATTATAGCTAATTCTTTCCCCATTTCTCAAAATTTGCTACGTGCCAATGCTCATCACAGTAGATAAATAGGTAATTTGGCCATCGAGATCTCTAATTATTATCGTACGTCGGACGACTGCTGATTGAAGGACCACATGAAAGATGCAGCACAGAAATATATAGCATGATAAGTTAACATAGTTAAGAAATTAACAAGCTATATGCAGCATGCTTCACCGGTGCAATAGGAACCACACATATCTTCAAGCAAGCAGTCAGTGCAACTTATGCCAGTAGATCAGGCAACCTAGTGATTAGGGAGAGTTGCTAACATAACAGCAATCATATCAAATATGTGAAACATTATGTAGATACGTTTAGGTCCATTACATAACTTAATCAGATATCAACCTATACAAAAAGAACAGCATGCTAGTCATCTAATGGCATACTGTAGCATGGGTAAACTACATGATTTCATGGTCCTTTAGACAGTCATGTGTCATGATATGAATCCTTCACCTTAAAAGTAGCAGAGCTAGTCAGCATTTTCACAACATGATGTTTCAATCAATTAATTTAACTCCGTTACAGCAATCATGATGTTCCAATTCCAACTAATAAAGAAACACCTATTCTAGTGATAATATTTTAACAAATCCCCTATTGCAGCAATAATGACATTTCTCAACAACGCCATTGATGCTTTAGGTAGATTGAGTAGAACAGAGCATAAGACTTCTATGACATATCAAGTTGAATTCGTTATGCATTACATTAAGCGCAAGCATCCAGGCCATACACATGTCTTGTTCTCATGGGAAAGACTAACTTCTATATAAAATTTTTCATCGACATAACAATAAATTTTTAAGCTTTGTAGATAAAAAGGTTGCATGATTACCATATTGGACATACACAATAGTTACATGCAAAACTAATTGTGCTAATGTTGACATTATAATAGAATCCATTACCTGAGAACGCAGATTTTCAGTCTTGTCAACGAGCAGTTCAATCTTCTCCCCCCGGTCCAGAACCTGAATATCAAAATTGTAATATGGAATCAGGAAGAATATTTAAGGTGTACCAACTTTTCCAGTATAATGCATATATGTTCATCTTTCTGGATGAGTGAATACGGTACCTTCTCAATATTTTCCATCATAACTCCTTTGACTTCTGAGACTTGGGCTTTCACCTTGGCAAGCTTGCTGACCTCCTCAGGGTGGTCCACACAGTACTGCATCTGCTCTTTAAGTTTTGATCTTTAAATGGTACAGACAAATAGATTAGTTACCAAGGGAGCGGTATACATGAGAACATGATTGATGAAATACATCATATAAACGACAAGAAAAATACCCAAACTCCCTGTTCAAGCTGTTTGCTGCTGCAGTAGCTGCTTTTCCACCACCATATTTTTTCGTGAAATCTTCCTTAACTCTGTCCAGGAAAGCTATGGGGATTTGTCGGCCAACTGATTCGACAGCAACCACGCAGTACGCTGTAGAAAAGCAAACAATATTTATCATCGATATGTTGTACAAGTATTGGCTGTGACAGATAAAAACAAGCACCAAAGCACAAATACATTGATCAATGCTTCATGTTAGCCTATGACGAACCTTCACAATGGAGAGATAAGAAAATCTAAATGCAGTGACATTTGCTTCAGTTAACTGAAGTGGACTTTGAGAAAATAGAAATAAGAGAACTTCCATATTTGGACATCCAATTAGATGCTGTCACACATATGCAGAAACATATCCCCAAGTTTTCCATTTGGTCAGCCATTATTAAGATTAACAACTAGTAACACACAGGTCAGTGACATTACAAACTCTCTATTATTATTAGAGTTACTTGCAGCAAACTTCTCTTGCATAATAACTTGGTACATTTGTTATAGAGCAACCTGCAATCTATTTAAATGGGGACAGGGACCTAAGTCATATTAGGCACTAAGAACTTGCTATTACAGCATTTATCACCTAAGAGGCTGCAACCACTTATATTGACCAAATTACCTCCATCCTTAAATATATGACGTTTATGACAAGCTAGTTAATTAAAAAATTAACCAATTAGCTTGTCCTAAACATCATATATTTAAGAATGGAGGGGCTACCAAATAAAAATACAATCTAGCTAAACAACAACTAACGCCAATAGAAACGGAAAAGTGGAAGCATCTCCCAATGACCATAAACGGGACCAATATAGCACATTTCATTTCATCAGATAAACATGTCAATGCCTTTATCCCCATTGAAGGCATGATGAAACACATCCGGCTGCAATTGCAGTATTTTCCAGACCCCGGAAAGGTGGAAAATCCTCCAATATTTGACAACGTTCGCTCGGATCAAGGACTATCCAAAACACACATCACGCAACGAGCCTATATTTTCCGCTGCCGAGTACCATGCAATCATACATAGAAATATCCCTAAAATAGCCATTTACAGCAACTCCCGAACCTCCCAAAAACACATCTCAACTCAAACTGGAGCCCAAACAACTCCTCCGCTTGCTAAGCGTAAGCAACAACCCCGCATGGCATCATCATTGGGTCATGACACTAACCTACCAAACAAACTACTCGAGACGACCTAACCTGACCCCACCGAGCGGATCGAGCGAACCCCCGCGAGATCTATGCGCGGAAAACCCTGAATCGCGCCGGGGGCGGCGCAGATCCAGGCGGAGTAGAGCGGATCGGAGCGACGGGGGAGAGGGAGCGGGAGCGGAAGCAACTCACTGAATCCGTCCTCGACGAGGTAGTTGAAGGTGTGGCCGTCGCAGTTGTAGGTGAACTTGTTGTTGCTGGCGGGGAGCTTCTGCAGGCACTGGGCCGCGATGGTGGTGAAGTTGCCGGTGAACTCGGTGTACTCGGCCAGCACCACCGTGCCCCGCGCCACGAACGAGTAGATCAGCTGCTGCTGCCCCATCGCCTCGTCTCCGCTCCGCTGCTCCTTGGCCTCCTAGGATCAGCCCCCACGCTCCTCCGCTGCCGCCGGTGCAGAGCTCGCCGGAGGTGGTGGGGATGTGGGAGAGCGGGTGGAGGAGGGGGAAAGGAGGGCTTGGGAATGGTGGTGCGCGTGGAAAAGGGGGAGGAAGAAATCGAATTCGGGGTGGGGACGCTGCTTTTTCTCGAATTGATCCCTTCGAGGGTAGTGATATTACGGATGAGTCCCTGTTTGACTTGTTTTATGATTTTCTCGTGCTGATCCGTTCCTCGCTTCTCTGCACGGGGTGTGAATGCAGTACACGCGTATATACAGGAGCATGGGTTGGAAGTTTTCTTTGGCGTTCCAAGTATTCCTCGATTTTCAACATTATATTTCTAGAAGTTATACAAAAGTCATCAGATATGACTCTAGAAATAGTTAGGCTACCAAGTAAGTCTAAAACCACTGCAATTGGTAGAAAGACTGTACCGCTTGTAAAAAGAAATTCTTTTAAAGAAATTGTTAAAGTTGAGTTTCTAACAACGATCAATTTATCAATATTACTATTCAGAAATATTTTGTACATTTAGCACTATTGTTGAATGTTTTACTCTCTTTTCCCTTGTTCTTTTCATTTTTTCTTTTCCTTTATTTTTCTACTAGCAAGTATGCTCGTTTCTTGCTACGGGCGAAACAATATAAATATAGATTAGCATATTATAATGATATAAAAGTGATATTGTAAAAAGTGTGATATATTATGCATTTTATGTATCTTGTAATGGTATTTTTTTAACCCAATGTGTGCCGGTCAAGATCTTTGACCTTTACCATTTTTACTCACCAAGCGTTAATTCTATGAAGTTTTGAACTCTCAGCTCCAGTTTTTACATCTTCAATATCAGGTCCATCTATCAATGGTGCAGAATGAAGCAAATATCAAAGGACGGAAAAAATGATCAGATCTTTAGAAATTGGCAGAGACTATTTTGTTTCTAGGTTCAATTTGTTTGACGGTTATAGAAGTTTAGAAAAAAGTAAATATAATGACTTCATATCGAAAGCAAAACGCGCGCGAGGAAGTGTAGATGGGATGGATAATACCCTTTGCGGAGATCAAAATTGCTGAATGACTTGCAGAAATTAGAAAAGCCAGAAGCCAGGTCCCTACGATGGTAGTTCAAACTGCGACAGAACATTTCCAGGGCCTTATTTAGATGCACTTAAAATATTATAATTTTTACACTATCTCCATCACATCAATTTTGGGACCCATGCATGGAGCAGTAAATGTATGTAAAAAAAATAACTAATTGCACAGTTTAATTGTACATCACGAGACGAATCTTTTAAGCCTAGTTAGTCCATGATTAGATAAAATTTGTCAAATACAAACGAAAACGCTACAGTTCCAAATATTATAAAGTTTTGCAATCTAAACAGGACCCAGGTGTCTAATATTTACAGAATGATAATTGGTACAGCTCGACCTTAACCACACGAGCAACCCGATTCCGTCACGGGTGGTGCTATTGTGCTATCCGCTACGCCAAAACCAAATTGCAGCGAAGAGTTTAGTCTAATCTCTCCACACAAGTTTAAGTGACTGTATCGTACCGTTCAATGGAAAGGAGCTCGCAGCGGCGGTACGCTCATGGCCCCGGTACACGGGCCCTTCAGGCTTCGAGCGTTCTCGTTGCGCCAGCAATCCGGGGTGCACGGTTGCGATTCGGTGTGAGAGGCAGTCGCGTTCGGAGGCGGCAGCGACCTCCGGACTTTGCTGCTGGATGCTATGCTGAAGCGAGTGGCGACCGAACGAGCGGCGGCAGCTGACCTTGGGCGGCGGCGGCGGCGGCCACACGTTCTCGGGTGCCCACGATTCAGGGACGGAAATGAGGCGTGGGCGCGGTGGATTACCTGGACTGGATGCACGCAGGGTACGGGTCTGCTATCCTGTTAATCGACAGTGACAGGTTGACAAGTGATGTCAACGCGACAGGACTGAAAACTATTATAAGCTCACTGCTCACGGCTCCTTTTGTTTTTGGTTTTTGGTCTGCTGCTGCTACTACACAAAGCTTCGATGGTGCGGCGTTGCTGCGATCTCGGTCGTTGCTCTCTCAAACACCTGACACCTGAGGCGGAAACAAACACGCCCTACGTACAGTACCCGCTCTTCCACGCGCGTCGCGGCGTTGGAGACGCGAGCGCCTCGGGCAGGATCCCTTGAACTAGAAGCAGCGCGGAGCAGGCCGAAAGGTAGCCTTGCTTGCCCGTCTCGCGCCGGCAACGCGCGGGGCCAGGTCGCTTTCCGCCGCCACGTCGCCGGCGTCGGCGCGGTGGCGGGGTGGTCGTCTCCGACAGGCACGTCCGGGCCCGTGAACCCGACGGCCCGTTTCCTCCTGACCCTGCTAGACCAACAACGGTGGTGTCCTTTTCCCCGTCCGGCCGGTTCGTCCTGAATCGCCTGGTCACCACGCAAACGCGCCGCGCGCCGCGGGGGATTAATGCCTTGATTGCGATCGACGGAACCAGGAAAGGTGCTGCTCCTACGTGGAGAGGGAGCATGTTGAGGTGGTGCTGGTACCGAGTGGTTGGATCTCGCGCCGCGTCCGTCCGTCCGTCCGGTCAAGCGACGGGCGAGACAGCGACCGGCCCGGACGCTTGCTTCCCGTGCACGGCCGCCTGCCCGCCAGCCCTGGCCGGGGACCCGGATGGTGGCGGGGTGGGTGACCGACACCGCGTGGTGCCCCGCGCGCCGGATCGCGACGGGACGGCGGCTCGGCTCTGGTCTCTCGCGCTCCGCCCCCGGCCGACCACGGTCCGTGGCCGTGGCGGATTGGGTGCCGGCTGCGACGTTCAGGCTGGGATTACAGGCTGCTGATGGTTCCAAACAGGGTTTCCTTCCGTCGTAACCGCGTCGTGCCAGGGCCACGCTGCGCTGATGTCCGCCATCCACGGCCCACAACACAGCCAAACACACCGCACCGCGCGCCTCACGCCATCACAATTCACAAACATTGCTGCTGGCCGCTATTCCCGCTGCCAAGTTTTTTTTTAAGAAAAATAGTATCTGACAGTTTTAAAAGCCTCTCGTTCCCCGTGCTCTATTGACAAGCAGTCCACTATTGTGTGTTACATTCGTAATCTCTTTTGATCAAAGGTCCATAGCACAAAATTTCGACCCTTTGGAGAGGAAATGGTGGGACCAAAACGCTGGGAGCGTGAAAGCGACAGGCCAGCACAACGTTTGCTGCTACAGCCTACAGGGGGTGCGTGCTTTGCCTTTCATTTCTCGAACTCGCACAGCCTTTTTATGGAATAATGCGCGCATTTCCTCTTCTTTCTTCTAGTTTTCCTTTTGCTCGTCGCTTTGATCCCGCTGCCAGCTGTCCTTCGTTTTCCCCTAAAAGCCGTGAAAATGATCACCTAAGGCTAATCACAACAGAGAGGGTCTCGTATCCCTATTTCCAAAAATACCACGTTAGCTTGAGGGATGAATGAAACACTATGCTTTAATGAAGAGTTTTATTTCACTGTTTTCAAAACTAACCAGTGTAATTTAATGCTAGTTGATCTATTGGAAATGGCGTGAAAATGATCACCTAAGGCTAAGGCTAATCACAATGGAGGTTTTATGGCGGTTTCATGGCATTAATTACCATGACAAATCAGCATTTTTGATGATATGACACTGATTTAATGAGGGAAGAGAAGACGTTGGAAATAGCGTGAAACGACCACTGTGACCGCCGTTGTTTCATGGGGGATTCCGTGCGCCAATAGATCAACTAGCATTTAATTATACTGGTTAGTTTTGGAAACAGTGAAATGAAACTCTCCATTGAGGCATAATGTTTCATTCATCCCCAAGCTGACGTGGCATTCTTGGAAACAGGGGTATGAAACCCTCCATTATGATTACACTGGTTAGCTTTGGAAACAGTGAAATGAAACTCTCTATTGAGGTACAGTATTTCATTCATCCCCCAGCTCAATGGAGGGTTTCATATCTCTGTTTCCAAGAATGCCACGCCAGCTCCATTGTCAATGGAGGGTTTCATATTCCTGTTTCCAAGAATGCCACGCCAGCTTGGGGGTGTTCACAATGGAGGGTTTCATATCGCTATTTCCAAGAATGCCACGTCAGTTTGGGGGATGAATGAAACACTACGCCTCAATAGAGAGTTTCATTTCACTGTTTCCAAAACTAACCAGTGTAATTTAATGCTAGTTGATCTATTGGCGCACATGATCCTCATGAAACAATGGCGGTCACAGTTGTCGTTTCACGCCATTTCCAACGTCTTGGAAACGAGTTAGCAGAGTGTCGTGGGGATGAAACTGGTTACTTCTCTTCCCTCATTAAATCAGTGTTATATCATCAAAAATGCTAATGTGTTATGGTAATTAATATCATGAAACTCAACATGAGACCCATAGCCTAATCCAGTTTTCCCCTGGCGAATCACGTGCTCACCAGCACATGGCCCCGCTATTTGCATGTGTTGCTAAGCCACTGCATTAATTAATGATTCTATTAGCAAACAGTGGCATCGCATATTTGGTGGCTGTTTGTCCCATTCGTTGAGCGCCTGACCTGAGCGTATACGGGCTAGGCCTTTCGTGCACGCGCTGCGCACGTGCTGTGCTAGCAGCAAATCGCGACAGAGAGAAAGAAAAAAAATATATGAATCCACCAGAGACACCGAGACAGACAGGTGAATAGGCGATCCACGAGACCTGGCGTCCGTTTCGCCATTCCGAATCAGCGGCGCAAAGGCATCAGGAGACCTTTTTTGGGCTGGGGCCACTACTTGCATGGGCGGTGTACCTAAATGGGCCCATCCAAGCCTAAGCCCAAAAATAAGCACCCCCAATCCTTCAGTGATTTTGCTCTTATTTTTTCACTTGTTGCCAAGGTTGGTCATTGAATGCGTGTTAGCAACAGCGCTCGAGTTGCATTATGTTTGTTGGCTTCACATAGGGTAAGTAGATTAACCTCACGTCATCATGTTTTTTTGTATGGCGATTGCAAAGGCTGATGAAATGGTAAGTTGTTTTTTTAAGTGCGATTTTCTCGCTAGTGCCTAAAAATTTCAAGGTTTTCATTTTAAGGATCATCCATGATGGTAATTATGGACGGAGCTAGGCAGAGACTTGTGGGTGCGGCCGTACCTAGAAAAAAATCCATAATTTCTTATCACTTCTAAATTTTTACCATACTAATTTCAATATTACGAAGGGCCCCACCCTCTCTATTTTTCTGTAGCTCGGCCCCGTATCGGTAAACCGAGGCAGAAGACTCTGGTTGAAGTGGCTCACGCACGCCACACCGCACCCGCAACGGTTTTGCTTCCAATCCGGTACGGGCCCGCCTAGACGGCTAGATCCCCAGCCTAGCGACTAGCCAGCTAGCCCCGTCAATCAATGTCCCGAATCCCAAACCCTACCGGTTATTCAAATTTTTTTCTCGCAATCGCACCGCGTCTCTCTTCCCCGGTTCCTCCGGTCTTCTCTGACCTCTGACTCCGCGCCCACGCCCCACTGCCACTGCCAGCCAGCTAGCTCCACCGCCCCGATCTGGCCGCCCGCCGCGGCTCCCGCGCCCGGCCAGAACCCTAGAGCTCGCCGCCGCCAGCGCATGGATCCCGCCTCCTCTTCCGTCGCCGCCGAGCTCTGGCGACCGCCGCACCACTACCTCGCCTCCGGGCCCCACCACGAGGCCTCCTCCGTCGTCACCACCGCCGACCGGGGCAACGGCGGCCACTCCGGCGGCGGCTCCAGTCGCAGGAGGCCGCGGCGGGACACGCCGGCCGAGGAGGAGCCGTCCAAGTTCGCCTCCACCTCCGGCGCCGCCGCCGGTAGCGGCAGCGGCGGCCAGGACTCGGTAAGGCTGGCTCCTTCCTTCTTCCCTCGCGCGCCGCATTGGCTGTGATCCGTGTCGGGTTGGTGGTTCTGGGAGCTGGGTATAGCCTGTGGGATTGCGACACCGTGAATTGTAGCTTGGGCAAGTGCGCCGCCGTGATCTGCTCGTCCGTGCCGTCGGATTTACCCCTGCTTGTGCTCGGCGGTGGTGCGCGTCGCATTTAGTGTGAAGTATCAGACTCGAAAGTCAAGGTCCGCCGTCAGTTCTCAAAGTGATTCGATTGGTTTGAGGATACTGAATTGCTGCCTTGCTGGTTGATGAGTTAGCCACCGAGCTCAATGCCATGCAGAATGGGGGTTGTACTCAATGATGTCTCCAGTCGGTAGATATACAGGGGATTTGTGGCGCCGGGTTTGCAGGGATACGGATGCTGGGGCGCTTGGTACAATTGGAGTTCAGTTTAGTGTAGGATGAGCTACTTTATGCAGCTGTAGTCTAACGAATTGGTCCAATGTCGCTGTCATGGGTATGGGAATTGTGGTGGGTGCTGTCAAAATAAGCTGAAACCACGGCCAAATAGGTCGTTGCAGCATTGTTGTTTTGTCTGACCATGTGAGCAACAGTGTGCATTGTGCTGGTCTAAGAGCAATGGCAGGGTTTTCGGAGCACATGCTCTCTATATGATGATAGTGCAGCTTTTGGTCTTCCTACAACTTCCTGTAGCTGACCTGCAAACTTTGATGCTTGATTGTTCTCATTCTTTGTTTCTTCCGTTACATGTATGCTCCGAGCATTTGTCAGGGCTGAATTTCCTTGGCATTTAAATGCAAAAAGTAAAATGATGAGTATTTCAGTTCGGATTATTCATTTGTATATTCTTTTTCTTAGGCTGACCCAGAAGCAAAACGTTTGAAGCAGATGACATCTAGTAAAAGTAATGATAAAATAAGGACAGAAGCTGAAACAAATTCAGGGAATGCTACTGTTGAGAAAAAACATGCACCTCCAGAGCCACCGAAACAAGACTACATCCATGTGAGGGCTAGAAGAGGTCAAGCAACGGACAGCCATAGCCTTGCAGAAAGAGTAAGCTCTTACTGCTCTGATGGTCTTTTCACCCTGTACTTATGGATGTTTTCTTTAACTGGTTTAATATTTTCTCACAAAACTATGATAGTATCAACTAAGTTATTACAGAGATTGGAATGCGCATGTGTTGACCTTTTGGCGAATTTGTAGTTATTCAAAATTTCAAATTAATGACCCAATCAACTCAATGCGTGTGTACTGATAGGCACGACGAGAGAAGATAAGTGAACGGATGAAAGTTCTTCAAGATCTTGTCCCTGGATGCAATAAGGTACACGTTGAATTACCCTACGGATTCAAACTTTTGTGCTGTCATACTTTCAGTTCTCAATTATCATGTTCTCTCTCCTCTCAGAGTCCTTTCTTTTTCCTCAGTGAAAACTTCTATTGGAGACATTAAATTTTCCATTTGTCAGGTTATTGGGAAAGCATCAGTCCTTGATGAGATAATAAATTATATCCAATCTCTACAGCGTCAAGTTGAGGTATGTGGTTTCGTGTCTCATCTCATGTGAAATCGTCTTGTATATGTTGATATACTAATTTACCTGTTCTCTGCAGTTTTTGTCCATGAAGCTTGAAGCGGTTAATGCCCATATGAACAATGCAACTGCATCTTTTCCATCTAAAGATATAAGTTTATTCATGAATAATTAAACCAGAGCTTCCACTTCCAGGATCCTTGATATAAAAAAAAAGGTACAGAAAACCAACGTGCATCTTGTTTTCTGCACGCACAGCCATATCAGCTCAAAGTAACCTGACCTTGTTTGCCCCTGTTTGCATCTTTCATGTATTGCACTATGGTAGGTATCTCAAGCTGTATCACAATATATTATCGGTAAAACTTCAGTATGTAGAAAAATATTGATTTTTGTCTTCTGATTTCGAAGCTTTGCACTCTTTATTGTTTTAAATTCATTTGATGATCTATGTGAACCATTCAAAACTGTTTTGGTCATGACATGTTCCTACATGCATATGCACAATTCGTAACTGAGAGAAAAGTAACAACATTGTGCTTTTTTCAAACCAAATGTTTATAACTTAGCTGCCATCCCATTTTATTGCATTGTTTTTCAGGTTTATTATTGCTACTTAGCAACAAGGTCATAAATTTTGGTAAAATATTAAATGTGTGACAAGCAGATGTTCAAAATTTTAGATTCTAGGATCAGTACATTGTTGATATGGCATGCTAGTTTCTTTGAGTTTTATGCCTGTACTTAGTCATCTGTTAAATGGGCCTTCGAGTTAACATAAAGGTTCAGTAAGGTTCACTAGTGCCACGTTCTTGCAGTTTGGTGCTCCAGCTCCACCATATAATACGGCTCCTGGTCTGACATTCGATCCACAAACACCAAGGGAATACCCCCAGGCCTTGACATCGGACTGGCTTCACATGCAGATTGGCAGTGCATATGAAAGAGCGACATGAATAAAACAAGGAAATCGACAAAACAAAATTCCTTCTGGTAGCTAATAAATAGTACCAGGATCAATCAAGGTCCACGGTGCTAGGTTTAATTCTTTTTCCTGGTTATCATGTCTCCAAAGTTCTTTTATTCCTAATTTGGGGGCATAGTGCCGTAGATGCATTCCACGTTCGTCCAGGAGCAAGCACTGTCTTTCATTGCTTCCATCTGCTTCTGTGTACGGATTTTGCAACAATGCATGTATGACGTATCCCGGAAAATTTTTGTAGCTCAGAATGGTACGAGAAAAGATGAAAATTCTGTTGTATGGCTTTGTTTGATGTATGACTATGTGATTGCCTTAGGGTTGCTGGTTAAGCTGCTGTTTGGTTTGGGCAAAGCTGGTCTCTTGCTTGTGAGGACACTAGGTTTGCACAGAGCGATTTTCGAGAGTACTTTCCCTCTGCTTGTGGTTTCCTTTTGGTGAGTTGCTCATGAACATCTGCGACGGTTCACTGCCAAAGATACTCATGATGTCAAGGTCAGAAGGAAGATCAAAAGGGTGGTGATTTTTTCCCTGCCAAGTTGTTTCTGTTTACTGAACTCGCTGGCCGGTAAGGGATGCATCAAATGTTCAATGTTCCATGATGGCATGATGCGGCGGCATCTGATTCTCATCCATCCGTGAACTGAAAGCCACAGCCGTAAAGCCAAGTTTCTCTGCGATGTCTGATACCCCTTTTGACGGGCCGGAAAGGCGCACCTGCCGAGTCGTTCTCGCGGTTGCTGCAGCTGGTCGAGCTGGGTGGATCCGGCGCCTTTCGTGGAGCCTTCTGAGTTGTGGCCAGGACCACGAGGAGCAGAAACCTTGGTGCGCCGAGCTGCAGATGCAAGGAAGAACTCCGAACTGATGCTCCCTCGCCGTGTGGAAGGAGACTGAGAATTGGATGGCTCCCCTTATCTTTTCTGACTGGTTTTCAGCTCAGACGCTCGGGGTAGAGCCGGCCAGCGCAAAACAAAGTTGCCCTAGATTGCAATTGAGCGTGATTTTGCACCCCCTCACCCCCCCAAAAAAAAACTACCTGCGACACCTTAGAGCTTACAAGTAGGCCGTTGCTGCGATTTATGGTGAGAACAGCGTCACCGATATCAAACGACAGGAAGGGAACTTTTTCCGCGTCAGACTAAGGATCTTGCACATTTTTTTTCTCTTTTCATATAGGGAACTCTCATGTTATAACCATTGAAAATGTTGGATTGACCTTACGGTCAAATGCGAATGAAATCACCGGTACCATATTGCTCTAGCTTTGCAGTACATTCTTACGTCCAAGTAGGATAAATTAATTTTAGAGTAAATTTGCAAAGCTACATGTGGATTGAGAAAAAAACTGCCGCAAAGCTATACATTCATGATATTATACCACAAAGCTATATACTACATCCATCCTTAAATATATGACGTTTAGGATAAAATAATTTGTTAAAAATAAACTGATTTGCTTACCTTAAACATCATACATTTGAGAATGGATGTAGTATTTAGTGTGAAATTTTATTACAAGACAATATTTCTAAAACCTTCCATTGCAAAACGACGTGCATAAAGCGCAACATACCCATAATGGTTCCAAAAATAACCCAATCAGCGGTGTATGCGCTACTATTGCCATGGTCATTTCGGTGACCCACTCCCTAGTGACCATGCTGGTCTTAGACTAAACATCATATGCGGATTTAGTTATATATTGGCCGTCCGCCAGAGCTTCCAAGTGATATGGGTGTGTTTTGTTCGACGCCTAAACTGCCGCAGCCTAATGTTAGGCGTGCCACACCTTGTTAGGCATCTGTTTGTTTCTCAGCTAACTGTAGGCACGCCACAATAGTTAGGCAGCCAGGTACCCTTTCGCCACATAAAAAAACGCCTAAGCTTAGGCGGTCAAAACGAGTGCCACACTCCCACGCGTTGCCTAACTGTAGGTGTGACAGCCATCCAAACTGCTACCACACTTTTTTTTCCAAATACCTAATTTTAGGCGTGGTCATAAACCAAATACGTACCTGAATTTAGCTACTTAATCGTGCCACAGCTTAGGCAACGTGCTAAGCTTAAGCTAGGTGAGTGAGGTGAGGAACCAAACAGCCTTGATCCTCCCCTTCGCTGAACTGCACATCTCATACGGACGCAATTGGACCAACCCCAACCCGGCTCACGAGCCCCGCCCGACCCCCAACTCTTCACGTTGACGGCTTGACGCCACGCCCCACGGGTCGCCTTTCCCATCCTGCCCTTCTCTTCTCACCCCTACCACGCGGAATCCCATTTTTACCCTTCCCCCACCTCCGCTCCCTCCCATGGCCTCCGCCTCCGCCTCCCCGAGCCCCGCTTCCCCCGGCTCCCACCCAAACCCTAACCCTAGCCCCGACGCAGATCCCCGATCTGATCACCCCATGCCCGACGCCGGCGGCGCCAGCGACGGCGCCTCTCCCGCCTCCCCGGAGAAGCGGGAGGAGGAGGAGGAGGGGGCGGAGGCGCCGCCGGGGAAGGCGGGGAGGCGGGCGGCGCCGCCGGTGGAGGAGGAGCAGCCGGCCCCGCGGAAGACGCGCCTGCCCCGCGCGTGCAACAGCAAGCCCAAGCCCCCGCCCCCGCCGCCTCCCGAGCGGCCGCGCCGGCGCGCCGCGGCGGCGGCGGCGGGCGCCGACGACACGCCGCAATGCCGCGTGGTCACGCCGCTCGTGTCGGAGCCCGAGGCGCCCGCGGAGCTGCCCCGCTGGCGGCTCCGCTGCATGTGGGAGCTCGGCTCCGTCCTCAACTTCCTCCACGTGCGTGCTCGGCACTTAACCGCTCCCGTGCTCCCTGGCCCCTCGCCGGCGCCGTGCTCTTGTTCTATTTCGTGCGGTGGGTTTTGGAGATAGGGCTAGGGTTTGACGCTGCTGTTGCGTTGTTTTGCTGCTTGGTGCAGGTGTTCCGGCCTCTGCTTAACATCACAGCGGAGTTCACGGCGGAGGACCTGGAGGCGGCACTTATCACGCCCAACGAGATCCTAGACGATGTGCACATGCCGCTGCTAAAGGTGAGCTCCTTGGCTGTTCAGTTTGTTTGAAGCTGTTTGCCCTATTCCTCTATCTTCCTGTGCGTGTGGGTTGGGTGTGTGCGCTCGTGGTGTTATTGTAGTTTTCACTGTGCGCTGTTCATCAGTTCATGATCAAGTATATTAAAGATTTGTTAACTTTTCCCAGCTAGAACTAAAATTTGTCGGTGAGCTTGCTTGCCTTTGGTAACTAAAATTTCCCTGCACGCGTGTCACAGAGTTTAGAGTTTCGATGCTGCCTTATTTTTATGGATGCTTTTGTTCATTTTTATGCTTACTTCATGTGCTCATGCAATATGGTCATTTGGTAACTTGCTCGATAAGTTCATGACCTCAATATACTTTGTTATGTATCAGAGCACATTTCCATAATGATCATGTATGTTAAGATCTCTATTAGCAGCCTCCTGCCTGCTTAGAGCCCCTTAGACAACACATTTTATGGTACATTGTTTGCCAAGCAGCATTTGTCTTTACTTCTCATGCTTATTGACCATACCTGCAGTCGATTCCTCCGGTAACTCGCATGGCCATGGGGCGTGGAACCTGGGTGACCGTCCTATGTAGAAAGCTGAAGGATTGGTGGCATTGGGTATATGACTACATTCCATGTTGCAAATGATTTTGGATTAATTTGATTAGTGGTATACTGGTTTTTTATCCGGTTGAAGCTAATAAGGATCTAAACTGCAGGTTGCAGAAGGTGATCTGCCAATAGTTGCATCCCATGGGTTAGTTCAGCAACAAGACATGCTGTATTAAACCTTGCGCTGTAATTTCATAATGATGATTTTTTTCCAATGGTTTCATCTCGCAGAACTGAAATTGAAACGTACAAAACACTAGAACCAGCGACTCGTTTAGTAATCTTGAAAGCAATATGCGATATTCGTGTTGAGGTAAGTTTTGCCGAGAATTAAACGTTTTAGCCTTTCTGTTTATATACTCTTGCCTCACTTCTTGTGGTGTAGTACAGTCCTAGTTGTGTATATCAATTTTAGTCCCAGCATTGCAGATTCAGTTATTCGGAGAGCTTGTTTCCTTATAGTGGGTAAATATCAACACACTTGCAGTGTTTTCAAACTCTGTTAAGTATGAACTTTTAAATTTTAAAGAGAAGATGCTGCTAGAAAAGAATTCTCTATCGACCATAAATGTTGCAGCTAGTAAGTGCCTTTGACATTAGCTGATTGTATGTGTGTGGAAATAGGTTGCATTTTTCTTTGACATTAGCTGCAAGTTATTTTTTTTGATAACATACCTGAATATCAAGCATAATTTTGCAGCAAGAGGATATACGGAACTTCATTGACAGTTCCCTCAAGAATGGTCATGACCTATCTACCTTTCGCAAAGAACGGATTGGTGGAGATTCCCTTGGAATCTCATACTGGTGCGTAGATTTATTTATCTTGAATGGAAAGAATTTCTTGGTTTTTATTTCATGCAAAGGCGTACAAAACAGGTATGAAGATGATGAGATTCTCGGACATAGATTGTATCGTGAGATTAGACGAGTGGAACAGGTTAAGAAGGAGCCAGGAAAGAGATCCAGGGGAAAAGGAGGATCTTCAGCTATTTCAGTTATGTCCTATCAGTGGGAAACTGTCGCGTCAAGCTTTGACGAGTTTGATGATGTTGCAGTAAGTTTTGACTTTTGAATTTCTCATGTCTGCCCCCACAGTGAATTATTGTGCCATTCCCTCCTGTTATAATTATAAAAATATAGTTAGTGTTGATTGTTCATGTGCTAATGATGTATTGTAATTTCATCATGTAATATGTAGAGAATTATAAACTGGATGTGAGGATTGTGAATTGGGTTTTGTTCTGTCGTATCAAAATAGCTATTGGCGATAGTTTACACTTAGATGTCCACAGAATTGAGGTTTCTTCCTTAGCTTGTTTGCACCACTTTGTGATTTGGCTCTTAGATGGCAAAGAACTTTCTGTCCCGAAATAGAGGGAATGATGGTGGACGTAGAATTTGGTGTATCAGTGTTTTAAAAGCGACAAGGCGAGCTGGGTATGCCTGGACGCCTAGGCGACAAGGCGTGGCTGTTGCCCAAGGCGAGCTGGGTCCGCCTAGATGCCTAGGCGACGCCTATAAAACACTGGTGTGTCAGCCAGATTCATATTTAAATTGATCTGCATAAGCATTAATAAGATGATTCAGTGAAAAAACAACAATTGAATAAAATGGTTTGATTGTTTTACAATAATTTTCCTTTTTCTATTTCTCTTTTGTTATGTTGAACTAGAGCATTTTTTTTCAGTGTATATAGATATTATCAGTCCCTGCTTTAGCATTTTTCTAGATATCTTTTGTCTACATGTTATGCTACCATGCACAACGTGGAATGCTACTTTTAGATTTGGACCCGCCACATTTCCCCCTTTTGTTTCACTAGTGCTTTTTTATTTTTCATGCGCAACAATTTTTTTGAACACAATATAACCCAGATTTCATTTCTTCAGCAACAGAATTACATAAGTTCCAACCACTCATGCAAGATAAAAAAAGGGAAAAAATTTTCAGCTGACTGGTAAACAGCACATTGCTAGCATCAAGGTGTCCAGGGTACATGATCTTTCTAAAGTATTCCCCTAATAATTGAATTTACATAAGGTTATTAGAACCATTCCTCATTTGCCATCTATAGTTTCATTGTCTGCACAGTGCATATGTTTTAAATACCATGTTTGTGTCAGCCAAGTTATAGTCCTATGCTCCTATCCTGCAACCCATGTGTCAACATCTAAATAACGTGTCAATATTTGCATAGTGCCCTTGTAAGTTGTAACCATCTGTTGGCTAGCTTCTATGATTGAAAAGAATATGGTTTACTAACTTTACTTGGAATAAAATGTGGGCATGAGATATTAGTCAGATGGTACCATTGCCTTCTTACCATCGTTTTTCATTCTTATCTGTTTACGTTGATGCTTATTGATTTAGCTTCTTTCATGTCCTTCGCTGTTTAGGAAAAACTCTTTTCAAGCCGGAACAGGACAGAGGTTTCCCTTGGAAAGAAGCTGAAGATCGAATATCTTCCAGAGATAGAAAAGATCCATAAAGTGTGTGGCTTGTTCAACTCAACCTGATAGATTTGTTTTGCTAGAGGATTGATTTTTTAGCCTGTTAATCAACTGTTTGTGATTCACGCAGAAGAAAGAGAGGTTGCTCAAAAAACAACAGAGAGAAGCCCTCCTTCTTGATAGCTACTTGACATCAGATGGACTCACCACTGGCCGCTCTCTCCGTGATAGAAAGCCTGTGACTTACACATTTGGTAAGCTTCAGTACTGAATTAAGCCTTTGGGGTCGAATTTGTCAGCTCACACTGGGTGGTATTTTTGAATTTAACATCTTAGTGATTTATATCCGAATAACACCCCTTAATTATTCTCTCGGTTGGATATCCGAAACACTTTCATCATTTTTTCATTGTTATATCAATGCCCTTATCGGCATCCTAAGTGTAGCCGCTTGTTAGTGTGAGCCCTTGGTTCTTAAGAAGTTAACAGCATACTTGATGTCATAATGATAGCGTAAATGCAAATCACTATAAGAAAGCTTGACTTTAAGTGTATCCATGTCATCCTGACCTATATCGATTAAATAGGAAGGCTGCGATTTAAGGTTCGACTGGTCTTATGAAAAATGTTGGTATTCAGTGGCACGTCCCTTGATAATGTACTCATCTAAATCCTGCTTGTGCTGGGAAATATATTGGTGCACTAAAATGCACTCAATAGCATAGGTGTAACTACTGAAAGAAAAAAGTAAAGAAAAGATGATTTTTATTCTAAATATGTTGGCCCAACTTCCAGGTAAATTCTTGTTGGGTTTCTTACGAAATTATCTACATTAGTTAACTTCAACAGTGATTGCAGTAACTAGCTCCGAAATTAAATTCAAACCATATGGGGATGTGGTGGACAGTCCAAATTTTCCATGTTCCGAATCTTTGCCGCTTTGCGCATACACTTGTGTTTGTGATGATTGGAAACCTTTTCAATCTAATCACTTAATTATTTGGTTAGTTTCACCATCAGTCTAGTTACAAGATTTGCCTTTTTTTACAATGCATATGACTTTGATGATTGGAATATGCCTTTTTCAGTATAATCTTTTAATTATTTGGTTAGTTTTACCATCTGTCTAGTTACAATGTTTGACTTTGTTTAAAATGCAGATGATTTTGATCGCTCAATAAATGAAGCCATCAAAATTACGAAGTAAGCAAATGATTTCTCCTTGATATGTCTTATTTAGAATAAATACATGTGCTAGTGCAATAATCTCTTGCATTCCTGTACAGGAAAAGAGAAGAGAACTCAGCTGAGCCGGTCACTACTACTACTACCACCAATAGAAGGGTGCTTCCTCTGAGATCAGAGGCAGCAAGCAATGGTAAGTTAAATGGTCCCTCACCAACAGCCAATGATTCATTTGATGGAAATTCTTCGAAGTCGGATGACTACCGAGACAGCGAAGGTGAACAAGAAAATGAGGCACTCGATCGCAGGTACCTGTCTTAGCATGTGGTGTATTTCATTGCCTTACTCATAGTAATTGATCATGAGCATTTGTGTTGTGCCACAGCAATCGGCGGAGGAAAAGATCTCAGAGATACACACAAGATTTTGTTGAGGCTGTCTCGGATATTGATCCAAACTTTGACAGTGATGATGATATCATGGGAGAGGCAGTGTATGATGAGGAATACCTTAGAAGTCGCAAACAGCAGAAGGCATCGAGTGCTTCTGAAGAGGATGAAGAGTTCCGGTTGGAAGAAGATGCTGATGATGATGATGAAGAAGAGGAGGAATATTCGTTGAGTACCAGTGAAGATATTGAGGAGCCACAAAGGCATAAAAAATTGGAAGCACGGGGCCGGCGAGGTACCAAACTGAGATCTGTTGATGAAATCCAGAGCGGTCTCAGGCGCAGCAAGCGTTCTTCTCGTCCTCGTATTAACTATCGGCAATATGATTTTTCGGACTCGGATACAGAGGCAGGAAAGGCAAGGAAATCAGATGCATCAGATCCTGATGCTGGCTCTGATGCAGAGAACGATATGGAACTCTCGACGTCGAGTCAGGAGCAAGAGGAGGAAGAAGAGGATGATAGTCCTGATGAGCAAAATGGTAATAATGTGAATGATAAAATGGAAGAGGACCATGCTGTAGCAGAAAATAAAGTAGAACCAGATGAGGAGCAGCAGGAGCAGCAACAACAGCAGCCTATAGAGAAGATGGATGCTCCCAGCAGGGAAAGTGAAAGTGTAGGGAGAACATTCCTAGATCTAAATGAGCTTGCACCTGGAGGTGGCTTTGATGATGGGCCAAGCCTGACTGTAAAAGATGACATGGATAACAGTTAGGAAGTAAGTTTTTTCAATACATTTGAATGCTGGTGGCCGGTATTCCGACTTCTGAGTATGGACAGATCAATGGGCTTGTGATGAATGGTTCGACTATATATTGGTGGTTTGAGCTGATAGCTTCATTGATTTGCAGTAACAGGAGAGGCGAGGTTCCACTGGAAGTGGGTTCGAGCTTCTTCAAATGTTATCCGAGTGTTATTTCATACTTGGAGGCCATGGGGAAGTTTTGCTTTCGATTATGTACACTACATGAAGGGCGCACATCAATTGACCGCTGCTGCATTATGGCCAGACTGATTGATTCTGCCCTGGGGCCAGTTCTGTAGGCTATAACTTTATTGCCTCCTTTTATTAGTTTTAGGCGCTTGCTGTCAATGAGAATATGGAGGAAATCTGTACACTGAGTGCAGTCCACCGGCATTCGTGAAACTTTTTCCACATGTAGATTGTAGCTTTAAGATTGAACAGGATTAGTTCTGTATCTATATCTGACCCTGATTTGTTTGGTCACCTGTGTAGTTGACTTTGAACTGTCCCACTCAGATGCATAGGCTCTTCTCATTCGCCCTAGATGGAGAAGGTACTGCATGTATTAAGCTGATGTTGCCTTTGGATCCCATTGCACTATTGCTGGACCGGAGAATGACATGAGCTCAAAAATTTGGAGTTGCCCTTTGTGCATGGTCTGTTGTCTCGGCAAGTGCAAAGTTATGCCACATCAACAACTTTAAAGAGTTTCATTTAGTACTACAACATGGTGCGAAATGTTTGGTCGCTTGTAAGGTTCATCTGTACTGTATAGTTCATCATGCCATATTCGGCCTGTCTACAACCTTTGGCTCCAACGACAGCTAATAGCTGTGTGTTCATTTTTATTTTGGGCAAGATTATCTAAATTTTACACAACATTTTCTTTTATTAAGCTGGAGATCATGGTTTCTTGCTTTCAAAATTCCTGGGCTGAAATTAGCAACCAGCTTTTAACCTCAGATTTGAAATCCCAGCTTGCAAAATTTCATAATTCAACTGCAAAACTCTCCATCAGCTGTTGCCAAATTGTGTCATGTCTTTGCTCACTATGCTATTGTGCCCTCATGTAAGAGAAAAAGTGGCATTAAGCCTCAGCTTTCCAAAATCTAGCTTTGCAAGCTGCTTTTAGAATCCCTAGCTAAAACAAAAGGGGCCTTCATAATCGTGCACGAGATTTATCTAAACATGTACGACTACAATATCATCAGTAGAGGAAAGAGCACTATTTCGTTGAAATTTTTTGATGGGGACCTGAGGAAGTTAGGAATGAAGTGATCTTTCTGCTTGGAATCCTAAATTGCAATTGAGTTCACCAGGAACCTTTAGGAGTTTCTTCCAAACATCTCTCAAAGAAATGATCAGGTGGAAGAGAAACCTCAGGAATTTGACATGTTTCACCGTAACCGAGGCAAGAAATTGTAAAGTATTCCTAAAACAAAATCAAAGATTAACTGCTGCACATACAATTATCATACATATCATCACGATGACGACAAAACATTCTCAACTCAAAAAACAACACCACACACAGTTCTCAAACGCTCAGCAAGCTCAGCAAGGCGAGCAGCGCGCAGTTCAGCAGCGTCGCCAACGCCGGAGCGCGCGCCCTGACCGCCGAGCTCGGCGACGCGCCCGGGGCCGAGCTCTTGATGGGGCACGCGTAGCTGCACTGTGCAGGGTCGACCACCCGGTACACGCCCTTGCTGGTGAGCAGGTACACGTCCTTGGCGTTGTCCTCGCCGAAGGAGAAGATGTAGCCCAGCGACGGCAGCGCGCTCCCGGCGGCGACGTCGCAGGGGATCGGCGAGCTCTTGGAGCAGCTGAACGTCAGCCCCGTCACGTTGTACAGCCCGCTGCCCTCCGGCGACTCCGTCCCGGCCCACATCGACTTGGCGTAGAGGTCGGCATACAGGTACCGGCCGTTGAGGCAGGGGTCGACCGTGGAGCGGTAGACGTAGCCGCCAGTGATGGAGGCGGAGCCGACGTTGCTGTTGACGGAGCTGTGGGCGTAGCCCATGACGGGGCCGATGGCGTCGATGGAGGCGGCGGAGGTGTTGCCGCCGGGCGTGGACAGCGGCTTGTACGGCTGCGTGCCCTCGAACACGCGCCACCCGTAGTTGCCGCCCTTCATGATCAGGTCCACCTCCTCGTACACCTTCTGCAGAATCCCCACGGATTGCCGGCGATCAGAGCACAGAGCGACAAGCGATGATTTTCATTCAGAGCACAGAATCAATGCTCCAGAATCCTTCAAAAAAAAATGACGATTTTGATTTTGATTCAGAGCAACAAGAGTTTACATGGCCAACGTCGGCGCAGTACATGTAGGACGGCTTGCCGGAGTCGAAGCTGCACCGCCATGGGTTCTTGAAGCCGAGGGCGAAGACCTCCGGCGCAAAGCTGGGATCAGCGGAGGAGGGGTTGTCCTTGGGGATGCCGTAGTTTCCCCAGCCAGCAGTGGTGTTGCCACCTGCAGATATGTAGCAGAGCTCCCTTGTCAGAGTCAGAGTCAGATTCAGAGCTTCCCACCAGATCACGGCATCGTTCTGATCAAGATGGATAGTTCAATCTGCAGATTCTAGATCACATACGCAAATTCTGCTTAGGATTTGGTCACTCCTAAATCTGAATTTGCTACCAAAGTTCGTTTAGTTTTAAAGATCACGCTCTTGGACAAATTTGGTTATTATTTTTTTTGCGAAAATTTGGTCATTAAATTTGGTGGTGTTTACTTGATGCAGTTTTGTGAATCGGGTGAATTTACTTGGCATGGTGTTGACGTCGATCCGGATGATCTTGCCGAGTATCGACTTCTTGTTCTGCGCGAAGTTCCAGGGGTCGCCGACGCTGCCGCCGTCGCCCATCGCGAAGTACATGTAGCCGTCGGAGGGGCCGAAGAGGATCTGCCCGCCGTGGTGCGTCGTGAACGGCAGCCCGAGCGTCATGATCCGCCTCACCTCCTTCGGGTTCGCCGAGGTCGCCTGAGGGACACGACGGGGCAAACGGCAGCACATCAGTCATCGTCGCGCGTGGCGCCGGAGGCGGTGGCGGCCGCGTGGGTAAGGAACAATCGATCGGATACCGTCGCCGGCGTGTCGGAGGTGGCGTTGGCGGTGTACTCGGCGATGACGGTCTGGTACTGGCACGGCTGCGCGCCGTTGTCGGAGCCGAGCTTGGCCGGGTCGCAGCCGATGTCGGAGTTGCACGCGCACCGGCCGGCGCACGATGCAGACTTCGTCTTGTCGCAGTTGTAGGAGACGAAGAAGCGGCCGTTGGTGGCGAAGTCCGGGTGGAAGGCGAGCCCCATGAGGCCGAACTCGTTGTCGAAGTGGACCTCGTCGGTGATGTCGAGGAACGGGGTCGCCACGTCCAGCTGCAGCGTCTTGCCGGAGCCCTGCGCCGGCACGGTGGCCAGGAACACCTTGCCGGCCTGGTTGCTCAGGAACACGCGGTTGGACCCGTCCGGGTGCGCCGCCATGTTGAGGTACGAGCCGTTGCCGATGCGCTCCAGGCACATGCCGTTCACAGGCAGCGGGGGGCGGGTGTCGTTGAACGCCGCGCCCTCGCCGTCGAGGCAGGGCGACTTGCCGGAGCCGCCCAGCGCGCCGCAGAACTCGCTCACGGACTGCCACACGTCGGTGAGCTTCGGCGCCGCCGCGCCTCCCTTGGGCGCCTGGAACGGCGACCCCGGGATGCGCACGTCCTTGCAGGTGTCCCACACCTGCGAGCAGTAGTCCGTCGTCGCTGCCGCCGCGGGCTTCGTGCTCAGGCGGCTCGACACGCCGGTGGTGCTGCACAGAAGCGGCACCGTCCGCGTCGTCGTCGTGACGGTGAACAGCTCGCCGGCGTACGGGTTGCATCTCTGCGGACGGACGGCAAGGAACAGACGCTTCATGAGCTCCAGAGTGCCCCCAAAGAGATCCATGGAGATCCATCGAATCGAAAACAACCGTACCGCGCAGAGGATGTTCTTGACGATGTCGCCGCACGGCGTGCCGGAGATGTTCATGGCCGCGAACTGCTTCTGGACGGCGGCGTCGTCGGTGGCGTTGCAGCAGGAGGTGCCGTTGTAGCCGCAGAAGGAGAGGGACCCGTTGATCGTCCTCGGGAACGCTGCTCACCGTGATCACAAGCATCAGTTGCAGCTCCCAACAAAGGATCAAGACACCGATTACTATTTACTAGATATGCACACAGAAAATTTCAGGAACTGCATACTTGATTCCATGCACAATTGCGCGCAATGGCCATCCCTGATGGCGACAAGTAGTAGCACGGCGGCGACGAGCACCGCCCCGGTCACCGCCGACGGCCTCATGGCACCTCGGAGAGGAGGAAGTGTGGAATTGCTCAGAGGCAGAAATGGTGGGCTACAACTTGGCCTTTATGGAGGCAGGCAAGCAGGCATTGACCAAGAACTGGGATCAAAAGAGACAACCAAGTGGCTGTTTGAGTAGGATAAAATTTTGAAGTCCACATGCCGGATGGTGACAAGTACTTGTGTATATAATATCATCAGAGATGGGGATTGGTATATGCTCAATCATGTGATTAAACAAAGTCAGTAACCACAAGCGTCAGAGGGGACAAATGTACCTGTTTAGATTGTGAAAGTGACAAGGTGAAATTGATGGCAAAATTGTCAACGGGGGATCCGGCTGTATGAAGAATGCCGAATCAGTTCAAAACTTTTCATATCTGAAATAGTGTAACTGAAGGATTTGGATCGGCTGCAATGCGGCGCAAACTGTGGCATTGTGTTCTTTGGGAATTCCATCCGAATACTATGCCTTTAGAATTGACCTCAGAAGATAGCTGTGCCTGTAATTTGCAATGTACTAGTTTTTAAATGTTTCTTTTGACCCTTCTTTTGTCTTGTGATAACAAGTACAGCATCATAAACAATTCGTTGTAGCATCTCTACCTGTCAATTTCTTCAGGTGACAAGTGATTTATGAGCGTCCAAAACTCATAAGAGGTCGATCCAGCAGCAATAGTTGACCTTGGGAGAAAAAAGATAGCATTCAGTCGTTGTAGCTTTGGATTAATTAAAGGAACAAAAAGGTGGTTACTTTGGATACCACATCCTGTGCTTCTTTTAGGCCCCCAAGGGGAGTTCTTGAAATATTTTACATGGGAAATGCTGAAGTCAATGAGGAGGCAGCAAGAGCTTACACTCAATTGTAGCAAGTGCATGGACCAGATAGGGAGTTGACAATACACTGAAGCTGCTTTCTGGGAAGAATTGATTGATGGTGGTTCTGAACTGAAATACAAGTTTCAGAATTAATTCAGAATTCCCGAGTCAACAGAACATATAATTGGGAAACAGTTTCTGAACCCAGAGCCCGCTTCTGAACTTCTGATCATTCAGTAGTGGTTGGAGCTCGATGAGCTTTCACTTGTTGACGGCGTATGTTATAGTTGGAGCTGAAGTTCCACTGGTTACTCTCATGCCTGATAGTGATCTCAGTCCACAAATGATTGCTGTACATTCTCTCATTTCACATGTTATATTTCAAATCCAGTCTGTTTCAACAACATATGTGAAGTTTTTATCGTTAATTTTGAAAAAAAAAGAAGTTTCATAAAATTTTTGGGAAAAAGAAACTAAAATTGTAGAGCTAGGTAATTATTTTTGAAGTCATTCAATAATTCATAATTCGTGTAAATGTGGAACTTTCGTGGAGTGATTTCTAAATATTTCGTAATTGCGGACATACAATAATTCATGTAAATGCAGCCGCCAACTGCTTATAGCAGGTCTCATCATGCTGTTGTTGCCCCATGTGCGTTTTGCCACTGGGTGTAAAATAGCAACTTTGCGACACAATGTATTGTGTGTTGACTTGGCTAGGTTCAATTCATATGAAGGTACTTCAACAAAATAGTAGTGCAGGTGCTCTGTCTCCTTTCTACCTTGTGTAGAGTTAGGGAACCGAGGAATATTTCCGGTTGCTCGTGGACTAAACAAAGTCAAACTGATTGTACAAAACATGAGTGAAAGATCAGTCTGGTTAGTCCAGTTCAAGTTATATGTCCTTCTGGCAAGATTAGTTAGCCAATCGGATGCTTTTTCTTTTTTTGAACAGATGTCAACTCAGCTGTGGACTTAACATTTGTACTACCAGGGAATTGAAACATTTCGAAATCGGGAAATTTCCGAAATAGTGCACACAAGCTCTTCAAGCCAGCTCTGTAAGTGACGAACTTTTCGCATCGGTGTCATGGGTTTACTGCATCATCAAACGGGCACGAAATGAGCTGTATATACATGTTGAGGCGATAAGAAAAGTTTCCAAAGGACTGCTGGACGAGGTGCCTTGTTACCTAGACCGACACAGAACCGTCAATGATTCCTCAGGAAGACGTGAAGGCATGAAACATGAGTAGCTGTGTGTATCTCATGAAATCTGGGCAGGCTTCATAGTGCGATGCATGAACAGAGGCAGCGCCAGGCATACAAGAACCTGTAAGCAGAGAATCCCAGCTCGTCAAAATAAAAGGTGATGCATTCAATTGGGAACAGATATCTACAGAATTTATAAATGCGCAGCTCGTCATTCACAAATAGGGCTGGTCGGCACCGGCATTCACAAACATTACAATTTCCACAACAGCTGCTACTTGTTTTCCACAAGCATATATGAAGAACTCCAATTGCTGGCCTCAAACAGGAAAAAAGAAAAGAAAAAAGCGCACACAGTAGTGTTCACCACGACTGGTACTATATCCAAATCTGCCAGGGGGATCGTTGAACCTACAGCTGGGAGATATCCCAGCTAGAGCCAACCATTCAAGTTTCAAAGACTCTAGTTATCATTGCGCAGTTGGGCAGCATAACAGCACAGTTATCAAAAGGTTGATTACAATTGTTTTCCCAATTTTCAACTAAACTAATCTCAAGGTTTTCTTTTGGGACATATGAAATGATCTCAAGTATCTGAGAAGGATTCAGTAGCCACAGATCAATGATGGGGCTCATGTTCAGACAGCAGAAGCTATAGTGCAATCAGACATCTCTACTTGAGTTACCCATCAAGAGCACCTAATTCCTTCATATCTTCCAAGAATGCCATATATGAATCATCCATGCTTGGCGGCTTGGGTGCTGATGAGGAAGGCCGAGCATCGCTTCTTATAAGGGTCACTGAAGGCTTTGAAATGGATGGTGTTGATGACTGCTGCTGCTGCTGCTGCGCCTTTGGTTTTGGTTTCGGGAGGGCGGATTCTCTCTTGACCCGAACCGATGCAGGCACCTGCAAATAATTTAAAGCAGAATGAGCAAATTGTATCACAAAACTATTGGAGATCAAAAAAACTCAAGTAATAATGTGAAGGTGGTTAACATACCATAGCCGTCAGCTCAGGAGTGTGCTGTGCTAATGGTCTCTTGACAACTGTTGGGGCTGCTGACTTCACATATGATGGCTGCTGAGGTAACTGAGGCCTTGGTCCAAAGGCAGCAAACTCTTCTGGATGCATAGGGGGTCCTGGCAAAAATGGAGGCCTAGGCATTGGTGGCGGACCAGGAAGTACGCCATATGGTGGCATCGGCATCTGAGCTGGGGGTAATCCTGGAGGAGGTGGAGGCGGCCTGGTAACTCCAGGAGCCATAAACTGTGGCCTTGAATCTGGCGGCGGCGGTGGCGGCGGAAATCTCATTGCTCCAGGAGCTACCATATCAGGTTGCAATGGGGGCCTTGGAGGTAAAGGTGGCAAATTTGATGATTGTGGTGGAAGCGGTGGTGGCAAGACCCTTGCAGTGGTATCTTGTTTAAATCCAGGAGTGTCCTTCGAGGTGCCAGCAGCTTCCACGTCATTGGATTTTGGTGGCAACCCAGGCGGTGGAGGCGGTGGAGGTAGGACAACTGAGGGCTGCAAAGAAGGCTATATCAGACTAGTCAGAAAGGCCAGCATCCAAACATTTAAACATAAGGAATATCAGTTCGATATATTAATAATAGGATTACCAAGTTAGAGCATTGCTCTATTAAAAAAATCTACTAAGTATAAACAAGAGATCCAAAGTAGGCACCTGAGCAGAATCTGTCATGCTCTCATTTGCACCAGACGACCTCTGCGGTGGAGGCGGGGGTGGTAGAAGTACTGTATGACCTGATACAGGTTCTCTTGGTGGTGGGCCGGGTGGAGGCGGAGGTGGGGGCGGTAAGCTTGGCAGTGCTGAGTCACTGACAGGCTTAGGAGGTGGTGGGGGCGGTGGTGGGAGTGGGGGCAAAGGGAAAGGAGCAGATGGATCAATGGGTTCTGAGGTGGCTGGCAATGGTGGCGGTGGTGGAGGGGGTGGCAGGGTGGATGGATCTGCTTCAGACTCTGACATGGAAGATGAAGCCCCGGCATTGGATGAGGAAGGCAGTGGGATCCTTGGTCCTGCATGTCAACCAAGAAATGAAACTGAAGAAAAGCTAGTGATGATCACTAAACTGTAAGGACATTAAAATGAAAGATTTACACGCTAAAGAGAGGTAAAGATAGTAACCTATAGATGATTTGTACATGGGAGGTTTTCCAGGTGGTGGTGCTCCAGATGGATTTAAGGTTGGATGATAGTAAACAGAGTCCTGTAATACAAACATGGTAAGTATCTATTCAAATATTCAAAAATCTTTAGAAACAATTCCACTTAATATAAACATGGTAAATATGTATTCAAATATTCAAATAATGTAACATACCTCAGGCTTAGGATTAGCTCTATCATCTTCCTCTGCTGCAGGCCGCCTCTTTGGTGGTCCAAGATGGCTGGGGGAAAACAAAGGTAATTGAGTGAAAAGGAATAGTAGCATTGCTACCTAATAGGACGAATGCATAACATATCAGTAAAGCTCACCCGAACATAACCGGCTGCTCACCCTTCTCTTTCATTTTCTGTTCATATTCCTGGCAAAGATCATGAGAAAGTAATGAGCTTTTATGTCTAAATAAGAATTAGCAAGAAATTTACTGCTATGTCGCCCTTGCAGAAGTTACCTTAGACATTATAAGTTCAACCCAAAAATCAAAAGAAGACTTAGTGCAGAACTTATGGGTCAAGCTTAACAACTGATAAAAATCACTTTTATTATAACAATGCATAGCTAATCAATACTATCATCAAAATCCTCATAGTCTAAATCTTCCAATTCCAATGTCGACAAATCAAAACATTCAGTCAATAATTGCCATTGTCACTGAAAGCATAAAGTGGAACTAGACGCTTATTAACAGCATGGTTTATTTTATCAAAATCATTCGAAATACCACTTTCAATATGCTGGTAAAGTTACAAAGAACATTAGTAAAATAATGTAAAAAAATATTTTAAAAAATGGATGCCAAGATTACCTAGCGCAGCTAATTTGCCAGGGCATTGCCAAGAAACATGTCCAAGAGGATGAAAAATTATGAAAAGGGAATATTTTATAATGTTCTGAGTAGGATGATATTAAAAAGTACATAGAGCCTGGACTTCTGAAATCAAAATACCTTTCTTTTTTTAACAATAAGATTATATGTATCCTCAAGCTGTCTTTTCTTATGTTTCCTAGCCTTGTCGAGAGCACCATCAGCCTCTGCACCAACAAAAGAAAAAATAATTTCAGGACTGACTATCAGGGTCATAAGACTCATGGGAAACTAGAAAACGAAATGAAATGCCATGTGGAAAACAGAGGCAGAGAAGACAGCAATTGAAAGAGACGAACGAGAGGCAGATGTTGCAGAATATAATGCTTCGTGAGGTCACAGTACATACATATTAGGTAACTCCGTGCTAATACCCTATGATGCCTGAGGTATACAACTGTTTCAACAATAGAGCCATACTAGAAACACCAGAACAGAGAGATTAGCCAACTGCATGAGTCAAAATCACTGGAAATTTGAATTCGAACTAAGTTAGGGATAAAGCAAATAGGGCATAAATGTACACCACTGATGAACAATAATAAAAATAATGATATCTTTACAGACCAAATGAACCATCTCATCACAACTAGAACAGAATAACAAGTAACATGAGATATGCATAGAACAAAAGATTCATGAAAGCGAATACTTGTTTTTGCAAAAGATCACTTTCTGGTTCATTGTTCTAAATGCAGGTACACTTCATTGTTCTAAATGCAGGTACATAAACTTTGATTTACTTACTCATCTTCTCCAATTTCTCAATCTGCTCCCGTATAGCCTCTGGATCCTTTTTCAAAATACCAACCTCCCGCACCTTCTTCCTTTCTTTTTTGTTCTGGAAGATATAAGATAAGTGAGAAAAGAAAACATTTAGATGTCATGAATTGATAACAAATTAGCAATTTACCACATTTCATATGAGTTCACAACAATTGAAAGCAGTTAGCTTGTTCACTATGCCAAACAAGATTGATCCTGTGTACACGTAGCTACATGCTCTACCAAACTCCAACCACCACTCTGTCTTCTAAACATAATAACATCCTAGGAGCAAACACTGATGCCTTTTGGAGGGCTTACTATAGTAGAAGTTCCTGCACAGACAATTAGTTTTGCATTCTCATGATAATATTTGTTGAGTATGACATTTGCCTAACCACAAGGACAAACCAAATGTACCATGCGCTGATGCCTATCAAACAATCAAGGAACTCCTACATTTCACTTAAGATAACCCAATCCTCCTCATAATAAATCGACAACAAAACTAAACAAAATCATCAGAACAACATACAATTCACAGTCAAACTGCCAAAATACAAGTACCAGTCAACAGCAATGGTCATGTATTTGGTTCTTCTGCAGCATTTAAGATCCTCAAATTGAACATGTAGCGACAAAAATCCAAATAAGCATCTTGCACGGGATAGGACCTTTCCAATACCAAATTACTAGGTGATAATGTTTCAATCCTCTGTAGCAAGCACTAGAGCAGAAAAATTTTGGGGTTCCCCCGATCAGACGAACCAATCTACGAAGCTACCGTCACCACTCCCACCCCGGGTAACCCTAATCGACCGGAAACAAAGCCTAGCGAGTCAAACCACCAGAGTCACCATCGCGATTGCGGACCGAATAGGGCGCCCGCACCGAACCAGCGTGCGTCGCGGGGAGCGGGGAAACCCTAGGGTTCGGCGGGGGGAACTCACCCGCTTGAGCTCCTTCTTCCGCTGCTCCTTGCGGAAGGCGTCGGTGGGGTTCATCACCTTGCCCCCCTTGGTCGTCTTCATCTTGCCCACCTCCTCCTCGTCACCCTCGCCCTCAGGCAACGGACGGCGGCGGCGGCGGCGGCGAGGGGCTCACACCCGAGCGGAGAGGAGGGAGGGCCGAGGGGGCGTCCGGCGTGGGATCCGTCGCGACGGGGTTAGCTGCTGTGGCTGCGCGACGAGACGGTCGGATTGGACTCGACTAATCAAAGCCCAATCGAACCGCCTCTTTCTTTGCCTCCCCGGCCGGGTTAATCCACCAGGCCCAGCCCAGCCCAGCCCACCAAAAAGCTCGGTTATACACTAGCTTTTCTTTTGGGCCGTTGGTGAATGCCTCAAAAAAAAAAAGCTTGAGAAAAGCCCATTCGAGGTGGTGTTATTGGCGTATACTAGCGAGAGTGATCCAATCCTTTTTGGTATCATTTCGATACTAGCGAGTAGAGTGTCTGTAGGCAATTATTGCTGTGGTAGTATTATGGACCTCCCATTAGCTGCTCTCTTGTGTACAAGTTGAAGTTTGTTACGCTCCTAATGGATAGATTAAGAGAGTACCCATTTATGGAAGGTGAGTACGCATTCGAGAGAATTTTGTTATTTTAAGCTCTAGTTATTCATGCCGGTGATTAACCAGCTGATACTATATGTCTATATGCTTCCATGTATAATTAGACTACCAGTGAATATCCTTTACATGTTAGTGGAGAAAAAAATGGTGTACACGTAGATACTTCGAGTATGTTAACTATTAACTTACACAGTGCCTATGAAAAATATAAATGTGAAGCCATGTTTGGAAGGTAGGACTTTTGAATTTAAGGAGCTAAAATATTTTTATTTTTACCAAAAAACCCTGTAAAAGTTTAAGCGTTTTGAAACGGATCCTAAAAAATCATTAGCCTCCATTAAAACACGGGGAAGCTGTAGTATTTGCTCTTGCGCTGCGCCTCCCATTCAGATTCCATCCTCGGCCTCGTCTCCAAGCCAAGTAACCTCTCCCCTCCCCTCTCACATTAAGATCTTAGCGGGTAAGCATCGGAGAGCGACGACGAGCCCCCGATCCCTCCTTGCCGCCGCCACCAACCGAGCGGTAAGGGTCTTGACCCCCTCACTACTGCCATACGAGTCGCCCCCAGTCAGCGATCGGATCTGGAACAGATCTCATCGTCGTGCATATAATTTTGGATCTGGTTGGTTGGTGTAAGTCATCCGTGTGTTTCTAGAGCGTAGGGAGAGGAGAGGAGGGGAACAATGGAGACGGCTGACTCCGGGAAGCTTTTCATTGGTGGCATCTCATGGGACATGGATGAGGACCGCCTTCGCGAGTACTTCGGCCGCTTCGGGGAGGTTACCGAGGCGGTCAGTATGCGGGACCGCACTACGGGGCGCACCCGTGGGTTCGGGTTCGTGGTCTTTGCTGACGCATTAGTCGCAGAGCGGGTCACCATGGACAAACACATGATTGATGGGCGCATGGTAATTTCCCTTTTGCACTCCTTTCCTTTTTTTTTTGTCTGGCTGCTAATATAGCAATGTGCGATTTTGGTGGGAATTTTGTTGGAAAGCTGCTATCTTCTTTACTGTGCAAGCTGAACTATCCATTTTTCATTCAGGTGGAGGCAAAGAAGGCCATTCCCAGGGACGACCACAGTATCGTGAGCAAGAGAAATGCCAGCAGCACAGGATCATCTGGACCAAACCATACTAGAAAGATCTTTGTTGGAGGTCTGCCCTCAAATGTTACAGAAGCCGACTTCAGAAGGTGTTTTGAGCAATTCGGCGCCATAACAGATGTGGTTGTGATTTACGACCGCAGCACGCAGAGACCGAGGGGCTTTGGATTCATCACCTATGATTCAGAAGATGCTGTGGACAAAGCTCTGCACAAGAGCTTACATGAGCTGAATGGTAAATTGGTTGAGGTTAAGAGGGCTATTCCAAAAGAGCAGTCTCCTAGACCTGTCGCGCGCTCGCCTGCACGAGTGGGCCAGAACTATGCTACCAACCACTTCCTGAATGGCTTCAACCAGGGTTACAACATGAACCCCATAGGAGGTTATGGCATGAGAATGGATGGAAGGTATGGTATGCTTCCAGGTGCATGGAATGGATTCTCCTCATTTGTTCCAGGTTTTGGGATGGACATGAATGTTGGAGGTTGGTTGAGCGGACCATTTGGTCCAAACTATGGTTTCATCAACAGTTCCAATGGGATGCAAATGGGTCCATATTACAATGGATGTTCGAACAGAATGGGTGGTCCTATTGGGTACCTTGGTCTTAATGATCATTCAGGACCAATGTTGAGTTCAATGTCTAGGAGTGTTTGGGGTAATGGGAATTTAAACTACCCAGGCAATCCTACAGACATGGATGCTTTTTCTTCACCTGGAAATGGAGGTCAAGTCAGTATTATTGGTGATAATTGGGGAGGTCTCCCTTCTGCTCGTGGGACGGGCAACATTTTAAGCCTTGGGTCAGGTAATCTTGGCCCTGGAGTTGGAGATAATAATTCTGGTTTGCCTTCTGGCAGATATGAGAGGAGCAACTCAACTGGTACAACTGGTGAGCCTTTCTCTGCATCAGCAGGTAATGCATATGAAGTGGACAACTCTGAAACATATGGTAGCAGCTCTATTTATGGTGGCACAACCTGGAGGTTTGCATCATCTGAGGTCGACTTGCCTTCTTTGGGCCATGATCTTGGAAACATTGATCCAGATATCAAATCAGGCATATCAGCCAGTTACATGGGCAACTATACTGTTAACAACAATCAGCCAAGCACAGGTCAGTTCCTGTTTCAACATTTTTTTTTCTGAGATCCTATAGATTTCCATTTTCTGAACTAATATAGATATTTTCCTGGTTTAGGAAAGCAATGTTAATATTCATTCTGAATAATTTGATCTTGAGTTTTGTTACATGTTGCCCAACTGATATCCTATAACTGCAAAAATAGGTGATAAATCATATAGTTTGGACATGTTCCTGTGACCTTGTTGATACACTCATAGATAGAGTGTTGTGGACTGTATTTTGTATTTATTTTGTCCTGCAGCATAGTGAATTCGTCATACTACTGTTTCCACATATTCAAATAAAATGGGGCCTTGCATTTAGCATTGAATAGTTGTACACTCTTGTGCACTTTCAATATGCAAGAAGCATTGTGCAAGATTCTTACTATTTGTTTGGTATGGTGGGATGTGTGGGGGATATGATTATATGCCAATCCCATTAACCAAAGGGACCCATAGAGCTTTGAGTGATGATGAACTAATCTAGTATTGGAAACATTTGAATTATCTATTCATCTGGGGTTTGCCTTGCTATAGTTTGTATTTCTTGGAACCTCAAATTTTACTTGATATATATAGTTCTTGTGCCTTGCAATCAAGGAGGTTAGGATGCGATAAACGTATGCTGTTTCCAACATTCTGGTCAATCTTCAGATGTGTTCAAAGATAATTAATATAATGCTTTATAAATTCTTGTGACAAATTGGTTCCTTCAAAAACTGAAATTGCGCTGTAGCTGAGCGTTAAGTACAGTGTTGGAAATGTTTAGTGTTGTGCCTGAAGGGAAAAAAAGTTAAAGCTTAAAAGGTTATGGAAGAATAAGGATAAGCCATCATCCTTCCTTTGGAGTATTGTGTGTACATTTGGAGATTGACACTGTATGGTAGAGAGGAATTGATCTGTAGGAGTTTGCATCATGACACAAAAAACAAATTGAAAGTTCATGCACTCGGTAGCTTTTCTTCAAGGATAGTCTGGGTGACTTTGTTCCCTATGTTATTGCTAATGCTATTTTTCTTTTTGTTTTCACTCTGATCGAACAATGTTGCAACTTAAAATGAGAATTTTGCTGCTGTAACCTATTATCATACCCGCCTAAATTTGATTGGCAGAGTCTATATTGAGTGATGCACAAGGGAGCATGATGTTGGAAGATGTTTTTTTTTGTTTGCTAATAAAGATGGGTTTAATAGTTGGTTCACTGAGACTTGAGTTATCTTTCTCAACTAGTGTTGTAAAGATGTAATATGTAGGGTTTAAATTGGACAAGCAGTCTATATTTGTGCATAGTCCACCTAGTCAGTACCGTTTCAGTATATGATTTTCACAGGCTAGCCATATTCCATCCTGAAATATGAACTTTTTCCTATCTAATTGGTGATACAACGCACTTGTTGTGTCAGATAGGAAACTTTATCAATTTGTTGTTTTTTAAATGAACTGGATTTGTGCTCACTGTACTAGTACCATGCTCAAAATATTATGTCGAAACATATTTTGAGGAAATTTATCACAATTTTCAGTACTAACGATGATTCGATGCCCTATTTTGTTTCAGGTACCGCTTCCCAGGGAGAGTGATACTACATTCATCAATGACTCGGGATACAACCCATGAATCCAACGACAAAAGGAAAGAAAACATGTGGTTGGACCTCATGCTCATTGCGTTCAAAATTTCCATGGAAGAGCCAATTCCGTGGTAATTTCGAAGAACCGATAGGACTCAATCCTTTGTTTCTTAGGCTCTTGTAGGAAAATTTCCTTTAAGAACTGAATCTTTTGTAGTTCCTCTACTTTTCCTCCGTTACAAGGGAGGCCTGAGCAGTTGAGGACGTCGAGACGCGACATTGTCTTGCTTCCTAAACTTGATTTGCTTTTCATCAGAGCCTTTACTTGAGTACTTCACTTCATGAGTTTCTGTCATCTGATCTTTACATGAAATGCGTTTTGGCTTATTAGCAGTCCTTTCATTCTGTTGGCTCAAACTCTGGCTCTGAGATTTTTCTTTTGAAATGGGAAGTTTTATTACTTTCAAAATCGTTACGTCAAGATGATACATGGATAGCAGCTAGCAACGAACATAAGATGCAGTTGAGGTTGAGCAAACTTTGTCAAAGGCCTAAACTTGAGTAGCCAGCATCTCGATCTACTCATCCTCCACTACCTCCCCGTCCTCTTGGATGTTGTTGGAGGTGGCGTTCTTGGCCGCCGCCGCCGCCTCCCGCAGCGCCTCCACC
This sequence comes from Panicum hallii, assembly GCF_002211085.1. Classification (NCBI taxonomy): domain Eukaryota; kingdom Viridiplantae; phylum Streptophyta; class Magnoliopsida; order Poales; family Poaceae; genus Panicum; species Panicum hallii. The sequence continues at coordinate 4,682,705 of NC_038043.1, read as the reverse complement.
AGGCCGGCGAGGCAGGAGCCCTCGTCGTCGCCGGCGCGCTTGGGCGTCAGGATCTCGGCGACGTTGGCCGGGGTGATGTCGACCTCCTGCAGCTGCGCCCTGACGTCGTCGAACAGGGGGTGGGCGTCCAAGGCGAGGTAGTTCCTGGCCAGGAACCTGAAGGACTCGAAGCAGCAGTAGGACATCTCGATGTGCTTGTCCATGCGCCCGCGCCGGATCAGCGCCGGGTCCAGCCGCTCGGCGTGGTTGGTGGTGAACACGATGACGCGCTCGCCGCCGCACGCCGACCAGAGGCCGTCGCTGAAGTTGAGCAGGCCGGAGAGCGTCACCCTGCCGATCGAGGTCGGTTCAGGGGGCGGTGCGTCTGCGTCATCGTCGGCGGGGCCCGGCAGCGGCTGCTGCCTACTGCGGCGCTTGCCGGTTAGGTCGAGGGAGCAGTCGATGTCCTCGATGACGATGATGGACTTGCCCTTGGTGTCGATGAACATGCGCCGGAGCTCGGTGTTGGTGGACACGGACGTGAGCTCGATGTCGTAGATGTCGTAGTCGAGGTAGTTGGCCATGGCGGCGATCATGGAGGACTTGCCGGTGCCCGGCGGGCCGTAGAGGAGGTACCCGCGCTTCCACGCCTTGCCGATGCGCCTGTAGTACTCCTTCCCCTTCCGGAACGCGTCGAGGTCGTCCATGATCTCCCGCTTCTTGGCCGGGTCCATGGCCAGCGTGGCGAACGTCGACGGGTGCTTGAACGCCACGCGCTTCCAACTCGACTTCCCGTACCTGTCGGCGAGAATAACACGACGTACAGCGAAGGCAGGCGTCACGTCAATGGAGGCGAAGAACCTTTTACGGCGTGCGCCAGATTAATTAAGGATCGGAGTGGCCAAGGACCCACCGTTCGCCGGCGTTGGTGAAGAGCTTCCGGCGGCGGTTGGCTTCCATGATGGCGCGGCCCTCACGGCAGACGTGGGGGAGGTAGGAGTCGACGACGAGGTCGCGGTGGCGCTGGTGGAACACGAGCCGGTACGTGCGCCCGGCGTCCTTGCCCGGGGCGTCGCACCGCGGGCCGCCGTGGCGGTGGTGGGGCGCCGGCACGGCGTGCCACCACACCATGGCGCCGCGGAACTCGTCGGCGACCTCCTCGCCGTCGTCCACGCGGAGCACGAAGCGGCGGCGGCCCCCGCCGTCGCGCGCGCTCTCGGCCCGCAGCGTCCGCGCCTCCCGCGCGCACCGGGCGCCGAGGTACGCCGCGGCGCGCTCGTACGCGGCCCCGCGCCTCATCCCCTCGCCGCCGCCATACTCGGCGAGGGTGACCGTGAGGTAGGGGTCCAGGAGCCCCGCGAGGAGGCTGCGCGCGTGGCAGCGCAGGAGGGACCCGCCGGCGAGGCGGTCCGGCAGCAGGTGGCGCGGGAGGTACGGGCGCACCATGCTCCACGCGAGCATCGCGCCCGCGAGCGCCGACCAGAGGCCCGCGAACCGCTCCACTATCCCCGAGACCGCCGGCGTGGGGTCCCTCGACATGGTTCTTGGCCGCGGCGGCATGTCGATGTCCATCTGAACCCTTTCCAGCCGATCGATCTTCTTTGAACCTGATTGGTGATCGGCCTGCTGGTCACGCGACTGCTATTCTGCCAAGAACGCAGAGCTCGTTGCGACCTGCAGTACAGCACCATGATGTGCTTGTGACAGGAGAAGGGCTCATTGGTCAGAGCAGCGTGGCTTTGACGGCGGTGCCCTTCTGAAGAACATTGTGGTTGTGGCAGGGAAAAGGGTTCAGACCAAACGTGGCCTCGGCAAGCTTTCTGGTTTTCTTGTTTGGAGGATGCAAGGACGAATCATGGCAGGCGACGCTTAGACTTTGGACAGTGAAACGCTTTCAGAAATCATACGGGAGTAAAAATTGTTGTTTTTATGTGAACTGTCTGCTCCAAAATACGGGCTAAAATAAAGTGCTCCAATTCTCACAGGATGTATCTAGAGCTTGCACGCTAAAAATAAAGTGTTTAAGTGTATTTTTCCTAGTCTAATCGATAAGTTAAAGTTGAAACAAAGTTACTCATACAAACACAGCAGTCCACCCCTACTTAGGATGCGAGGAGGCTTGAAGCACTCGGTTGTTATTAGCCTTTGTAAATACTCCCCCATATTAAATTATAGATCGTTTTAATATTTCTAAATGCATAGATTTGGTTATGCATAAAAAACTATGCACCTAGCAATGCCAAGACGACATATAATTTGAAACAGATGGAGTATTTGGAAGGTTGTATCTAGTAGAAAGTTCCCTACATAACTATGTATTGCACGCCCTCCCATCATTTCTAAACACTATTTTCTAACAGATTTACTTCTCGTCAATCGGGTTGAGATTGTACTTTTCCATCAATCAACGTCCAGGAACGTTGGATTATTGACAAACGATCATGATGATGCAGCGTTTAGCATGTGTTTCCGGATCTGCATATGATGTTTTGGTGTTCATTTAGGCGATAACAAGTTTTTTCTGTTGTTCATCTGCATTTCCAGTTCTCCACTCTTTCTCTCCCACCCGACGCCAATGCCTCCGTTTCTCCCAACCTGACAACGTCGTCATGTATTATCTCGCCATTTTCTGGGCAAGGCGGAGAGAGGCAAGACGGAGAGAGGTGAAGCGGCGAGGCGCGGAAGGAGGCCAGCTGGAAGGATACGAGGTGGCAGAGGAGAGGCGAGTCAGGCAAGCAGAGGAAGGTAAGGTGGAGATGGCAAGCAGGAGGGCGGGAGGCCGGCGCACTGGCACCGGTGAATTCATCCGCATCCTTGAGGTACTCATGCTTTTGTGGTGATCTAGGGTTTCGCTGCATAAAGATTTTTCACGCTTGTTTTGATTTGTGATACCGATACATTAGGGTTCTGAGATTTGATTTGTCTTTGGTTTTTGTCCATTCCGTGTGTTTATGTGGTTGATTTGTGACTCGATTGGTCCATTGTGCTTGGTTTGAGGTCTATTAATCTTTCAATTTTGTCAGTGTGTTCTGCTACCCGATTAGTAGGTGTGGGAGGGACAGAGAGTGGATTATTCAACGTCTATTCATGTGTGTATGAGAGAGATAGTTGTAGTGTAGATCTCGGCATCATGTATATTGGGGATGGATTTGGGGATTTTTTGTAGGTTTATGTTCACTTCGCAATAGTACGTATTCTTAGGTTCATCAAAAAAATTATGTAGTTCTTCAATTGTGGTATGTAGAACTCTAATTGGGAATTCTTGATTGATCTATGTTTGATGCATGTTCAGACTTTCCGACAACCACAAAATCTGATAAATTAAACTTGTCAATGTCTGCCTGGATGGTGCTACTAACTGGAGAGTGACCGGTCAATCAATGTCAAAACTACAAAGCTCTTTGTTATGGAGATGTGCCAATTTTATCATCCCTGGTGCTAGGTATATTAGGACTCTTTTGACCTATTTGTATTCTGTCATGTTATGTGGGCTATAGGATTTAGCTCCAGATAAATAAAACAGATGGAATGCAATGGTTCAGCATTGTGCTTCTCATCAAACAACCTTGGTAGGCTTTACATTATCTAACAATGTAATCTTGCCAAGTTCCCAGTATGAAAGGAAAAAGTTTCACCACTATCGGAAGATCATAAGTATTAAATCCTTATCATTCCAAGGCTTAATTTTGGTATAGTTAGACTCAAGCTCGTGATTCTGTTTTTCGATATTTGCAATATTTCCCTTGTTTATTTATCTTGAAGTCACAAATATGCATTTGTGCTCAATAATTAAGGCTTATGTATTAGGCTACTACCTTGAGATTCTTACATATTAATCCAGTTAGTTTTCATCCCATCAAAATAAATCCTATTAGTTTCCAACATGGAGTAACATGTGTCCCCTTTTTTCTTATTTCTGCAGAGCATATGCTTTTCTTTTTCTATATCCTCGATTTGTCAGCAAAAATAAGATGTGATATGTACCGCTCTTTTCATGGTGTCCCGGGACTGCACCTCTAGGTTGGATAAATTCTGAATGTTGTAGTCTGCGAGCAGAGGTGAAGCTAGCATGAAAATCAAGGTGGTGCACAGCTTAAGTAACAAACAATATTTTCTTGTATTGTGCAGTAAATATTAGTCAATTTACTAACAAAAGCTGGCTTCACCCTGGTGCCTATGCACCAGGCTAGCACAATATAGCGTCGCCCCTGTCTGCGAGGGTTGTGCCACCCTCCAGCTGCTTAATGTGTTCTTTTTATTTTTGTCAATTGGAGTGCAAATCTTTTATTGTTGCATTTTTAGTGTATATATAACATGTGTGCATGCGCATATGTGCACGCGCGCGCGTGGAGGTAGCAGTGTAGATATTTGTTATCTCGTCATAGTATTTTTTTTTATTTTATACACAACATGACCAAATCATTTGTTTCGTGTTTCAGTCTATTATTTGATATCATCTGTATGATTTTGTGGGTGCATTCACTGGTTCACCTATAATAAAAATCTGTGACCTTTAAGTATGTGGGCTTCAAAGATAAAATCACATAATTGACATCCAACATTAAATCTATGACTTTTTTATTTGGCTTAGCTTTTTAATTTCGATTAACATTATGTATAACTTTTTCTTAATTAACATGCAAACTTTTAAACTTTGATTCTGATGGAAGTTATACATAATTATACGAACTTTTTCAATGTTACATACTTATATTAACTTTTCTGGCCCCTTTTATACTTCATTAATAGTTTAAATGAAAAATTTTCTTTTTGATAATTTAATATTTTGTCCCCTATCGTATTTTTTAATTTTTTTGAGATGAGATCATAGCATCATGTTTTACATTTTCTGAAACATTAAATGTTAACATAGTATGGGTTTGAATTTTATAGGCTTTCTGAGATGAGATTATAGCACCATATTTTTTTTATTTTGTGAAATAGTAAATATTAAGGTAATTACTATGTATTTTCTGAGATGGGCTCATAGCACCATTTATTTTATGAAATATTAACATAGTATGGATGTGAACTTTATATGGGCAATAAGGCCATTAGCTGGTTTGTAAAATTTTGGCACCATCAATCAGTGTACGTGCCATTCTGGGTGTTTTGTAGCTTATTGTTGTAATCTTTTGGTGCTATAGTGATTGCTTCTTTTCTTATTTTTTTCTTATTAATCACGTGGTGAGAAGTGCTGGTTCAGAAGGGTAAAGAATGATGGCTTGAATGTGATGATGATGAAGAATGGTGGCTTTGGACGTGATTTGAAACTTTTATGTTTTTTTTTGGAATGGGCATGGCCCTACTCCCGGAAATGTAAGAAAATCTTACATGCAATTTTTTAATTTTTACATGTTTTTAATTTTACATGTAAATTTTTGTTTTCAGATTGTAACTTTAGTTTCAGGGCAAAATCTTGCATATAACTTTGTTTTTAGACAAAAATCTTACATGTAACATCTTTTAGTAGTTGGAATTTTCTTTTGTATTGTAGTTGGAAAGAAACAAAAATTTTGGCACCATCAATCAGTGTACGTGCCATTCTGGGTGTTTTGTAGCTTATTGTTGTAATCTTTTGGTGCTATAGTGATTGCTTCTTTTCTTATTTTTTTCTTATTAATCACGTGGTGAGAAGTGCTGGTTCAGAAGGGTAAAGAATGATGGCTTGAATGTGATGATGATGAAGAATGGTGGCTTTGGACGTGATTTGAAACTTTTATGTTTTTTTTGGAATGGGCATGGCCCTACTCCCGGAAATGTAAGAAAATCTTACATGCAATTTTTTAATTTTTACATGTTTTTAATTTTACATGTAAATTTTTGTTTTTAGATTGTAACTTTAGTTTCAGGGCAAAATCTTGCATATAACTTTGTTTTTAGACAAAAATCTTACATGTAACATCTTTTAGTAGTTGGAATTTTCTTTTGTATTGTAGTTGGAAAGAAACAAAAAACAAAAGGATGTTACTGGGCTGAAATGCCGGCTCTTGGGCTGTGAAAATCAACAATTTTCTTTAACAGGTCCTAAGCAGAACGGTCCCCAGACCACGAACGGATCTGCAGCCCTCGGTTGCGTAAAAATATCATTGCGGGCCCGATATAACACCCAATTAACAGAGTTAAGCGAGGCAACAGGTGGAGACGTTAGATGGGTAATCAATGACTTGTATAGGTGATTGATAGATCACGAAATCTCAATCAACTGACGCCGAGACAGACCCATTTTCTAATGACCAGGAGCAATGGAGCAGCACACGATTTTTTGCAACGCTGCCTCTCCCTTTGGACACCTCTGCCACCGTAGATCCACATTCCCGTATGCATCTCCTGGGTGCAACAAGTAGGGATCAAACAAAACATGTGAATGGAAGTGCCAAAATTGGCCAGAGATAAAGTGATTCAGTCTTGAGCGAGGTTGGAAGAGACAGTAGAGAATATGAGAGGCAGTGAATGGACAAATGGAATGAGTGGCAACAATGGCGAACTCCACTAAGAAAGAAGAAATGAGCGGATGACTATTGGGCCAAAAGAAACTGAAGGAAAAGACATGCGGATTGTGGGCAACTACTCGGCTTTCCGATCGGTGTATAACATTTCCAGTTTCTTCGTGGTGAGAGCCATGATCCAAGTAGTGTATTCGAATAGTAGAAATTTGATACGGATCTGATGAGAAAATTCACAAAAACAGTTTGCTTCTCGTATTGTTAAATCAAAGGGCAAACACGCTAAAAAAACAAAGAAAAAAACATGTTCCATACTTCCATGTCTTAAACAAAATCCACATAGCAAAGATCAACTAGCCACACCGACTTTTAGTTACTCATCCATTTTAAATATTTAATATTTAACTGATGAGCTTGATCGAGATGTTATGTATTTAAGAAAATACATGAAGTATTGAGTAAAAATGTAATCTTGTAAGTATACAAATAAGGAGAAATGTCCATGCTTTAATAAATTAGAAGTAACCAAGATTGGAATTTGTCAAAGCAAAATTCGAAAAACAACATGGTCGTGGTTATTCACATAGTAAAGAAGGTATTTCTCTGTCCAATCTCTACATAGCTACAAATCTATCCTTATCCTCCTTTTTTTGTTTTTTTGTTTTTTCTACAGTTAAGACTCTTTTTAATATGTAATAAAACTAGCACTAAGGGTTTTAAAGCCTACCCACCTTCTTAGGTTCTAACTTCAAATGCAAATGTGGGTAAATGCATCTAGGTAACTACAACCCTAACTGCCATATAATAATATTGTACAATGCATCTAGATCAACATAACTACAACCCTAATTGTTTGTAATCATCTGTGTCTTCGGTTTCTTGTCCATCTTCTTCTTTTAACTCTTCTGAGTCTTGGGTTTCTTGTTCACCTTCTTCTTTTATTTCATCTGGAGTCTTTGCTTTATCAGCATCTTCCTTTACCTCTTCTGAGTATTTGGTTTTTTGTCCATCTTCTTCTTTTACCTCATCTAAGTTTTTGATTTCTTGTCCATCCGCTTTTACCTCATCTGAGTATTCTGTTTCTTGTCCATCTCCTTCTACCTCATCTGAGTATCCGATTTCTTGTCCATCTTCTTCTTCTACCTCATCTGAGTATTCGATTTCTTGTCCATCTTCTTCTTCTACCTCATCTGAGTATTCGATTTGTTGCCCATCTTCTTCGTCTTCTACCTCATCCTTGTCCGTTTTGAACACGTTTGCCTCCGCTGCCTTCACTTTTCTGCTTGCTGCTGCTTTGGCCTCTTCTCTGTTCTTCTTCAGCTCCTCAATCAAAAACTCCATGGCGGAGTCCTCCCCGTAGCCGGCGCGCAGGGCCGTCATGAGGCACTCGGCGATGTCGGCCGGCGTGATGTCCACCTCCCGTAGCTGCTCCTCGACGGCGACGAACAGCCGGTGCGAGTCAATGTCCAGGCAGTTCTTGGCCAGGGTCTTGATCGCCTCGAAGCCGCAGTAGGACATCTCGATGTGCATGTCCATCCTGCCCCGCCGGATCAGCACCGGGTCCAGCTTCTCGACGTGGTTGGTGGTGAACACGACGATCTGCTTGCCGCCGCACGCCGACCACAGCCCGTCGATGAAGTTGAGCAGGCCGAACAGTGTGATAGCTCTGCCCAACGGGTCGTAAGGGTTCGGCAGCAGGGGCGGCTGCTGCTTAGCCCGGTCGCCGGTGAGGTTGAGGGAGCAGTCGATGTCCTAGATGACGATGATGGACTTGCTGGTGGTCTAGATGAATAGCTTGCGGAGGTCGTTGTTGCACACCATGGTGAGCTCGATGTCGTAGATGTCGTAGTTGAGGTGGATGGCCATGGCCGCGGTCATGGTGGACTTGCCGGTGCCTGGCGGGCTGTAGAGGAGGTACCCGTGCTTCCACGGCTTGCCGGTAGAAGTCCCTGCTGTTCCGGAACGCGTCAAGGTCGTCCATGATCGCCTTCTTCTTGGCCGGCTCCATGGCCAGCGTCTGGAACGTGGTTGGGTGGTCGAAGTTGACGTAGCTCCACGGTTTGCTCATGTAGCTACTGTTAAAGCATGAAAGAAATCAAGAACAGCAAGCGTCAGATCGAGCGGTCCACGATCAGATCTTCAATCCAGAAAAAAATAAAAAAAGTCTTTGAGACATGTCACGTACTCGATTGACCTATTGTTGGTATAGAGCCTGCGGCGGTGGTTGGCGAAGAGGATGCCGCAGCCTCGCCGGCGAACGTGCGGTAGGTAGTCGTCGATGACGAGCCGGCGGTGGCGCTTGTGGAACGTGAGGCGCTGGCACCAGGGTTCGTGGTGGTTGCCGTTGTTCGCGTAGGCGCCCCCCACTACCGGAGAGCCACGCTTTGTCGAGTGTACGAGTCTTTGCTGAGTGCACTATTTCGAGCACTCGGCAAAGAGCCTCTTTGCTGAGATTTACACTCGGCAAAACAAAATACTCGGCAAAGAGGCTCTTTGCCGAGTGTCGGGCACTCGGCAAAGAAAAACACTAGGCAAACAAAACATTTGCCGAGTGCTTTTCTTTGGCACTCGGAAAAATATATTTATTTTTTTTCTTTTTTGCTCTCAAACTTTTTCTGTTGTGATGTTACATTATATTTAACTACATATGCAAATTTGGCTCATTACTCGAACTGTTTGCTGTATTTAGTCAATTAATTTCATTTGATTGAATTTCTTGCGATAATTGAAATATGAACTGCAAGCCATGCGAAGAATGGAAAAAATGAATGGAAAAATGATATTCTTGTTATTGAGCCTACTTTGACACCTTATCCACGAGAGGACTAGAAAATTTCAAACATCTTGATCACGAAGCATGACGACGAACTTGTGCTCCAATTATTTTTTAATTGTATAAAAAGCAAATGTGGTTAGAAAATCATGAAACTTGTCGAGATGTCATGATACCATATGAAAAGACTATGATAAAAATTTAAAAAGGTTTCATGAAAATTTGTCAGGAACATGCTTAACACCTAATCCGCCTTCATATGAAATCATGAAACTTGTTTGGACATGTTTCATTTGTAAGCATCATATGTTACAAATTTCACGAAACCTTGTCAAATTTTTATCACAGCCTCCCCATATGATGTCATGACATCTCGACAAGTTTCATGATTTTCTAACCACATTTGTTTTTTATACAATTTAAAAACAACTGGACCGCAAAGTTTGTGTTCAAGTTTTGTGAACCTGATGTTTGAATTTTCTGGTGTGTTCGTGGATACGGTGTCAACGTGTGCTCAATAACATGAATACCATTTTTCCATTCAATTGTTTCCATTCTTTGAATGACTTGCAGTTCAAATTTCAATTATCCTTAGAAATTCAATTAAATGAAATAAATTTACTAAATATAGCGAACACTTCGAGTAATGAGTCCAAATTGCATATGTAGTTCCAAATAATGTAGGATTATAATAGAAAAAGTTTGATGATAAAAAGAAAAAATAAATATATTTTACCGAGTGGCAAAAAAAAGCACTCGGCAAAGAATGTCTTTGCCGAGTGCCAAGAAAAAGCACTCGGCAAAGAAAAGGCGGGAGCGGGTGAAATTTTGGAACCAACCGGCGGGAGGGACAGAAAAAATCTACTTTACTTATCCCACTCCCACGCATCCTCTCGTCCTCCTCCCTCTTCCCTCCTCTCTCTCTCTCTCTCTCTCTCTCTCTCTCTCTCTCTCTCTCTCTCTCTCTCGCTCTGGTCGACGGCGACGACGAGCTCCCCTGGCAGCGCGGCCCTCCCGTGGGCGCGGTCGACGGCGATGACGAGCGGGCCTGGCGGCGCGGCCCTCCCCTGGGCGCGGCGGCAGCGTGGCGCAGCCCTGCCTCCCCTAGGCGCGGCGGCGGTGGCGCGGCCCGCCCTCCCCTGGGCGCTACGGCGGCGGCCCTCCCCTGGGCGCGGCGGCGGCCCTCCCTCCCCTGGGCGCGGCCCTCCCTCCCCTGGCCGGCGGCGCGATAGCGAGCAGCGGCGGCTATTTTTTTTTTAATTTTTAAACAGGCCTTTGCCAAGTGTGGAAAAGGCACTCGGCAAGGCCTTTGCCGATTGTCCGAAATAAGGCACTCGGCAAAGAGCTCTTTGCCGACAAATTCTTTGCCGGGTGCTCTTTGCCGAGTGCAACACTCGGCAAAGATTTTGCCGAGTGTTTGCAGGCTTCGCCGAGTGTCCTGGACACTCGGTGAAGAGGGCGTATCCGGTAGTGCCCACTGCCCTGCGGCTCGACCACCACCAGCGACGACCACCACAGCATGGCGCCCCGGTACTCGTCGGCGACGTCCTGGCCGTCGCGCATGCTGATGACGAGGCCGTCGCCGTGCCTGGCGCCCTCGGCTCGGAGCTCGTGCGCGTCCTTGGAGCACGTCCCGCTCAGGTACGCCTTGACCTCCTCGTAGGTGGTGTCGGTCGAGGCCACGGGCTGCAGGGGGAGTAGCGCTCGGCGGCGGGGCACTCGTAGATGTCGATGGAGAGGTAGGGGTCGACGACGTCGAGCAGCCGGCCCGCGTGGCGGCGGAGGAATTGGTTGAAGTAGGTCTGGCACAGCCGCGGCACGTACGCCGCGAGCAGCGGCACCAGGAGGGACCACGACGAGGCGAAGTTGGCGAGCACCCACTTCCGCACCCGCGACGCCGCGCCGGGGTCCGCGGGGGCAGCCGCCATGGCTGATGGCTCGGCTGCGCGCGACGGCGAGAAGGTTTATTTCTTGCGCGCACCGGCGCGCGCGCGGGCAGGCCGTACGTGCCCGTTACGGATTGGAAGTCCCTCCCTGTCGGAGCGAGACGATTGGAAGTTCGATTTCTGTTACAATTGCGATTCTTCATCGTCAGAAAGGAAACCCCTGCATCCTCCCTGCATCTCCGGACTTCCTAGATGCCGCCGCCGCCGGTCCGCCGTACCGGCTTGCTGTCGTTGTGAATTCGTCAAAACTTTGTCTCAATTTATGTTAGGCACTTGCTTGTCTTATCACAGTTTACAGAGTATGTTCAGGTTTACTAACTTTCTAAATTTAGTTTTCTCCCCTTGTTCCTGGAGAATATTCACACTCTGTTTTCGCAGATAGTTAAAATTATCCACTTCCGAGTTCCAACCATGTATCATCCATCTGCATATACTTGAGATACTTTATAATTGGGAACTAATTTGATTTCAAACTCCAAGTTTGAAACCAGCAATTCTCTCTGTTTTGTACTAACAGTTCAACTCCCCGATAAAATTCCTTTGATCATAGATGCAGACCAAGGTGACAGACTTCATACAACATGCCACTGGTTATGAACCTTTCTATTGGTATCCAGGAGCTAGCGATCTCCAGTGTCTAGCACTGAAGGGCAATAACATGGAACTGGCACTGACTGCACACATACGCCTGATGCCTCCACTTGTGGCCGACTTTTTTTTTTTCTTTTTCCAAATGGATATTAACAGCCCAGCATGCTGAAACGGTTTGCGGCAAAAAAAAAAGTGTCAGGTCAATAAATGGATAGCTCTGACACAGACCGACCGTGTAACATATTTCAGAAACTTATTCAAACATGATCGCTGAACCATTCAAAACAAAATTATAATTCCACCCAAGAGCAAGAGCTTCCACTCTTCACAGTCCAATTTCTTCTTTTTTTGAAACGAAACACTTACATACGCATATGATCTTTGAAAAACCAACCTTCCACGTAAAAACCGGGTCCAGCAACTGGTCAGCTGAAAGGTCATTTTGCCCTCAAAAGAAAAAAAAGAAAAGAAAAGAAACCTCAAAGGTCATCATGCTACGGCACAGAAGGAGCGCAACCTCCTCTTCGATTCAACAAGCTGCACATACATAAATCTCTCGCAGTGAGTCTCCAACCAAATCGGGAAGCTCCAACGTAGCCATCTCCAATAATGCAACGATCTTCATCGACAGCTCCGTCATTATGAACTAGCTATAGTGCTTTAAATAAATAAAGATGCCCAGTGACGTGGCAGGCGACAAAAGTCAACGCCAAGGGCGAACTACGTACAAGGGTCCCTCCGTGTGATCGCGACGGCCACAAAAAGAATATCTTTGCGTTGCGTCGCCGGACACCGTCGCTTTTTTTTTCTGACGAGGCCTGACGGAGAAAAGTCCTTCGTTCCTGCACCCATTTTCTATTCGCCGTCGACGGCGACGACCGTCGCCGTCAACGGCGATGGTACTTCTTGGTGCCTCTGGATCGTGATGCGACCGGCGACCATCTCTATTTTTTTATTATATAAATAATTGCCGGCAGCCACCTTTGGCTATATGAAGAAGGCGCCGTGCCATTCCTGAACCGGTTGGTAGGTACACTTGCTATTCCTGAAGTTTTCTAATTCAGAACATATTTATATAAAAGTATAACAATATCTGTAATACGAAATAAATACATTACCGTAGCGTGTGGTGTATTTTATATTAATTAAACTAATTTGATGCTGCAGAGGTTCAGGTTGATGCTTTTTTTCTGTAAACTTAATAAAAAATCGACATGTGTTCATACTCCATCTGTGATAGAAAGTCAATGCTGAAGTCTACGGCAAGCACGTATAGTACTCACTGTACTATGGGGCCGGTTCGATCGTGTAAAAAATCTCTCTGAGCCGGAGACCGTCGCTTTCTGGAGGCCTGATCAGGTCCTTCCTGCGCCCGTTTTGTATTGGCTTCCGACGACGGCCGTCGACGTCGCCGACGACCTTTGGTGACTCGAGCGTGATGCGACCGGCAACTAACCACGCCCTTGCTTGGGCCCTGCCGTTTTGGCTCCCAGGAGAGGCGGCCGAGCCGTGCCATTGCTCTCCGTTCAGACCACAAGAAGGTGTATGTGTTCTTGACTGTGCAATCGTAGACCAGAAATCAGAAGTGACCTGTTGTTGCTTTTTTCTCTCGCGCTTTAATTGTTCAGTGCTTGCCCTCACAGCTTCAATTCTACAGTGTGTCAAGCAAATTTCTATAAGACATGATGTATTATCATAATTATCCATTGGTAGATTAGCTAAATTAGCTGATTTGCCTCGGCAGTGAGGGCCAGCTGCTTCTTGACGCGTCCCTGACGAACTGGTACAGTTGACTTCTAAGTCATCTCCATCTTAGCGAGTGTGGTTCTTGAAATCTTGGAGAGACTGTGTGGATGAATTGCCGCGCACAAAGGTGATTTGGGGAAAAACACGTCGTAGTTGGTATGAAAGAGAGAGAGAGAGAGAGAGATTGGGAGGGAAATACTGTACTCGCTTTCCACGGTGACTGAGGAGTTATACATCCCAGCAAATTAATTGTGGTCAACGTTGTTTATTTTTAATACGCAGGCGATCTGCGCATCTTTGCGGTATAGAAGGAGAACACAATTTTGCGATTCTATCTCGATTCTATCTACGATCTTACAATTAATATTAAGAAACCTAATTCTATGATTCTAGCTAGTACATAGAATCTGCGATTCTATGCCTAAAAAAAGAATCTACGTTTCTGTAATTTTTATGCTTAAGATCATATGATTGCGATTCTAATTACTACGACGACCCTTAAGATCATAAAGATTTCGGAATTATCGATTTAGAATTTGCTATTATGACGACGCTGATTGGGATTAGACGCTGGAAAGACCTTGAGGGGTTTGTGATAAAGAATAGTAAGAGGTGGCCTCAGTCCTGGTGGTGGACAAAGTTCTTTAATTTGCTCGCGCTACCATTTCTTCTCCAGCTACTTATAATCTCCTCCTGCTCGATCGCATCGGCAGGCGGCAGCGTCGCGGCCAGCCGTAGCCGCCATGGCCGAGCCCGGCAAGGTCGTCGTGCGGTGGCAGCGGTGGGCGTTCGCCAACCTGGGCTCCGTGTTCACCAACTTCGGCTCGCTGTGGCTCATCCTGGCGCCGCTGGTGTCGCTGGTGGCCACCTACGCGCCGCGCCGCCTGTTCCACACCTACTTCAACCTCTTCCTCCGCCGCCGCTCGCGCCGGATCCTCAACGTCGTCGACCCCTACGTCACCATCGACGTCTCGGAGCCCGGCTCCGACGTGCGCTACTCCCGGTACGGCCCCGTCTCCGACTGCGACAGCACCTACGAGGAGGTCAAGGCGTACCTGAGCGGCGCGTGCTGGCAGGACGACGCGCGCGAGCTCCGCGCCGAGGGAGCCAGGGAGGGCGACGGCCTCGTCATCAGCATGCGCGACGGCCAGGACGTCGCCGACGAGTTCCGGGGCGTCCCGCTCTGGTGGTCCTCCGTGGTGGAGAAGGACGTGCAGGGGCAGCGGCAGGGGAAGCGACGCTTCCAGCGCCTCACCTTCCACCTGCGCCACCGACGGCTCGTCGTCGACGAGTACCTGCCCCACGTCCGCCGCCGGGGCCGCGAGATCCTCTTCAGCAACCGCCGCCGCAGGCTCTACACCAACAGCAAGTCGCGCGACGTCTAGTACGTCATCACGAACATCTGTCGCATCCACATCAATCTTATTGATTCTTTTTTCGAGAACTTGCCTGGGATCAATCTTATTGATTTGATCGTTGAATTTTGCGTTGATCTCGATCAATTGAGCAGCAGCTACGAATACAAGTCATGGAGCTACATCGACTTCGATCACCCGACGACGTTCGACACGCTGGCCATGGAGCCGGCCAAGAAGAAGGAGATCATGGACGACCTCGACGCGTTCCGGAAGAACAGGGACTTCTACCGGCGCACCGGCAAGCCGTGGAAGCGCGGGTACCTCCTCTACGGCCCGCCGGGCACCGGCAAGTCCACCATGGTCGCCGCCATGGCCAACTACCTCGACTACGACATCTACGACGTCGAGCTCACCGTGGTGAACACCAACACCGACCTCCGCAGGCTCCTGATCGAGACCACCAGCAAGTCCATCATCGTCATCGAGGACATCGACTGCTCCCTCGACCTCACCGGCGACCGCGCCAAGCAGCGTCGGCGCCCCGGGCCGTCCACCAAGGCCGCCGCCGACGACGCGGACGACCGGCCCCGCAACGCGGTGACCCTGTCCGGCCTGCTCAACTTCATCGACGGGCTGTGGTCGGCGTGCGGCTGCGAGCGGATCGTCGTGTTCACCACCAACCACGTCGACAAGCTCGACCCGGCGCTGATCCGGCGCGGCAGGATGGACATGCACATCGAGATGTCCTACTGCGGCTTCGAGGCCTTCCGGACCCTCGCCAAGAACTACCTGGGCATCGACGAGCACGAGCTGTTCGGCTCCGTCGAGGAGGTGCTCCGGGAGGTGGAGCTCACGCCGGCCGACGTCGCCGAGTGCCTCATGACGGCCAGGCGCGCCGGCGCCGGCGAGCCTTCCCCGTGCCTCGAGATACTGGTCGACGAGCTGAAGAAGAGAGCGGAGGAGAAGGAGAAGGCGGAGGCGGAGGCCAGGGCCAAGGCTGAGGCAGAGGCGAAGGCGGCGGCAGAGGCGGAGGCGGAGGCGAACGCGGCCGAAATGGCCCGTGGCAGCCCACGGTAAGAAGAGGACGCGTAGAAAATCCGAGGATGTGTGAGAATTTTACGAATAATCCGGACCAAGGCTTTGCTAAACCTTGCTTAGGAATTTCTTACCCTCCTCCTGAGTCCTGACTCTCGATCGTTTTGGTACTGTATTTACCTGAGGTTCGCAATTAGGAACGCTGTGCGCAGGAGCCTAAACACCTGAACTGCGCTTACTTTGTATGATTTTTACACATGTCTGTATCTTTTAAAATTATGTTACAACTTACAAATCAAAATTTCGGTGTTGGCGTGTTACACTGCTGTAGTCTTTTTGCCTTTGTACAGGACTTCAGCATTTGCATCCTTCAACATTGTTTTTCCAAGTAGATCCAGTGACCATGTGGCTGGACGGGATCACCACCAGTATCCACCGTAGCTAGATCGTTGTGCTCTGTTAGTGCCGGCTCACATCAATGTTTGTACATCAGTGGTATCCTTGGTATATTTCTGAGAATGCAAGATGCGCAAATTGCAAAGGTTAGTAAAAATATAAGATCAAATGAGTGCTTGGAGTATGCTTGGTTCAGCTGGTACAAATGAGCACCTCGTGGTACTTGGATCCGATGAGCATCATTAGCATGTGGTTATGATTTGATTTTAGGCATTTTTATCTTATTGTACGTGAGAGAGAAGATGTCCTTACTAACAGTGCTATTTTGAAATAACTTAAGATAAAAGTCAAATACAATCCAAATACATGTGAATTAGAGTGAACAAGAGAAAACATATCTCCGGACCGTTTGGACGAACACGGTAGCTTCTTCCGGAAGCACCGGGTGTACTGACGAATTTTCGTAGCCGCTTGTGTTCCAGCAGCGTTGCGACAAAGTTGCATATTTTGGCACGTCCTATCTGTCCGCATGCGTGCCCAGCACCAACAGGGATTTTAGGGCCGCACAAAGCAGGAGGCAAGTGCGTTTTCCTGACGGAAATACAGCTGATGTCAGTGACAGATTGAAAATTGAGCTCTTGCTTTGTGGCCATGCGTGCCCATTGGCCCGTTCCATGTACTACGACTGGCAGCGTTACGGGGTCCAGATGCAACGCCAAAGTCGCCGTCTACTTTGTTGCCGGCGCAACCACTCCTTTTTCACCTGCTTTACTTTACAGTCACCTTATTTTGCCGAACTTAGTTTGGTCACCAAGATGGTCATGGCCTGCTATCCACAACCACAGGAGCCAGCACCATGAGGTTGCAAGCCGTACCTCCTATTGTTCTGGAATATGTTCAACTAGCAGGTAGTGGTAAAGGTGTGCGAGTTTTGTCATGTGTTGGTATTAGTTAGGAGTGTTTAGATTCAGGGACTAGTTAGGAGTGTTTAGATTCAGGGACTAGTTGCTAGTTCGGATCACATCGGATATTTGATGCCAAATAGAGGGGTTAAATATGAACTAACTATAAAACTAATTGCATAAGTTGGTGCAAAACTTTAGAAAAGTAAAAAATACGAAAATAAGACGAACTAAATAAAAGAAAATGAAAAAAGGCCGGCGGCAAGCTTTGCCTCGCCGGCGCACGCACCGACCCAGGAGTTCGACGGAGCGGCGCTAGAGCACTTTCCGGCCGGGTGGAGCTTGCCGGGACCCGCCGCGGCGCCCGGTGGATCCGCATGGAGCTCCGCGCGCTCGGGCTAAAGCTGAGGTTCCTGCGGGCTAACGCCTCCCCTGACCCACTCTGCAGCCTCCGCCCGCTACCGCTTCACTATGTTGCTGGCGCTGCGCCGCTCGTCGCGCGCGAAGTCGACACAGCTGCCTGCCCCACCGCTTCCCACTGTCGTGCGACGAGTACGCGAGATTTGGATGGAGAAAAGAGAGAGAAATAAAGGGGAAACAAAACTAGAGAGAAAGAGGGAGGACAGCAAATCATCGGCCCGCAGAAACTTTTTGTGCAGTTTCCAGAAAGCTAAAAACTCAGAAAAGCTGAGTTTATATGGAAAATTGAAAAGCTCAGGGTTGAGGTTAGCCTAGAAAGTTAAAAACATCATCTATAAGGTATTATTAGCTTTTTCAGAAAAAAAAGGCAGCCCCAGCTTTTCAGAAAAGCTCCAAAAGTTGCAGCTCAAACAATGCGTAATGCTGCTGCTCGTAGCACAGGTGCACCTGTGCTCTACCCAAGCAAAAGATGCACCAAACATAGTTCTAAGTTGCTGTTGAAATAGTCCAATAGTAATTGTGGAGAGAGCTCAACCAACTTCAACATTATCCTTGAACAAGATATCTAATTTACTTGCTCGATTTCCAAACATCTATATTTACTTGGGGATTCTACATTACTTTAGGAACCTTAAACCAAGGTATCTCCAACCATGTTTGTCTATTGTAGATCATTTTGCCATGACATTCTTAATTTTCAATGGAAAATTGTTAAACATGTGCGATGGTACATCATCTATATAATGTCACATTGATTTCCTTGCAAAATAGTATTCTAACCAAAAACTAGGAGTTCAAAAGGTGATTGCCCTTATTAATTTTGTTTACACCGTTCTGTTTCTTGTGATAAGATTTTTAAAACAAGACTATTCTTAATGATATATTACTGAAATATTTTTATTTGTTCTAGAATAATTTCTTTTATCGAAACATTTTGTCTTTCCTCAAAACATTTTATTTATTTTATCATATCATTTTCTATTTTTATGGAATGCTTTTATTTCTTGTTTGGAATATTTTTTAATTTTTATCCTTAGAATATTTTTATTTGTTACAAAACAACTTTTTTAGGGTGGAATACTTTGTGAAGAAATTGTTCAAGCTTCACCATCAAATCAAATTGTTTCAATTAAAAAGCTATCAAATATATTTAAATATGGTCTTATTTTGAAGATCTCGTCATGACAAATATAATGGTACGATCAAAGTTTAATTTAAAAGTGTGATTTATGAGATATTTTTCAAGTGTAGTTTGCACAAGCTAATCATACTACTACTTGGGGCCTGTTTATTTCCTACCCTCTAAACTTTAGACCCATCACATCAAAGAGAATCTTGCTATTTAGAAATGTTAAATAAAATCTGTTTATAAAACTTTTTGCACAGCTAGGTGCTAATTCGCGAGACAAATTTAATGAGCCTAATTAATCCATAATTTGCCACAGTGATGCTACAGTAATCATCCGCTAATCATGGACTAATATACCTCATTAGATTCGTCTCGCGAATTAGCCCTGGGGTTCTGCAATTAGTTTTGTAATTAGATTTTATTTAATACTTCTAAATGATAAGATTCTCTTTGATGTGACCCCTCTAAACTTTAGGCCCCAGGAAACGAACACACCCTTATTCTCGGTCCGAAACCTTAAGAAGTACATGGAGTACTAAAGGTCGTTCTTGATGGTTTCGCAGTCTAAGGAAAGCTGGTCGTAGTGCATCAGGGCAAGTACATATTGGAGCTATCTAATAAGCGTACGCAATTGTAAGATGATTGAATAGACAACCTCTACAATAGATTATTATTTTTGTTATCTCGTAGTAGTAACATATCTTTAAGTTGGGGAATGAAAAAAAGAAACATCATAAATAGAATGATAAAATCAACTTGTATTATATAACGGTGAATAAGCGGTCTCATAGTCCGTAGTTTTAGCATATGAGACGGTTATTTCGCAATATGAGTGTCATTGCATGAGACAACCTATGAGACCGTTGACGTGCAGCAATGTACTTGCCCTAGGCGGTCTCATGCAATGACACTCATGTTGAGACGACTGAACATACAACCGCTATAATAGGTTGTTGCTTTTGTTATCTCGTAGTAGTACCATATCCCTTATTTTGTGGAATAAAAAAAGAATATTGTAAGTAGTATGACAACAACTCGTACAATGGTGAGTAAGCGGTCTCATAAACCTTACTTTTAGCCTATGAGGTGGTTGTTTCGCGAAGGCAACCACCTTGTTCTCTCTCATCTCCGTCTGTCCTCCACATTATCGAAGTTCTACGTGGATCTTGATGAGACAACCTATAACACCGCTGACACGTAGCAATGTACTCACCCTCAACAAGTTATGATGTGCCACATTTTTGTTATTGTCTCTTCAATTCTCAAAAATAAACGGATCCGTGTCAAACTCCATATACTACCAAAAGTACGACCGTATGTAACTACTAGTTCAAAACATCTATCGTATCCTTGTATGACTGTATTTTGTATGCCCTTGTCATCATATAACTGGAGACAGTAAGTTCTGATTTTTATATACATTGACGAACTTGAAGTTTCGTTGCGAAAAGGAGAGGCAACGCCGGCCACCGACGACGGCGGCAAGATGATGCTGGTGAGGCGGTGGGTGGCCGCCAACCTTGGCTCGTCGGCGTGGCTCCTCCTGGCGCCGGCGGCCCCGCTGGCCGCGGCGTGGCTGCCGCACCGGGGCCCCAAGATGCTCCTGGACTTCCACCTCCGGCCGCTCATCCGGCGGCTGCTCCCGTTCCTGGACCCGTACGTGACCATCGACATCTCCGGCAAGCCCGACTACTCCATGGACCGGATCAAGTCCAGCGACGCCTACGAGGAGGTGAAGGCGTACCTGAGCCCCGCGTGCGCGCGCGACGCGCTCGAGCTCGACGCCGACGGCGCCCCCGAGGGCGACGGCTTCGTGCTCAGCCCCCGCGAGGGGCAGGAGGTGTCCGACGAGTTCAAGGGCGCCACCGTGAGGTGGGCGTCGGTGCGACACGGCAGCGGCAGCCAGAGCCGCTGCCTCCGCCTCACGTTCCACTGGCGCCACCGGGACCTCGTCGTCGGCGAGTACCTGCCGCACGTCCGCCGGCGCGGCCGCGACGCCATGTTCGGGAACCGCCGCCGGAGGCTCTACACCAACAAGAAGAACATCGATTAGTAAGCTCCTAATATCTTTACAAATCTGACCTTATGGACTTCTACGATGATTTGATTGCTCCTCCAATGGATATGAACTGACGATGCCGATTGGCATGCCTGCGAGCAGTTCTAGCAAGGTGTGGAGCTACATTGACTTCGAGCACCCGACGACCTTCGACACCCTCGCCATGCACCCGGAGAAGAAGCGCAAGATCATGGACGACCTCGACGACTTCCGCAGCAGCAGGGAGTACTACCGGCGCATCGGGAAGGCGTGGAAGAGAGGGTACCTCCTCTACGGGCCGCCTGGCACCGGCAAGTCCAGCATGATCGCCGCCATGTCCAACTACCTCAACTACGACATCTACGACATCGAGCTCACCATGGTGCCAACCAACAACGATCTCCGGAAGCTCTTCATCGAGACCAAGGGGAAGTCCATCATCGTCATCGAGGACATCGACTGCTCCCTCGACCTCACCGGCCACCGCAGCGGCGGCAGCAGCGCCGCCGCCGGTGCGGCCAACCCCCTGGCGCAGCTCGCCAGCGCGAAGCGCAAGAGAACCAGCGAGATGACGCTGTCGGGCCTGCTCAACTTCATCGACGGCATCTGGTCGGCGCACAGCGGCGAACGCATCATCGTGTTCACCACCAACCACGCCGAGCGGCTGGACCCGGCGCTGGTTCGGCGCGGGCGCATGGACATGCGCGTCGAGATGTCCTACTGCTGCTTCGAGGCCTTCCAGACCCTCGCCAAGAACTACCTCGGCGTGGACGCGCACCCGCTGTTCGGCGCCGTCGAGGAGCTGCTGCGGGCGGTGGAGATCACTCCGGCCGACGTCGCCGAGTGCCTGATGATGTCCAGGCGCACCGAACGCGGCGCCGACGTCTGCCTCCGGCGCCTGATCGATGAACTCAAGAAGAGGGCCCAGGAGAAGGAGGAGATCGACATGAAAAGGGCTGAGAAGGAAGCGGCTGCTTCTGCAGCTGCAGGTGCTGATGCGAAGGAGGCAAAAGGCGGTGGGGAAGACATGGTCAAAGGACGGAGGATGGTTGACCCGAGAACCATCCGCAGGCTCAGGAAGGCGACCGAGGAAGGAGACGACAAGGTGGCGACGAAGCCAAATGGCAACGACGCCATGGCTGCTGATGCCGGAGCTATCGAGCTCAGTGATGATGATAGCTCCAGCGATCACGGTGACAAGGCGAAACTGGACGTGGATGCACAGGCAGAGGCAGTGGGAGATGGTGCGGAAGTCAATGGAGATCCTAGTGATGCAGGGGACGATGACATGGACGACTATGACGACGACATGGATGACTCCGACGACGACGACGACCTGGACGACTACGACGACGAGGAGGACGATTATGATGAAGATGAGGCTATATTTGATGACTAATAATATCGAGCGATTGATGATATCAATCTCTGAGAAAGTTGTTTTTTTCTCACGATTGCTCTCCAAGCCATATATTAACTAATTTTTATTTAAGATGCTAGATGTCTTTTTAGTTTTCTTTGAATGAGATTGAGTTTAAATAAAATTCAAGTGCCGATGATGGGTGCACGGGCACGGCATTGAAGTTTTAGTCTGAGGGGAAGAAGGATCACGATGGTCTGATTTGGTCCAACTGTCCAAGCAGGAGTGCCAGGACGTTGTTCATGCAGGGGCACATCTTCTGCAGCAACAAAATGTCCATGTCAGGGTTGCAGTTTCCTGCCTACGTGTTTAGTTTGGACACGTATATGTGAACAATACAACCTTCAATATTTCAATCTTCAATCAGCATCAACCGTCAATTGTAGATCATTTTGCCATGACATTCTTAATTTACAATGGAAAATTGTTAAACATATGCGATGGTACATCATCTATATAATGTCACATTGATTTCCTTGCAAAATAGTATTCTAACCAAAAACTAGGAGTTCAAAAGATGATTGCCCTCATTAATTTTTGTTTTCACCGTTCTGTTTCTTATGATAAGATTTTTAAAGCTAGACTATTCTTAATGATATATTACTGAAATATTTTTATTTGTTCTAGAATAATTTCTTTTTTCGAAACATTTTGTCTTTTCTCAAAACATTTTATTTATTTTATCATATCATTTTCTATTTTTATGGAATGCTTTTATTTCTTGTTTGGAACATTTTTTAATTTTTATTCTTAGAATATTTTTATTTGTTACAAAACAACTTTTTTAGGGTGGAATACTTTGTGAAGAAATTGTTCAAGCTTCACCATCAAATCAAATTGTTTCAATTAAAAAGCTATCAAATATATTTAAATGTGGTCTTATTTTGAAGATCTCGTCATGGAAAATATAATGGTACATCAAAGTTTAATTTAAAAGTGTGATTTATGAGATATTTTCCAAGTGTAGATTGCACAAGCTAATCATACTACTACTTATTCTCGGTCCGAAACCTTAAGAACTACATGGAGTACTAAGTGTTGTTCTTGATGGTTTCGCAGTCTAAGGAAAGCTGGTCGTAGTGCATCAGGGCAAGTACATATTGGAGGTATCTAATAAGCGTACGTTATTGTATGATGATTGAATAGACAACCTCTACAATAGATTATCATTTTTGTTATCTCGTAGTAGTAACATATCTTTAAGTTGGGGAATGAAAAAAAGAAACATCATAGGTAGAATGATAAAATCAACTTGTATAACGGTGAGTAAGCGGTCTCATAGTCCGTAGTTTTAGCTTATGAGACGGTTATTTTGCAAGATGAGTGTCATTACATGAGACAATCTATGAGACCGTTGACGTGCAGCAATATACTTGCCCTAGGCGGTCTCATGCAATAACACTCATGTTGAGATGACTGAATAGACAACCGCTATAATAGGTTGTTGCTTTTGTTGTCTCATAGTAGTACCATATCCCTTATTTTGTGGAATAAAAAAAGAATATTGTAAGTAGTATGACAACAACTCGTACAATGGTGAGTAAGCGGTCTCATAAACCTTACTTTTAGCCTATGAGGTGGTTGTTTCGCGAAGCAACCACCTCGTTCTCTCTCATCTCTGTCTGTCCTCCACATTATCGAAATTCTACATGGATCTTAACAAGACAACCTATAGGACCGCTGACACGTAGCAATGTACTCGCCCTCAACAAGTTATGATGTGCCACATTTTTGTTATTGTCTCTTCAATTCTTAAAAATAAACGGATCCGTGTCAAACTCCATATACTACCAAAAGTACGACCGTATGTAACTACTAGTTCAAAACATCTATCGTATCCTTGTATGACTGTATTTTGTATGCCCTTGTCATCATATAACTGGAGACAGTAAGTTCTGATTTTTATATACATTGACGAACTTGAAGTTGCGTTGCGAAAAGGAGAGGCAACGCCGGCCACCGACGACGGCGGCAAGATGATGCTGGTGAGGCGGTGGGTGGCCGCCAACCTTGGCTCGTCGGCGTGGCTCCTCCTGGCGCCGGCGGCGCCGCTGGCCGCGGCGTGGCTGCCGCACCGGGGCCCCAAGATGCTCCTGGACTTCCACCTCCGGCCGCTCATCCGGCGGCTGCTCCCGTTCCTGGACCCGTACGTGACCATCGACATCTCCGGCAAGCCCGACTACTCCATGGACCGGATCAAGTCCAGCGACGCCTACGAGGAGGTGAAGGCGTACCTGAGCCCCGCGTGCGCGCGCGACGCGCTCGAGCTCGACTGCCTACGTGTTTAGTTTGGACACATATATGTGAACAATACAACCTTCAATATTTCAATCTTCAATCAGCACCAACTGCTAAATCATATTCTAAAAGAAAAGTCCATTTTCCAACTCTGAACTATCACGATCGTCTGATTTTCAACCTGAAACTACAAAACCAGACATTTGGCACCAGCGAATTATCGAAACCGTACAAATTACCCCCAAGCCAAAACCAACACGGTTTTGTCCACATCACCCGTCCGTCCGACGTGGCGATACTTGCCTAGTCAGCATGAGCGCTCCTCCCTGGCACTCCTCGCTCGCCTTTGCGCCGCTTGCTGTTGTCGCCTGCGCCGCCTGCCGCCGCCGCCGCCGAGTCCTCTCCGGTGCTCCCGCTTGCCCTCGTGCTCCGCCTCGGCCTGCCCTCCTCCCGGCGCGCCCGCTCTTGCCGGCCCGCCTTCCCCCGCCACTGCTCGCAAGCTCCTCCACTCATCCGACGGCGTTGTAGAGCGTGCATGGCCCCGACCTCCACCGCGGCATCTCGGCCGCTCCGCACTGCAAGCACCGCCTCGCCCTCTTCACCGGCCTCTCCATCGCTGGCGCTAGGGACTCGGATGCCTTGCCTCCTCCGTCAGATTCGTGGGCGCCGACGCTGTTGGGGCTGGGCTCTTTGCCTCCTCCGACGCGGGGACAGGAAGCTCGAAGGTCCACCAAGAGCACGGCTGGCGCAGAGGCATGGGAGGCTACACGCCTCGCGCGGGACCGTGGCATCAAGGCAAGAGATTGCGACTGGCAAAGGTAGCTCCGCCACTGCGAGGAGGTGCAGCGGGCACAGCGCCGCCGCGGCGGCCGACGCCGAGTGCTAGCTCCACCTCCCCCCAACCCCACCAGCCCGCCACGTCTCTCGCCAGCCCGCTGCATTTGAAGAGGCCGACGAAGAGGGCGAGGCGGTGCCTGCAGTGCGGAGCGGCTAAGATGCCGTGGTGGAGGTCGGGGCTGGGCATGCTCTGCCACGCCGCCATATGAGCGGAGGAGCCTGTGCGCGATGGTGGGGGAAGGCAGGGATGGGAGGAGCGGGCGCGCCGGGGAGGGGGCCAGGCCAAGGCGGAGCGCGAGGGCGAGTGGGAGTGCCGGGGAGGATGCGGCGGCGGTAGACGCAGGCGGCAATGGGCGGCGCGAGAAGCGCTGCGCCGGGGAGTAGCGTTCGTGCTGACTGGGCAAGTATCGCCATGTCGGGTGTCGGATGGGTGACGTGGACCAAAACTGGGGTGGTTTCGGCTCGGGGGGTAATTTGTATGGTTTCGATAGTTCGCTGGTGTAGTATATCTAGTTTTATAGTTTCGGGTTGAAAATCGGACGACCATGATAATTAGGGTTGGAAAACTGACCTTTTCATATTCTAAAATCCAAACCTCGCAGTAAAGTGTAGAACCGCTCCTCTGTGGTTGGTTACTGACAGTCGAATGCTGGCTTTGGATGGCAGATGATGCGTGATACTGCTGCTCCTGGTTGGTTACTTACCATTGATGTTATAGAAATTGCTAAAATGACCATGTGCCTAATTATAAATTCATGACTTTCACGGGTGAAGTTGTAAAGACTGTAAAAATAAGATCCCATTTATGAAATCACAATTACAGGACAATCTTTTGGCATTCCATCGTCGCAAGTTATTCAGCCACATCCAAGATCCCGTTTGCGCGCGCGCAAATCAACCTGATCAGAGTTCAGAAGTAGTTCAGAGTTCAGACATGAGATGGAGCCGGCACTTGCGCAGCATCAATAGCAGCTTGGTATTGGGCACCGGCTGAAGCGAGCCATCTCTGGAAACCCTCGCGAACGTTCACGCCGTAGTCGTCGCGGTCCTGGAAGGTCTCGCGGTCGTCGTTCATGTTCCCGAAAGCTGTCAAGAACAGCTCCATCTTCCAGTCCTCCATGTCTGGGAGGTCCGTGTACTTTCTGACGAACCCACGGATCTCCTGTTCCAAGAGAGATCGAACTAAACATATCAGCATTTGATTGGATTGGAAAAGCTATCGATCGATCAGTAGAAATACAAGAAGAGAGCGAGCGAGCGAGCGAGCGAGCGAGAGAGAGAGAGAGAGAGAGAGAGAGAGAGTCGGTGCATACGTACACTGGATTTGAACAAGCCGATGTCGTGCGAGTACCTCGCCGGCAGACCGGCCATCTCCCTGGCGCGGTAGTCCTCCCGCACCGCCCGCAGCATGTCCTCCTCCGGCGGCAGCGCCGCCCTGCCGGCCAGAACCCTCGCGATCCACCTTGCCTGCGCCACCAGGAACCACGGCACGAAGACCCGCATCGGGACGCCGACGAACGACAGCGACGGCGCAAGCGACGGCGGGAAGGTGTGCTCGAACAGCGGGGCCACGCGGTTGTCCTTCACGGTGACCGCTCCCCCCGTGTCGAGGAACGGGAACGAGTACACGTACCCGGTGCAGTAGACGACGGCGTCGGCGGCGACGCACGAGCCGTCGGCGAACGCCACCCGGCCGTCGGCGCACAGGCGGGCCACGTGCGGGTGCAGGTGCAGGTTGGCGTGCTTGGCGAGCAGCTTGGACACCGCCGGCGTCGTGGCGAGCTCCATGGACTTGGCGGCGAGGTGGACCTCCCTGGCGACGCCGAGGAGGTCCAGCGCGATGTCCAGGCCGCTGTCCCCGCAGCCGACAATCACCACCACCTGCGCTCCGCCGCCGGAGACGGATAATGGTCAGGTTGTCGCGGTGGCCAAGTAAGCAGAGTACAACTGGCTCGACGCGGCTTGCTCTGTAGTCTGTACCTCGTCGCGGTAGGGGTCCGGCACCCGATACGAGTGGCTGTGCAGCTGCCGCCGCCGCCACACCTCCATTCCTTCGATGCTCGGCAGCCTTGGCTGCGAGTAATGGCCGTTGGCCACGACCACGGCGTCGAACACCTCCTCCGTGGGCGACCCCTCCTCGCCGCCGTCAGGCCCCACGTGTACAGACCTCACCTGCCATTTCACGTCCGAGCAGGTGCCGCCGCCGCGAGCTTCACGTGGCGGCGGCGGCGGTGGCGCCATGGCAACGCGCACGACCCTGGTGTTGAGCCTGATGGCGTCGGCGAGCCCGAACGCGGCGCAGAAGTCCCTGAGGTAGCAGCGCATCTCGCGGTGGCCCGGGAAGCGGCGCGCGTCGCGGCCGGGCCTGGGCACGAACTGGAAGTCGGAGAAGCCCATGCACTCGCGCGGGCTGAGCAGCCGCACCGACGCGTACATGCTGCCGTGCACCCGCACCGGCGCCCTGGCCCCGAGCGGGTCGTCGCCGTCGGCCCGCGGGTCGTACACCCACTGCCCGCCGACGTCGCCGCCCTGCTCCATGACCGTCACGGCATGGCCCTCCCGGCGCAGCTCCCGCGCCGCCGCCAGCCCTGACATGCCCGCTCCGACGACGCAGACCTTCTTGGTGGACTCGGGTGCCCCGTCGCTCGCCATGGCGGTGGATCCAGGCATGCCGTAGGTCCGAAGCAGGCTTATTCTGTCGCCCACGCGCAGACCAAGAATGCATGGTGTAGTGTGATTAATATGGTAATGTAGTGACGTGTCATACTTAATTAGGTGTGCTCATGATCATGTATTCATGTCATGATGCTCTAGTGATTTGCTAGGTGCACTTTTGTTGTTTGACAGGAATATATGATATCCCCAACCCACCAGCGGATAAAAGAAACATATCACACAAATCATCGGTTGTCTCAACCACTATTGCACATTTGCACTCTAACGCTCAGAAGGTAGGTGAAGTGCCCATGCCACCCTCATTCTCTTGTCAAATGTGGAAATAATGCTATGTAGCCTCCTGTTCTCTCTTTTTTAGTGAAAAGGTAAGAAAGAAAAGAATTGGGAAAGTGAGTTGGAAGTGATTTAAAGAGTAAAATGCACATAGTGCCATCTGGTCCCGAAACTTCTAAAATGCATATTCAGATGCTTAAACTTGCTAATCGTGTCACGTAAGATCCAAATCACCATTTTTTAAGTTAAATTAGAAGTGTTTCTATTGCTATGGAGCTTATATGTGGACCCAAAATTTTTTCCTAAATTTTTGTGCGCAAATTTTATATAAACTTTGTCATACAAGTTTCATTTTTTAAAATTTTATATACAAATATTTCGCATTTGAAAATACTTATACATGTAAATTTGTTATGCTTTTTTCTGTATAAATTTTATATATAATTTTGTATTTGAACAAGTTATATAACTTCCAATTTAACTTAAGCATCTATGATTTGAATCTCACATGGCATGGTTAGCAAGTTTAAGAATTTATGACACCATAACAAGAATCGACGGTGCATTTCACTGTTATTTAAAGAGTACCGTACGGTACTACGGTACAGTGACTTGTAGTTGGAGAATATTAGACAAGGGCCGCTAAAGTGACTTGTGTTTGCAATCAGGCAGAGTTCGAGTGTACACGAGTGAGCTGCTCACAGGAAATAGAAAAGAGATATGCTAGGCATCCTAAACTGGAGCTGAAGTTTAAAAAGCCAGTTCTCCGAGACAGTAGGCGAATGAAAATGGAGCTCTTAATCAAGCAGCTATAGGGTGGGGGCGCCCAAGCATAGGAAAGATGGTCACGGCATCGGTGCGGAGGCTATTAGAAGTTACACATACGACTAGCAGTTAAGGTGTTACATAATTATATTTTTTTAAAATCATATATTTAAAATAAAATCCGACTGCACGACTTTGTTCCTTGCGATGAAATCTTCAAAACGAGATCACACTTTGATGATTTTTTGGTACATGTTTTGAACAATTTTTTGAAGATGGAATAATTATTCCAACAATATAAAAAAATATTCCGCCTTGTGTGATGGTTTGACTGCCAGTCACACGTTTAATTTCTAATATTTTGGATCCGTGCCGCATCAGATGATCTTTGGGGAGAATTATCAAGAACCAACTTTGAATTGGCTGTGATCCAATCCACAAAATTCGGCGCACGAATTCTTGTGGCCTAGCTTCCTGCGACTCTTCCGTGGTCATCTATGGTGGGCTGGGTCGGAAATAATCTAGGTCGCACGAGCGCGATCTGGAGGTTATCCGTCACAACAAACGGAATACTTTTTTATTATATTGGAACAATTGTTCTAGCTTTATAGCAAAATTGTTCTGCATTTAAAAAATTCCATAAAAAAGTTATCCAAATATTTTCAAGTATGATGTTTTGAAGATTTCGTCGTAAGAAATATAGTGATAAGGTCAGATTTTTATTTAGATATACAGTTTGAAAAATATAACTTTTTTATATTCTTTTGGTTTCTTCTTAGCCACGTGCCGGCCCATTCTTACCTTTGTGATATCTTACTGCTAGTCACACATACGACTACTTAACAACCTCCGTCTAGGCTGGTTGTATCACGTGGTCGCTTCCCGGTCGTCGGTGCGGCGTCTCCGAGGGTGGCGGCGGTGCAAGAGCCTCGCCGTCACGGTCATGGAGCAGCACGGCTACTCGGCGGCCAGTGGCTGTACGATCCGAGGGCAGACGGCGACGACCCGCTTGAGACAAGGATACGGATCGGATTCTGATAACCTTGCCTGCGAGTCTGCGGCTGATCAGTGCGAAAGGCTACTATAATTGGCGCATGCTATCCACGAGCGTCCCCTGCAGAAGAACATCATTGAGATTTTGATTGGTGAAGTTGTTGTAGGGCCCAAGATATCAGATGTCAGATCAGAGACGAGTGTCTGGCCAGAAATGGATGCCTTCCTTGAGGTTGACGACAACCACGTTGGCGAAAAAAAGGTTGACAACAACCAGTAGAGACCAACGGGTTGATCCTTCACATGGCCGCAGCGTAACGCTGATAAAAATGTCAGAGCTGATCGCAATTCCAGATCGCATGCGTGAATCAATCTTGTCTCGATGGATATGGCTACGCACAGGCTCGTGAAGGTGTGCGTCGTCGGCGCGGGCATGTCGGGGCTGGCGGCGGCGCGCGAGCTGCGGCGCGAGGGCCTCGCCGTCACGGTCATGGAGCAGCGCGGCGACGTCGGCGGGCAGTGGCTGTACGACCCGAGGGCCGACGACGGCGACCCGCTGGGAGCCGCGGCGCCGGTGAAGGTGCACAGCAGCGTGCACGCGTCGGTGCGGCTCATCAGCCCGCGCGAGTGCATGGGCTTCTCCGACTTCCAGTTCGTGCCCAGGCCCGGCCGCGACGCGCGCCGCTTCCCGGGCCACCGCGAGGTGCTCCGCTATACCTCAGGGACTTCTGCGCCGCGTTCAGGCTAGCGGACGCCGTCAGGCTCAACACCAGGGTCGTGCGCGTCGCCATGGCGCCGCGGGAGGCTGGCGGCGGCGGCGGTCCTGGCTGCTCGGACGTGAAATGGCTGGTGAGATCTGTACGCCTCGATCCGGACGGCGGCGAGGAGGGGTCGCCCACGGAGGAGGTGTTCGACGCCGTGGTCGTGGCCAACGGCCATTACTCGCAGCCAAGGCTGCCGAGCATCGAAGGAATGGAGGTGTGGCCGCGGCGGCAGCTGCACAGCCACTCGTACCGGGTGCCGGACCCCTTCAGCGGCGAGGCGGTGGTGGTGGTTGGCTGCGGGGAGAGCGGCCTGGACATCGCGACGGAGCTCTGCGGCGTCGCCAAGGAGGTTCACCTCGTGGCCAAGTCCGTGGAGGATGCCACGACGCCGTCGCCGATGATGTCGAAGTTGCTTGCCAACCACGCCGGCATCCGACTGCACCCGCCGGTGGACCGCCTGCGCGAGGACGGGACGGTGGCGTTCGCCGACGGCTCCGTCGCCGTCGCCGACACCGTCATCTACTGCACCGGGTACACCTACTCGATCCCGTTCCTGGACACGGCGGGGCTCGTCACCGTGGACGGCAGCCGCGTCGGCCCACTGTACGAGCACACCTTCCCGCCGTCGCTCGCGCCATCGCTGTCGTTCATCGGCGTGCCGATGCGGGTCTTCGCGCCGTGGTTCTTCGAGGCGCAGGCGAGGTGGGTCGCGCTGGCGCTGTCCGGCAGGGCAGCGCAGCCGCCGGAGGAGGAGATGCTGCGGGCGGTGCTGGAGGACTACCACACGCACGCCATCCCCGCCGTCGACCGCAATGTACTGCTCTCCACGCCGACGCAAGCACTGACGGCGACTCACCGTCGTCCTCTGCTGCTCGCACAGCCCGTAGCTGCTGACACGACCTGCCCGTCTCTTTGGTCAGGAGGTCTTCCAGTTCGTCTACCGGCACTCGGACCTCCCGCGCATGGAGGAATGGAAGCTGGAGCTGTTCCTGACCGGCATCATGAACGCGATGGACGACCGCGTGGCCTTCCGCGACCGCGACGACGACGACTACAGCCAGAGCGTCCGCGAGGGCCTGCGGAGGTGGCGCCGCGTGGCTGGCGCTCAGTACGAGGCAGCCCTTGCCGCTGCTGCTTCCGGTGATCGCGCTCGTGCTGATGCTGACGCAGCGCCGGTGCACGAGCCGCCATTGCTGCCGGCTCCGTGTCAGGTCTCACAACTCTGAACCGATCAGCAACAGCAGGTAACACGGCATGGCATGGCACGATGGCGCACAGAAACATTCCTGGTGTGCCAATGCTTCGTGCCGTGAAAGTTGTCCCACCTGATTGGCTGATTCCAAAAAAAAAACTGTGATTGGGCTTTTTGTTTCAAAATAAAAGGTGTGTGAATAATTAGTTGAACAGAAATTGTGTGGGTTTCAAACCATATATTTTTTTTACCCAACATTTTATTTATCAGCTACTGGGTCAGTTAGGTACTGGAGAACCTATCTTAGAATCAAAAGGCTATTTTTGGGTCAAATTTAAATTAGGTAATGTCAAATTTTTCGAATTTCTAGAGCTGAGCATGTCAGTGTCCCTGGTTTATTCAATCATCCCTCAAAAATGTTTTGCTGTCAGCCTTTTCATTTTGATCGTCGTACCAAGTGATAAAACAGGAGATGAATTTGAAAAACACAAATGCATAAAAGGTCTAGTAATCAACATTTTGTCTTTGCATGCCTAAAGATATAAAACCTAGTACTACATCCATTCTAAAATATAACAACTTTTAGACTTGGTCAAAGTCAAATATTTTTTATCTTTAACCAATAATATCTCTAAAAATAATTACTTTTAAATAGAGAAGGTTACACGTTATGATAGCTGGCTTGATTATGAATAAATTAATATTATTTTTATGTTGTCAATCTTTATAATATTTGTACCATCTATGGTTATTTATGGTCAAAGTTTGAAAGTTTTAACTTGGGAAAATTTAAAAATAGCTATATTCTGGAACAGAGAGAGTATATTAATAATTTAAAACAGAAGCGATTTCATAAACACGAGGCTTAAAATATTAATCATTTTTGTTTGTGTTGAGTACCTTATAATGAAACTAGTAATGATGTCCTCATGACTGTTTTTTACTTAATTTTTAACTGATTCTTGTTTTCAGTTTTTCTTTATTACTTTTCAGCGATTTGTTATTCATTTTTCAATCGATTTAGTTTTTCTTTTCTAGTAACGATGTTTGCTGGCGTGGCACATTATAACTGGACGAAAAAGTTGTTAAAAACGACTCGAACAAAAGCCGGTGGTTAACGGCTAGCTCAGACCAATACTCATCAGTGGGCAGTGAATTCACGAAATTCAGCCCACGTTCCTCTTGTGGCCCAGCTGCTCGTCGAAAGTCCAACAGAAAAAACTGGGCTGGGTAGTTCCGTCCCGTGTGACTCGTGGGCCTTGCTATCTAGTTTGTAGTCGTGGACCGAATGCTCTGGTGGGCTGGGTTGTCACGGTCTCCGGGAGCATGGGGGTGGGTGGCATGGCGGCGGCTGCTGGTCGAAGGCAGGTCGGTTGAGCCGCCGCCTGATTCTGATTGCGATTTTCGTGGCTGCAAGATTGATCCAGGACAAGTTGTTTTCGTCTTCCTTTTGACACCTGACCTTGTCACACATCTCGAGACATTATTAATGACGGCAACAAGACAACAAGGATGGAAAAGTGCTGACTAGACAATCATGTAGCTGAGTTTATTTTTGAGTGGTTTCGAGTCAGCTAAAGACTAAAGACTAAGGGTCTATTCGTTCCTCGAGACTAAACTTTAATCCCATCGGATATTTGGATACCAACTAAAAGAATTAAATATAATCTAATTATAAAACCAATTGCATAAATAGAAGCTAATTCGTGAGACGAATGTATTAAACCTAATTAGTTTATGATTTGATCATGCTGTGCTGACAATGTAGAAACATTCACTCGACAAAAAATATAGTTAGTATAATTTTCAGAAGATCCCAATAACATTAGCTAAGATCATATAGAAAAAGAGCACGTACTCGATCAATAAGTCAATATCCACTTCTATAGCTCTAGCAACTAGCAATAGCTAGCGATGCAAGCACTCATCCTCGAGTGGTAGCCAAGAATCGGTCAGCATCATCCGCCTACTCGTCGTCGCCATCGGCCTCTTCGGCGGCCGCCGCCTCCTTCGCCTTTCCTCTGGCCTTCTTCGCCGCCAGCGCCTCCTCCTTGGCCTTCTTCGCGAGCGCCTTCTCCTTGGCCTTCTGGAGCGCCTCCACCAGCGCGGCGAGGCACGAGTCGGCATCCTCGCCGGGGCCCTTGGGCGTCAGGTTCTCGGCGACGTCGGCGGGGGTCATGTCCGCCTCCCTGAGCAGCGACGCCACGGCGTCGAACAGCGGGTGGGCGTCCACGTCGAGGTAGACCCTGGCGAGGAACCGGAAGGACTCGAAGCAGCAGTAGGACATCTCGATGTGCTTGTCCATGCGGCCGCGCCGGATCAGCGCCGGGTCCAGCTTCTCGACATGGTTGGTGGTGAACACGATGATGCGCTCGCCGCCGCACGCCGACCAGAGGCCGTCGATGAAGTTGAGCACGCCGGAGAGGGTCACCTTGCTGGCGCTCTTGTCCTCCTTCTCCTCCTCCTTGCTGGCCGCCTCCGCCCCGTCCTTCTTGTCGCCGCCGTCCTTGCTCTCGCCGTCGCCCTCCGCCGACTCCTTCTTCTTCTTGCGCTTGCCGGTGAGGTCGAGGGAGCAGTCGATGTCCTCGATGACGATGATGGACTTGCTGGTGGTCTCGATGAAGAGCTTGCGGAGGTCGGTGTTGGTGCGCACGGAGGTGAGCTCGATGTCGTATACGTCGTAGTCGAGGTAGTTGGCCATGGCGGCGATCATGGTGGACTTGCCGGTGCCGGGCGGGCCGTAGAGGAGGTAGCCGCGCTTCCACGCCTTGCCGACGCGGGCGTAGTAGTCCTTGCCGCCGCGGAACGCGTCGAGGTCGTCCATGATCTCCTTCTTCTTGGCCGGGTCCATGGCCAACGTCGCGAACGTCTTGGGGTGCTCGAACACCACGTGGCTCCACGAGCTGCCGCCGGACCAGAAGCTGGCGCAGGATGATCAGTCACATCACAAGAGGAGCTAGCAGACAGATCGAGGAGCTGGTGGTGAGCCACTAACCCGTCGGAGTCCCAGCTGTCGCCGGAGATGTTGGTGAAGAGCTTGCGCTGGCGGTTCTTGACCATGACGGCGCGGCCCTCGCGGCGGACGTGGGGGAGGTACTCGCCGAGGATGAGATCGCGGTCGCGCTCGAGGAAGCAGAGGCGGTAGAACCTCCGCTCGGCGCGGGAGGCGCGGCCCCAGAAGTAGGAAGGCCCGCCGGCGTCCTCGCGCGGCTGCGCCGTGTAGGCGAGCCACCAGACGGTGGCGCCCCGGAACTCGTCGGCGACCTCCTCGTTGTCGCCCATGCTGAGGACCAGGCGGTCGGGGTCCCTGTCGGGCTCGGCCTTGAGGTGGCGCACCCCGCCGCGGGCCTCCCGCGTGGCGCGCTGCAGGTACGCCTGGGCCTCCTTGTACGCGTCGCTCCGGCGCATGCGGCCGCCGTCGTACTCGGCGATGGTGACGGTGAGGTAGGGGTCGAGGGCGGCGGCGAGGCGGCGCGAGAGCCGGCGGGAGTGCCGGCCGAAGAAGTGCTGCAGCTGGAGGCCCTGCAGGCCCTGCCACAGCATCGTCCACACCACGGCCAGGAGGCTCAGCACGATGCCGGAGTTGACGCCGCTCCACAGCGACGACGAGGCCTCCATTGCTGCCTCCCTTTCTCTCTTTCTCTCAGATGCTGTGAGCTCACGCAGCGCTCATGGCTGTGGTGGTGAGAAGGGCTCTGGTGTTTATATATATAGAGCAGAGAGAGCAAGAGAGGCTTCGTCTCCTCGTGGGAGAGAAACTGCTGGGAAGCTTGGAATAGTAGCAATGCGAGCTGCTGCCAATAATCCTTGCCATTTGCTGAATTTTTTTTCTGAAACAATATGTATGTGCTCACTTTAAGCCAATGAAATCTCTTTTTTTTTGTTTGATTTATGATGGGACATTGGCAGTTGGGAGCATGCATATATTTTACGGAAAAGTTAAGTGAAAGAAAAATTGGATGAACATTCCCATGAGATTGGATGTTCAGACCAATGTTGTTTTGCACTTGAATGGTGTTGCCTGCAGAGTCTGCAATGCACTTCCGATCCCCGCGTGCGTGACGGCCTAACCTGACGCTGAGTCACACAAGGCTCAAAATGTGATACCTAACTTAATAAGTTGTCGACCCTTTTGCTCATAGAAAAGGTGCATCGCTAGTGAAAAATCCTCCGGGCATTACAATGTTTGCAAAATCTTCAAAATGCACATTTAGAAGTATTCAAAATTTTGAATTTTGCATTCTTCAGAATGCATATTTAAATTTATTCAAAACTTTTGAAATGGTTCTCGGTTACATGAGGTTATAGTTTATATTGAAACAAAATTCCGAGCCCTGGTTATTAGGTCCGATTAGACGAGTTGTTAATTCGAATTTGCAACTTTTAGGTCGCAGAAATGGGTTCGAATTTTTCTTAAAACATAATTAGCATGGATGCGACTTCTACATATGCTTTCTGATGAATTTTAACAAGAAACTTCTACAGTTAGGGCATTGTTTCCCTGAGATGTTCAGTTCTTAAAATGCCACCCCTTTGCACGCGTACCTAATGTTTGCCATTGTTTCTCCCTATTTTGATCGTCGACATCTAATTAAACCAAGTCACTAGGCGCTCACACTCATGTGGCATTGCTTCTGTTACATAGTGAAACAAATTAGGCTCACTGGACGTGGCAATTTTCTGTTATAAAATGTATTATTTTTGAACTTTTAGCCAAAAGCAATTGGGAAATGTGGCTCAATTGGTCCGTCTTATGTGGGACATTCAGGGGTGGCAAAGCCATGGATTCTTGTCTCTTACTGCGTCAAAATAATACATTTTACATGCCGATTTGGTGCTCATGCTTTAGAAGCTTCAGGTTCTAAAGGTAATCATAAACTAGTTGATACAAATTTGAAAGAAAAAGGATGCAAAACGAGACTTTACACGTTCAACCTTTTTTTCCCTGAGCTGATAGTTACTAAGAGCATTTTCAGCAATAGTTTCTACTCAAAGCCCTTGCTTTCTTGAGCTGTCCCAACTTTCTGGGGCTTTGAATTTTGCTATTAACTACAACAATAGCCCCTACTTTACAGCTCCTACTTTCGTGATAATAGTAGGGCCCACATGTCATAGGCTATATCTTTTTCTCCTTTTATTTTCTTGCTTTCTATTTCTCCTATCCGCTTCCTCTCTTCTCTCTCTCTCTCCCGCATCGCTCTTTCTCCGCCACACTAACCCAGTGCTCGATACCTACCTCGCTTCTCCCTACTCCGTGTCGTGGCTCAGACTCCCCTCGCTTTCGACCTTGCTCACGCGCCGCATCTCCGGAGGCTGCTTCCAGCGATGGAATCGGAGGCGAGAAGGACGGCCCGAGCTCCCCACCATGCTAGAGCTCCGGGCGGTGACGGGCGGTGGGGAGCCTAAGCTCTAGCTCCTGCACGACAGCCCGCGTGGCGGTACTGCTGGCCCGGCCCGCGGCGGCGGCGTGGAGGAGCAGGGGCAGCGCTGCGGGCCTCGACCCGCTCCTTCTCCCTCGCCCCGGCTCTGCATCTGTTGCGGAAGATCGAGAGGAAAGCGGCGAGCTTGCGGCCCGAGCTCGAACCAGGAGCGGTGGATCCCAGGCTCGGTGCGACGAATCTTGAGCTCGAGGCCACGACGGTAGAGCTCGAGGCCACGGCGGTTCCAGGCGGCACACAAGCTCCCCCCGGCGGTTAGCAGATTCGGCTTGGCAGCAATGGTTCGGTGGCGGGGCTGGTCCAGCGGCGGCGCTGGTCCGATGGCGGATTCGGCTCAGCGTTGGTCTGGTGGCAGCAGATTTCGAGGCGGCGCTCGGGGCTGCGGTACAGCCGAGTAGGGGCCTCCTCAGGGATCCGTGGGAGATGGGGCTGGGATGGGGGATTTGGATGCCTCCCTACTCTAGGGACCCGAGTAGGGGCCTTGCTGGAGTGGTTTTTTTTTGCCCCCGGCCCCTACTTTTTGAGCAGGGACTGAAGTAGGGGTCTTGCTCGAGATGCTCTGAGTGGTGTCAGTCAGAGGCGATACCATGTTAATTCTGCCTGTTGTATAGAAAAAATAAATTCCCCATTAACTAAGCTTAAAATTATCATATAATCCTGAGAAGTTATATAAGTCCATGGAGTAGTGTACCATGGTCAATTTGGAACGGGCTTCGCCCTGTCAGTGGCACTCTGATATTAGAGTACAATGGAACTTGATTGCCAATAAACTAAGAAGATAAGAGCTGATCTGATCTTGACCTAGTGGAGACAAAAAGCTAAGGTCAGTGAGACAAGAATATCAAAACAGATCCAATGGACGAAAGCAACGTGTACTTGTTCTCTTCATGAACCTTATTACTAAAAGTACTGGTTGTTCTTTAAAAAGGGAAAGATGATTAAGCTAGGCTCGATGATTTTTGTGATTTTTCCAAGAATGGTGAAGGCACCAGACTTCGTGCCAAAGAAACCCCATTCCCAACTAGAAATTCTCCTGGTAGATCAGCATTACTAATAACTGATCAATTAATCGAGTCGATATAATGTGCACAATAATGCTCTTGATCTACCTTTGCAGCACAAATGCGAATTTATTAAAACCCCTACTGGATCATGATTATGATTAATTGCACATTTCAACACCTGAAAAAAATCTCAAAGCTTTTGAGAAAGAAAAGAAAATAAGAGTGGCACGATGTTTCACTATCTCCCTCTCGCTCGTGCCCACACGCACAAGCACGCACGTTCTGACTCTACTGGCGCGTTGGAAAGCGCATTGAGATCAGCTCAATGAGATCGAAAAGACAAAAGGGTGGCGTGGAAAGGTGATGCAGATGATCTTTTTCTTGGCTGGTCTCAGAAAAATAATGAAAACAGAACCTTTACCTTGGCAGCTAAGATTGTTATTGCTTATTCAGAATGGGTTCAGCCGACCAAACGCAGAGGCCGAGACACGCACCAGTGAATCAGAAAGTAGAATGGAGCTGATGTGGACGCCAAGGAAAAGTGGCTTAAACTTTTAGAAATAATGTACTCCCTCCGTTTAGAAAAAAGAAAAATACAAATTTCGTTTGCCGAGAAGTCAGATAATCTTAAATTTGATCAAGTTTATACATAAAATTGCTAACATTTATGTTACAAAGATAAGTACTATTAGATTAATCATATAATATATTTTTATACTTAAACTTATTTGAAGATATAAATATTAATACTATTTTGTATAAATTTGGTTAAATTTGAAGTTGTTTGACTCTTCGAAAAGCGAGAGTTGCATTCTTTTTAGGCAGACACGTTACTGCAGAAGCAAACTAACTTATACATCTCTAATTAATTAGGTTTATTTGCCATAAGAGCATAGGATGTAAACGGTTTGGTTTGCGCTCCAATTAATACATAGAGCGTGCACTTTGTTATGCGCAATAGCGGCCAATTAGATTGAGCAACCGTGCGTGGCTTAGATGACACGGATCCCATGCACCAAACTGATTTTAAGGGGACAAAGTTTTGGATGTGACAGTTGCATTTCTTTTAGGATGGAACGGATGGGCATCATGCAATATGTGTTTTTGTCTTCGTATGCCTTCGTTTTCCCTTCGTGTGCCAGGTGGAAGACAAACGGTCAACAGGAGTCGCCGTCGCGTGGCTAGCTATAGAGGTCTCATATATGCAAAAGACAAAAAGATGGTGCGGAAAATGGCGGTGCTTCGAGCTGTTAGCTTAACTTCTTCCACGCGGACAAGATTAGTTGGTTGAGATGTCGTCATTATTTGTCAGAGCGTAATTAAGCTGTGATTATTCGACTTGGGGTTGGGTCATCATCATCGGACCCGTTGAGTTGAGACATGTGAATGAATGGAGTATTCAACTGATGGGGCTGGGGCTGGGGCTGATCATCGGAGAACGACACGCACGGCGGCACAACCATGTATGCATGGATCGAAGAGTGAGTGAGGCGCCACGTGTATTTGTGACCACATGATCTATCTGAACCGTTCATCTCGTCTATATGAGATACCATCCGACCGTTGCTTTTCTCATCTGCCCATAATTTTTTCACGCATCTCCAACCGTTGATTTTGAAATGGATAGCTATAATAGACCATGTGGCTACAAGTGCGCGTGAAAAGTCCATATTCGTGAGACGACCAACTTTTTTTTCCGGTCAAATATATATTTATTTCAGGAGGCCTGGGCCGGACGGGACAAAAAGCTAGGTGGCGCGTGCCCAAAGGTGACGGGGACCGGCCTCTCAATTGCCTTGGCAACCAAGCAGATTGATTAGATTTGGGATGGATCGGATGCCATTCGACAGAGACACGAGGATCGAGGAGGGGGTTCAGAGTTTCAGACTGATAGGCCGATAGGGACGTGAGTATGTTACACGATCTGCTGGGCGACACCGGCTGCGGTGTACACCGACAGGTTCAGCGAGCTCTGCACATCTGAACGTATGCTCCAGCTTGCAGCAGGTTAGTTTCTACGGATCGGCGCCCGGTTTATTTTGGCATTGTCATTTACTTGATAATTTAACAAACTTAATTTTGCAAGGCAAGCTAGCCTAATTTAAGCTCTCTGCCAAAGGATAGATCGATCTGGATGATGTTGGATCCAGTTGATGCTGATCTAGTTGTCGTCTCTTCTCTCTGAAGACACAGACTTTTATTTGGTTAGCCATCCGAAATCGCTGTTGGACAGTTCACCGGCTGCAAAAAAGAGGACTCCGTCACCCGGACCACTGTCCCCTCTGTGACCAAGAAGAAGAAACAGTACAACACATCCTCACATCTTGTATTTGCCACACAATTCTGGTATGCCGTCCTGCAATCTTTGAATCTGGTCGAATTCGTCCCTAACTGAGGAACTATCTCTTTGGATGATTGGTGGTTGAAAGCTTGGAGGAAACTACCAAAAGAGCATAAAAAAGGGTTTAATTCACTGGTTATGCTGGGAGCTTGGATCATTTGGAAACACAGCAATGCTTGTGTCTTTGATGGATCAGCTCCTTGTCTCCAAGTTGTCCTGCAAGCTGGCAAGCTGCAGGTGCTAAGGGGCTTAGGGCCCTCGGTGCAGGCCGGATAGATTAGCCGCACCATTAGGGTGTTGTGTGGTCAGGTGCTACCTTTTTTTTAATAGTCTTTTTATGTGTTTTGCTCTACCGTCACCCATTCTGGCCCAAGGTGGATGATTGGTTATTATAATTGGCTAAATTTCTCTTCTTAACACAAAGATACATAGCTCTTCTGCGTGTTGGAGGAAAAAAAGACTACTTCAAGGAAGAAACAAAGCCGCCTGCAGCTTAAAGCAACAACTCCACTTCTCAGGAATACGAATAGCTTGGAGAAGATGAACGACGAGCACTTGCGGTCTCTTGACCCATCTATCTATCTAATATGCAATTATGCATGGCTGTAATCGCATTGGTCGATCCATAAGTGACCTAATAAGTGGTTGGTGAATAAAATAAACTTGATGTGGATGTGAAACCTCTGTTTTCAGGATTACTTGTGGAAAAATTTCCAAGTCCTTCAAGATATGTCTGAACTCTAATGTTCAGAGTTCAATTTCTTCCAAATTCATATATGTTCCTTCCAAAAACCTAAAGAAAAGCTTGTAGCAAATACTCTAATCTACATAGTGGCAGTGATGTGCATCAATAATTCGTATATTTGGGCATTTAAAAATTTTGTTGAAAATTGATGAATTTCAAATGAACTCTAAACTTGGGCGTTTGCCTGTGTTTGACCATGCCATTCAACAAATTCATGCGCCAGATCACCAAAAATTGAATATGAACTTCTTAGCCCTACCAATCCTCTAATATCACGCTGAAGCTATAGGTGCAGACCTCGCCACTAGGAACTTTGCCAACAGCGAGAATCCACCAGCAAGGGCGGATCTAGCAGCCCCCGCCCCCCCCCCCCCCCCCCCCCAAGCCTGGAAACTCCATTGGAGCATGAGGTGGGGGAGAAGAAAGGAAGATAAAGAAGAAAGAGAGGAAAAGGATATGAATGTAGAGGAGAAAGAGAAGAGCTCCCTAGCACCCAAGGCTGCATCCACCACTGGTGAAATATCGCGAACCCACGGCCTTGATGGAGACAATTGTAGCCTTGATCCTGGGTCAGTGTGTCAGTTATCCAGAGGGAGAGATGGTAGGGTACATCTTGGTAAGAAAAGGTCTTAGCCGGGCTTTTCAAGTACATGTTTATAGAAAAACGGTTCAAATCACGGTGAGCTTGGAAAATGCATAGGAGATAGTAGATGCATATAAACTATATATTATATGTTTTTTAGATATCCTATAGAGAATAAATTTAATCATATCCTAGTTTCTCAAAGGGTTCGATCAACCAAATTCTAATCACAATTTAGTGGCAGCTCCAATATTTAGGCCGTTTGGAAGGGTTTCTCCCAAAACAGTTTCACTAGTGAAGCCAAGCCGGTGAAAAAAAAACTGACTCCACCCGACTTCTAGTTCAATTTAGCATGGATTTACAAAACACTTCACACTATAATATCTTGATTTGCGTAAAATAGATGAAACTAAAGCTGAAATAAACTCTGCCAAAAAGACGCTGGTCACCTGATTTAGGGTGCCGCTGGACGTGGCTGTGACGCCAGCGCCACCTTCGTTGGCCCACAACCTGTCACCAACCTATGCTGCAGGCTGGGCCGGCTAATGAGCACTAAGAAGAAGCGGACCTTGCTGTAGTTTTCCCTCTGCCGACTCCTGGTTTTGAGGTGAAAGTACCCATGGTGGATCCAAGGCCCAGCCCACCCTGGGCACCGGCCCGGGCTCAAGGCGGAGGACACCCGCATGCACTGTTTCAGCTTAGGAAAGAAAATGCCATGACACAGTGTTACGTGTTGCCATGCTCAACCGATTTTCTACGTGCGCCCAGGCTCAACCAATTTTCTGGATCCGCCACTAAAAGTACCTCGATAGTGTTGGCATCTCCCTCCAGCTCATATGGACCCTGGATCTCTGATGGGCAATGGTGCGCTCTAGGGAGGCTAGGCCAAGAGAAGCAGCCTGCACTGTTTGCAGCCTCTCCACTGTGTTCGCAATCAGTCACAGCCGAGTCTACCTTCCACTCACTTGGGCACCAACGTCCAATGCCGTTCGTGGAAGGTGCTGGTCAGCGTTATCTTTACAAGTGCTGCCACGAAACTGGCTACGAAAGGTAGCTTTCGACTAACACTTCCATCTAGCATCGATCGTAGATTAATGACCG
The DNA here is from genome assembly GCF_002211085.1 of Panicum hallii. Lineage (NCBI taxonomy): Eukaryota > Viridiplantae > Streptophyta > Magnoliopsida > Poales > Poaceae > Panicum > Panicum hallii. Next base: position 4,639,576 of record NC_038043.1, on the reverse strand, counting down.
TGGAAAAGCGATCGTAGAGCCCAGATGGAAGGGATGAATTTTACAACTCATGCTGAACCACCGTCCGGCCACGCGACATTATTACTTGGGGCACCACCAAAAGAGAAACATATCCCCCGTCTATCCTAAAAGCCCTCAAAATTGTGGCGTGAGATTTACATGTTATTGCCACGATCAGCTGTTAACGTCTAAGGCCACCAGAAGCTATGTTCAACCTCCGCACCTCCAGATTCTAAAACCCAGGCGGCGAATCAGTAGAAGTCCAGCACCCCAGATACGGTGATGGGAGGCTCGATCGGCACCCGCGTCGCTTTTCCTTCCGAGGCCAGCTGCGGCAGCATGTTGGCCTCCTTCGGCGTGACGCCCGGAGCCGTCCACAGGGTGGCGTGTGGCCACTCGTTCCTGGACTTGATCTGCTCGCCGTTCACGGCACCGAGCTGCGCCTCCAGAGCGGCCATCGTGTCCGTGTAGTACAAGGCGTTGAACGACACGGGGACCTCCTGGTGCTGGTAGACACCATAGCTCGCGACTGCAGCCACGCCGTGGCCTCGTTTGTGGGCGAGGGTGACGTGAGCCTTGGTTAGGCTGTCCACCAGTTTTGTCTCGTTGAGGAAAGTGTTGACCGCAGTGTCCTTCTCTGACACCTGCCACAGTAGTGCAATGTACGGATGGATTCCAACAAGCATGTAAGCCTGAGTTCTTAACCGGAAACTTGAAGCTACCTTAAGGCAGGGCAATAGAGCATACTGTTCTTACCTTACGGAGAAGGCCCACTATATCAGCTGGGGTTAATCTAACAGCAGCAAAGATGATATTGCCAAACTTCCGCTTCCCAGTATCAGGTGTTTTGAGATCACCTTTTGCAACAGCCTTTAACTGTTCCAGTACTTCTTTCACAGCAGACTCAAACGGAACCTACAAAATAGTTTAGTAACATTAGCGAGAACTGAATCACCATTATATGCGGCAAAGTTGTATCCTTAAAGCAAGAAGTCCTTTGTGGTTTTAGTACGAAGGATTGGGATTAGTGTATAGCAAACCATATTATAGCACATCACATGGATATTTCAAAATGTTCATTTGTAGCTACTGACAGATTCTGATAAAATAATACCTTAGCATTTAAAAATAGTGCCTCCATTCCCAAACATCATATGAAGTACTTTAAGGTGTAGGTTTGATTGAAACAACAGTGTTTCTAAAACACCTAATAATCCTTGTTGATAGTCTCATATATATGAAATAAAAGGCATTCAGAAATGGCGCCTAGTAATTTATACAGTAGCTCTAGACTAGCAATAGGCCCCACAGGTTCAAACATTACGTCTATAACATTCAACAACCATTATGATTCCTGAACAGAATATGGATGATGATTGATGTATATACGAAACAGTTACCTGAATGGAATTGAGGTAATCAGCATTCCCAAACAAGGTCACACGCAACCTTTGCTCCCACTGCGCCCATTCTTTAGCATATGAACCTTTTGATGGCTCCGCTCTGATTTGACATTGTTTTGTAAAAAGTGAGCCAGTATATATAGACATGTAAATTTTGAAATGGTTTTGTCCAAATTATCAGACGAAGTGACACTATAAATTAGATCATCTGTTTCAAGATGTGTTTTGTACAGCAAGTTTGATTACTATTTATTCAATAGGTGCTGTGGTACAAAGGCAATTTTGGTCCTACACAACTTATTGTGATATTTCTTGTCTGTACAATGTGCTCAAATAAGGCTCAGGGTTATATATCAAAAGGCTAACAGCTTCATACCTTCCATGCCTGTTCTGATGCAATTTGAACAAGCTAATCCCCTCATCAAGCACAGTTTTCACAGTATCAGGCAGTGGAGCTCTGAGAAAAACAGAAGATCAAGTTGCTAGCTTAGAGTTAAGTCACCACATCATGATTTTCTTTTTCTTGCACACGATATGAAAGTCTGTCTTTTCTTGAAAAATAAGTGTATGGAACACCTCCCTGAAAATTTTCCCTAATTGCATAGCTCAATCTGGGATCCAGGGTATTTCTGGAAAAAAAAGGGAATGAAACAATTCAAGAAAATCTCCAACCTGTCTGGCTTCAAGAGAGGCATCTTAACCAGGGAGCCAAATCGCTCATACAGTTCATTTTCAAATTCTCTTCGACTCTGGAATTGAGAGTATGGGTGATTTGGTGAATTCAAGGAGCTGGAAACAGGCTTACATGACATGTACATACCTTGCCATGATATAGGTGATAAAACATTAGCAAAACATAACCCGCGTTGGGCGATGCCTTGTCCAGATTTCCCTTTCAAATTAAAGATTAACAAAATGTTAGGCATTTCACAATGTATGTATGAGTGACAGTTACATATTTGCAAGAGTGGACTACACACCGGATGATTGACCCGCTGGAGAACACGATACATGAAAACAGCAAGAGCATCAAGAGAAAAAGGATTTGAATCAGTGCCTGCGAAATCAAGAAACCAGAACAAAAGTTACAAAACATGATCAACATAATGATGCAATAAAACACGGGCCAAAGTCAGCAATTTTCCGCTAGAATCTGGCAATATGCAAAATCTCCTTGGATTAAACCTAAGGCCCTACTGTAGTCTGCAAAAATAGATCTTTATACAATACACTCTCAAATAAGTTCATCACTCAAGCCCATAATAAATGTAATCTGGAAGCTCCAGATTATAGTATAGTTGTCATTTAACTTCTGTTATAAATTCAAAGTGCAGCCCCCAACTTTCAGATGACAAAGGAGTTACTGGTAGGGATGCAAGTGAGTACCTAATGGTGTTTTATGGGTGAACTAAATAATTACGATAGCATGCCATCCTAGTTCATTTCTCCTCCTAAATTAATTACGCACAATGCCAACCTAGTTCATTTTATCAAGTTTTTGGGTCGACCCAATGACCCAAAATAAATATAACTTGCATCCCTAGTTACTGGTGAAGTAATAGAAAATAGGAAAAAGCCCATTTTACTCCCCTCAACAATTCACTTTGTCCACTTAACCCCCTAAACAAAATTTAGGCTCAAGCTACTACCCCAAACTATTTCAATTAGTCCAATCTACCCCCTAATGAGATTTCTCTTTTTTATTAATCCACTTACAAGTGGAATTTGAACTTTAAATTTTGCAATGTAACTTATAATATGATGCCCTATGCTAGAAAAATACATTATGATTTTTTTCATGAATATTTTTCATGCAGAACTGTATTTTTGTGATAAATTTCGTGTTAAATGTTTCCAAATTATGAAAATAACCATGAAAAATTTTTAATGTATTTTTTAACATATGACATCATGTTCTCTATCCACTCACAAAATTTGAACTTAAAATTCAATTCGTACGCGGAGAAACAAAAAAGAGAAATATCATTAGAGGGTAGATTAGACTAATTGGAATTGTTGGGGGAGTAAATTGAGCCTAAATTTTGCTCAGGGGGTTAAGCGGACAAAGTGAACTGTTGAAGGGAATAAAATGGACTTTCTGATAAATCATGAAGCACATTTACCTTCAGAGTCTGGAACCACAGGAACAGCGGCTGCCTTTGTGGACCCACACATGTCCTCAATCTGGAAAACATGATTTATCAGTTCTAACTCTATCTTCTAATATAAAATCAAACTAGTCTTAAAACAGACTTGTTTGCTATCAATATTATAATGTCACTCTTGCCTGCCTCCACACTTCTTCATTTGGTGCATTTTTGTCAGCAAGGGTTATTCTAGCTGGTTTCTTTTTTCGCTCATCCGCAACCTTTTGCCAGTATTTTCCTGTAATCACAGTTAACAAAATAGTTGAATAATATGTAATAACTATAAAAGCCTAACAAATTTTTTGTGATAAGTTGAATATAATCGCAGAACCTAAAACCAGGAAGAAATTTTACAGAACAGGCATACATTTATAATGGAATTTATGGAGCAACCTGCCAAACAAAATTGATACTGAAGCTAAGCTAATAGGAATGCCATATATTATCACTTAATTGGTCACTTTTTTTTTTGGCAAATTGCCTCTCTAGCATGTTCCCACCATAATAATAAGTACTTGAATGTGACTGGATCATCAACCACATAGGATTGAGGTGAGCCTACAGCTAGTGAGATATGCATAGTAATGTTCTCTGCATCCTTAGCCTAATTCAGAGTCATGTTCTGTAATTTAGCCAGTCCGGCACCTCTTCTATAAAGGCAGCCAAAATCTACGTTAAGGAATCAAGCAAATAATATAAGATAGTAAAGGGCTTTTCCCAACAAAACCGATTTGACCAGATCCTCTAGCATGGGAGAAACCTGGTGATTAGAGGGCAATCTGCCCTTATCAATTTCCGCTGGTTTCCTCAGCATATCATAGACTTGTTTCAATAGAAAAGGTTTTCCTTGAGAGAAGAGTGTTTTGAACCTTTTTCTCTCCTTTTGCTTTGCAGGCAAAAAGAAAGCCTACCCCCGTGTATTCACACATATCATTGGAACCATACTTGACTCGTTTGCAATCCTATTTTTGTGCCAGAAGTGAAGTTTTGAGGGTATTTTGCCACTCAAAATGTTCAGTTCTCCAAACCAGAACTTTGTGTTAGAACGGAAGGACTCTGACAGTTCTTCTCTTACAGATATATAATTGGAAAAGTTAAGTTTATACCAAATGTCGAGATATATGAATGACAAGTTGATGACTAGGCACCAGCATAATGAACAGATGTTCACGAAGATTAAAAAAAAAATCTTATCAAGGCTCTCAGCTGATACAGTAGAACAAGATGCTCAAGACAATATCTTGGCAGGAACAAAGCATATATCGGTAAGCTCATAATCATTGTGCACAATAGGATGGTCCTAAAGAAGGCACAAAAGCAGGGCTGAATTAGTTCGATGTTTCCTACAAAAATTAAATTACACCCACATAATGGACATTTCATTCTGTGTTCAGGTTAACTAAGAACAGCACTGTCCATCACTACTCATTGAAGCCATGTTCTACTCCAGTAAACAAAGTAACCATATAACATAAATAATGTTGAAAATACTCCATACCTTTAATAAGATCTCCCATCAAACTATGAAGAGGACGATTATCACCAAGGCCACCAGGTGTGTTTAATATTTCCTTACACAGAGCAGACTTTGCACAACCAGGTATACCTGAAAGGAAAATACAAAATCAGCATCAAGGTCTGACAAATTTTTAATATAAAATAATACTGTTTGATAGGAGTTAGAATTCGACAAATTTTTAATATAAAATAATACTGTTTGATAGGAGTTAGAATTGTTTCATGTATGAACAAGATGGAAGATTGGTAACAAAACTATCAATAAAAATACTATACCAACATTGTTTTTGTCAATTACTTAGTTTATCTGATCCACAGGCTATAGGCTTCATAGGCATAACCTATCAAGCAAACCCAAAACCTACCCTAAGACCTAGAATTAGTTAAGATCAACACATGGTTCGACCAGAGTGGCACATCAGTAACCAAGCTGAAAGTCAAAGTTTGATACCCACAAACCAGTGGGATAACATAACTTTTTTCATCATTTTCAATCCGGATCAGTGTAAATAAGTTCTCAGTTATTCTAATGATGAGAAAAACTCAAAAGTTGTTAAGCATATGGCAGCAGTTAATTTACCTGGAAAGAAGACAATAAGGCCCTCTGTTTTGGGAACCACATCAACAGACGTTGACACAGGACTAGAAGGTGCTGCCCCATGTTCTACCCGAAGATCACCCTCTTCATCTCTCTCTGCATCTAGTATGGCCAAGAAATTTTCTGTCTGCACTAGGTTTCCAGCAGCCCCAATCAAAGCTTGGTTTGAAGGGCTGCGTTTAGCGTATTGTTCGAGGAAAGGCTCTGCTTCACTAAGATATGTTGAGGAAGAGAGTGGCTTGTTCCCATACTTCCTTCTAATGTAGACAGCCCTGCCATGGGTAATGTAATCAAATTAAATTAAGGAACATACGTGGTTCTGTAAGAGAACGAAGGTGGTAATAATATACCATTCGTCCAACATTTTGCTAAGCTCTTTCTGTTTGCTTGGTGATGTACCCCAATTCTTCATTTGCCTAACAACACATATGGGAGCATTACATCAGAGATGGCATAGTTTTCTATTTAATAAAGTAGCACAGAAGACCAGCTATAGTAGTTCACAATTTACAACTCAAATTAATTAACAATTTATATGCCTAAAATCTCCAAGAATTACTTCTATTATCACAGCAGAATCAAATTCAATTATAGTAGTACGAAACTCGCAACACAAATTTTACAACTACAAGAATAAAATTTTCGCATCAAATTATTGTGTGATGAAGAAAAGAACTTGAATACCAGAAAAGGCTATATCCTGCATTTGCATGGCTGGATACACTTGAAAGATATTAGCATTGCCCATTAACACGTCATTAAACAATGCATAGGTCTAGAGGGAGCATTAGCACTGTGTTTCTCATTACATAATTTGGAGACATCTTAACTAAAGCAGTAGTACCTGAAAGTAGCAAAATAAATATGTTTTCATTTCATTTCTTCATTAATACCCAATCTGTTGCAGAAAATATGACTGAAACTTAAAAACATGCATGCATAACATACCTTAAGTAATAAGTTCTATAAGCTGACGGTCCATCTTTGAAAAGGGTAGAAAGACCATTGCGAATTAAGAATGTCCGTAACTGTCAAATAGCCAAATAAGATAATTGTTAGAGGATTAAGCATACAACAAAGTTTTGGTTCTAGTCCTCTTCAACGTTCAAAAAATAAAATAACTTCAAAGGGAAAGGAAGTACATACAGAAAAACCATAAGTATATTAGAAGGCAATGACAGGAATAGTGCAACCATGTACACAACCATAAGAGTAGCAGTAACATTTCAAAACTTAATTTAGAAGCACACCAAAATAAAATTGAGCAATCCGACATAACCATAACCATTAAAGCTGGTAGTGGTACCTCAAGAAGTGACCAATAACACCAAAAAGAAAGCTGAAAACATTGATGAAGACGTACCTTATATGTCAAAAATTTTAGCTTAACCATTAGATTGGAATCCTCATCAGCCAGACCATCCACAGCTGAAGAATTTGAATCCAAGGCACCACTGATATTTTTCAGTAAAGCATCACCATCTTTGGCAAGTTCAGCTGCCTTCTTATTCGTCGCCTTGAACAGGTTTACATCAACAAAGAAACCTAACCATGGAATACATGTCAGTGGAAGGCACCGTAGTTCATATCTGAATCACAATTGGCTCAGCTTACCTCTATATAGAGGCCACAACCCTTGGTTTTTCCTAAAAATAGCAGCATACACTGAGTTCATAAATGAGATATCAAGGTAAAACACAAGGCTGACTTCACAAACCTCACCTCATCTCTTGCTGATAACGTCTAAAAACAGAATCATTATAAACATGTATAACCATCTTGTAATACAAGTTGTCATTTGAGAGAGAATCAATTTTTTGGTAATTCCAGTAACATTTGAAAGCTGCTGAGAAGTGCCTCTGCTTCATCAAGCGAATCATCTCCTGCAACAGTCAACAAAATAAATTATTTCATATCTGTATAGGTATTGGTGCATTGTTGTAGCAACTTTATTTATAAGGAAACCATGTCCACTACAGTTGAGAAATATCTATCCTTTATCAAGAACCAATATAGCTACTAACCTGTAGTTTCTTAGTTGCGTAGTCTGTAGGATGTGCTTGCAAAAATTTAGTGACAACTGATCTATCAGCATTTCGTGACTGAGCATCAAGTCCACTATTTCCAAACCAATCTGAATGGTCTGGACACATTGAAGCTCCAACATTATCCAGAAGTGCTTTAATTTGCTGCTCATGCATAATTACAAAGATGCTATAGCAAGGTTGCACAACATGAAGAACATATCATAGAGCAACAAATACCACTTGACAATATTAATACCTGCTTTTCATCTGACCTATTAGCAGCACATATTTCTCGTAAACTTGGTCCTAAATCTGAATCAACTGCACAAGAAAAGAAAATCTGAATGAATGGTAAAAGGTGAAGTAATTACAAGCTCATAACTGAAATGTGTCGTAAGTTATTCTTAGAAGTTAGAACAAACCCAAATGCATCCAAAAGTTTTCCTCAAATTATTCCACCTAAACCAAAACTTCTTGTTTCTTGTAAAGCTCACATAATCCACTCCAACAATGAGTTTAATCATACAGAATTCTAGTTCAGCAGCTTACCACCGTCTAACGGAGGCTGCGGAAAGTTTCTCAAAACTTCTTCCATTTGCACTGAACTTTCACGAATCACAATACGGGCAACGAGACCTTCAAGGATCTCACCCTGCACCTTTACATGATCTTTTGACCCTACAACAAAATTAACTTAGTGTGAGTTCCAAACTTCCCACCAAGGATTGATTTAAACGTCAGCATGATGGCAATCAGTCGATCAACAGTCAAGAAACTCTTACCTGGTACTGATATATCAGCTATTTCATCAAGGGCTTTGCAAACAGGTGTTGCAGTTCCTTCTTCACATAATGCATCGTAAGCAGCAAAGAATGAAGAGGCCGATTTCCTAGTAAAAGATGCAAACAGAAAGCATAATAATATTATGATCAGAATCAGCAGTGAACACATAACAGTTGCAAGTGTGCTCCTGAAATTACATGCAAAATTGTGCCTGCAGGGTGCAGGCCATCGGATGGATGAATGCAAGAACGAAAAAAAATTATTCAATAACAAGCTAACAGCTGAACAAATTTTTAGCAATATAAACATGACAAAGCAACTTAAGACTAATCTATACTCCTTGACAATGCAAATACACTAATTGATAGCGCAGAGAAAAAAATATGCTTGCATCAGCATAGACTATCAGTCAACGCAGTGATCCAATGTGACAAAAAAAATGTAAAAGATAATTTTGGCAAAGGGTCAGTAGAGAGCAAAAAAAAGAAAAAAAAAAGCAGGCATCAGCATAGGTTATCAGACAATGTGATAAGCCATTATGACAAGCATTGAACAAAAGATAATTTTGGCAGAGGGGATGCATAGCAATGAAAGTTACCAAAAAGACCACAACTGTGGAAAAGATGAAAGTAGATTCCACAATCAACAATTGTATTACTAGAAGATATTATGTCCATCTCTAAACAACATATACAAGGTTGTTACCATTTCACACTCTATTTTTAAAAAGGATGTAAATGTATCTCACATAGTCACATGAAACAAAGCAGCCCAATTCTTTGTGAGCATAAAGTTATCGATGGACACCTTGTCGAAAATAGCCAGACATGGTTCGTAGGTAGGCGCCATTTCCGACAAAATGCAATAACCTCTGGAGTAGAATAGAATTTTGGCTTGCCACGGCCCAATTCTGTTACAGCTGTAACCACAGCTGCATAGCGCCGAAAACAAATTGAATAAATATAAGCATATCAATAATGGTGAGAGTAATGAAACTATAGCAAAGTAAGGTACGGGAGAAGTAGCTACTGGAATTAGTTGCCCTACAAGTACTAGCAGAATCATACCAAACAGCAATGTAAAATATAAATAGAAAGAAAAGGATGAAATGTTGATCCTGATTTTACGTTACAAGGTAATTAGAACTTTCCAAATGTATCATTGCAGGAAAATAAACAGTTGAAGTTCCACAGTTCACGTAAACGAGGGGCAAATTGATCATTACCATACAAATGTAATATTTAGAAGCTTTTAACAGTCAACAATGGGAAAGAAAAAAAAATGTCTTTGCAATCCAGTGCATAAAGAAACAAGGAAATAATCAGTGACACATAAGAAAATTTATCCAATAAAGATATTTCGACAGTTGTGACAACAAAATCGTGGATTTTGTGAGTGTAAAAGAAAACCAGCTGAAACCAAATTCTGACCCCTTTTTATGTTCTTCCAAAGTAACCCGGATCGATAAATATCTAATGATGTTGAACAAACTATAAGCAAATTACTAATTGCCTTTGACAGAAGAAAAGGACGTACCATAATCATCCTTAGGCCTTTGCCCATGGTCTCCTAACACAGCTGTCACAAGTTCCATTGAAATGCTTATACGGTTTCTCTAGAAGCATAAAACAGGGGGAAAATTAGGAACAGTAAGAAAATTGCAGAGCCAGAAACCCTCAATGACTCAGAAAGCAAATAAGTAACAAAGCTAAAATGATTAGTCCTTAATGTAATAATAATTTAATATGAATATATGATTATATTAACTAGCACTGCGATGACTTTCCAAAGGCACATACACTTTCTGCCTTTTTCATTGACTTGTAAGCTAAAAAGCATACTTTTCTAAATAGTAACAGTAAAATCTTACTCTTATACTAACAAAGGTTCCAACAACTAACTAGATCCCACATTGCAAAGGGATATTTAATTTCTTTTGCCATCCTTACAAACGGCCAGCATTCAAAAGTCAGTTTTAGAAATGTCCCTACATTTTTGCCACATGAGAAAGATGATTTCCTACAAATTTGCCAAATTGGCCTACGTGGCACGACACATCAGACCTCCAGCTTTGCAAGTGGACGCGAAAAAACAAATATACCCCTCTCCCTTTTCTTCTTCGTTATCATCTTTCACCTCTGCACGACCTCCCCCTCCCTCCACCTCAAAAGCATGCCATGACTGCCCGTTCGAGCTGGCTGAGCCGTGCGAGTTCGCTCGTGCTCCTTGGAGGGGCGCATCTCGATGCCGGCACATGGATCTCCCTCGATACTGAGTCCTCTCGAGCTCCTTCCCTCTCTCCCGTGCGCATCTTGTGGGCTGTGGAGAAGCGAAGCGGTGGCTGGTGTGCGCACTCTAGTTGGTGGAGGATTTGTATTTGGAGGAGCACATGCTGGTGCTGGTGGATTGGAGACAGTCGCAGCTGCTGGTTGGTGGAGGAAATTCATAGGGAGAGAAGTGGTGTGCCGGATTTAAGTTCGTGCCTATTGCTTTTGCCGATTGGGATAAGGTAGGAGCTGGATTAATTGGAGTTGCTGCTAACTGTTTTGCTCTAGGGAGATTCAGAGGGAGTGGCTGGTGAGCTGCTGCCGGCTGCCTCCGATTGGAGAAGAAAAGAACATAGACAAGCATTAAGTGGCGGCGTGAGGGAGAAGGCTGGAGAGAGGAGGGATGAGGAGCGGGCGGTAGGAACAGGCGGTGGTGTGGGATTCTGGATGGACAACAGCCCGAGGAGCAAGGGGCATGCACTTGCACGAGGACGAGAGAAGGGGAAAGAGGCGCGGGGGAGAGGAGTCACCGGCGACGACAGATGCAGGCGGCGGCATGTTGGATCAAGGGCTTCGCTCCAGTGCACCGAGGTTAGTGATGACAGTGGGGCCTGGTTGTCATAGGGAAAGGGAGGTAGTAGGGAGTGACCTAGCAGGGCAAAAGGGTCATTTTGCGTCGCCTCACCACCCTAGATGTTCGACGTGTCGTGTCATGTAGGCGAATTTGGCAAATTTGTAAGAAATCATCTCTCTCATGTGGCAAAAATGTAGGGTCATTTCTAAGACTGGCATTTGAATGCTGGCCGTTCGTAAGGATGGAAAAAAATTAAATATCCCCGTTGCAAAGAGTGCAAAACAGCTTAGCAAGCCTAGAATTGCTCCTCTGACTTCCTAGGCTTCTTAAGATGTGAAGTTAAGGTGTTATACAGAAACCACAACAGAAAATAAACAAACGCCCCAGAAAATCTCCCTAGTTAAGGCTATGCGCCACTGCTACATGAATTACTCCACAAACAAGAAAATCATGAAGTTCTTGACAAGCATTGCCCTGAACATTGAATACCTCAAGGAAATCATTGAATTCTGCTTGCATTTTAGGAGCCTCTTTTCCCCAAGCTTCACGAAACAAACGCCCCAGAACAAAAACGCCGACAGCAGTATATCTAAAAGCAAAATTTGAAAAACTTCAATCATCACATACATTGATCTTGAAATAATCAGGAGAAATCAGTAAAACATACACATTTCCAAAGCTGTTCTTTGCATATGCACCACCATGGTGACCAGCATACATGAAGAGCGACCCAGAATGCTTGAGTGTAACCTGGAGGAACAATGTTCTCACTATATTAGGAGGGAAATTATCATCATTACAACCACTGATCAGTTCACTCAAAGAACCACTAGTTTGATTAAAAGGCAAAACAAAATATAACATATACCTCAAGGTTTGCTAAGCCGTGCGATACCATCTCAATCATTCTGGTTCTTGTCTGTCATCACAAATGTGAGGGTAAGCTTCTCAATAAAACTAAAATTATTATTCCACACTAAATGGCAACAACAGAAACCTAGAAGCCTGAATAGTCTATAGCCACAAGGATTACTGGACAGTGAGTTCATTAAGCGTTGCCTTTTTAGGAGAGAATAGTTATGGCCACATCAAAGTCACCAAGAGCTATGCAGTTACAATAAAAATGTCAATTGAGTAGAGATGCAAATTAAATGTTTCTTAGGAGAAAGATTAAATGGTTGTGTCCTTCAATTGATGAAAATTTGGATGATTTCCATCAAGTCCTGGAACGAGCTCTACAGCTACAATAACATGTCCAAGCGGGCAACTACTCTAATCATCATAGAGCGTATAACATCTAAGTTCAGCCGAAGTACTCTACAAATCCTCTAGTAATTCCAATACTCAATATCGCCACAATGCATCGGAAACAGGCAGCAGTTGAACTTGGTTAAACTATGCCCACCAAAAACTACAGAGCTAAGCCCAAAGTCAACCCACAATGTGAAAACATCTATAAGCATCAGATTATTAGAACCAGCCTACCAATCACCGGGTAAATCCTTCACGATTTCTCAGTGAACACTTGGTATTGTCAGTCACAAGTCAGAACACCATAGAGAGAATGACAAATTGAGCAGCAGGGCGACCCCCAAGCACTCACCTCTTGATCGGACTTCTCGTTCTCGAACTTGGGGTAGAACGTGGCCCTGATCTGGGCCTCGGTGAAGGTGCTGTTGTCCACCTCGAAGTTCGGGGCGGACTTGAAGAGGCTCGAGAGCTTCTGACTCGCGGCACCGCCCTGCTCCGCCGTCACCGCCGCGGATGTCGAGGTGGAGGCGGCGCCAGGGCCGGGGCCTTCCGCCGCGGAGGTCGCGTAGCCCCTCGGCACCCACAGCTGCGCCGCCCCCGCCCGCGGCGGCTCCTGCGGGGCGAGGGTCATCTTCCCGACGGACTCGGCGATCCCGGCCGCGGCGGAGGCGGAGGACGAGGAGAAGGAGGCGTCGCTGGCCTTGGGCTTCCATTTGCGCGGCGGCGGCTTGGTCTGCGGGAAATAGAGATTGAGTGAGTGAGTGAGGCGGGGTTAGGGTTTAGAGGGTTTATCGGCGGAGAAGGGGAGCGTACGCCGTCGCGTCGGGGAGGCATTGCGAGCGCGGGCGCGGAGACAGCGGCGGCGGAGGAGGAGGAGAAGCGGAGGGGGAGGAGGAGCGGGAGGATTCGCCGGGGGGCGTGCGGGGAGAGGAGGGAGGAGGCGGGCGACATAAAAGGGCGAGGCGGGCGAGGTGGCGCGCGGCGGCGGAGTTGTGGGGTGATGGCGCCGCCGACCTGCGGCGGTTCTGTGACGTGGAAGGGAAGGACTCGCCGGATGGAGGAGGGGACTGCAGCAGAAACCCCTCCCACTGTTGGGCTTTTTTTTTTAGTGTGTCCCACTGCTTGGGCTGTGTGACAGTGTGAGGGAGCCGCGAGGTTTGGTGGGCTGAGGGAGGATAGCGGGCCGTGTTGTTGGTTGGTTGGTTGGTTGGTTTGGCCCACGGGCTCCATGTCGCGTCGACCACGTGCGCCGTGCGGCGGGCTGGGGCGTGCGATTAGATAAGGTTTCGGCCCAGTGTTTGGAAGGCTGCTTGATTTTTAGGATACTTTGGTCTGAGCCTAACATTCCATCCACGCCCTGCTTAGACCCTGCTTGAATGCATTGTAACAGTTAGATGCTAAAATTAGCTATAGTGGCTGGATTGGATTAGCTAGCCGAGATTTGAGACACCCAAACATGAAGGTTTCAGCAAAACTAGAAAAACTCTTTTCAAAATACTGTGGTGTTACATGGTTCTGGTTCTTAAAACTGGAGTACTTCAGCAATGAAGTTTTTGGAAACTGCAGCACCCCACCAAACACAGGACCATAATCTTCTCAAGGTATATGACTGTGATTAGGCCTAAAATCAAAGCATTTTTTTGCAGAAAAAAATAAAGAAAACAATGTGACAGATGCAGCCATGCAGGTACACAACTTCGCCCCTGAGTCCACTCGCATATACAGGTTTACCCCTCATGCAGCAGCAGCAGCAGCAGCGCAGCATGAGCATTGCCAATACCAAACTTCAGACTCGATGCACAAACGCAGTGAGTCGTATAACACCGCAAATTTAGCGTTTGAAAACTTGAGCAAAAATGGTGACATTAACTGATTGGCCACACATAATAGTCGCACTTGCACGTTGTTACACAAATTAAAACGCGAATGGATTATGGCGATGAAATAGTGACAGAACAGAAAATGATTCATATATGTAAGCAACTAAGCACATGCTGACAGAACAGACAATGATTCATATATGTAAGCATATGCAGCACTTCACTTGGAAATGGAACACTAGAAGTCTTGACCGCTTGATAATTTTTCAAGCCAAGCGAAGCTCAACTGAACTAAAATTTGGTTGGATTAACACGGTGCATCAGGATTTCATTGCTCAAATATTGTCTGATCATACTCCTCAGCACAACTTTCTTACCAAAGAAGCCATATTTGCTCCTAACTCATTGCGAGCTGCAATTTTGGAGGGCACATGGGGTAGGGTACTGCTGGGTTTACCATCTTACCGATAATCCCAAGAAAGCTTTACAGCAACTTCTAGGCGACTGGCTGAAGAAAAAAAGAAGAGGACATGTAGCAATCACATAACCTAAAGGGTATGCCACAAAGCCAACTTCCATCTGATGTTAACCAGACACTTCCTTCTTGATTTATCAGAAGACCTTCACTAGCAGCTTGAGTTTTTTCATGCACTTGAAACAGCAGAGCTTGGACCCTCACCTGTAGAGGCCACTCTCGGTACTGCAGAAAATTTTGAAAAAAAAAAATCAGCTAATGGAAGACCAGCCATATGGACCAAAAAATTTGCTGCAAATGACCACCAAACATAACTTATTATCTTGGAAATAGCAATGCATCCAAGTCCAAGATCAGCAGAGCCTTTACGTTTCTTGTTTTGCTGCAGTAACTTTGTTTTTTTTTTCTTATGTTCGACCTTGTTTTCTGTTTTGCTCAAGATTCTCAAGTGTCAAATTACAGTCCAAATGAGGTAACATGCATGATTAAATTAACTACAAGTAACAACTTTAATCTTGGCAGAAATATTGCCATGCCACTTCCATCATAGAATTACTTTGCTTCCAGATCCAGCCCTGAGGTATGGGCTGATGGATTGCCATCTGCAACAATATTTCAACGTAAGCATTTGGATGATCCAGAATAAACTCCCTCTTTACTTTTTATCTGTTCACACTTTATCGTGTCAGCTTTCCAGATTGCAAATATCATATTTCACGCCTGATTTTATAATGATAACATTACATTTTTTGGGTGATAAATTCTGAAATTATGAGGCAATAATGTGGTGCGGAGAAATTGACTTAGAGTGACTGTTCTGAAGAAAAGTAGAAAAACCAGCTTGTGGTTCACTACTCTGCATCCAAACCAACCCTAGGCTTTTTGAAACTGAAATGTATGAGCATGAAGGCTCACCGAAAATTAGATTCATAGTGTAGCTAGGTTTGCTTCTTCTGGGGACACAAAGTGCTAAAATACTAGTGATATACGCTGCAGAAGGAAGCCACTTTGCAACAAGCTGTCGACCAAAATTTCAGACAGTGGAGAAGCTAAGGTGTGGTGCATATGCACCACGGTGATACCAAATTTAGTTGTAGCAGAGGCATATATTACTTCGAAATTGTACAGGTTGTTATATTGTGATGCATTTCAGCCCTAGCTTCACCCATGATTTCAGCTATATGGCTGCTACCAGAGCAAGATTAGTGTCCCATCAGCAACAGCAGTAGCTCGATTTTCTTAATGCACTTTAAAACACCAGCATTTGTACGCTCACCTATAGCTGCAACGCCCAGAAACTTTTGAAATAATATCAGCTAATCAAAGAGTCGGTCTACTCTCAGTGAACATCAGTTAATCACCAACCATTCAAACACGGGACAAACAAGTCGCCACAAGTAATGACGAAACAGCACATGTTGTTATCCCCCAACAGTAAGCAGCCACAATGGTTCCGCAAAACCATCGAGAGAAAACACCTTCCGCGGTTCAGCACATATATCCAGCAACAAACAAAACTTATGCAGAGGTAACACCATTTTTGTTCCCGTAAAATTCCACGTTCACAAACAAAAGTTAGGCAGAGCCCTGTTTTATGTGCAGCATATAGGATTGCCCATATTTTCATTAAGAATTTGGGAAACAAAAGACTAAACGACGTTGAATTGTACCTGGATCATAGCAGGTCATGTACGGAAGAATGTCCTCACTGCCACCGACCCCTTCCACTTTTCTCAGGTACCTGCCGGACTTCAAATCAGTAGTGAAGGACCCCTGATCTGTCCCCACATAGATGATGCCGCCGCCGTCTTCAAAGCCAACCACATGAAGTGTCAAAATGTCACAACCAACAGGTTTCATCGTCCTGAGCCTGAAGGCTTTCCATTGCGACCATCCCATCAGTCCATCTGAACCAACCTCCCTCGACCACATCTGGAGTCTGCACCCTTTCTCTGTGGCGCATCCAAGACCACCGCCCTCTGCGGTCATCAGCGCAACGAGATCGCTTGACATTGGTGGCGGGTCAATCACAGTCACTCCCCCTGTTCCGAGGTCGTACTCGAGGATTCTTGTGATGGCCCGGAGCGCGAAGTAGACTGCGTTCCCCACACAGACGCCGCGCACTTCCTTGTTAAGGTAACCAGGGTACCAAGCAGAGGCCGGCTCACCCCACGCATCGGATTCCGATGAGTAGACGCGGATGCATGTGCCCTCATGGCCGGAACCTATGAAGGCGACAAGGAAGGGCCCAGAGCTGCAGGCGAGGTTGTCGCCGGCGGCGGAGGCGTCACAGAGGACCGCTGCGCAAATTCCGCTGAAGCCCGGAAGGGCGGGCAGTTCCCGCTGCTCGTCCGTGACGGGGTTCCAGACGGCGAGGACGTTTTTTTCTCTGAGGCACCTCTGCTCGCGGTGGAGGAGCACGCGGCCGTCGCGGGAGTCGAGCGCGCGCCAGCCGCGGCGGCCGGCGCGGGGCTGGAGGAAGGGGAAGGCGGGGACGAAGCTGACGTTGGTGCGGCCGTTGTAGAGGATGCTGCGGACGGCGCCCAGCATGAGCGGCGCACGGTGGATCCCGCGAAACCACCGGCGGCGGAAGCCGGGCCCGGAGACGAGGCGCCACCATTGCTTGCACGAGGCGGCGGCGCGCACGAGACTCGCGGGGTCGGCGGGCGGGATGCGGAGGAGGATCTCCTCCACGATGTCGTCCATCAGCTCCGGCGGCGGCCGCGCCGCCCTGGTGCGTGGCCGCATTATCGGAACTCAGGCGGCGGAGCTAGGGTTCGGTGGTCTTTTTACTTTTTATCTTTGCCATGTCATGGTTTGATAATTGACACACTGATTGTTCATATGTTGTGACGGGTTGAACCGCTCAAAATGGTTTAGAATAATACTGTAGATGATCTTTGGTTGGACTTTGTTGTAACATGATCTCTTTTATTTGAAATACAGACATTCATATACACGTACGCACACTTGCCTTTATATAAATACGCACGCAACCTTTGCCTCTATAAATACCTTCGTGAGACTGAGCCGACAGATTCTTGAGATTGACGAAATCATCACACACGTCTCGCTGTCGATAAGCACGTCGTCTACCACCAAAAGATCAGTGACAGTTAAATTTTGAAACAAATTCAGAAAAATAAGAGCGTCCATACCGAGTCAAGGACTCGAACTTAAATAGGCAGGTTCCACCACAACAAATCTTACCAGCCGAGGACTTGTCATATGATCTGATCGTTAAATCATATTTGTTCTAGATCCTAAGTAACAATCACTAATCAGGTCACACTGGAAGGTGATACAGACTAGTAACCAATATAATTTTTCGAATTTACTCAAGTCTCCAACTATTCGACTGAAACTCGGAGCAATAGCCACGAAAATCGCGAATTCCAGTCTTTACGTCACTACACTGCCCAACAGTTCACTCCGCCACAGGGAACCGCGACGTGCCAATTTTAAAGCCACGGATCTTACTAAATTTAGGTTGGAGAAACCAAAGTACTAGAAATTGGCAAATTGCCGTGTTTCAAGAAACCAGAGTACTTTTAGATATTCAGGGGCATTCGTTTCAAAAGAAAAAAAAAAGATTCAGGGACAATAATGTATGTTCCGGACTTCCATTGCAGGCTAAAGTTTCAGAGCTCACAGGAACTAGTGTACAACTGGGCTTACTATCTTACTGACAAGCTATATTTCCAAGTTGTTTGTAAGAATCCAATCCTGAACGACGCTATGCAATTCCAACTCTCATTGCAAGCTTTAATTTCGTAGTGCTCACAGAGACTCAGAGAGTGGTGGGGTACAGCTGGCATTACCATCTTACTGACAAGCACAACAATTATATAAACTACAGTAGACTAGTCTGAAGGCCAACAGAACATGAGCAGAAAAAAGAAATTACAGGACCTAAAAGTTACTCCACACAGAAGACCTCCACTAGCAGCTTGAGTTTTTTTCACGGACTTTTAAGCACCAACTCTTGGATCCTCACCTGTAGAAGCCACACTGAATACTGCAGAAAATTTGAAGATAACATGAGCGAAACAAAGTACCGATATGGTTGCAGTGAACAGATGTTGCTCAATAACCACATGCACCAACAAATTGGCGCTACCTAATGACAACTATCTTAGAGATAGAAATGCATGCAAGTCCAGGACAGGCAGAGGCGCAGAGCCTTATATGCTTCTTGTTTCCATGCGGTAAGTTGGTATTTTAAGATGTTTGGACTTATTTTCTGCCTAATGCAAGAGTGTCATGTAACGCCACATAACAGTCCAAAATATTGTTATATGCATGACTGAAATAATTGCATGTTTCAAAACTTCTTTTATCTGAATAAGCTACGAGTTATTCCAGAATGTTATTGCTAGCTTTGCGTGTTCTTTTTGTCGATGCTAAGGTCGCCTTGGCTGAAATATTTGCCATGCCACTTCCATCGTAGCATTTCTTTGCTCCATGATCAAGCCCTTCGGTATGAGCTGATACATTGCCATCTACGCAATATTGAAAGGTGAACAATTGCCAAAATTTTCAACTTTTTTATTCAGATTTCCTGGAGTTGGCTTTCAAATTTGAAAGGACTGGTGATTAGAAGAAACCTTTTAGATCCCATTAAGTGACAACATTACATTGTCTCGGTTTTTATGATGCATTCAAAAATTAAGGGGCAATCCCTGCTGCAGATAATGTGATGTGGAGGGATTAACTAGTGGGGCTGTTCTAAAGAAAAGTAGAACCAGTATGTCTGCATCACCATTCTGCATGAAGTTAATCATGAAGGCACTATATCCAATATTCATTGTGTAGCTAGGTTTGTTTCTTCTGTGGTGGTGCCGCACTATTGTGCTATACATATTAGAAGGAAGTCCAATATTCATTGTGTAGCTAGGTTTATTTCTTCTGTGGTGGTGCAGCACTATTATGCTATGCATATTAGAAGGAAGCTACTTAAGAGCGTGTTCAGTTAATCCCCTCCATTAGGCCTTGTTCGGTTTGAATGGGATTGGAGGGGGTTGGGAGGGATTAAATCTCCAACAAGTCCAAATCCCCCTCAATCCCCTTAGGGCTTGTTCGGTTAATCCCCTCCACAACAGGATTGGGGGGTATTTGGACTTGTCAGGGATTTTTGATGTGCCTGGACGATCCAATAGGGGTTGTCAAGGTATATGCATATTCTCATTGCTTTATTTCATATGTTTCCAAGACAGCTCAAATTCGGGTCACATTTTGACATAATGTAAACATATGGCACCCTACAAGTTTTGGTGATGCAAGGTCATATACCAGGACAGAGTATCCAATGCCCTTTTGCCCTTGACATGTAACTTATGTATAGGAAGGGTCACGCACTTTCAAAAAAACACATACAAATATTATCAATTGTGCCACTAATGCATTCAGAGTGATATTTTTCTTATGAAATTAATCATTTGCAGACCTCTTTCTGAATCAAAAGCTTATACTAATTTAATACCCTTTGGTAATGGACATGTTACTCTGCAGGTGTTACAAGCTCATTTCATGCGTAGAGTTAACAAATAATCCTATATGAACTGAGAACCTACTTGAATTAGCACAACAAACAGCATCATAATTTCTGATGATTTTTACATTGAGAGTTGGATCATTTATAGATGACAAATGAACCCCTACTTACTCTTTTATTATAATTTTTTTACTGAACTTCAGTGCACGGTCATTTCTGTCCCTATTATAATTGGCAATGTTGATAGACACAAAGGAATTGTACATGTGGCTACTTCAAAGTTCCAAAGTTAACGAATTTGATGATAATGCTCATGCTTCTTGATAGGTGAAAGTGAAAAGGAGGTGGTGCTGTTGTTTCATATGGAGATGGGCCATGAAAATTTGTGGCTGCTACCACAAATGCATAATATTGGGCATCGGATATGAATTGTTGCAAAGCGTGTTTGACTAATGACAACTAAACAGCACTAACTTGTCTTCCAACAGACAGAATACTTGTGGAAAATCATGAGGACTCAAAATTCTAGAGAAACACCTCCATTTGTTTAGCATAGATACCCAGACAATTTCAAGAACGGTCCGTAATAAGTCGAAGAAAACAGGCACTAGGTATAGGTAACACTGCTTAATATGACATTGCAATATTCCACTCCCATAAATAAAAACTAGATAGAAGTAACACTGTTTCATATGCAGCATATAGTACTGTCCACATTTTCATGTTACTAACTGAAACATCATTGATAAAAATATTGTGAAATCAAAGACTCAGCAGAGGTGTACCTGGAGTATAGAAGCTGATGTACGGCATAATTTCATCCATGCCATTGACCCCTTCTGCTTTCCTGAGGCACCTGGACTTCAAATCAGCTATGTAAAATCCATCCTTAGTCCCCAGGTAAACCATACCACCACCGTCCGCAAAGCCAACAACATCAAATGACACCACGAAGGCACCCTCAGGGACCAGCGTCTCGTGTTCTATGACTCTGCTCTGTGCCCATCTCATATCTCCATTAGGATCAGCCTCCCACAACCACAGGTGGAGTCCGGACCCCTTGATCCTGAGGCATCCCAGCCCACCACCCTCTGCAGTCATGAGCACGATGTGCTGGTTGGACATAGGCGGTGGGTGAATCACAGCCATTTCCCGTGTGCCCAAATCGTACTTGAGGATTCTAGGCCTAGTGATAACCGTGAAGACGAAGTAGAGCGCGTTCCCCGCATGAGCGCTACGCTTCCCCTCGAAAAGCAAAACAGAGTGCGGAGCAGAGGTCGGCTCACTCCAGGCATCAGCTTCCGATGTGTACAGGTAGGCGGACGACCCCGCGGGGCGAGCGGCGACAATCACCACGACGAAAGGCTCGCGGCGGCAGTTGAGGTGGTCGCAGCATTCCGCGCAGAGCACCGCGGCTTTGAAGGCGTACACGCCCGGGAAATCCGGCAGCGCGGGCAGTTCCCGCAGCTCGTCCGCGACGGGATCCCAGACGGCGAGAGCGGGGGCGCCGGCGGGATCGCGCCAGGGCCGGCACGAATCGCTGCGGAGAAGGACGCGGCCGTTGCGGGAGTCGAGCGCGCGCCAGCCGGCGCGGCGGTCGGCGCGGGGCACGGCGGGAGGACCAGGCGGGGATGAAGCGTACGGTTCCGCCGCCGCCGCCGTCGGCGTCGACGCCGCTGCGAAGGAAGCCCAGCACGGGAGGCGTCGGGTGGACCTCGCGGAACCTGCGGCGGAAGCTCGGGCCGGAGACGAGGCGGCGCCAGCGCTTGCACGCGAGGGCGGCGCGGACGAGGCGCGCGGGGTCGTCCGGCGGGACGCGGACGAGGATCTCCTCCACGATCTCGTCCGGCAGCGGCGGGGGCGGCCGCGCGGCCATGATGCGTGGCCGGATTCGGAACCCCCGGCGGCGGCCGGAGCGAGGGTTTGGTGGTCGAGTGGAGAGAGAGAGAGAGAGAGAGGAGAGCAGGTGGCTGGCTCAGCTGGTCCGGTTCAACCAGCACGAGGAAAAGCGTCTCTGTTATGTGGGACCCATGGTTCGACCTTGTAGTACCGTTGGGGTTGCGAATGGATTCGAATTGCGAGTCCGAGAGTCTGCTTGATTGGCTTTCAATTTTTGCTCAGCTAAAATTAAAGCAGGTGCAGAGTAATTAGCTAAAATTAATAACTATTTTTTCCTTTCCAAATTATTAGTCATCTTGACTTTTCTAAATTTATAGATTTTATATATACGTAGATATATAGAAAAATCAAAACGACAAACAATTTAGAAGGGAGGGAGCAACAAAGAAATCACCCCCACTACACATCCACCAAATTTAATCACTACGTATCAGAAGAGGC
Source organism: Panicum hallii (assembly GCF_002211085.1). Lineage (NCBI taxonomy): Eukaryota > Viridiplantae > Streptophyta > Magnoliopsida > Poales > Poaceae > Panicum > Panicum hallii. The sequence goes on along the minus strand of NC_038043.1, from coordinate 4,616,879 downwards.
AAAACCAATTTGGCTGGCCAATCGGTACTATACACGCTCCAATGGACCAGCTGTACAGCCCAGCCAAAATATATGGGAAGAGTGAGAACCGGCAATTTGGCTGGCCTTGGCCACGCGAGGCATTTCTCCCGCACACAACCGTCATCTAGGACCTCGCGAGGGAATCAGTGGGTGGTGGACGCAGCTCGACAAGATCTGCGGCGGCGCGGCTTCAGTTCATTGGCGCGAAAACAAATTGGGCCAATAGCCACAGCTATTTTGGCTGCTTTGTTGGAAATAGAAGGCCCATCGCTGGCCAGGTAAAATGCAGGGAGCAGATAAACCATGAAATGGCTGGACAATATAGCTGCCTATTGTTGGAGGCAGCCTTCAGTTTATAGCGTCCAAGCATACTTTGGGTACGCGTAGAGCGCTGCTGCAGCAAGTTCGAAGTGGGATATTATCCGTGATATATATTGTCCTAGCAAACCCTTTTACAGCTAGGACCCTTGTGATATTGCCCGCGAATTCTGCACGAACAATTCGTGCTGATCATTGGATCCGGGAACCCCATTCCGAATAAAATGCCCCGAAGATTGATGCATGAAAAATTGGAAATGCATGGCCGGCTGCTTTATTCCCTGTCTCTTTAATTTGATCCTCTCGCACTGATTCCACCTCTTCCTCTCGAGACAAGATCGATGCTATAGCAACAAGAAAATCAAGTCGAAAGCAACACAGCAGGTTTCATAAAAAAAAATTCCAATAAAAAGGGAAATAAACAGGTAGTAAACGAACTCATCAAGCTCCATACAGGCAGCAGCTAGCTAGCACTGCTAAGAATCAAGCAGGAACATGTTGTGCATGAGTCCAGGAAGGACAACCCATGCATACCACACGGTTGATGATACAAATCATGGTGATGGAACAGCTCAACAACGCACACAAAAACGACTCAAAGCAAACCGCCGCGTGCACCGGGGTCTGATCTACGCATGCTCGGTCCCGATCAGGAGATGAACACGACGGAGGGGTCGCAGCAGCACTCGTCGAGGAGGCAGCAGCAGCACAGCGCCGCCAGGCTGCGGGAATATTTAGTCAGGATTACATACACCGATCGAAGCACAGGAAACGATCGGTGATGAGATCAGCCAACTGAAGTTCGCCGAGAAGTAAAAGTAATCGAATTGAAGTCGGCCGAGCCCAGCGGCGTGTAGGTAGGTAATCATGAAGGTGGTGGAACAACGTACCAGCCCTCGAGGAATCCCGGCGACCGCGGCGGCGGCGGCGCGTACTGGTACTGCGGCGGCGCCATCACCGGCGGGCCCTGGTACGGACCCTGGTAGTAACCTTTATTTGGAAAGCAAGAACAGCAACGCAAACGACAAGCAAGCACATGAGGTTGAGGTCTCCTGCTAATTGGTAGCTGACCGAGCAGTGAAGCTAGCTAGCTACAGGCACACAAACAGCAAAACAACACGTACCTTGCGCGGGGTAAGGGTAGCCGGCGTACCTCGGGTCGCTCATCCTCGACCGTGCTCGCCGGCCGGCCTCGAGTTCCTCGATCAGTCAGAGCACACGTGAACTCAAGGGACGCGGACCAGACGGATGTGAGGGAAGAAGGGAGGATCAGAGCCTCCGGAGGAAAGCGGCGAAAGGAAGAGGACTGACTGGCGGTTACAGGTTAGCTCCCCTTTGCTGCTTGTGCGCGTTTATATGGAGAAGGAAGGGCGTCGACGCCGGCCGATGAGGCCGAATCTGCCGGCCGCGTCAGCGCCGGCGCGGACGGGTTATTCCACGGCTGCTGCTGGTGCCGCCGCCGGCACCGTTGGCAACGAGAGCTTTGCACGAACGGGTGGGGCAAAAGCACGTATTCTCTTCTAATCTTCGTCGTCCCGGGAATCGGCCGGCGTGCACGACTTTCAGTTTCAGTTGGTTCTGTTCTCTCTACACGGATGAGAATACGGGATTCGTCAGAGTTGGACCATTGGGTAGCTAGCTAGCTCCTAGCTGGTGAAGCAGTTGGGGAGATCGATCGAGGTGACGCTCGACCACGCATGCATACCTAAACCACTCCACTCGCAGACAGATGATGCCTATGGCAGGACGACGAAGCAACCCTGTTTTTTCGCTCTACCAACTCGACCTCCATTTCTGGATACATGCCGTCGTAAAGTTGAGCTCAAGTTCAAGCTCAAGTAGAAAAAAAAAAGGTGTTGTTGTTCATCAGAGAATGCATCCGGGGCGACTCGTGCAGGGCTGTATGATAGACGCCATTGGTTTCTGAATGCGCATTGGGGCGAATGGAATCCGATTCAAAGCGTGGGATTAGACAAATCGCGTGGTGTTCTCTTTAATCTTCGCAGGAGCAAGCACTGCAGAAAGCATGTCGCAAAAGGGAACAGTATGGAAGCAAGCACAGGGGAAACTTCCCACCCAACATGCTGAGTCAAGTGCACCGCTGAGAGTCCCACTCAACATAGGAACTAGGGAGGAGATAAAAAGAAAAGAAATGGATTTTAGTCAGGGTGGCTCCGATGATACTGTCTTTGACAAAAGGAAATTGTCACCTCCTTTTATTCATGCATTGTTCAGGGGCGCATGCTGGCTTAGGTACTTGATATTATTGCACAAGAAGGAATATAGGGAGGACTACACAACTGCTGCCTGCCAAGCACTGGAGGTAACAGTTATGGATCTGTTCACCAAGGCCTTTTTACTGTCTATATGTTAAAATGTACCAAAGGAGTTACAAAAAGATTGTAGCTTGGAATACATTATACGGATGAGACTTTTCAGCACAGTACCTTCAACAACTTTCAAATGCTTTTAATAATTTAGAAATTAAGTGGCATAGAAAATTTCAAGGGTCCCAATTTCAGCTACAAAGATCACTCTGACTCCTGAGAACGAGATAGTACATACCTACATGTAAACCAAATACAGAATGAGAACTACAGGAGGCGGAAGAATAACATCGGCTTATGTTTAGCCAGTGGAACCGGGTAAAACCAGAAAGCCCACACACACACACACACCAGATGCCCAAATCCTGCATTCGACTTAAGCTAGCCCTTTGCTGCCACCATCTTCAGATTTTTTAAACCGGGAGGTCGTCATGCAAAAGCTTTTGCCACTGAAAGCCACAACGGTTGAAAAAGCTCTGTTAGGGGGTAACATAACATAGCGCACCCATATGTGCACAAACAGTCACCATCGAGATAAAAAAAAAACACTCAATGCAATGTAATTAAACACCCATTTATATAACATAGAAATAACTGTAATGATATTAACACTACAGATTGTTATTATATCCATTATTGCTAATTTCTGTTCATCTTGTTCACAAATGTAGTTTTTCAATACCACTGAGTAGCTTCTTGATCCATTAGTACTCCAGTATCGTTTTAGGTAACAAAAAAATAGCATTAACTATTTAATTAAGCATAAAATGGGTCCATAGCTCAGTGGTAGAGCATTTGACTGCACATCAAGAGGTCACCGGTTGGGCCCTTTGTATTTTATCCTTTTCTTTTACTTAATACTCAACACACTTATGCAGCATAAACATGAATCAGGCAAAATTGACCCGGTCTTGAAAACCTATTATATAGGTATACTTAGGAACGATGTTATCATTGAAAGAATGAAAAAAATGGCTCATATGGGTAGGATTGTTTTTGAGCCATCTTTGAATCGTTTGCTTTATTATTATTATTATTATTATTATTATTATTATTATTATTATTATTATTATTATTATATGGCATGTGCCATCAGGATTATTATTATTATTATTATATAGGCATACTTAAGAACTGATGCAAGCTTCGCTTTGTAACGCTACCACTTCATCCTTCAGTTGGCATCTCCGGTGGCAGAATTACTGTGAGATTCGCTACCACCAGCCTATGCCGCATTAATCCAGACACCATGAAGCCCCATCCCTACCCCACCCAATCACCGCCATCCACTATCCCCAGCCGGTGGTGGTGTCAACTCTTTCGCACTCACCACCATCGTTGTGCTGGTAGCCTACTGATGTACCTCTGAGTTGTTGGATTCCAAACCTAACGCGTAAAGACTCTGAAAACTCTGGTCTTGAACCTGGCAACCCCTCTTACCCTACCTCAGCAACCCTAATCTCACCGGAGATGACCTCATACTCGATGGGGATAGAGGGGACTGGGGAGGAGTTCGTCGGAAATCAAAAGGCACCCAAATGAAGGAGAAATCAAGTGTGAGAGGGGAATGAAACACCCTAGTGGTGTTTAGATTTTTCCAAAAACATATCAAGAATGCCTGGACCACATGAGGTTTTCTAAATGCCAATATCAGAGCAACGATTAACTTCAAGTTTCACGATATCATATTAAAAGTCAAATTGTGTTTTGGTCAGGCAACAAAATTTGGCAGTTGGATGGAGATTGGACACACCATGACTCTCGTCTTCAATCTCATGAGTAGAGCACTATCTCCCTCCCTTGTGGTGTGACATCTCTTTCTACATACAGAGCTCCCCTGCTCTGCCTGCCTGCCTTCCCCATCTAGGATGATAGGGATGCCACCATCGCCCCTCCGCCCCAAACCGGCTCCGCCCGTCCGCTTTCCCTCTCCCCCACTCTCTCACCGCCAATCTGGCGGTCTGATGTTGCCCGTCGCCTGCCACGCCGCCTCGTGACCACTTCCACCATTGCAGCCTTCCTTTCATGGCCCTCTCTCTCAGTCGCAGAGTAACCCGGCACCCCGGCCACCAACCTCCTTGACTGGAAACCTCCCGGACGACTTGTTTGAACCTGCATTTTCACACGGATGCCTAAGCAAAAACGCAGCATTCAGGCGCGTGAAACCTCCAGATTGACGTGTTTGACCCATATTTTCACACGGAGGCCCAAGCAAAAATGCGGCATTCAGGTGCGTCAAAATTAAAATAAGAGTTGTGTAAGACGAGACAAATGGAAGGAAGTGTGGAATGCGAATCAAATGTTACAAATATCAACTGGCGATGGTGAAGAAAGCGCACCTTTTGATGACTCCCGCAGGAGCACAATGTGCATGGCAGCGTTGTTTGGCGGCAGCTGTAGACGAAGTGGCAGGAGCTTTCCATTGATGGGGCTACGCGAGCACATGATCACATCCTGGAGCCCCGTCTCCTCCTTAAGCATCTCCAGCAGTTCCTCCAGGCTTGTCCCATTGAACGTCAAGAAGTTCGGCTCCTCGTCCGGGCTCACATCCCCGTCGTCGTCCCCGATGTGGTAGTGGATTGCCCGCCCCTCCACTTTGTGAAGCGGCACCGAGAAGGATTCCGTCGACTGCGTAGGCACAAGCAGTAGTGAGTCACCATGTAGTCATTGACCGGCGATGTACATGCGTTTGCCTGTCCTATTCATCCAACAGACCTCAAGCCTATATAGGCCAGGAGCGGGGGGCGCGATGTAGCCTGGTGGCGGCGGCGGGGGCTGTGCTCTAAACGGAGCTGAGTACTCTTCCCGATGGTGCGGTGGTGGGGGTGGCGGCCTTAGTGCTGATGTTGGCACGGGAGCCGGAGACGGTGACGATGAGCGGGAGGGAGGTTTGTACGATGGTGTGGGAGAGGAGTCGGCGCCGGCGTTGGAGGCAGAAGCGGAGGAGTCAGGTCCAGTCAGGAGGGCTTGGACGATCTCGATGTCCCAGACCACCCACCCAGCATGCCGGTGCGGGGTGTCATGGGTCACGGAATTCCTCCATGGTGGGAGCCCCGCGTTGGCACGAAGGAAGTTGCCGTACCGGGTGCGGAGGCGCGCACCATGGGCACGCTCTCTACCGCCGCCATCGTCGCGAACGGGCACCCACTCGACGGAGGAGTCGAGGCGGTGGGGCAGGGTCTGGAGCACTTTGCGGCCAGTGACGCCAAGGAGAAAGGGCTCGTTGGAGGCAGAGAGGTAGCGGCCGTAGCGGCTGCGGAGGCGGAGCACGCCGGGGGAGTGCGGGACCGGCTCCACCACCCACCGTGCGTTTGGGGATGCTGCATTACGGTCCTGGATCACATGCGCTTCGTCCTCATCTGCGTACAGGTACTTGTCATGGTGGCTCCGCAACCGAACCGTCCTGGCACGCTCGAACAACTCCATCGTCGACACAGCGGCGGTGGCAGCGGCGGCGCGCCGCGGCGTGCTCCTCCTGTCGCCGTACGGTGGGCGACCCACGGGGATAGAGAGGCTAGACGGGGGCACGCGGCCGTGCCGGATGCCGGCCGGTGGTGCGCGTGGCCGCAGCCGCGTGTGAGTGGGCGGGACGCGCTCCGAGCGTTTCGCGCTCGTCGTGGCTATTATGAGAGGAGGCACAACATGGTGCATGGGAGTTTTGAGCGGTGGTGACGGTTGGGAGGTGGGGGCGGTTATATATCACTCGAGGTGAAAAATTGTCTTGTTATTGCCTGAAGTAGCTCATCATTAATGCATGGACATACGACGCATGCAAAAAGGCCCGTCCACTCTACTGCAATCATCAGCGCAGGCTACTACAAGTAAAATAAAATCAATAGATGATGTTACTCCACATGCAAGAGATGTAGAAAACTAAAGAAAGTAACCAATCTCAGACCAAATATCTAAATTAAATTTTAATTTCACCATAATATTTCTGACAACAAAATTTTCAAAATAAGACCACACTCGGCTATATGTCACACCCGATTTTGGAATCAAAACCGAATGCGTAGCATATGTGTGCCAGGATCCGTTCTCACACATACGTTGACATAGAAAGTATAATATATCAAAGACAATGTTCAAAAGTGCAAACAAAAGGGAATAATAATATTATTATACTCCAAATATTATAAAGGTTCCACCGTTATCCTAAACGAAGTTGTCGGCAACGTCTTCTTCCACAGGCAGTTGACCGGTGAACGCACGTCAAGAACTATTTGAAGTCATCGTAGTTGTCCACTTCAATGTTCTTTTCTGAGCAGCAGTTAGGTAAGAATAAGTACACTTACGGTTGATACTCAACAAGTGGGGGAAAGAATGCAAGGCCAACAAGAGAGGCTAAAAGGCTTATAGCGGTTAGCATTTTAATTCATTATATTTTATTAGCGAGCACCTATTTATCTAAGTATGAGTTTATACCAACCCACTTAAGCATAAAGTAAACAACATTATTCCAAAGCTAAGAACCACAATTTAATTCATTCTTTAAATTCAATTATCATGTGAGGGCCCAAGCCGCTCGTAACCATGAGCACGACTGATATATCAGTTTTCACTCTGCGTTGGTTGTACACTTTCACCTTAAACACTTCCGAGGTGAGTGGCAAAGGATTCCCTGCAAAGCCTTTACAAAGACATGCGGAGAAACTAATGGCCCGCTAGAGTTTCAGTAGCAGTGTGGTCCATAACCCTCCACAATGTCAGCACCTTAGCAAAGGCTGCTACCTCAAGAGGACCGGGTTATACCCTATCACCGACCCCCTCCTTGACCTTTCGGTAAGGCCACTTGATAATTACGCATCTAATTAATCAGCTAGGGTCAGAGCCACGTGATATTGTGGTTGTACTGTTTTCTTGGGTGGTTCTCCATGTTCCAAATAAGCATAGTGTTCTTACAATTAACCAGAATATAGCAACATATAAAGTCATGTTTAAAAATTTCAAAGATTATAATATAACCATCCCAACATAAAGCATCTAAGTATTTCTACCCAACGTATTAAATTAAAACCCAGTGTTCAAGGTTTCAGGGGTGAAAGACTAGGTAAGTCCTTAATAGTCATCCCATCAAGTTAATGCAATACAACTAAAAGTAAAGTGAATTATCATGCTAGTTATTGGGACAAAGCAGAATATGCAAGCGGAGAAGTCCACTTGCCTTCCTCGCTAAACTGCTGCATTTCTTCCTCGAACTGCAACGCTTGTCCTTCCTCGAATGGCACGTAGTCTACGCGATCACAGAAACAAAACATACAATAAAAATAAGAAACAATAAAACCAACAGTACAAACAGAATAGAATAAGATGATAAAGATGTTGAGCATGATGCAAGGATCACGTGAGCGCGAGGATCGATGAAATTGGAGTTAGAACGAGAAAGATGTGGCTAAAACAAGGTTCCAGGGGCTTATTTGCAAGGATTTTGAAAGTTACAGGGGCTAACTGAAAGTGCATCTAGGCCTCTAGTGGGTTTTGGTGAATAGAGTGACACCTTGATTAAAGAACTAATGATCTTGTTGAGTATATGAGTAGGAGTTGATTGGCATATCAATGGAATATTTATGATGAAAGACATTGCAAGTAAAGATAAAAGACTCATATGATAAGACGTGTGATTAAGCTATGATTAAAGTGACAATACTGACAAGCAATGATTACTATATGGATTGAATTACGTGTTTGATGACAACTATTTATTCTCATATCCAAATGAAGCTTGTTGACAAAGTCATAGCACTATAAGAAAATTTCTTGTGAAGAAATGGACAATCTATCAATAGAAGATAAGTTGCAAAGAATTGTGAAGAATGGATTTTATTGATGATTTAATTATGATACAAACCTCCTATATGGAACTCTATGTGATGCAAAGATGAAGAGTTGGAATTTAGGATAATGTTTCGAGGGACTAAGATTGGCGAAGGGCAATTGGTTTGTGCCGAGGTACCAACGCTAGGGTGAAGAAACTTTCTTTTGAATTCAACTTGAAGAATCTTGGTCATGTACGATGTTCATATTAGCAAGTATCAATCCTTCTAGAATCTTATTGTAAAGATGGTGGTTTGAACGAGAAGTGGATTTCATTCAAAGATAATGGTTCAAGTTACTAGCTTAAGGAAGTTGTGCTCAAGTTACAGAAACCAAGTTGATTCACTCCTCAGATTGAGAATGATCAAGGCAAGACATGGTACACTTTTGAGAAACTTAAATGGTTGAAATGTAATCTATCTTTGATCTTGAGTATAGGTGTGCCGTACTATCAAGAGGGATGCGTCATATTATATTTTGATTTAGTCTCAGTGCTCAAGTAACCCAAGTATGTTGAGAGAGACACAAAAGCCTCAAATGCACCTTGAGTGGAATTAACAGGGGCAACCCGAAAGTTCCGGATTTTGCTTACATGGCACTAACGGCTAGTAGGTTTGAACACCCGGAGGTTCCGGGTATGAGAATCCGGAAGTTCCGGATTCTAACTATCACATAACGGCTAGTATTTTTGGACCCAGCTATTTATACCCTTGAGCCCCCTCCTTGGTGGGCTGCTATTTCAGGAATTTTTTTGCTGCTTGCTGGTCGTCCTAAGAAAGTTTGGTAGTCTTGTTGAGCTCTCCCCAACCTCTCTTTGTGAGATTGTGTGATTCTTGTAATATCTTTGAGTTAGTTTTGAGAGAGTTAAAGCTTGAGAGCACTAGAGAGCACAGCAAACTTTGAGCACTTGAGTTTGGCCAAAATCGTGTGTTTCGCATTTACTACTCTTGGAGCTTTGGCTCCTAAATGGCTAGATGTTGCCCGGCGAGCACCTAATTGTGTGGGCTGTCGAGGGAAGCTTGTAAGGGTCGTTTTCTACCTCCGCAAGGGAAGGGAATCAAGATAGCGAAAGGTCAATGTGTGCTTGTGTAGCGCCTTGGTGGGGAGGCTTTGCAGCGCTTCTCAACGGAGAGTAGGATTCACTGAGCTTGTGTAGCACATGCAGCGAATCTGAAGTTCAGTAAAAATTCTTGTGTCAATTGTGTCCGATTTTATCTTGTAGATTTGAGGAGCTCTCACCATTGTACACTTGTGCTCTTGGAGAGATTGTTATTTTTATAATTACTGGGACTGTGTGGACCTGCTCCAGAAACTCCACTTAGCCTACTCTACATCTGGGTTGAACTTGTAACTATTTACTCGCATTAGATTTATTATCTTCACTCCGCTTTGTGTGAACCCGGAAGTTCCGGTTTGTAAAACCCGGAAGTTCCGAGTTCATCTACTGTCCTATTTAAATTCGTAAGTTCCAGATTTGCTAATCCGGAAGTTCCGGGTTTGGCAGACAATTGAATTTTATCCGCTGCTTTGGAGTGAAATTTTTTAGATGCGCCTATTCACCCCCCTCTAGGCGACATCACGGTCCTTTGACTAACAGAAGAAAACTAAGGGCTAAAATGGAAATAAACTAAAGATATAGGGGTTAGACTAGAAAAACAAAGGGGATGGACTTCGGGTTCTAATATATAGAAGATCAGGGGCTAAAATATATAAAAAAGGAGCTAACAACAATTATCTTAGAACTAACTAGAATGGTGGTTTATTTTGAACAAACCGAGGGGTTCTTTTGCAAAATATCTTGGACGGTGGGATGTGTTGACCAGTACTGACCCGGTTCGATTAAACTTGGGCTGTCGGATCATGATCCGACGGTGGAGAGCGGCCGGGGCGGCTTGGCTTGCGTGGCTGCGGCTCTGATGGTCGGCTGATGGTGCGGGATGGCTCGGCTTAGCACCGCAGCTCGGTTGGGCGGCGCTGGTGGAGGCGAGGTGGCTTGACGGGCGGCGCGCGGTGGCGGACGTCACCAAAGCTGCTCGAAACCGAGCGCCCAGCCTCGGTTTCGCGCGTGGTGAGGCCGGTGAGGACAAGGGGGCGACGGCGAAGGCGAAGGCGATGGTGGTGTTGAGGGGGTAGGGGCGTAGCCGTTGGCGGTGAGGGGCGGGCACGGCGCTCCGGCGAGCAATCGCCACGGCACTGGTGCGAGAGAGAGAGAGAGAGAGAGAGAGAGAGAGAGAGAGAGAGAGAGAGAGAGAGGGGAAAAGGGCCCGGAAGCTTCCTCACCATGCGGGGAAACTCCATCGGCGGCTGGTCGTCGAGGAGGAGCAGCGGGGCGACGGATCGATGGTGGCAGCGACTCTCCAAGCTCTCGTGTGGCAGCACTCCAAGAGGGGTGTGGAGCGAGGGGGAGCTAGAAAAGTGTGCAGGGGGCTCAGGCTTGCCCTTTATACGGGGAGAAAGGGAGAGGAAGAGGGGCGAAGGGGCGATGATGCTCGGGTGGCCGGCCATTAAGGCCATGAAGGCGGCGGCTGTGCGGTGAGGGAGGAAGGGGAAACAGAAGGGAGGCGAAGGGGTGGTGGCGGTAGTAATGCGGGCATTCAAGGCGACCGCAGAGAGAGGGAGGGAAGGCGGGCAGGCGCGAGGCAGGGGAATGGCCGGTTGTGTGCGCTGCGGTAGGGAGATGGGCGGCCGGAGGTAGGGTACGGTGCTGATGGGTGGGGCCCGCTGGCGGTGAGAGAGAGGGGAGAGGGTGGTGGAATAGGCCGGGGTGGGTAGGTCATGCAGGCTGGGCTGATTGGGCCGCACGGGAAAAGAAAGGGAGAGAAGAAGAGAGAGCTTGGGCCGGTTGGGGAGAAGAGAGGGAGAGAGAGAAAGAAAGGAGCTGGGCCAAGCTGAGCTTAGCTGGGACGAGTAAAGAGTGGGAGAGGGAGAGAAGGAGAGATGGGTCGGGCCCACTGGAGAGGAGAGATTTTTTTTTTCAAAACTGGGTATTACACTATATTTGAAAGAATTTTTTTAAATCACTTTTTAATAGAAGATAATTAACTTTTGACTACTCCAAATAAATTCCTCGACAATAGGAACAAGTCTTTGCTGTCGGTGCTTTTATCCGCAAACCTACCGAGGGTTACCTTGAGGTAGTAGAGTTGTAGGCAGGGATACCTGGAGCTTGATGGTAAAAGTGAGGACACAAGATACGAATTTAGATAGGTTCAGGCCGCCAGAATAGCCTAATACCCTACATCCTATTTGAGTTGTTATATGTTACACCCTACGCTTGGGTATTGTTTTGCCTAGTTTAGGCTTGAGGTGGTTCTGCCAATCTATGTACCCTTGCACTGCTTTATGTACTCTAGGGGGTGGAATACTAGTCGGTTACAAAGTATGAATCCTAATAGGATTATAGAATATAAGTCCTAGTAGGATTATAGAGGTTACAAGGTATGAATTCTAGTAGGATTGCAGAGTATGAGTCCTAGTAAGATTACAGAGAAATCCTAGTAGCAGTCCAATTTTTTCCTTCCTTACAGGTAGCTTCCTTACGAGTACCCAAAGATCTATCTCTGACAATTGCTTTATACAAACAGTAGATTAAATATGACGAACAAAAAATTGGACCGTATCAGCATTTGAAAACTAAACATCACGAACATGTTAATCCACATCATGGAATAATTTAGTTTTCGAAGCAACAATAATTTAACATCACGAACAAATTAGTCTAGGAAATGGACGAAATGGATCCACAAGTGAAAAATTATTTTAATATGGAGGACAAATGTGTTTACATCATGGACAAATTATTCTTACAAAGAAGCAAATGAAAATAAATAAAATAATATAAAAAATTAGAAAATTGTTACAAAGAAGAAAAATAAAATAAATAATACATAAGAAAATAATGCAAAACATACCACATAAAAATGCATCTTAACTACATGAAAATGGAAAACATACCAAAGAGCAAGTGATTTTGAATAACATAATATTTCAAATTATACCATAGAACAATACACCTTTGGAAATTCCATGAAGCCCCATCACCCTTGTGTGCTCAACTCTTTCAAAGGCTCAATCACCAATTTGAAGATGCTCACACCTATGACCCATGACAGAGGGTAAAGAAAAATGAAGAAATCTCACATGTTGAACACATTTGTGTTTTACTCATCGTCAATTATGTTCTGTATTCCTCTTCTTCCCATGTGTTAAAATATTCATAGAGTTTCTAATTCAAAGTCAAAGTTATTTTTTTGTTTTGGATTGGAAAACATGCTGGGTGCCATAATCTAACATTCTAAATTAATTACCTAGGAGTCCATGACAATTAAAAGTTATAAAATATTTTGACATATTGATTTTCATATGAATTGGAAATCAAAACATATAACAAAAAGTCCATCTTAAATAGGGAATAAATACTAGCCATATGATTTACTTTGATCATAGAAATTAGGACTAAAACTTAGACAAAAATGAAGATAGAATATGCATGATGCATTGTACAACTAGAATGCTGCAAAAAGATTTAAAAGAGCATTAGATCTTAACTACAGATTGTAAATATAGCCATATGATTCAAATTGCATTGAAAGTTTGATTATGGTGTTGATTCTTTTCTTTATTTTTCTATTAAAATGGTAATTTCTTGCTCCTACAGCAAACATTATACCCTTTTTAGTACTTCAATATTCAGAAAATACATATTCTTCTTTATACTCTTAAAAGTGGTATTCTAGAATTGTTCCATTAAATGCAGTTGTTGTAATAGTTTAATTCAAATCTTTTTCTATATAATATTGAAATGTTACATGTTGTATTTTTTTTGTTTATATTATTCCATATTGTTGACTGCATGGAGACATAAAAAGTAATTTTGATTTATTTGTTCCTTTTTTATATTACCATTATGTGCACTGTCATTTACCTTTTTAAAGTGAAATTTATATTTTTTTTGCAAGGCAATATTTAATTGTAAGTTAAAATATTTTGTATTTTATTTTTCTCAATGCCAATGAACATTGATATAAATCAATGGAACATTTTGTATTCAACTAGGAGAACACTAAGAGTAATATGCCAGCTCAGAACCAATAGATTTATAGAACATTCATCGAACTAGTAGAAAAATTTCGTAACTTTAACTTTTAGGTCAAATCAACTAGTGGAAGATTTAGTTTCAAGTAGTGAAAATAATGTGATAATGCTACATGATTGTTGTCGTGTTTGATGTTCATGTCAACACATATGCTTCTTGGAACAATGATTATGAAATAACCATTCATAAACATAGATGCTTCTTGGAAGGAATTTATTCTGTAGGATTGAACATTAAGATGATACTAGAGTTCAATGCATTTTCAAATTCTTTAATGAAGAATATGTAAATGTATGCATTTTAAATTCTTCAATTTGCATGTTTCATCCTTAAATCATAGTCTTCACCATTTTATCAATTTTTCATTGTTTATTAGGAAATCTTGTTCTTCTTTGTGTCATTTTTAATTTCTCAAAAGATAGGATAAGAAATGGTCAAAGAACATCCTCGTTTGGTCTGAAGCCTTGTTGGGATAAAACATGGTAGCTGAGATGATCAAAACAAGAGAATCAGGCTCTGGTTATTAAGAGATGCTATTTGTAGCCCACATGTTCAATCATTACACTATAGGCACTAATGCGTGTGCAAGCAGCTTAACGAGTTTTGTGGGTTCGATGGGGCTTTATCATAGAAATATTGGGTATAAGAGCAAGTGAGTAGTGAATGTGCATCTATCCTCTTTTAATTTTCACTTTTATTTTCATTTTTGAATGTACGATTATGCAAAAGTGCATGCTTCTGATTCCCACAATGAATTTCACTACTAATACATGGGCAACAGGGGTGACCGACCTTATGCCAATTATTTGGCAAGCTAACCTATTGCGGGCTGGGTAATGAAAAAAGCAAATGTTTCCTAGCTAGATTTTGATCACAATATTAATAAATATTATGGTACTTACTAGTTTATGAGTTTTTTTAGTTGTTGTGTTCTTTTGATGGTCTAGCAGTTGTTTTCATTGGCTTGTTTACCAAAATACATGGCAACATGCAAAATAAGTTGACAGGTAGCCAGAGAGGTCATCGGGTATCCAACAAAAAGGGGCCCATATACCGGCAAGTTCAATGTGGGTGATCACACTGGTTCCCCTCAGTAGTTAACTGAGAATAGAAGAAGTTTAGAAGTAGCCAACGACGTTTCCTCTTCTTCCTCCCAAGCTGTCATGCGCTTTCTCCTTCCGTTTCTCTTGATCTTTCACTAGCTGGCGCTCGCATCTTTCTTATTTTCTGCCGTGGAAATCAATTCATCCCAATCTAGTTCCCCGCTTCCAAATAACATGCGATTTCCATCATGTGTTCGTATTGGCTCACACATGTGGATATATTTTTTCTTCTTTATCTTGTGTTGTTATGGTAATATTTATTGCTTGGTGGATCGATTGGGGCTGCCGGTTCCACCAGGCGTTCGAATTGCCGAGTTCGAGTTTTGCAGTGTTCTGGCCACTAGGCTCCAATTCTGCAACTCATGATTGAAGCATAAACTGGTCATTTCCTTTCCTTGAGTAGCTTGAACTGGATGGATTGTGCTCTATTCTCTTGATTTATTTTTCATATTGTTGTTATGATGTTATTTGTGAAATTGGATCCAATACAATTTTCCTTTTGTGTTTAGAAAAAAGAACATAAAAATAGAAAATTAGGTGTATGTGGTCATTTCATCGAAGTGACCCATTAGTTAAAAGTAAATGTATTTTTTTGTCACTACTCGATGTCCACACACAAATTGATATCACTAATCCTTAACCTCCAAATTCCATTGTACTTTTAAATTTTGACTATCAATATACAAAATTGTACATAGATCGGCAGCATAGGATAGATGTTACTAGACTCACAATGAAAAATATTTTAAAATAGTTAATTACCTTTCTTTAAGATGACATACTGCAGTTTAAATTAGTGGCCAAATTCTGTATATTATAGAACATGTTCTAAACAACTTATATTTTGAGTCAGAAGAAGTAATAATTTGCTCACGGTGATGATTCGACGACCGAACCAGGTTTAGGCCTCAAAATGCAGGGCATATACAAGAGAACAAACAAGCATGTTCTAGGTCTTGATGTTTCCTATTGTTCTCCATGCCGGCACGTGTCAAATTAAAGCCGCATGCATGTTAAGCAATCTTCAATTGCCACCAACCAAATTTAAAGGATGACTAGAGAGGTGCAGCACAAGAAATCAAATTCAAATACAGTAATAAATTTTTGCTAAAATCACTAATGCCGTCCGTGGCATGATGCCATTCTTTTAGATAGAAATGAATGCATGCAATGCACGTCATCGTCCATTCATTTACAGCTGCACAGCACCTGGTTTTCACATAAACTACCCAAACACTCCGAAAGTATCTTGTGCAGACCTAGGGCTATTTACGCCTATATATAGCCACCAACTCTGCCGAAGTACTCCACTCCACTCAAGCAGAAGCAGAAGCATAAGGAGCACTAAGAGCAGCATAGCTAGCAGCCTCTAACCACCATGCCTTCCACACTCCCCACACAAAAGAGGGCTAGCCGCGACTGGACCTCGCTCCCCTTCGACATCAACGACAGAGTTGGCAAACACCTGCTGGCCGCCGACGACATCGACTACTACATGGCCTTCCGCGCCGCCTCCCACAACTGGCGCTCTGCCACAAAGGACTACCCAGAAAAGGCGGACTACTCCGACCCCACCTGCTTCCAGCCCAGCAAGTGGGCGTTACTTGGCCAGCGGGACGACCTCATCACGCTCGTGAATGTCGACACCGGCCGGTTCCTTCGTAAGAGCATCCCTCTTCTCCGCAAGTACTTCTTCATCGGCGCCACGGGAGGCGGCCTCCTCCTCCTCGGAGAGGCCACGGATCCCCACCGTGCTCTCGTGCTCAACCCCTTCACGGGCTCAATTGCCCACTTCAAGGCACCCGTACCCGTGGTAGGGGTGAGGGCAATCGCGGTGACAAAGGCACCACTGATGGTCTTCGTATCCAGTGACAATGGCGACATCATGTGGGCAGATCAAAATAGTGAGCGCTTCAAGCGCTACTGGGGCAGCGATGACGGTAACAGACCTACATGCATGACATCCTTCGCTGGCCTAGTTTATGCCACAGATCAGCAAGGAGCAGTCATCGCGTCGGCTGTTTCTGATGCTGCTGCCGGGGAACAAAGGCCCCGCTCCGCACTGACAATCTCATGGGACACCATCATTCCTTGTCTTGACACTAGTCTTGACACAAGTTACCTAGCATGGCTAAGGACCGGCAAATACAATCTCGTGGAGTCTAGGGGAGATCTGTTGCTTGTGACCAGGCCACCATACTTCGCTAGTACCAATCAGATACCAGTAGTAGTTCATAGGATAGACACTGAGAGGAAAATGCTTGAGCCTGTCAGTAGCATCGGCAGCCGTGCCATCTTCGTCGGCCCTGTCAGGTGCCTCTCCATTGACGCCGACAAGTTCCGGGGCATCAAAGGTGGCTGCGTCTACTTCGTGGAATCACTCCTGGTTCGAGGCGTCGACTACAAGCCTCCAACCATGACCGTTTTTCATGTTGCTTATCCGTGGCGACACTTCATCAGCTTTGGATGGTGTCCTCCAGAAGGTTGCTTCCGTCCATTCATCCAAGTCTTGGCGGATTACTGCAGGTCTGTCCACTATTCTGAACTGTTTGAAATGGAAGCCAGGGAGTGGGGCTTGGATGACCCATCATCATCCGACTCCGAATCTGACGAATCATCGTACTCCGAAACTGATGATGAAGCATTGTCCTTCGAACCTGATGAGTGAGAAAAAGGTTGAAGGCACAGTCTGTACCATCTCTAGATGATGGCACCAAATTAAGTCTGTCGTGTAGTAGTAGTATTGTTTCTACTTTCATCTTGTTGTAAGTTACTAAGTTTCGCCACCTCTTGGTAGTTTGTTCTCTTTAATCTGTAACCGGCCAGGCGCTATTCTTACATGCTACAGCATGTGTAATCTTCTTTGGGATTAGCCATGGCTCAATATATGTATCAGTTGCCTATCTTTGTCAGATAATTAAATTTTGCAACCTTAGCTTTGGAATGTCATGACAAATTCAAATAATTGTGCTACATTGCAGATCTTTTAGTGGATTGATGTCCTCATGCACAATTAGTAAAGTTTTGGGGGAAGAAATTTTTTATTAGTGCTTAGTTTGAAGGAAAAAAAACCAATGGAACTATGTGAACCGTGCTTTTTTAAATGAACATGTAGGTAATTTGCTGGTTTTATTAACTAGCAAGGAGAGCCTAGACGAGAAATAAAGTCATACAAGAAAGAAAACATATAAAGAGCAAAAAGTAATTACACACCCAAGATTACATCCGCAAAACAATGCGCACCTTGCTACCGACCATGTTCTCATCTCTTTCTTCACTTTGGCAAAAAGGGTAGACGGGGCGAGTCCTTTACGGTTACTACAGAGGAACCACTTCTACCGTTAAAAAAAACTTCCTTTTTTCAAAAAAGGTCCTTCCTATTTTTTGCATTCCATTGCGTCATAACCCCAAGGAGGATTCTCCTCCTCAACGATGGTTCGATTCCATCTACCACATATTCGTGCTAAGTTTGCTGTCTTTTTAGCTAGAGCGTGTCTTTCACCCTAGTAGAGTTTTGTGTGCTTGTGCTTGTGCTTTGCTAGAAATCTGGGCATCATACATGCTGGCTGAAAACTGCGCTAGCTGACCAGATGAGCTGGGGCATCAATATAGCTCGACATGGCCAAGAAGCTTCTAAGATTCAATTCTTTGTTATTCAGCAGGACTCTATGCACGAATCCGCAAGGTTAGCAGTAAAAAACTTGTCTGCCTGGCGCCGTTATCTTTTGTGCTTAGATATGCTGAGATCAAAAAACCAGCTCGCCGCAGTACACATGATATCTGGCACTTGGTTCTTCCGTGTACACGTCAAGAACTTAATTTGGACTCAAATGTTAGTACAAAAGTAACTTGTTTTCATGCTGTGTACTTGTGTGCGTATTGAAATATAATGGCGACTTTCCTGGCCTCCACGCTGAACATATATCACCGCCGCAAATAAAAGTTCCGTCCACAATATATATATATATATATATATATATATATATATATATATTATATGCGCAAAATGCACGTGTTCCTCCTGTTGGTAGCACACGGAGGGGCCCACGTGGGTCATTATTAAATTAATGTACTTCTAGTGAATAAAGTTTGCTATAATTTGAGTAATAAATATGGATTGAGTAACCTAACATTTAGGTTAAATGAAAAACCACACACAAATAAATTTGGTTATTTTTGCCCAATAGCATCGCAGAATTCGTGGAGGATTGACCTCAATCATTTTTGTTCTCTTCACTCTTCTAAAATATAAAGTCACGAATGTGTTTTTTATTGGTAGAATTTTTTTTTATCTCAACCGTGTACATCTAAGGGCAGTTCCAATCCTCCGAGTCAGCTGGTTTCCATAGCATTAAATATGTTGCTATGTAAGCAAAAAGTTGAGGTGGTAGGAGAGTTAATGATGACAAGAGAAAAAAAAATATGAAGAAACCATCTCTCATGGTTTCTGAAACCATGACTACGTGAAAATTAAGACAAAAGAAGAGGGGATAGGGGGGAGAAATGAGAGAGAAGGGATATGATTGTGTAGCAATTTATTTTGAGAAAACTATCCATTGAGGATGTAGTTTCTATATGCAGTGCCTATGTGATATAGCAAATTAGCAAGTATAGAAACTACTGGTAGTGTCTTGGGTTGAGATTGCCCCTAACTAATGTGTCTCTAAGGCTTCCAATGACAAAGTGACACGCATCAGAAACGGTGAGGGCCTCCACGTCTTTAGCTACGCCACCGTCAAACGTGCCCTCGACATCGTCACCTGCAACGCGCGGCTGCCCCGGGTCCGGGTGTCACACACGCCGGCGCCCCTTCCCTGTGTCTCCAACTCTTAACGGACCTCCACAGCGGCCTCTAACCATGCTCCACCTCCGCACCAGCTTGCAGCATGCCATTGCTGGCTCCACCACCAGCTAGCGCCCCTGCAGCACCATCCCATGATCATCTGTGGCCATGCTGGCATTGCGAAGCACAGTCCAGGTAAGCCAACATTATTGTCTTCTTCAAGAAGTAATTAACCCTTTTGGCCACCACACAGATCACTTGGTTTTAATTTGCTGAGCTGTATACATACATATATGCATGGAGATGCCATGTTAATTGGCAGATCCGACTCAATCTCACACGCTTGATCACGCAGGATAATTTCTGTGTCATTTGGATTCATAGGTGGATCATTGCAAGACTACCGTTAGCGGGCTTCGGCGGGTACCCAAACTGCGCAACTGAAGAAAGTGTGAAATTGATCGGAGATGAGAGCCATCGACGACGGCTTGTGTCTTTGCCCTAAAATTTTGCATCCATGGAGCGGATCATCAGTGAGTTTTTTTTTTCTATTAGCGGATGAGGGTTTGGTCTCAAAATATTGGGCTAGAGAACAAGGGGGGCCTATGATTACATTTTTGGGTGTCTGTTTAACAATTGGCTATAATTGTTTCAGTTATCGGATTAAATTTTCATCCCATGGATGTGTGACACGTCATCCAAGTTTTTTCTTTCACGGGAAAAAGTGGTTGAAAACAATTATATTTTCAATCAAATTTTTACGAATGAATCAACGAATAAAGAAAAATTAATGA
Source organism: Panicum hallii (assembly GCF_002211085.1). Classification (NCBI taxonomy): domain Eukaryota; kingdom Viridiplantae; phylum Streptophyta; class Magnoliopsida; order Poales; family Poaceae; genus Panicum; species Panicum hallii. The sequence continues at coordinate 4,596,624 of NC_038043.1, read as the reverse complement.
AAAAAAGAGAGCATCTCAGCCGTTTTTCTGCCCACCCCATTGATCATGAAGAAAATAATTATTGTGAGGGCCATGTCTATACTAAATTTATAATTTTAGTATAGATGAGATGTAATTATAAAAAAATGAAACAATAATGACCAAATCATGGAATGTGTAAAAGGAGGAAAAACTCTATATCATAAATCTAATTATAGGGTACAATGTGAAAGAAGAAATAAGAAAAAAGTAGCAAGGCAAAGAAAACATCAATGCAATAAAAATGAGAGAGAGAAAAAAATACACCAGGCACTCTAACAAAGCCATGTGACATCTACAAATTGGCACCCACTCTCTCCTGACAGGTATTTAGTCAATGCAACAGCACAAAAGCTAAACTGGGTTGAAGTGAAGCACACAAAGGAGACTAAGAAGCCCAATTGAAAACTGAACAAATATCTTAGCCAGAAAGAAACCAGCCCATGATGCATGGATGGCATAGGGCAAGATTCCACTGTGAGTTTAAATTAGTGAACTATTATTTAACAATTTAGGTCATTTTATTCTTTTTTTTAGGTAAAGCTTCTCCAACTTTGACTATAAATTGAAAAATATATTAACACCTATAGTACCACAAAAAGTGAAACAACTAGATACTCCCTTTTGGAGCTGCGACGATAACCACCGTGGAACAAAGATAAATCCTGCAAATTATCACGAATTTAGAAATAGCCTAGCCATCGATTCGAAGTACGGGCAGGGCGCCATGGCACCGAGCGCCACGCCATTGTCGCGTTGCTCCTGCACAAAGGCTACGGAGCAAGCAATGCAGAAACTGCAGGCTGGTGCGTGGCTGCCATCGACCAGCTTCTTATATTATACACACACACTTTCTGTCGGGCTATTTATATATATACATATATGTGTGTGTATATATATATATAGAGGGAACACAGGAGAGTGTTAATTAGCTCATGACTCGAGCAGAACCACCGCCGCAAGCTTCTTCCAGCACGTTGGATGCGATGATGATGCCTCGTCCCGGAACGCTTCTTCTCCTCCTCCTCGCCGTCTTCGCCGCGAGCCCGAGCGCCTCTGAAACGGCCGTCGCCGTCGCCGACGGCGATGGACGGCAGGTTAGACGGATCTCTAGACTCTAGGCCGGTCCGGATGCTGCAACCGTGCATGTTTTCTGTCTTTTATTTTGGATCCGCAGGGATGAGTGATCATGTATACTTACCATACGTGTGAATGGTTTAAATTCCCATTCATGACGAGCAGGTTTACATCGTGTACCTTGGGCACCTGGCTTCGCCGGGCCTGTCGGAGTCCGAGGATGGTGTCTCTGCTGTAGAGTTTGCTCATCACGACCTGCTGAACCAGGTCCTTGACGACAGCAGGTCTGAAACTCTCTTTTCATCATGCTAGGCAAATCTTTTCAGAGTACTTTCTTTTTAGCGCTTGGGGCAGGAATTTTTTACAAAGCTATTAATTGTTGCATTAGAACAGTACAATACTACTAGTATACATGAACCAAAATAACAAGAATAATTCTATTCTAGGACTTGCGTTGATTTTAGAATATTTATATGAATATAGTAGGGTGCGTTGGTTTTGACGAATGCGATGGAGATGAATCATATCTGTTCTTAGCTCTGAATTACTAATCCTAATACGCCAGAATTCATCGGGAAATAAAGTTTAGCATTGGGTGCAAGCAGACTACATTCTTTTAAAGATACAAAGATTGGAGCTGAAACCAACGCTTTTTTTTTTTTTTACTTTTACAGCTCTGCTTCAGATAGGATCCTCCGTAGTTACAAGAGAAGCTTGAATGGCTTCGCAGCAAGGCTAACCGAACAGGAGGCAAATGAACTATCTAGTATGTGATAAGAAAAACATTTCTTTTCATTTTCTCTCGTTTTGGCTGGACACATATTGCTTTCTTCATTCGTTTTGCATTGAGGCTACCAGGTTAATTCAGCAATGATAGGAAAGCTCCATCAACCAGATCACATACATCTTCTGCTTGATCAAACCTTGGAATTGTAAAGACATGTCTGAACCTAGCTCTTATAGTACTCTTTTGCTTACGTTTAGGCATGGATGGTGTCGTGTCAGTCTTCCCGAGTGGGATCCATGAGCCTCTGACCACAAGATCGTGGGACTTCTTGGGCTTCCCTCAAACGCCGACGGAAGAGCTACCGTTGGAGGGAGAGATCATCGTCGGCATGCTCGACACCGGCATATGGCCCGACTCGCCGTCCTTCTCCGACGACGGCTTCGGCCCACCGCCGAGCAGGTGGAAGGGTGTGTGCCAGAACTTCACCTGCAACAAGTATGAAAAATATTTTTTTTCTTTGTTGACTTGCTGAACTTTTGTTGTTCGAAAAATTCCTTTATCGAGTAATACAAACAAATCAGTTCGTAAAACAAATAGCTCACCGTTGAAGAATGTCGTGGCGTACAGTAAGATCATCGGAGCTCGCGCCTACAGGGGCGGGTCGAGCGATGGCCTGTCGCCGCTCGACGACGAGGGCCACGGCAGCCACACGGCGTCCACAGTGGCCGGGCGGGCGGTCGGCAACGTCAGCTTCGGCGGCCTGGCCGCCGGCGTGGCCCGCGGCGCCGTGCCGGGCGCCAGGCTCGCCGTCTACAAGGTGTGCTGGAGCCGGGGCGGCTGCGGCGAGGCCGACATCCTCGCGGCGTTCGACGACGCCATCGCCGACGGCGTCGACGTGATCTCCTTCTCCATCGGGAGCCCGATGCCATGGCAGTACTTCGAGTCCGCGCAGGCCATCGGGTCCTTCCACGCCATGCGGCGCGGGGTGGTCACGTCCACGTCGGCCGGCAACTCGGGGCTCATCGGCGGGCGCGCCTGCAACGTCGCGCCGTGGATGCTGTCGGTGGCGGCGAGCAGCATCGATCGCCGGTTCGTCGACAAGATCGTCCTTGGCAACGGCGAGACCATAGTGGTTAGCGCTGGAACTAAACTTACTTCATTCTGTCCTAATGATCTTTCTTCACTGAAACCAATACCGGATTAAACGTGGCAACCATTACATCGTCGTTCTTCTCTTGCAGGGAGCCTCCATCAATACCTTCCCAACGCTAACAAATGCTACACTTGCATTCCCCGCCAACGGGTAATATAAACATTCTAATGCATTAATAGGATATTCTGCAGAAATTTCATATCAAATGAATATTTCCTCTTAATATAAAGATACACAACTCTCCTGCGTATTCTTAAAAAAAATTCATATCGATCGAATTGATTCCTGCAAAGTTCTTGAGGAAAATTCCTGCATTCCAATCTAATGGAGCTAGCAGCCTAGCATTGCATTGTGTTCATGGCTTGTTTTTCCACTAAAGGTCCTGTGATCCGGACAACCTGGCCGGAGGTTCATACAAAGGGAAGATCGTCCTCTGCCCGCCGCCGGCCAAGATCGGCCATCCGAACGATGGCTCAGGTCCGCTCTCGGCCGGTGCAGCAGCCGTCGTCATAGTCACCCGTGCATCCGACGTCGCCTTCGTGCTGCCTCTCCCCGGCCTCACGGTAACTCGGGACCAGTTCGACCAAATCATGGCGTATGTCAACAGCACTAGGTGAGCTCACTGACCACACAGCTTGTCAGCTGAATTTTACTGTTACAAATTCGTGGCCGATTGTTTCTCTGACGATGCTTGGTTACTTTGCAGCAATCCTGTGGCTACCATTGACAGAACCGAGACAACTGGCAATCCACAAGCTCCGGCGGCCGCCTCGTTCTCTTCTCCGGGGCCGAACCTGATCACCCCCGGGATCTTGAAGGTGCGTGAAGATAAAGTTCAGCAACATCTGCAGCAGTGATATCTTGGAAAGTCACGGTCAAATTAGAAAGATGTTACAAAACTTTTTTTTGTGTGTTCATGTGCAGCCTGATCTATCGGCGCCAGGGATCGACATCATAGCCGCATGGTCGATGCTGTCGTCGCCGACAGGCAATCCCAATGACAACAGGAAAGTTCAGTACAACATCATCTCCGGCACGTCCATGGCGTGCCCGCACGCGAGCGGCGCCGCCGCGTACGTCAAGTCGTTCCACCGCGACTGGTCTCCGGCGATGATCATGTCGGCTCTCATCACCACCGGTACGGTAAACCACAATCCTCTCACATAAGTAGAATTCACTACCATCTCCAATAATTGTTCAGCTCCGTAAACAAGTTCGCAACGTGTGATGCTGACGCACGCGGCACGCAGCCACTCCGATGAACACGCCGGGCAACTCCGGCTGGACCGCGCTCAAGTACGGCGCCGGGCAGCTCAGCCCGGTGAAGGCGCGCGACCCGGGCCTCGTGTACGACGCGTCAGATGGTGACTACGTGGCCATGCTGTGCGCGCAGGGGTACAACGCCACGCAGCTCGCGCTCGTCACCGGCTCCAACGCCACGGCCTGCGCCGCAGCCGGCGGCTCCGCCGGCGACCTCAACTACCCGACCATGGCGGCCCGCGTCGAGCCAGGGAGGAACTTCACCGTGCGCTTCCCGCGGACCGCCACCAACGTCGGGGCCGCGGGCGCCGCGTACGACGTGAAGGTCGAAGTCGCCCTTGAGGCGGCCAAAGACGTCACCGTCGATGTCTCGCCGCGCAGGCTGGAGTTCACCGCGCCGAGCCAGAAGGTCTCCTTCGCCGTGACGGTGTCCGGCGCGGCGCCGGCGGAGGGCCAGGTCCACTCGGCGGCCGTCCTGTGGTACAACGACGAGCACCAGGTGAGGAGCCCGGTGGTGGTGTACGCAGCGGAGGGACAGGATTAAACAGAGATGGAATCCGACGGTTGGGAGTGAAATAATCCAACAGGATTAAGCATTTCATCCTGCACCACATCACTCTAGACGTTGAATAAGCAGAAGCGTGTTCCTCACAAAACAAAAAGCTGACTGTGTAGGGTGTTGCCTCTTTGGCTTCCTCCAACAAGACCGCCTCAGCTAGCTCAATAAGAATCCAACTGGTAAGTGGGTTCAATAAATGTTTCAGTGCATGACTTTAATTTATCCCTTGTTTCATGAGGAAGCAGCACAAAGGTAACTTGGGCTTACCGGATCAAAACTGCTAATAACATGAGCATGCCATCCATACAGTCCCTTCCCTTGTACTCCCTCCATTCCAAATTGTAGACCGTTTTGACATATTTAGATACATAACAAAATTGTATCTAACAAAATTTATGTATCTTGATTTGCCAAAACAAACTACAATTTGAAACGGTGGAAGTACATAGCAAAAGTAGGCATACCAGCAGTCGTGGTGTGCATAACTGCATATATAAGAAAAATGAAAGAACCCTACTGAATATATTTATAGATAAAATAGGTAAGTAGTTTATATGTACGGAGGTCTTCGAGAAGAAATCTAAGCAGACATCAGTTGATGCTATTCTGACTTAACGAAATCACTATTTATGGTAGTAATTTCTTCAACACTCTTTCCTCCTCGACTTGCAAAGAATGTGTGCAAGATTCATCAGTGGATCCCCATCTTCCATAAGTGCTACAGTTTAGGGAAATCCTTATGGAACACGGATCCAATAGTTTTGCTTGTGATGTCTGTCTGCACACTAGCTATGCACTCTTCCTCTTGATGGCATAAAATCCATTTGCAAACAGGGAAAATGCATCAAGTTGGATCACAAAGAGTGAGTAGTCACAGAGGTTCAGATCTCCAAGTGATGATACACTGAATGCCATTACTGAAAACCTTATAAATAGTTGTATGCTGAATGACTTCACTGCACACCAGCTGCAGAGCTCAGTGTTGCTGGATCTTCAATTCTCGGTAAGCCGTTGCTGCTGCTTCTTGAATGGGCCTCTGAGGCATAACCAGAAAAGTGGCTGCCAATTGCTCCCGTCGTCCCCGATGAGCTCTCCTGGGCACGGGATTTCTTCCACAGTATCTGAACCCAGGTCGAACACGAACGCCCAATCAGGCGGCGCGCGGCCATGGCTGCGCGAGTAGTAGTTCCCATCAACTGCCACGCCGCCGTGGACACGGTTCCTCTTGATAGCGGGGAACTCCTTGGCAGAGAGGGCCAAGCTCTCGCCGCGAGCGAGGAAGAGCGAGTGGTCGCCGAGGTCCGTCACCCTGTCGCCGATCTCCAGCCACCGCCCGGGCCCCAGCTTGTAGATCTCGGCGAAGGATGACGGGTGGCGGCGGCCGCTGGCCTCGCGCAGGATGACGAGCAGCAGGTCGCCGGCGCAGGACACCATGTGGGCCCCGCGGACGCGGTGGGAGCGGGGGCACCCGCAGATCCGGTTCACGAGGCCGCTGATGTTCCTCATCTCGACGGCCGCCGGCCCGAGGTTGTGGTCGCAGACGACGAGGACCCGCCTCCAATCCAGGTAGTAAACCCTGCCCCCGTGGAACGCGAGGGTGTCGACGCTGGCGGTGGGCCGGTTGCACAGGACGCCCCAGGCGGCGTCCCCGGGCCGGGACGCCAGAAGAAGGGCTTCTGCGCCCCCATGTCGTCTTGGCGCTGGCTCGCGACCGCCATCCAGCCCGCGAGGCGAGCGGGTCGGCGGAGAGGAAGACCCGGATCACGCCAGCCAGGGGCGGGAGGCGGACCTCGGCGCCGGAGGCCGGGTCCCACAGCGCAAGCCGCGTGGGGGAGCGGGCGTCGTCGGCCAGCGCGAGCCAGCCGCGAGCCGCGCCGAGGAAGCACGGGAGGCCGGCCGGCGGGGCGCCGATGTCCACCTCCCGCAGGAGGTGGCCGCGGGGGAGCCAGGCGGAGTGAGAACGGGCGGGCGGTGGCGGCCGGCTCCGGTCCGTGCGGAGGGCCAGGATCCACGGGCGGAGAGCGGTCGGAGAAGAGCTGCAGGCTCGCCATTGGGCGCAGACCTGGTGGATGCGGAGGTGGTCGGCGTCGGTGGAAAGGTGGCCGGAGATCTGCTCGAGGTGATCGCCCGGGAGCGAGAACCAGCCGGAGCCGCCGGCCGTCGCGCGGAGGCAGATGCGAGGGCGTTTCATCGAGAATCTGATGGGAGTCTGACCCACGTACGGAGTAGTACTTCGCAATTAGATTGAGTCTAGGGTTGAGAGGAAATTAGAAACAACCTCTGCTGATTCCCTCAAAAAAAAGTAGTATAACTTTTTTCTAAAAATGTGTATTACCTTCAATTAAATTCTTATCTTCCATCTAATTTTCTTTCAAAATGTATAGATTTATCTAAATTATCAACTACTACCTCCGTCCCACAATATAGCTATTTTAGATTTTCTCCGGGTCAAATTTTTTAAACTTTAACCGTAGATGGTAAAAAAAGCATAAAGATTGACAACATAAAAATAATATTGGTTTATTCATAATAAAACCAACTATCGTAATCTGTAATTGTTTCTATTTAAAAATAATTATTTTTTAAAATATTATTAGTCAAAAATTAAAATATTTGACTTTGACCAAGTCAAAAAATTATTATATTCTGAGACAGAGGTAGTAACACAGTCAACACGTGCCGATGTGTGTGATTTCAATTTATATTAGGAGGAAGATTTGGACAGGTGACGCGACCATAATGCCACATGTGGAACTTACATGGGAAGAAGTTAAAAATCACTTCCGCTCGGCTGTAGTCCACGTGAATTGCAAAGACGCCCAAGTAATGGTGGGTTTGTTTTTGTTGTTGTTTTTGCGAGACCTTGATTAACAAATTGAGACACAAGGGGGTCATTTTTCAAATATACTCTAAACTTCCCGGGATGTTTCGCTGTCAGTTGCTACGTGATTACATATGCGTCCCGCCGGACGGGGACAGGCCCTTAAGCTGTCCACTAAGCATATCTAGTAGACCAGATCACATGACAAGGCTGCGGAGCAAGCAAGAAGGCGCGGCTGCAATCAAAGCTGGTGTGCTTGCTGCTGCGTCCATCATGGATGATAGCCTTTTTATAGACACAATTGAGATCGATCACTGCTCAGGCTTCAAGCTTCCAACGCCGTACCCGAGATACGATCGTACAATGCAGCCTCTCATCAGAACGCGCCTTCTCCTCCTGGCCGCCTTCGCCGCGGCGTCGACCCCGAGCTCCTCCGAGACCCCAGGAGATGATGGACGGCAGGTTAGAACTTAGAAGGATGTATCGTACGTCGATCAGCAGATCAGCATGATACCCTGCTGATCGAGCGCCTCTGAAACCATTGGCAGCGATCTCTTGTCTTCAACGTATTGATCGCAGAGAACAATTATTTCTTGTTCGATCGTGATTCGTGATGAACAGGTGTACATCGACCCGTCGGAGCCCGAAAAGGCTGGCCTCTCAGCTGTAGAATTTGCTCACCGCGATCTTCTAAACCAGGTCCTCGACGATGACGGCAGGTCTAAGTCTAGCACAGTCTCCATTAGCTCATGGCATTTTCCAGAGGAGGGGTCTGTGGCGCCGACGGTCCTCCATGTCTTTGCCATTGTTTCAAATCCAACACTATTTGTAAGTTGTGAGCAAGGGTTTAAAAATAAAAGGCGTTGTTTTGAAGAAATGGATTGTAAATGTCATGGCCATGAATAAACTCCCCTAACTCCGCCAAAGGCGCACCCGTACTTGTGTTAAATTTGGTATTTTCTAGAAAAGGAACTACCAAACTCCTAATACTCCTTCCGTCCCTCATTCTATAATTCAAAATCTGTCCAAAAATAAGTCGTTCTACCTTATTTGCATTGGTAGGTGCATGTGCACGCAACAATTAATTAGTACCAAATATGGCTAAAAAATAGGAGCAAACAAGATTATTTTCCCTCCCTGTTAATCTGTTCTAAACTTTCTAGAATAACTTAGTTTTTATACTATATAATGTTCTGAAGCTCCAATATGATGCCAGAAAATGGGACTATTTTCTGACACAAAGCATAGTAAATGTGAAAAAAAATGGCTAACACCCCCCATGTAGCAGCAAACAATAGCAGCGTCGTTTGCTAGGACATGATAGTAACCAAATGACAACACCTTCGAACTTAATCCTAGTTTTACACCCCCACATCCACCCCCCCACCCCCCCACCCAGCTCCCAAAGATGTTCTCAGAATCTGAGATAGGATTCTACAGGACACGAAGTACGCGCACTGCTCACGTCGTTTCCGTTGTTTCTTGCTGTGATCTGCACGACAGAACAAACAGAAAGATACGGAGCAAGCAACGCAGCTCTGCAAGCTGTGCAAGTATACATATACAATGGAGCGTCGATTCAGCAGGCATCGTATCGTCAGAGTTCATAAGCTGAACGCCCCAAGCAAGCTTCTTCCAGCACGCACGTGCGATCCAATGGGTCGTCACGGTACTCGTCTTCTTCTCCTCGCCCTCTTCGCCGCGAGCCTGAGCGCCGCCTCTGAATCCATCAGCGGCGGCGGTGGCGACGACGGCGAGCAGGTCAGAGGGATCATCGATCTGCAAGCTAAGCTTGCTTGACACTGCTGCTGCATCGATCAACCAAGCGTGCGTGAACGATTGATTTCGTTGTTTGTGATGCGTGCAGATCTATGTCGTGTACCTGGGGCACCTGCCCAGCTCTGAATCGGATAGTGCCTCGGAGGCTGAAAGTTTATCTGCTACTGTAGAAGCTGCTCATCACGAATTGCTGAACAAGGTCCTTGACGACGGCAGGTCCATCCAGTCCTCTACTCTTTACATCGAGCCTGATGATCATATGACATTTCAGAACAGATCATGCTACGCGACCTTGTCTTTTGGGATTTTGTTTATCAGCTGAAGTTTATAGATCTTTTTATTGCAAAAGACAAAGTTTGTGTGTAAACCTATGTGTTTGTCCTTTTCCAGCTATGCTTCGGACAGGATCCTCCGTAGTTACAAAAGAAGCTTAAATGGCTTCGCAGCCAGGCTAACTGAACAACAGGCAAACAAACTAGCTGGTACGATCCAAAACAAATAAAACAAAAAAAATATATTTCTCCTTTCTGATCGATATTAGCCTTATTAGCTTGTTCATTGATTCTTCCTTGAGATATACGCACATCTGATCTCAATGCACAATCAACGGCTCCTACCAGCCTGATTCACCAAAGATCGAGGGAGCTCAGATCAACTCCTGAATCTAACGCTGGCGTTACTACCTGTCAGACATGGAGGGCATCGTGTCAGTCTTCCCAAGCCAAACCTACGAGCTTCAAACAACAAGGTCGTGGGACTTCCTGGGCTTGCCTCCAACGCCGCGGGAGGAGCTGCCCTTGGAGGGGGAGGTCATCGTCGGCGTCCTCGACACCGGCGTATGGCTGGACTCGCCGTCCTTCTCCGACGAGGGCTTCGGCCCGCCGCCCAGCAGGTGGAAGGGGATCTGCCAGAATTTCACGTGCAACAAGTACGAAACAATTTTCTTCAGTTGCCATGCTAATCCTCAGATGTTTGAGGATTCCTAGTTTTTTTTTTCCGTCAGTTTTCTCGTTGGTTCTTGTGACCTCGTGATGACTGAAGCATGTCGATCGTGTCGTTGTGCAGTAAAGTCATCGGCGCCCGCGCTTACCAGAACGGAGTGACCGCCGGCCTGTCGCCGTTGGACGAGCAGGGCCACGGCAGCCACACGGCGTCCACCGCGGCCGGCCGGGTGGTCGGCAACGTCAGCTTCGGCGGGCTGGCCGGCGGCACGGCCCGCGGCGCCGTGCCGGGCGCCAGGCTCGCCATCTACAAGGTGTGCTGGGACAGCGCCTGCCGCGGGGAGGACGTCCTGGCGGCGTTCGACGACGCCGTCGCCGACGGCGTGGACGTGATCTCCATGTCCATCGGGAGCAGGTTCCCGGACTTCTACTTCAAGAGCGTGTATGCCATCGGGTCCTTCCACGCCGCGAGGCGCGGGGTGGTCACGTCGGCCGCCGCCGGCAACTCCGGCCTCAGCGCCGGCCGCGTCTGCAACGTCGCGCCGTGGATGCTGGCCGTCGCCGCGAGCACCGTCGACCGCCGGTTCGTCGACAGGATCGTGCTCGGGAACGGCAAGATCGTACTGGTCGATCAGTGCTCAAACAAACCGTGTCTCCTAACATTCGAAACCATGGCTCGATCAGCTAACTCATTGACCTATCTTTTCACGCAGGGATCATCCGTGAACATCTTTCCACCGGTGATCAATGCGACACTTGAATTCCCTGTCAACGGGTAATCTGAGTCTCCTCAAAAAAGAAAAAGAAAAAAAATACAAGGCTTTCTGAGTATAGAGACTTTGCACGTATGGAGCAGTACTCATGTTTTCTTTTGCACTTCAGCTCTTGTGATCCAGATGACCTCGCCGGAGTTTCATACAAAGGGAAGATCCTCGTGTGCCCGCTCGATGGCGGCTTTCGGACCCCAGCCACAGGCCCAGCTCTGGCCGGCGCAGCAGGAGCGGTCCTTGCCGGCATGGCACCCGACGTCGCTCTCACCATGCCATTGCCCGCACTCGTGGTGACCGAAGGCCAGCTCGACGAGATCATGGCCTATGTCAACAGCACCAGGTGAGCTTTCAGTGCTTTGCAATGGCTTGTTAGCTGATGATCTGGCCTTGGCCTAACTCCTTGGTGTGATGATTTTTCCAGCAACCCTGTGGGTACCATAGAGAGGACTGAAACGACCGAGAACCAACTAGCTCCCATTGCCGCCTCCTTCTCTTCTCCTGGCCCCAACATGATCACTCCTGAGATCCTGAAGGTGCTTAAATGGGCCAAATTTAGTTTAAAAAGTTTAACTTATGACAAATTTCTTAGATTCTGATAATCAAATTAAGCTAAAAAGTTTGTCTTCTGACAATTTTTTTTCGAAACACCAACTTGTGACAAATTTAAATAGACCCATGTTTGTGACCGGAAGAAGTAGTAGAAGACTAGTTTTGTGCGTGGAATTAAATTACTGACGTGTGTGCGTGATGTGAAATTACAGCCTGATCTGTCTGCACCGGGAATTGACATCATAGCCTCATGGTCGATGCTAGCACCACCTTCTGACGATCCCGACGACAAAAGGAGGGTCCAGTACAGTATCAACTCCGGCACGTCCATGGCGTGCCCGCACGCGAGCGGCGCCGCCGCGTATGTCAAGTCCTTCCACCGGGACTGGTCTCCGGCGATGATCATGTCGGCTCTCATCACTACCGGTATGTACAACTCATTTCACTCTGTTCGCTTAAGATCTGCTGGGCGAAACTCCGATGATGAACACGCCGATCTCAATAATGTGGTGCCAAATGCAGCAACTCCGATGAACACGCCGGGCAACGCCGGCACGAACGACCTCAAGTACGGCGCCGGGCAGCTCAACCCGGCGAAGGCGCGCGACCCCGGCCTCGTGTACGACGCGTCGGAGAGCGACTACATCGCCATGCTGTGCACGCAGGGGTACAACGCCTCGCAGCTCGCGCTCATCATCGGCTCCAACGCCACGGCCTGCGCCGCCGCCGCCGATGGCGGCTCCGCCGGCGACCTCAACTACCCGAGCATGGCGGCGCTCGTGAAGCCCGGGAAGAACTTCACCGTGGCTTTCCCGCGGACCGTCACCAACGTCGCCGGAGGCAACGCCGCAGCAGGCGCCGTGTACGACGCGAGGATCCTCTTCTCCGCCCGCGGGGCGGCGGATCACCTCGCCGTTGCGGTCGCGCCGAGCAGGCTGGAGCTGAACGCGCGGAGCGGGCACAAGGCATCGTTCACCGTGACGGTGTCCGGCGTGGTGGCGGAGGCCGGCCAGGTCGCCTCGGCGGCCGTCGTGTGGTCTGACGGCGAGCACGAGGTGAGGAGCCCGGTGGTGGTGTACACGTTGGACTCCGAGGACGGGCTTAAACAGTGAGAGGAATCCGACATCTCGGAGTTGTGCAAGGATTTTAAGAATAAGCTCTACTTGTGCTAGGCCCAGGCCACGTTGGGCCCCCCACTATGTTGACACTGCAAAAAATGGGAGAATACATTTCAGGCCTGACTAGGCCCGATTTATTTCAGGCCTAATTCTCTTGACCAAGCCCATTCAATAACGAACTTTTTTAAAAAAAGGATTAAAAAAAATTAAAATTCGAAAAAGGGAGCCGGATGGGGGAAATTAGGAAAATGGGTGCTTCCCGCCCACTGAACGGGCGGGAAGCGTGGGGCCGGGGACCTCCCGCCCAACCAGCGGGCGGGATGTCCCCCGAGAGCCTCTTCGCAAATAATTTTTTCGCGGAGAGGTCCCTGGGAGGGCATCCCGCCCAACCAAAGGGCAGGATGTTGTGCTTAGGGGCATTCCGCCCTTTGGTTGGGCGGGAGGTCCCCCCATGGGCTATATAAGCCCCAACCTGCCCCGAAAATTCCATTTTATCCAGCAAAAATCAGAAAAAAGAGAAAGAGAGGAGAGGAAGAGAAAAGAGGAAGAGAGAAGAGGAAGCGGCGAAGCTCTGTCCACACGTCGATTTGGAGGTATATTCTCATTCTAGCCGTATAAGTACTTGAAAATGACTATAATTTAGGAAATATTTCTTAGAGTAGTTATGTTTTGAATAGTTTTTAGTATTTTTATTTATTTTTAGTATAATTTATAATCTGAATAGTTTAGAATCTATAAAATATAATCTGAAATTTAGGATCGTCGTTCATTGTGTATTAATATGTAGTATAACTAGTTTATTAATGATTGACAGATATGTCTTCCGAGAGGGGTATTTTCAGTATATATTACGGAGAAGGAAATGTGATTTATGGGCCGAATGGGGTAGATTTAAGTGAATTCAACTGTGCGGTTAGAGGAATTATCAGGCCGCACGAGAGAACATTTGAATCCCTATGCAACTGGTTAATTAGGGGATTAAGGATTAATCAGGAGACACACACTGTGAGTGTTCAATGCGTCATAAATCGTACCACTCACGCTTTGATCTGGGAGCTGATGCCATTTGCAAGCAACGAGGACTGGTTAACTTATCTGCAAAATGCAAGTCATTGGCAGTGGCCACTGGTACTCCTTATCAGTGTGCAACAAAACCCTTTGATAAACATTGAAGCTGCTCCGGGGGATGAAAATATTGATGAAGAAGTTGAGGAGGCAAACATTGAGGCAGGTGGCACCGAAGCACCTCAATGTGTGGCTGATGAGGGGGAAAACATACCCTTTATTGTTGAACAGCTGCAAGACGAAGAACGTGAATTGGATGAAGCAATGAATGCCGATTCGTCTGATGATGATGATGATGTGCCTCAAGATTGGGTAAGCAGTGACTTCAGTCATCTTGTCGTAGATGACGGATCTAGCTGGCATTCGGATTGCAGGGAGAATGAAATTATCCAGGGTGCAAGGTACCATTCAATTAAAGAGGTGAAGGAAGCTGTTAAGTGCTGGTCTCTCTCTCTTATGCGAGAGTTTAAGACAGTGGAGTGCAAATCTCGTAAGTACGATGTGGTATGTGTGAAGGATGGCTGTCCATGGCGGGTGCATGCCTACAAGGATAAATGGAAAGATTATTGGGAATGCTCCATTGTCACTCAGCACACTTGTCATTTGCCTGGGGTGCAGAAGAGCCATCGCAACCTCACGTCGCAATACATCGCAAATGAGATGTACGGGACGATAGTACAGAACTTGTCATATGAACCAAAGTCTATTATCAGGTACATTCAGGAAAAGTACAAGTATACCATCTCATACAGTAAGGCGTGGAGTGCAAAACAAAAGGTGTTGGAGATGAGGTTTGGTACGTTCGAGGCTGCATATGGTAATGTTCCTCGAATGCTGGCCGTCCTATGTCAGAGAAATCCTGAAAGCTACTATGACCTGAAAACTCTAGACAGAGGAGAAGGTCCGCCCCACATATTGCAGCGGGTCTTTTTCAGCTTGGGTCCATGCATTAACGCATTCCATCACTGCCGGCCTATCCTGTGCATCGACGGGACCTTTCTCACAGGAAAGTATAGATTGCAAATGCTGACAGCTATTGGAGTGGATGGAAACAATCAATTGCTGCCTGTTGCTTTTGCTTTTGTTGAGAGTGAGAACACAGACAGTTGGTACTGGTTTCTGGAACGGGTTAAGCTTGCAGTCGTTCGGGATAGGGAAGATGTCTGCCTGATTCATGATCGTCACGCCGGCATACTGAGGGCAATTCTAGATTTGCAGCAGGGGTGTGTGGAGACCGGAGAGCCGCCCAAGTGGCGTGATATTCGCAGTAGGTGGTGCATGAGGCATATCGGTGCAAACTTTTTCAGGCAATTCAAGAACAAGCACCTTATGGATATGTTCAAGAGGCTATGCAAGAAAACGAATCAGCAAAAATTTAACAAGCAGTGGCAGAAACTTGATGAACTGACCGGGAAGAAAAGAGCCGAGGACGCATCAAAAAACATAACTGCACAGGATGAAGCAGAGGCTTTGTGCTCTTTGCCAACAGATACTGCACGTACTCGCAGAAGGTCTGGGTCAGCGGTGAAAAAATTTTCTGAATGGATTGAGAATGAACCTAAGGAGAAGTGGGCGTTACTTTATGATACCGATGGTGCAAGGTACGGTATAATGACCACCAACTTCGCCAAAGTTTACAATTGGGTGCTGCGAGGTGTTCGTGGGCTTCCACTGGTTGCAATTGTTGAATTCATTGTCCGCGGGTGTACCGATTACTTTCGGGAGCGGTTCACTAAAAATCAGATATTCATGCGAGATCCAGACAGAAATTTTGGATTCAAGGTAACAGAATATATGACTAAGAAGGCAGAAAGCGCCCGGCTACACCATGTACGGCAATGTGGAACACAGGAGCTCAAGTTTGAGGTATCTCCTAAAGATAGGGCGCGACATGGCATGAGACGTCAAACTCCTGTAAAGGAGTGCATTCTCAAGTTCGATGGAACTTGTTGTTGCTCATCCATGAGGCCCAAGTTGCTGCACTTACCTTGTTCTCATGTAATGGCTGCTTGTGCGGATATTGGACATCCTGTCGATATATATGTTTCACATTACTTCAGAAAGGAGACAATTGCTAGCACCTGGCAGTATGAGATCTATGGGTTCCGTTTGGTTGGATCGTTCACTGAGACAGCGAATCCTGTTATCTATATTCCAGACCCAAGATCATCACGGGTTAAGAGAGGACGCCGTCAGTCACGGCGTATTCGTAATGATATGGATGAGTCAGAGCTCCGTCCGAGGATACAACGCTGCAGTGCATGTAATCAGATTGGACACACGTATAAACGTTGTCCAACTAATGATGCTGGCCCCAGTTGTGCTGAAGCTGGCCCTACAGGTGATGATACAGATGGAAGACCTCCGGTTGCATCAAGAAGTGGGAGACGTCGCCGATCGAGTGCTAGTACGTCATCAGGCATCATTTAGTTGTAATTTTATTTAAACGTTGTTTGCTCATATGTAATATTTGCTGCGTTGAGATTCTATCAGACCTAGATACGTATTTGTAATATTTGCCGCATTGACTGAAGACACAATATTTGGATTCATGTATTTGTAATATTTGTAATGTTCATTATCATATTATTTTATTTTAAATGGCTTCATGTATTGTACTATCGTAATATTTAGATTGTACGTTGCAAACGTTATCGTTTAACTATCTTCGTACGAGTTTTAGATACCGTAATCTTCTTTGGAAAATTGAATTAAAATTTTATGTGCATACATAAGAGTATGGCGAATGAATCTTATATTTGAAAAAATTCTGAATTTCAAATAGTTGCTGAAACAAATAATCTAAGAAAAAATATAACAAAAATGGACCAGGAGCATAAGATTATAGGTTTTAGAACTTTATAGGTTTTAGAACTTTGACTATATATTAGATATTAAATAATATCACATTAGAGAATAACAATAGATTTTAATTAGAAAAGGGTTATAATTAGGTTTAGTTAACATTTCAAATTTGAAAAATTCAAGACAAAAGAAGTTAAATTTACATCAAATTTGAGTTTGAAACTTTGCACAAAGGTACCTAGAGTTTATAGAATAGTCATACCAAACTTCATAAACAACAAAGCATGAAATCCTAAAGTTAAGCATAAACTTTCCTTAATCTTAGTTTTAAAATAGGGGTAAAAGTATTTTGTTTCAAACTAAACTCCATTAACAAAAGTTATAGAGTTTGAAATCTAGTTTCTAACAAAACTAGTTTTGCTATTTTTGGATTTTTCTGTGAATTGTTACGAATTTTGGAAGCCAGAAAACACACACACTTGAAATAGCAGTGCACCAAGGCGGCAGGCATCCCGCCCAGTGGCCGGGCGGGAGGCTTGCTTCAGTGAGCTCTTCGCGAATAAGAAAACTTTTTTTATTCGCGAAGAGGTCCCTGGAAATTTTTTTTGAGCATCCCGCCCTATGGTTGGGCGGGAGGCTCCTTTCCGCCCTTTCAGCGGGCGGGAGGCACCCATTTCTCTAAATTTCTCCAACTGGCACCCCTTTTTCGAATTTTGTTTTTTTTTAATCCCCTTTTTACAAAAAACTCATTCAATAACTTAATCAATTGGGCTGTCCTTTCAGTCTTTTTGGGCCAGGCCGTGGGCTGGCAGGGCCTAAAATGCGTGCCGAATTGTCCTGACCTCTACCTCGAGCCTGATGGTCTTGCTGGGGAGCGCCTTCACGAACACCTGCATGCCACCCTGTGGGCAGATGTCAAGGTGCAGGGTGGAGTCCTTGTGAATGTTGTAATCAGCAAGTTTGCCCCCACAGTTTAGCTGCTTGCCGTCTAAGATGATCTTCTTCTGGTCCTGTATCTTTGCCTTGACGCTGACAATCGTGTCAGATAGCTCCACCTGTGTCACGACCCAAAAATTGAAAGCACGGGATTAAAAATTAAGTAACATCATCATGAGCATCATCAAAGCATTTTGGAGCATCATATGCACTTAATTACATGTGACCATCCATTTTTCTTGTGTGAATTTTGTATAAGTTGTGAAGTAAGTTTGAATTTGGCTATGTGACTGTGCCTCCAAATATTTTATTCAAATACTAGATTTCAAATGGTGATTTTTGGATATTTTTGTGCAATTTTTGAATGCCTAACCCGAGCCATAAAATTCTTGGAAAGTTTGAAAACTGCAATGTTGTTTGAATTTTTGTGAACAATCCATAACGGATTTTTGAGCTCTTGTTGTTGCACTGTGTTCTTGATGATTTAATCTTGCTTCCATAAAATTTTGGTGATTTTTGGAGCCCGGGAAGTGCACGTTTTTAAATTTGCAAGACGAACCGTTGCTTTTCCCTTTTTTTTTCCCTCCTCCCGGCCCCACCGGTCAGCCTCCTCCCCCTCTCCTCCGCGCGCCTGGGCCCACGGGTCAGCGCCTCCCTCCGCGTCCCCCGCGCCTCTGCGCCTGCCCGTTGGGCGTCCGCGCGGTGGCGCACGCCGGCGGCCGCTGGGCCGTCCAGCGTGGCCGCCGCCCCCTCGTGTCCCGCGCGCCGCGCCTCTTCTCCTCCCCCGAGCCGCCGTTTTCTCTTCCTCCTTCCCCATTCAAACCGCGCCCCTGCCTCTTCTTCTCCCCCGCTCCAATCCGTCGCCGCTGCGCCGCAATCCGCCGCCGCCGCTCCACCTCCGCCCAATCCCGCGCGCACCGAGCTCCCCCGCCACCTCCTCGTTCAGCCCCGACCCCCAACCGCTCCTCTCCTCCGCCGCCCGAGCTTCCCCGCGAGCGCCTCCGCCCGCCGCCGCCGCTCTCCGCCGTCCAGCTCTCCGCCGCCCCGCCTCGCTCGTCCGCGCTGCGGGTGAGCGCCCCCTCCCCGCTGCGCTGCCCGTGCGCGCCCCGCCTGGGCGCGTTCGCGCCCGTGGGCCGCGGTCCCGTGCCGGCCGTCGCCGCGTCGCGCCGCGCCGCGTGCGCGCGCGTTCGCGCGCGGGCCGCGCCGTGGGCGCGTGCTGGCGCCCCTCGTGGCGAGTCAAGGCCGCGGCCGGCCTTGACTCCGCCTGGGCCGCGCGCTGGCCGCCTGGGCCCACCTGTCGGTGCCCAGGGGTGCTAGATCCGGGTGGATCTAGCGCCGGCCGCCCCGTTCTCCGTTTTATCATTTCATGTGATTTTGTTATTTGCATAGGAAATGTTGTAGGCCTCCAAAAATTGTGAAATTTGTTTTGTTTGAATCCTCTATGGTAGATCTGCTTAGATAAATTAAGTTCATACATGTTAGAGTTCTGTATTTTAAGTTATAAATTATTCTTGTTAAACCAAGTTAATTGTTGATCTTATTTTGTGGTGCTCTAAAAATGCCAAACTAAAGTTTGTTATATTCCCTGTCAAATGCTCTTTCTCATAGTGCAAGTGGTGTATATGTTCCAGTACTGTTTGATAGGTTTTTAATGTGTTTTTAGTTTTGCTGCCTGCAATCTTATAAAATGAATATCTTTTGATAGAAAATTGATAAAATGGTAAAACCACTTCTGTTATCCTTGTTATCATGTCTTGTACCTCTGGTAATTTTATTAGGATTTTTGAAAATGTTTTGCATGGCTTGTAAGATTTATCTTGAGTTTAGCTGCTGAAAATTGTAAATATCATAAGTAATTCTGCAAATAAGTTTTTGATGCAAACTCAACTCTCATGAGTTTATTTTGATATCCTCTGGGTGCAGAAATTAAATCATGAATTGTTCTTGTTAATTTGTTGCATGAGCGAGTTTGCCTTCGGGCTTAGTATTTAAATTAGTAATCGAGCTTGTATTACCATAATGATATCGCTTGCACGTTGATGTGACTTTTCTCTTCTATTGTATGTCATTGCATATCATCTCATTCTCACATCATTGGCATCATCCTAATGCATGCATTTCATTCATACATTTTAGTGACCGAGACGCCGGAGGACGTACCCGTTGAGCCCGCCGAGTTCGTTGAGACCGAGCCGGGAGCCGAGTGTGTGGTCGAGCAAGAAGAGAACCAAGGCAAGCAGCTAAGCATGATTCCTTGACCTATTCAACTTGCTTAAATTTAGTTACTTCACTTGGGTATCTATGCTTATGATAATTACTTATCTATTGCATCGTTGGTCCTATTTTCATGCAATGTCCTCCCTTGAGTTGTATATCCATGTCCTTGGCACACATAGCTAGTTGCAACTTAATTAACTAAATGCTTAGTTGTGCTTAGAGTTGGTATATATCTTGTAGGGAAGGTTGGAATAGGATCACTTGTTTCACCACCTTTGTTTATCTTGATCTTTTTATCCGGTGTCGGGTTGTTGGTTGGATCGGTCTAGTTGGAAGTGGGTTTTTGGGGTTTGAGCGGAAGGTAGGGCCTAGAGAAAGGAGTCTCGGAGGCTTAGTCCGCTCGAACCAATTAAGGACCGTCCGTGGATGACCTTGGAAATTGAGCACTTATCGTACTACCACATATCCATTCATGGGGTGGATAAACCAAATACCCTCTAGTTTTAATCGTTGATGCACGGTCCTAGATGCGTGGCCGTGGGGCTTTGTAGAGAGCCTTAGGGGTGTCCCCGGTGGACCTAGGTAACTCTCCGCGCAAGTTAGGCGTGATGTTCAACGGTTAGAACTCGTCGGGAAAGGTTGACGCGAGTACCCCCTCACCCCACGTGATCGGTTGGGTGAGTCGCATGGTCCTTGTGTCGTGTGGGTAAAGTTGTACACCCTTGCAAGGTTAATGAATCAATTCGAATTGCCGCGCTCTCGGTTATGAGCAAGCTCAAGTTTCGACGAATTCTTCGTAGTGTATCGATCTTGGTCGCATGTGGTTTATGATGCTTATGTCACCTCTTATGGTTGGTCAATGTTTAATTAAAATTTTGTGGTGGGTTGGGCAAGATAATTAAAATGCTAGGATGCTAGAATAGGTTTGGATAGTAAGTTCATGCTTATTTAAATTACTTAACCCTAAAGCTTTCTTGTGAGCCCTCATTTCCAAACGTCCAAACGCGGAGGGAGGCGCTGACCCGTGGGCCCAGGCGCGCGGAGGAGAGGGGGAGGAGGCTGACCGGTGGGGCCGGGAGGAGGGAAAAAAAAAGGGAAAAGCAACGGTTCGTCTTGCAAATTTAAAAACGTGCACTTTCCGGGCTCCAAAAATCACCAAAATTTTATGGAAGCAAGATTAAATCATCAAGAACACAGTGCAACAACAAGAGCTCAAAAATCCGTTATGGATTGTTCACAAAAATTCAAACAACATTGCAGTTTTCAAACTTTCCAAGAATTTTATGGCTCGGGTTAGGCATTCAAAAATTGCACAAAAATATCCAAAAATCACCATTTGAAATCTAGTATTTGAATAAAATATTTGGAGGCACAGTCACATAGCCAAATTCAAACTTACTTCACAACTTATACAAAATTCACACAAGAAAAATGGATGGTCACATGTAATTAAGTGCATATGATGCTCCAAAATGCTTTGATGATGCTCATGATGATGTTACTTAATTTTTAATCCCGTGCTTTCAATTTTTGGGTCGTGACAATTCTCCCCCCCTTAAGAAAATCTCGTCCCGAGATTTGGTAGACAAAAGACGATAGAACTTCGGGTGCATTAAGGCCATATTCACCTAGACAAGATAAACATCGAAGAAAGGATACACAAGACATGGGTGGTGTGGAACGGTAGGACACCTTTAATTTCTCTTCGATGGTGATTGTGTACACATATAAGATATCTAGAAGGATGAACTTCTTAAAGAAGGTTGGGTGCGGTGGGAAAAGCTTGAGGACTCACTCATTGGAAGAAGAAGTCGGGGTAGTCTTGACGCAAACGATCCTCGCGTTCCCATGTGGCTTCGTCTTCGGAGTGGTTGCTCCATTGAACTTTCACAAACTTCACCATACTTCGCTTTACTTTCCTTTCAACGCGATCTAGGATGGCAATAGGATGCTCTTCGTAGGTAAGACCCGCTTGAAGATCGAGTGATTCAAGATCGATGGCGTCGGTAGGAGCACGAAGGCATTTCTTCAATTGAGATATGTGAAACACGTTGTGAACGGTGGAAAGTGATTGGGGAAGATCCAATTGATAAGCCACCATTCCAATCCTTTTTGTGACTTGGAAAGGTCCGACGAAACGAGGTGCCAATTTACCCTTGACCCGGAAGCGACGAGTACCCTTGAAAGGAGAGACCTTAAGATAGACGTACTCACCGACTTTGAAATGGAGTTCACGGCGGCGACGATCGGCATATAGCTTTTGACGGGATTGGGCAATGCGAAGATTTTCGCGAATGATCTTAACTTGGTCTTCGGCATCTTTCACCAAATCCGGGCCAAAGAAAGGCCTTTCCCCGGATTCGGACCAATTGATGGGCGTTCTACAACGCCGTCCATAAAGAGCTTCAAAGGGGGACATCTTGATACTTGCTTGATAGCTATTATTATAAGAGAATTCCGCAAAAGGCAAACAAGTGGCCCACTTCTTCTCATATACTAGAACACATGCCCGTAACATATCTTCAAGGATTTGATTCACCCTCTCGGTTTGACCATCGGTTTGAGGGTGGTAAGCGGTACTATAGGTGAGGTCGGTTCCCATGGCTTCATGAAGACTTCTCCAAAAGTGGGCAACAAATTGCGGACCACGATCGGAGACAATTGTTTTAGGAACACCATGAAGACATACAATGCGAGTAAGATACAATTCCGCATATTGCTTGGCTCGGTAGGTAGTTTTGATCGGAAGAAAATGAGCCGATTTGGTTAAGCGGTCAACAATTACCCAAATAGAATCATACCCGTGAATAGTCTTCGGCAACCCGGTGATAAAGTCCATTCCAATATTTTCCCACTTCCAAGATGGAATAGGCAAAGGTTGAAGGGTACCGGCCGGTTTGAGATGCACGGCTTTAACCCTTTGGCAAACATCGCACTCGGCGACATATCGAGCGATTTCCCGCTTCATGCGAGTCCACCAAAATCTTTGCTTGAGATCTTGAAACATCTTGGTGCTACCCGGGTGAATCGAGAATTGAGAATTATGAGCCTCATCAAGAATTAAGCGCCTCAAGTTGTGGTCCTTAGGCACGACAATACGTTTCCCAAAGAATAGGACCCCTTGATCATCATAAGAAAAACATTGAGCTTTACCCTCCTTCATGAGTGTACGAATTCGGGCCATACCTTTGTTATTTCTTTGAGCTTCCTTAATTTGATCATAAAGATCGGACTTGATTATAAGAGCACCGAGATGACCTTCCTTGACCATGCCTAATTCAAGTTTCCGGAATTCATCACAAAGAGTACGAAGAGGAGGTCCCATGGTCAAACAATTGCATTGAGCCTTGCGGCTTAGTGCATCGGCAACGACATTTGCCTTGCCGGGATGATAGTGAACTTCAAGATCATAATCTTTGATCAACTCAAGCCATCGGCGTTGCCTCATGTTGAGATCGGATTGGGTGAAGATATATTTAAGACTCTTGTGATCGGTGTAGATATTGCAATGATTTCCAAGAAGATAGTGACGCCAAATCTTTAGAGCATGGACCACGGCCGCAAGCTCCAAATCATGGGTTGGATAGTTCTCTTCATGACGCTTGAGTTGACGAGAGGCATAAGCCACCACTTGGCCTTCTTGCATAAGAACACAACCAAGACCGACGCGAGAGGCGTCGCAATAGACATCGAAGTTCTTGTGAATATTTGGTTGAGCTAGAACGGGAGCGGTAGTAAGACGATCTTTAAGAGTTTGAAAGGCTTCTTCGCAAGCTTGAGACCATTCAAACTTGACCCCATTTTTCAACAATTCGGTCATAGGCTTGGCAATTTTTGAGAAGTTTTCTATGAACCGGCGATAATATCCCGCAAGCCCAAGAAAACTCCGAATATCGGTGATGCTTCGAGGTTGCTTCCAATCAAGGACATCTTGCACCTTGCTAGGATCGACGGCGACTCCATCCTTGGAAAGAATGTGACCAAGGAAGGATACTTTCTCGAGCCAAAACTCGCACTTGCTAAACTTAGCATAAAGACGATGCTTCCGAAGTTTTTGTAATACAACATGGATATGGTGAGCATGATCATCCCGAGTCTTCGAGTAGATAAGAATATCATCAATAAAGATAACCACGAAGATATCGAGTTCCTCCATGAAGATACTATTCATTAAGTACATGAAATATGCCGGGGCGTTGGTGAGGCCAAAGGACATGACGGTGTATTCATAGAGACCATATCTAGTAGAGAAAGCCGTTTTTGGAATATCCTCTTGACGAATTTTAATTTGATGATACCCCAATCTTAGATCAATCTTGGAGAAATAGCGAGCCCCCGATAATTGGTCAAACAAGATATCGATTCGAGGAAGAGGATACTTGTTCTTGACGGTGACCTCATTCAACGGACGGTAGTCAACGCACATCCGTAGACTATCATCCTTCTTCTTCACAAAGAGAGCCGGGCATCCCCAAGGAGAGGAGCTCGGACGAATAAAACCCTTATCCAAAAGGACCTTGAGTTGCTCTTTCAATTCTCTTAGCTCATTAGGTGGCATACGGTAGGGACGTTTGGAAATGGGGGCCGTCCCGGGCATTAATTCAATAACGAACTCCACCTCACGATCGGGAGGCATGCCCGGTAATTCTTCCGGAAAGACATCCGGATACTCGCAAACCACGGGAATATCTTCCAACGCCGTGGTTTCGGTACCCGCCAAGGAATAGAGACAAGCTTTCTTTGTGGCGAGAGAGAGAAGAACCCTATCCCCGGAGGGGTGCAAGAGATCGATGGTGCGTGGCCCACATTTGATAACCCCATCATGTTTTCCCAACCAATTCATCCCAAGAATTACATCTAAGCCTAGCTTATCTAGGATGAGAAGATTTGCTCGAAAAGTGGCTCCCTCAATAAGAATCGGGACTTTATCTACAAAGTGCTTAGAGATGATTTCCCCACCCGGTGATTCTATGTGGTAAGGTTGTGGTAGGGTTTGCATTTGGAGCTTGCTATGCATCATGAATTTCTTGTTAATGAAGGAAAGGGTTGCTCCGGAATCGAAAAGAACGAGGGCGGAATGGGAGTTTATAAGAAGCGTACCCATGAGCACTTCGGCATCGTCCGGAACCTCCTCCGCGGTGGTGTAGTTGAGACGGCCACGCTTAGGAGCTTGCGATGGCTTGGCTCCTTGGCGTGGGGCTTGCGGTGGAGGGTTGTTCGGTCTTGGTGCATTGGAGGTGCCGCCTTGCCTTGGTGAAGGACAATACTTGGAGATGTGACCCGTGCCACCACAATTGTAGCACGGACCCCTTGGAGCGCCGCTTGGGTTGTTCCAAAAGGCGTTGGCCGGCCTTGGGGGTTGTCCTTGAGGTGGTTGAGGATGACGTACCACCCACATCGGGCGCGGTGGTTGCGCACCCGGCGCGCGCGGTGGGGGAGGTGGCCCCACACGTGGGCGAGATGAGCTACCACCCGCCGAGGTAGGAGCGGGACGCTTGTGCTTAGCTTCGAGTCTCTTCATCTTGTGCTCGGCACGGATAGCAATATTCACCAAGTCGTTGAAATCATCAAACTTGGTGGTGGATAGCTTGTCTTGTAGCTCTTCCGAGAGGCCGTCATAGAACCTCTCCCGCTTCTTGGCATCGGAGGACACTTCATCGGGTGCATATTGTGATAGAGTGTTGAAGGCATTGACATAGGCCATTACATCCCGATGGCCTTGGGTGAGATTGAGGAATTCCTTTTTCTTGATGTCGATGATACCTTTAGGAATATGGAAGGAGCGAAAAGCCGTCCGGAATCCTTCCCACGTGAAACGGTGATTGGCGGGTTGGGAAGCCTTCCAATTCCGCCACCAAGCCCCCGGGGCATCGTGGAGTTGGTGAGCGGCGAATAAGACCTTATCATGCTCATCACATTGGATGAGATTAAGCTTCTCCTCAATGACGTGAAGCCAAAAATCCGCGTCAAGAGGGTCCTTGGAGCCACGGAAGATTGGTGGGTTGGTGCGGAAGAAATCCCCAAACTTGTTTACTTGCGGCTCCTCCCTAGGAGCTTGAACTCCAATGTTGCCCAAGTTGCCGATGTGATTGACCAATTGCCCAAGTAGTTGAGTTTGTTGGGCAAGCACATCCGCGAAAGTGGGGTGGACGGGAGGTCCGGGAAGATCGTTGTTGTTGTTGTTGTTGTTGTTGTTGTTGTTGTTATTGTTATTCCCACCCGAACCGTTCCCGCGGTTCGCGCCGGTTCCCGAACGCAAATTCATCCTAGCAAGAATTTAAGATAAGTTAGCGGCCGAGGAAGAAATGATAATCTCAAGGAGAACAACGGAATGATAAAGCGTAGATAATGACTTGACTTAAGATCGAGATTCGAACGGTAACTTATCAAAGAAAATATAATAAAGTGCCGAGTATCAAGATTTGATCATTACCATTCAAAGTCGCTAGGGCAGATTTAGAGAGCAAGAAAGACGGAAAACGGTCACCCACATGATTTATATTTGTTATTTGCGTATGCGTGCATGCATGCAACATATAAGTGCAATATGTCGTCACCTCACATCGTTTCCACATGATAATATAGGGCTCATATATAACTTCTTAAGGGAGCACGTATGAAAACATTCAAATAACTCACATAATTAAAATACTAGTAACACATCGAGGCATAACCATAATCATGCAATTAACTTGTCCTTAACTCACAAGCATCCAAAAGAGTTTAACCATCACAAAATGAGCGCGTCTTAACGTTCTAGCGCTTAGCTCCACCTTACAACCACATTACCCCAAGTGCCACGTCCCTCCTACTAGCACTTGGACTAATGGGCGTCTTCCCCTCTCTCTAATCGATAAGCCATCATGGGTCAAAAGGCTCCGGAAACCCCAAGAGACTCGCACGGGTGGTGGGCACCATGCGGAACCGACGCACGGGCAACCCCATCGTAATGGGATTGTAAGAACCCCGCGTCTCGGCCCAAGTACCCACCACATGCGGAAAGCGGTGCGACGGAGGAGCTTCCTCATGCGGCGTGTTCCGCGCCCAGTCGTCCATGATCTTCCTTGGCAACTTCATCGAACGAAGGTACGGCTCCACTTGGTATTGGAGGCGGACGAGACGACTCCTTGTCTCCTCCAACTCCCATACCAAACTCCGGTGCGCCATCTCGTAGGCGGAAATGGTGTCCGCCATGCACGTCTCCAAAGTGTACGGTCCCATCGGAGGCGAGACAACATGGGCAATGGGATCCTCCGGTCCCCTCACCGGAAGGTAGGTGAACGGAGCCTCCCAAAGCTCACGGTGCTCGTGACGAAGACGGGCGATGGCTTCACGTGCCACCTCTTGAATCACCATCTGCACGGAGGTACCACAGGCGCGGAAGTTGTACCTCACAGCTCCCACCATCCACCTTGGCTCAAGGTGGAGGCTCGCCATGTAGTCCACCAAACCAACACCACAGCCGCGAGCATAGACCTCATACTCGGGCTGGAAAAAGTAGTGCGAGCTCCTCAACATCTCGTTGAGGATCGCCGGGAACCCGATCGTGTCCGGAGCGCGAGTCGCCATGATCAAAGTAGCCATCTATTCAATAAAACATAAGAAATTAAGCATATTTAATTGACAGGTGAAGCATTAGAGAGAATAATAGCTCTAAGACAAAGGGAGAAAGTTAGCAATCAATCCTTAAGTTCAAATTTTTGAAAAATAAATATTAATGCAAGTATTCAATTTTATTTCGCTCTCAACCCCTTTTTAGCAAACTTTTAAGTTCACTTTGCGAAACCTGGCTCTGATACCCGCTGTGAGAACCGCCCAATTTAATATCATTTTAAGCGAACCATCGGTCTTTATTGTAAAGATGAGAGCTAACACGCACTCGCACCAATGGCGCGCTACGGGTTAACCCACATCTAAACTACTAAGGACCAACTTAGCCTTTCGCCGAAAATAACATTAAACCCGGTAGTCCCGGTATGCGCTCCAACATATGCCCAGAATCACGCATATGCACATACCGTCACAAGCTCGTACATCACCATTGATCCACAAAGAGCAATTTTAATACAAGGTTAAGCCATTAATCATTACAAATTTAACATAAAGAAAGGTTCCAAGTCTATTAAGGTGCGAAGGAGGGATACAAGCCTCGGGCTCACAAATAACATAGAAGATATAAAAACCATAAAGTTTAATGTTCAACATGATATCCCAAATACGATACGCAGCGGAAAGATAACGATAAGAAATAATATTAATGACGTCTTGCTCAAGGACGCCATTGACCATATTGACCTATTCCTCGCCCGCGCCGGGTTCGGCGGGGTAGAAATGGCCAAACACCACTTCCGGCTCACCTGCAACTTAGTTAAGATATATAGCAACATGAGTACAAAGGTACTCGCAAGACTTACGCGGTTAAATAAACAAGGAGTATGCAAATGAGGGCTCACAAGAAAGCTTTAGGGTTAAGTAATTTAAATAAGCATGAACTTACTATCCAAACCTATTCTAGCATCCTAGCATTTTAATTATCTTGCCCAACCCACCACAAAATTTTAATTAAACATTGACCAACCATAAGAGGTGACATAAGCATCATAAACCACATGCGACCAAGATCGATACACTACGAAGAATTCGTCGAAACTTGAGCTTGCTCATAACCGAGAGCGCGGCAATTCGAATTGATTCATTAACCTTGCAAGGGTGTACAACTTTACCCACACGACACAAGGACCATGCGACTCACCCAACCGATCACGTGGGGTGAGGGGGTACTCGCGTCAACCTTTCCCGACGAGTTCTAACCGTTGAACATCACGCCTAACTTGCGCGGAGAGTTACCTAGGTCCACCGGGGACACCCCTAAGGCTCTCTACAAAGCCCCACGGCCACGCATCTAGGACCGTGCATCAACGATTAAAACTAGAGGGTATTTGGTTTATCCACCCCATGAATGGATATGTGGTAGTACGATAAGTGCTCAATTTCCAAGGTCATCCACGGACGGTCCTTAATTGGTTCGAGCGGACTAAGCCTCCGAGACTCCTTTCTCTAGGCCCTACCTTCCGCTCAAACCCCAAAAACCCACTTCCAACTAGACCGATCCAACCAACAACCCGACACCGGATAAAAAGATCAAGATAAACAAAGGTGGTGAAACAAGTGATCCTATTCCAACCTTCCCTACAAGATATATACCAACTCTAAGCACAACTAAGCATTTAGTTAATTAAGTTGCAACTAGCTATGTGTGCCAAGGACATGGATATACAACTCAAGGGAGGACATTGCATGAAAATAGGACCAACGATGCAATAGATAAGTAATTATCATAAGCATAGATACCCAAGTGAAGTAACTAAATTTAAGCAAGTTGAATAGGTCAAGGAATCATGCTTAGCTGCTTGCCTTGGTTCTCTTCTTGCTCGACCACACACTCGGCTCCCGGCTCGGTCTCAACGAACTCGGCGGGCTCAACGGGTACGTCCTCCGGCGTCTCGGTCACTAAAATGTATGAATGAAATGCATGCATTAGGATGATGCCAATGATGTGAGAATGAGATGATATGCAATGACATACAATAGAAGAGAAAAGTCACATCAACGTGCAAGCGATATCATTATGGTAATACAAGCTCGATTACTAATTTAAATACTAAGCCCGAAGGCAAACTCGCTCATGCAACAAATTAACAAGAACAATTCATGATTTAATTTCTGCACCCAGAGGATATCAAAATAAACTCATGAGAGTTGAGTTTGCATCAAAAACTTATTTGCAGAATTACTTATGATATTTACAATTTTCAGCAGCTAAACTCAAGATAAATCTTACAAGCCATGCAAAACATTTTCAAAAATCCTAATAAAATTACCAGAGGTACAAGACATGATAACAAGGATAACAGAAGTGGTTTTACCATTTTATCAATTTTCTATCAAAAGATATTCATTTTATAAGATTGCAGGCAGCAAAACTAAAAACACATTAAAAACCTATCAAACAGTACTGGAACATATACACCACTTGCACTATGAGAAAGAGCATTTGACAGGGAATATAACAAACTTTAGTTTGGCATTTTTAGAGCACCACAAAATAAGATCAACAATTAACTTGGTTTAACAAGAATAATTTATAACTTAAAATACAGAACTCTAACATGTATGAACTTAATTTATCTAAGCAGATCTACCATAGAGGATTCAAACAAAACAAATTTCACAATTTTTGGAGGCCTACAACATTTCCTATGCAAATAACAAAATCACATGAAATGATAAAACGGAGAACGGGGCGGCCGGCGCTAGATCCACCCGGATCTAGCACCCCTGGGCACCGACAGGTGGGCCCAGGCGGCCAGCGCGCGGCCCAGGCGGAGTCAAGGCCGGCCGCGGCCTTGACTCGCCACGAGGGGCGCCAGCACGCGCCCACGGCGCGGCCCGCGCGCGAACGCGCGCGCACGCGGCGCGGCGCGACGCGGCGACGGCCGGCACGGGACCGCGGCCCACGGGCGCGAACGCGCCCAGGCGGGGCGCGCACGGGCAGCGCAGCGGGGAGGGGGCGCTCACCCGCAGCGCGGACGAGCGAGGCGGGGCGGCGGAGAGCTGGACGGCGGAGAGCGGCGGCGGCGGGCGGAGGCGCTCGCGGGGAAGCTCGGGCGGCGGAGGAGAGGAGCGGTTGGGGGTCGGGGCTGAACGAGGAGGTGGCGGGGGAGCTCGGTGCGCGCGGGATTGGGCGGAGGTGGAGCGGCGGCGGCGGATTGCGGCGCGGCGGCGGCGGATTGGAGCGGGGGAGAAGAAGAGGCAGGGGCGCGGTTTGAATGGGGAAGGAGGAAGAGAAAACGGCGGCTCGGGGGAGGAGAAGAGGCGCGGCGCGCGGGACACGAGGGGGCGGCGGCCACGCTGGACGGCCCAGCGGCCGCCGGCGTGCGCCACCGCGCGGACGCCCAACGGGCAGGCGCAGAGGCGCGGGGGACGCGGAGGGAGGCGCTGACCCGTGGGCCCAGGCGCGCGGAGGAGAGGGGGAGGAGGCTGACCGGTGGGGCCGGGAGGAGGGAAAAAAAAAGGGAAAAGCAACGGTTCGTCTTGCAAATTTAAAAACGTGCACTTCCCGGGCTCCAAAAATCACCAAAATTTTATGGAAGCAAGATTAAATCATCAAGAACACAGTGCAACAACAAGAGCTCAAAAATCCGTTATGGATTGTTCACAAAAATTCAAACAACATTGCTGTTTTCAAACTTTCCAAGAATTTTATGGCTCGGGTTAGGCATTCAAAAATTGCACAAAAATATCCAAAAATCACCATTTGAAATCTAGTATTTGAATAAAATATTTGGAGGCACAGTCACATAGCCAAATTCAAACTTACTTCACAACTTATACAAAATTCACACAAGAAAAATGGATGGTCACATGTAATTAAGTGCATATGATGCTCCAAAATGCTTTGATGATGCTCATGATGATGTTACTTAATTTTTAATCCCGTGCTTTCAATTTTTGGGTCGTGACAACCTGCATGGTGATGGCCTTACCAGTGCTGGACTTCACCAAAATCTGCATGCCAAAATCAAGGTCCAGGGTGCTCTCATTCTGGATTTTGTAGTCTGCAAGTGTCCGTCCATCCTCAAGATGCTTCCCAGCAAAGACGAGCCTCTGGTAGCCACGAATTTTTTTCCCGGACGTTGTCGATCAAGTCTGATGGCTCCACACGAGGGTGATGCCATTGCCAGCGAGCATCTTCACGTAAATGTATCTGTAACCACAAATGTCACAGTTACCACCACCAAGACGCCACAAAATGTGCAGGGTGGAGAACTCCTGAATATTATAATCAGCAACTGTGTGCCCATCCTCAAGCTGCTTGCCAGCAAAGGCAGGGCGCTGCCGGTCTGGGGGAACGTCCTCTTTTTCCTGAATCTTTGCTCTGATCTTTGCTCTGATATTCTCAATTCTATCAGAGGACTCCACCTTATTGATGGTGATGGTTTTGCCATTGAGGGTGTTCACAAAGATCTGCATCTAAACATAGCAACAAATATGTTAAAATAAAAACCCAAAGGTATAGTTATCATCCAAATCACAGCAATAATTTTAGGAACAGATTGTAATAGCAAGCACCATGCTAAAGAAGTGCAACTTATAAAACCAAATAGCAATAAGAGCACTACCTGAAGAATCACAAGAATTGTTTGATGTACTACCACTATTGGCACTCATAAAAAAAATGCCCTGAGTTCTACTCTGCAAAACGGAGTATGCCCTCAACCCCTAGAAAGCCAAGTGTGATCAAGACAGCAGTAGCTGTGTAGAAGGAAAGCAAACTTTGACAATCGAACATACCGATCAAGCAAACACACATGGTACATACATATTGTTAACTCAAAATAAGTGGATGGAACAGGCAAACAATCACCCCAAAATTTCTAGTTAGATGATACGCGCAATTTGAACTTAAACATGTAATGCCACCTCAAATGTGTCTACTTAGTCACCACAAGTGTCTGAAACCATGCAATTTATGAGTGACAAAAGAGTCTCCAGGTGAAACAACGAAATCAAGATCTTGAGGTCATCAAGTTATTAAGTGATAATCCTGTTATATCTTTGGATCGGCTACTGCGCGATTAGATTAGAAGATGTCGTGTTCTACTAACATAAACCAAGCGACAGAGAGAGAAAGGGAGAGGGAGAAGGGGCACGGGATATACCTTCGTGCCCTTGCGTCGCAGCAGACGACGTTGTGCCCGCAATTGCCGTGCAGCGCAGGAGCTCGCAGTAGCCGAGGCGAAGGTGTGCTTGCTCGCGGTGGCCGAGGTCCGGGTCGCGTCCACGGGCTCGGGGTCGAGGTGGAGACGTGGACGATGGCCGGCAGTGGTGCTTCCCGCCGCTGCCGCGCTCAATCTAGATCGGCTAGGGTTGTCGTGTTGGTGGGGTGGCGGCGGCCGGTGATTCTTGTGATCCATGCCGCTGGCCCCTACCTGTCTATATAGCGCGGCGCGATGGGGGCCCACCAGCTAGGGACGAGCTGGGGCGCCCCCGATCAGGACGCAGAGGTGAGGAGGCCCATCGGGCCCGTTAGGGTCCGATGATCTGGGAGATCAAACTAATGGTCCCCCCCTTGATCTCACCCTGTACTTTTCTTTTACTTTTACTTTTTCGCGTTTCGTCATAGATTTGTGTATAGAGCATGCCTCATCGTCACGATCATCTGTCGATAGATTTAGCAGCTACAATTCACGCTTCCATTCAGACACGGATTCTTTAACCTTTTGGGCCCTTGTAGTCCGAAGATCACAGGCTATCCCTTAGCCCCATGCTGGCTACGTGTTCCTTGAACACGCTGGGTCGTAAGCCTTTCGTTAGCGAATCCGCAAGCATTTTTACTGTGCTTATATACTCGAGATTTATAATCTGATCTCGGACTTTATCTTTCACAACATAATACTTTATATCTATGTGTTTGGCAGCACCACTTGTCTTGTTGTTGTGTGCATACATTATTGCGGGCTCATTATCGCAGTACAACTGTAATGGTCTAGATATGTCATCAACCATTTTCAGACCGGGTATAAACTTCTTTAGCCAGTTCACCTGCCCTGTAGCCTCATAACATGCAACGAACTCGGCATACATTGTGGACGATGTAGTGACGATTTGTTTGCAACTTTTCCACGATATTGCTCCTCCGGCAAGGGTGAACACATACCCTGACGTGGATTCTCTGTCATCTCCTGCATAATCGGAGTCTGAGTATCCTACGATACGCAGAGATTCTGTTTTTTTGTATGTTAACATGAGACCTTTGGTTCCTTGCAAATAGCGCAGAACCTTTTTTACTAACTTCCAGTGTTCTGGTCCTGAATTACTCTAGAATCTGCCAAGCAACCCGGTAACATAAGCTATATCAGGGTGTGTGCAAACTTGTGCATACTGTAAGCTTCCCATAGCAGAAGTATATGGTACCATTTTCATTTGATCAATTTCATATTGAGTCTTGGGGCATTGAAATTCCCCATATCTGTCGCCCTTAACTATAGGTGCAGGTGAGGCACTGCATTTATGCATGTTAAATTTCTTTAGGACCTTTTCTATATATGTCTTTTTCTCCAATAATGTGGGGAATAGGCGTAAACCACATCCCTAGCTTCGGGAGGATCGGTTGGTGAGCTGGACCCTTATTCCGCTACTCTATATTCTGCTGGTCTGAGGTTACTAGCCTCAGTGACTGGCTCTCCCCTCACTAAACAACGATACCGCTTCCGTAAACAACATTCCTCCTTGTAAAGCTTTTTGGTCTCAAGGAGCAAACTTGTCACTGTGAAGCATACTTTAGCCGATGTTACCAAGTCTCTTACGGGTAGTCGTTGAGACTGTACCAGTGGCTTAACCACTAGTGTTTTCCATTGTCTCCTGGGTCGGATGAGCTTTAACCAACTCATACCAGAAACAACTCGGCAAGTATCGAAGTACACTTCACAGCCAGATTAAGTATCGAAGCCAATGTTTATCCAGTTAACAGAAAGTGGGTAATAGCCATGACAATCGTTGAGACAGTCCTAATACCCCTTTCAATCTGTCTCGATGAATCTCGATTCCTAGAACGAATCTTGCTTCACCAAGATCTTTCATCTCGAAATGCGAGGATAAAAACTTTTTCGTTTCTAGTAGCAGACTGACATCACTACTTGCCAGTAGAATATCGTCCACATACAGGATTAGGAAGACATACTTCCCATTCTTGAACTTTGCGTAAACGCAATTGTCCTCAATATTTTCTTTGAACCTGAATTTTTTTATTATTTTATCTAACTTCAAGTACCACTGTCTTAAAGCTTGCTTTAGCCCATAAATCGATTTCTTCAGATGGCATCCCAATTTTTCTTTACCTTCCACGAGAAAACCTTTCGGCTGTGCCATGTAGACGGTTTCATCTAGATCCCCGTTCAGGAATGCTGTCTTCACATCCATCTGATGTAATTTTAAATCATAATGAGCTACAAGAGCCATTGTAATTCTGAAAGAATCTTTACATGAGACTGGTGAAAAAGTCTTATTGTAATCAATTCCTTCTCTTTGTGTGTATCCTTTTGCCACGAGTCGTGCTTTAAATTTGTCTACATTCCCTTGGGAGTCATATTTGGTTTTGTACACCCATTTGCAGCCTACTGTTTTGGCTCCTTTAGGAATTTCCTCTAAGTCCCACACTTTGTTGGTACTCATCGATTTTATTTCGTCTTTCATGGCATCAAGCCATTTTGACGAGTATTCACTTCTCATGGCTTCTTCAAATGAGGTTGGATCATCCTCCATTTGAATTTCTTCGCTATTATAGACTTCATAGTCGTTAGAAATAGCGGGCTTCCTTGTTCTTTGAGGTCTCCTACGAGCCTGAGCTTGCGGTGCCTCATCTATTTGGAGCTGCTGTTGCTCCCCTTCTTGTGTGGCAATGGGCTCGTCAGGAGCCTGATGAATAGGTTCCACTCCCTCGTTCACCATACCACAGGAGGAGCCACTACAGGTGTTGGCATCGCAGTGACTTGCACTGGCGGTGCGGATACAGCGGGCAGCGAGAAGAAAGAATCCTGAATCACGGGATTGGGTGTATACACCCGCTTCTCTTCAAGATCAATCTTCCTAACTGTGCCGCTCCCCCGGATCATTTGATCTTCAAGGAAGACTGCGTGTCTCGTTTCTACAAATTTTGTGGATCTGTCTGGGCAGTAGAAATGAAAACCCTTTGACCTTTCTAGATAGCCAATGAAATGGCAAGATACTATTTTGGAGTCTAGTTTTGCAATGATCGGGTTAAAAACTTTTGTCTCAGCAGGACTCCCCCATACCCGCAGATGATTCACTGAGAGTACTCTTCCTGTCCACATCTCATACGGTGTTTTCGGCACCGATTTACTGCGGACTCTGTTGAGAATATGAATGGCGGTTTTCAAGGCCTCCATCCATAAACTCACTGGCAACATAGAGCAGCTGATCATGCTTCGCACCATATCCATTAGGGTACGATTACGTCTCTCAGCCACTCCATTCTGCTGAGGTTCACCCGGCATCGAGTACTGGGCCACTATGCCTTGCTCCATCAGGAACTTCGCAAAAGATCCTGGAACTTGGCCACGGGGTATGTCGACCGTAGTATTACCCTACACGATCAGATCTTACGATTTTAATCTTTAAATCGTGTTGATTTTCTACTTCGGCCTTGAATATTTTAAATTTATCCAAAGCCTCAGATCTTTCTTTAATTGGATAAATGTATCCATAACGGGAATAATCGTCTGTGAATGTTATGAACGAGTCATAACCATCCACACTCTTTACATTGAACGGACCACAGATATCTGTGTGAATTATCTCTAATACACCTGTGCTCCTCTTAGCATTTTTCTTTATTTTCTTTACGAATTTTCCTTTTATGCATTCAATGCATTGTTCTAAGTCAGAGAACTCTAATGGAGGAAGAATTTTATTTTTAATTAATCTCTCTATTCTCCCCCTCGAAATATGGCCTAAACGATAGTGCCATAATTTTGACGACGCATGTTGAGTTCTTTTCCGTTTTCTATTCGCATTGTTATCGCATATGGAATTCATACTTTCGCGTAACGATATCAAATAAAGATCATTTTTCCTGAATGCAATAGAAATAATTGTATCATTACATTCAATTAAACACCTGCCATCTCCAAATAGACAGGTATAACCATCTTTGTCCAGGCAAGACACACTAATTAAGTTTCTGTGTAAAGAAGGTACATATAAAATATTTCTAAGAATTATAGTAAAGCCAGTGTCGAGTTCCGAATGAACTTCTCCCACTGCCTCAACGTCTGCCTGGGCTCCATTTGCCACTTTAACTTGCCTTTCGCTTCTTTGAGTGGTTCTCGTCGAATGGAATCCCTGCAATGAATTTGCAACATGAATAGTTGCTCCTGAATCAATCCACCAAGTGGTTTTTGAATATTCTATATACAAGGATTTATTTACGAATGAAATAATGTTCTCACCTCTCTTTTTCATGATCATCTTTAAATATCGATGACAGTTTTTCTTGTAGTGACCCCTTTCTTTGCAGTAGAGACACTGATCCTTCTCTACTAGAACCTGTCCTTCTTTAGATCTGTGTTGATGAGAGACTTTGCCTTTAGAAGAGGATGAAGAAGAAGATGAAAAATTGCCTTTGTAATTGGCATTCTTCTTCTTGTTCACGTAGTTTAAAGATCCACCAGTGGTGGATTTTATCCTTTCCTCCTCCTGAACACACATCGCAATGGTCTTTTCTATATCCCAAGTATGTGGTTGGGTGCTGTAATTGACAACAAAAGTGTCAAATTCTTTTGGCAACGAAGCAAAAACCAAATGGACAATGTGATCCTCCTTAAAGGCAAGGTCCAATGACTTAAGCTTGTTATTCTGGTTGACCATGCGATGAATGTGTTCCCTGATGCCACCACCATTGTATCTTTCTGAAACCAATTGTTTAATTAACTGGGTTGCATAAGTCTTTGAAGAACCAGTGTACTGGTTCTTTAATTTCTCAAGGTACTCTGTTATAGTGGCACAATCTGTGATTGAGCCCATAATGGCAGGCTCAATCGTGTTCTTTACCACTGCCAAGCACTTCTTGTTGGCAGGGAACCATTTTGCATAAAGCCTCTTATAATCTGCTCTTGCTTT
Source organism: Panicum hallii (assembly GCF_002211085.1). Classification (NCBI taxonomy): domain Eukaryota; kingdom Viridiplantae; phylum Streptophyta; class Magnoliopsida; order Poales; family Poaceae; genus Panicum; species Panicum hallii. The sequence goes on along the minus strand of NC_038043.1, from coordinate 4,559,129 downwards.
CTTATAAGAAAGCTCTGTTTGTTTTCAAGAAGCATCCGTGTCTGTGTCCTGTCTCACAGGAGGCACAGGCTCTGTGGGAGTCGGTGTAGCTAGGACCCAATCCAATTCACCCATGATGAAATATAGGTCCAGCTTTCTGTACCATTCATTGTAATTATCTCCCTTTAATATAGGAATATCATTGATGGAAATCATCATTGATAATTCTCCTGAAAAATATTCATGAGTGGTAAAAATATTAAAATATATTTAAATAAATTATTGCATATGTAAAAATACGACGTTGGTTGGAATTTAAAATATGCAATAACCTTGGTATTAAATCTAAAACACCGTTGGGCAGAGTTAGAGTTAATACATGAAAATTATCTATTAAAAATTAAGGCATAATCTCTTTTTGTATTAAATCTAAAATACCATTGGGCATAAATAGAAATAATACATGAAAAATATCTATTAAAGATAATACAGTAGTAATTGCAATATTGTCACTGTTAACGTTGGTCAAAAGTTAACAATATTACAACTCAGAAAATTATCTATTTGCCTTGAAAAATTAAATTATCCCGTTGGTTCAAATTTAAATGACAAGGCAAGAATGCATTAAAAAATGGATCTATTTAATCTTTGCAGCGGAAAACTTTATATTCTATCAAAATAATGTCTAATTTTGCCTTTTATAATCAGTGCATCAAAGTTCAATCAAATTCGAATTTGAAATGCATCAAATTCATTCAAATTCACTTAAAAACTCTGCTGAAAATTGAAAGCTAATGCACTGTTACTTTCTTTACTCCAGCCCAGCCGGCCCATTCCCCTGCGACGGCCCAGCGGCAACAGCCCCGCGCGCGCACTTGCGCGGCCCGCGGCAGCGGCCCATCACGGGCCGGCCTGTGCGCCATTGCTCCCCAGCGCAAGGGCTCGCGGCTGTGGGTCGAGGCAACCTGGGCCTGGGCTTCCATTTCCCCACCCCGCCTGGGCCTAAAGGAGCCCAATGAGGCGCGGCTCGATCGCGACCGTCCGATCAAGATCAACGGCTGCGCGTGGATTTCGGCCGATCAAAAACCCCCCCGAGCCGTTCTCCCCGAAAACCCTAGTTCATTTCTTCCTCCGTTCCCCGGCGCCTCCTTCTGCCCACCCACGCGAGCGAGCAAGAGTGAGCGGCGACGGTCGGTGCGGAGCGAGCGGGGCCATGGCGAGCCCCCTCGCCGGCGCGCGCGTCCACCACAGGGTGAGCGCGCCGCCGTCGAGCGGCATCATCGTGGCACCCGGATCTACGGCGCGGCGAGCGGCCCCACGCCGGGTCGGCGGCTCGCGCGGCCTCTGTTCCCGCGAGGCACGAGGCCTCGCGGGATCAGGTCAGCGCGCCGGCGTCCCGGGCACGCCGACGGTGGGCGGCGCAAGGAGAAACGAGGTAAGTTCTCCGTTGACCGCCGCCCCTTTTCTGTTCGTGATCTAGGGTTAGGGTTAGGGTTAGGGTTTCGAAGGGTCTGTTCTGGGATTCTCTAGGTTCTTTTCTGGGGTTCTACACTCTTGACCTTCCAAAACTAATCAACGCAAGTAGATAGGCGACTGATACCAATGTTATATCTTTGGATCGGCTACTACGCGATTAGATTAGAAGATGTTGTGTTCTACTAACATAAACCGAGCGACAGAGAGAGAAAGGGAGAGGGAGAAGGGGCATGGGGTATACCTTCGTGCCCTTGCGTCGCAGCAGACGACGTTGAGCCCGCCATTGCCGTGCAGCGCAGGAGCTCGCGGTAGCCGAGGCGAAGGTGTGCTTGCTCGTGGTGGCCAAGGTCCGGGTCGCGTCCACGGGCTCGGGGTCGAGGTGGAGACGTGGACGATGGCCGGCAGTGGTACTTCCCGCCGCTGCCGCGCTCAATCTAGATCGGCTAGGGTTGTCGTGTTGGTGGGGTGGCGGCGGCCGGTGATTCTCGTGATCCGTGGCCGCTGGCCCCCACCAGTCTATATAGCGCGGCGCGATGGGGGCCCACCAACTAGGGACGAGCTGGGGCGCCCCCGATCAGGGTGCAGAGGTGAGGAGGCCCATCGGGCCTGTTAGGGTCCGATGATCTGGGAGATCAAACTAACAAATCCAGCTATTGTAAGATTCATGTGATTAGATATCAGAATCAGTTTCGATGACAACAAAATTTAGCTTCTTATTTCTTTAGAGGATTCTCACCTTACAATATCATTGCAAAGCTGTATTCATTCAGCCAGCTAATATTTTCAGTTTATGTTAACATCTAACCATTCAAGGCGAAATTTCACCACGCCGCATCTTCATTTGAATGGTTCGAGGCAAAATCTTGTTCATGTTAACTGACCTATGCCACTGGGCATGTACAAAACACAGGAAGAAGTGCAGATCAACTCCACCGTGCACATATATAACTATAACAGTTAGGGATGCAAGTGAGTGGTTCTGGGTTTCTGCTGCATATAGCTCAATTTCATTCAACTTCTTCTCTGTTGTTTTGAAATCTGGATTAGTTCTTTAGACATGATTGGGGTCGACTTGCATCGCTAGCAACAATACACGTTGGGCAAAAAAAAACGACATGCACATGCTGGACAAATCTGATCCAAATCATAGGACGACAAACAGTATGATCACCTCGTCAGCCACACATCGAGCACGAGAACGCGGAGGGGGTCTGGATGAGCTACCTTTGCCGGCGGTAATATGGAGACGAGCCCGCGGCGGCCTCCCTGGTGATTGCCGGTGCGGAAAGAGCTGAATCGGATTGGGACGGAGAGGAGCGGCGGGATCCAGTGCCGAAGCAAATCGAAAGCAGCCGAAGGGAAGCCGAGTGGTGGTTCCAAGCTGGGCGGCGCCAAAACCCTAGCCGCCGCCGGCGCGTGTGGAATGTGAAGTCAAAAGGCAGGGGTTTTTTTTTATAAGGGGAGGGCTGGGGCGAGAGTTTTTTTTTCCGGTGAGGGATTTTATCCTTTTGTTTCAATGCAGAGTTGTTTGCTGTATGTTCAGGTATACCCGAGAATTCAGTTGAAGTAATTTAGAGTTTTTTTAAAGAAAAAACAGGTTTTGAAAATTGACATCCGAGATTTGATGTTTTGCCAAAGCAAACATAGTTTGAATTTTTTTAAAAAAGGGGTTAAAAAATTAAATTCGAAAAAGAGATGCTGATTTGGAAAATTTTCAAAAATGGGTACCTCCTGCGGGAGGTGCCAAATTTTTTTCCAGACCCCTCCCGAGGGCCTCTTCGCGAATATAAAATCTTTTTTATTCGCGAAGAGGCCCCTCCCGCGGCCGCAAAGGCATCCCGCCCGCCCGTTAGGCGGGCGGTGCCCAACAGTGCGGAGTGGTTTGATTCGCAAAAATGGCGGAGCAATTCTGCCTGTCGGCTCCGTGTCCCACGTTCTGCAGGAGTCTTTTACCGGCAAGTGCGTCTGCCTGTCGGCCCCGTGTCCCGCGTTCTGCAGGAGTCTTTTACCGGTAAGTGCGTGCTTGTAATTAAGTGGTTGGGCAACTGTGATTTTTGTACACTCCCGTCGTGGTAGAAACAGTGCGTTTGCGTTTCAAAAAAGAAAAAGGAACAGTGCGGTTGTCCCCCTGCGCGGCGTGCCCGCGTGTATGCGTGTCAGCCTGCCGTGGAGACTGGCCAGAGGGGCGCGCGTGAGACCACAAGAGGCCACCACCGCACCATGGATAGATGGAACAAGCAAGAAAGCAAGCACAGGCAGCCGTCATGCCCAGCGGCTAGCTAGCTGAAAGAACAATGCATGGCTAGCTAGCGTGCATGCACAGACCAACCAACCAACCAAAGCCTCACGTGGCGAGGCATGTACAGTTATCTCCTTCTGCCCACACAGCAAACAGTTATATATATATATATATATATATATATATATATATATATATATATGCCTGCTGCGTCGACCTGTCCGCCGTGCACTGCAATGCAACGCAACGCACAGTCATATCTCGCGAGCTGCGCACTGTGCCTGCGGTGAGCCGAGAGGAGGCGGGCAGCCAGCAGCCACTTTGCTTGCTGAAGCACACGCGAGGTAGGCAGGTAGCCCCATGCCCATGCCCGTGCATGCCGGCCACTACCCCGGAGGAGAAGTTACTCGACATGCCTGTTGGCTGTTGCCCATGCTGCACCGCGCCGCGCAGCTGGCTGGCATGTTGCTCGCTGCGTGTATTTACGCAGTGGCTCCCTTCCTTCCTTGTTCCGGGCCTGCCGCATCCATCGGCAGCTTTCCTTCCCTGCAGTTCGCGCTGCGATGGAGCATTGAATTGAAGCCATGGGCCCTGCACCCGCACTGTAGGGGCACCTCCCGCCCGTTGGGCGGGCGGGATGCCCCCGCAGCCGCATCAAGAGCAGCCGCGTTAGGAGCAAAAGGATTTGGCACCTCCCGCCCGTTGGATGGGCGGGAGGTGTCCGGCCTCAAACCTCCCGCCCGTTGGTCGGGCGGGAGGTACCCCTTTTTGAAATTTTTTAAATCGACATCCTTTTTTTGAATTTAATTTTTTAACTTTTTTTAAAAAATTCAACATAGTTTTGGGTTTGGACTCTGAGTAAACCTAAATTACTTAATTATAGCGCGCACACCCCTTATCTCTCTCTCAGGCCCGGCTCTAGGCCTACGCAACAGAGGCGACCGCCGGGGGGCCAAGCCGGATGGGGAGCCCAAGAACTAATATGTCCATGTACCTCATAATCTAGGTCTTAAAACTCCTCCAGCCACAGCAGCCACGCGTAGGCACACAAAGCATCGTCCTCCAGCCACAGCAGCCACGCGCAGGCACAAAAATCATCAGAGGGAGGCTGTGATCAAGATCAAGGTCTAAAGCACACGCACAACACACACGTACGTGGATCATCATCCATCAATCATCCTATCATCTATCCGGCCCTCGCTCAAGAGGTAAAAGAGATCGATGAATCATCATCTCGTCGATTGGGATCATGCTGCTGCCCTTTTGGTGTGTGTACGTGCCCTCGTCTGTTGCTGTTCCTACTTCCTAGCCGCCAGGCGCCAGCAGGCCTATCACCGTATCACGGCAGTACCGAGATACTGAGTGGCCGACTAGCCGAGAGATATGTCTTTCTGTTGCTTTCTAATTCTCTGAATTTGGTAATCATACTATATAGCTTTATTTTGCCGCTAATTTAGTTTGTACTATTAACATTGTTTTTCAACAATTAAAATTGTTATTAATGCTATTTTCTCATTTATCTGTTACATATAAAAGAAATTTGCCTAAAGAGCCCATAATATCATATTCGTATTAGGGCCCTCAAAATCATAGGGCCGGCTCTGCTCTCTCTCAATTACATCAAGGTGATGACACAATTATATTAAGATGGTACGACTATATTAAGACCATATACTGGTCTCTGCATAAGTTAAGATACACACATGCATGGTGAGGCCGGGAGCGCTCGGATCCGGCAATGTAGCCCACACAAGCGTGGTCCTTGGACATTCCTCTCGCCGTGTAAGAAACATGGTCGCTATTATTGTAATTTTAGTAATTGTGTGCAGTGTATAATTAATAGAACTAACAAGTTTGTGAGCTCAAAATTTGTTGAATTTCAAGATCCTATGGATGGAGTCCAATTTATATACAAGACGGTTCAAATCGTTGTCAAGATCCGAAGTTACAGTGAAAATCTAGAGAATATTTTAGAGGTGTCCAAATGACCGCCGAGACGATTTGGAATCCAGAGAATATTTTAGAGGTATCCAAATGACTGCCGAGATGATTTGGAGGTGACCAGTTAAACCGACGGTCTGGAAAATAAACTGACCGGTGCATGTGATCAAGTTAGTAGCACCAGTTTAACCGACGGTATTTGTCGGTGTATCTGTCAGCTGCAATGACGATTAAGTGAAGAAACACAGAGGTACCAGTTGAACCGATGGTCAAAAAGAATATGTCGATGCATTGGTACTTCAATGTTGCAGAACGGTTTTTGGAGTTGGAGATGGCCGCTTCATTAAAAATCATCAGCACCGGTTGAACCGATGATACGTCGGTGCAATGACGCAAGCAAACTCAGGTATGGCAGAGATGTTCAACGGCTAGCATGCAGATTCAGAGTGACCGGTTAAACCGAAGACTATGACCGGTTTAACCGACGCTTTAGACTTTTTGGCAACGCTTTAGGCTTTTTGGCAGAAAAGCAAGCAACGGCTAGGAGTTGATCGCTAGCCTATATAAGGCCTCACCCCGGGTCATTTGACGCTACTGGAGTTCGTGTGAAGCACCCATACTCTGAAGAAGTTCTCCAAACCATCCAAGAGCTTATTGATCAAATTCTTAAATTTTAGCACAAGCTTTGTGAGTGATAGTGCTAGGTTAGCTCTAGTTAGAGTGAGAGAGCAAGGTGTAGATGCCTTGTGCTGGTTCTTAAGTGAACCTTAGCTGTAATCTCGGTGTGCCGGTCTCTTGGAGTCTTCGTGGCCCGTCGGCAAATCTTCGACCCTTCGGCTTTACGTGGAGCGGCAATGACGGCTTTGTGCGGGGGACAAGAAGACCCCTCAAAGAAGCTCCGTAGTGAAGGTGGCATCAAGGTGATCGGGGGACTTGGCGTGAGCCTTAGTGGCCGAGCCTTTGTTGCAAGTTAACGGGAGTTCCGGAAGAGAATCGGTGACCGGGAATCAATACTCTTTGTGAGTGCTTCAACAATATGGACTAAGAATGGCTTAGTGCCTACCGATACCATGGGATAAATCTTTGTGTCAAAAATTTGCTTCCCCTTATTCCCTCCTTTACCCCCTCCTTTACGTTTCCACATTTCATACCTGCAACTTGTGTGCTTTTACTTTCTTAGTGCAGTATTTTATTAGGACTAGTTATAGGATGCAAAACTTATTTTGGATTGAGGGTTTCACACTAGATGAACCATAGTTGCACATCTAGATAGCTTGCTTAGTTTAAGTTTTGTGCAACTAGATGGAGACCATAGGTTAAGATTTTAAGTTGCCTAATTCATTCCCTGCCTCTCTTAGCCTACGAGCACCGATTCTTTTCATATGGCTATGGGTTTTGGGCAGCTGCGCGAGATGGGTGGAGTGAAGGTGGACTCGGAAACACTATACTAGGCGGCGACAAGAATGGGATGAAAGAACAAGGATGGGAGGTGGGGCACGCCGAGAGTGAGCCATCAATGTGAGCAGTTCACCGAGCCATCAGAGAGTAGGGATGTAAGTTATATATATTTTGAATCATTATATTAATCTAAATGGTTGATAAAATAAATTAGAATAGTATTATACATAAATAATTTAGGAGGAGAAATAAATTTAGAATGGTATACCATCGTAATTAATTAGCTGATAAATAAATATATTAGGTACCCACTTTTACATCCTTATCGGAGGGCTACGGTCAGCGAAGTAGGTTGCGGAAGTCGGAGGATGTGCTGGTTTTAGTGGGACGGAGGTGTAAATTGGAAACATTCTCTGAACGGCTGGACATAATGGAAGCTGGATGGCAGACGTGCTCAGCTTCATCCTCCTAACCAAACAGCATCTTCTCAGAAACCAAAGATATGTGTATTCTCAGGTTTTTGCCCAGGATCTGCTACCAACAACAGGTTAGATACATGCGAAAACAACAAGGAGACATTACGCCGACCAACCGACGCCAGTTAGGCAAAAGATCTTGTCTCGTCAGCAAAGCGCCGTCCGAAGCAATCCTCAAACAGATGTTGGGACAATCGCTGAGACACCGTAAAACTGTCAGCTTTCATCTAAATCCTATTTTAATCCTGTCATCCAAACTTGTTCTTAGAAACTCAGGTGGGTGAGAGAGAGAGAGAGAGAGAGAGAGAGAGAGAGTATGTTTCTGTTTCTGAACAGTAATAACTAATAAACAGTCAGAACTCTGGAATCTGGATATCCCGGCGGTGCCCTTGCTTTGCTGTTCATCACCCGAATGTCTGGGCTGGGCTGAAGAACAAACACGAAGTTCCGGAGGAAGCAATGGAGAATCCTAAGCTGGCGTCTGCCTGCCTGGATGCCTCGGCACGTGTCAGAAGATGAGCATGAGCTTGACGCCCTTCATTTGCAAATATATATCAATCAATTCATCAGGTTTCATGAACTGGTTCGCCTCAAAAAAACTACTATGAGTTGTTTCAGTCTCAGAACGGGTCTCCTCCTCGTTCTCTTCTTCGCCGCGACCCTGAATGCCTCTGAAGATGGAAGACAGGTCAGGTCACCAGCACGGCTGAACATTGTCCGTTTCTTCTTTGAGATCTTCTGTTCAGTGTCGTTCATGAGCAGGTCTACATCGTGTACCTGGGGCACCTGCCTAGTGCAGATTCGTCAGAACCTGAAGGTTTCTCTGCTGCCGTAGAAGCTTCTCATCACGACCTGCTCGACCAGGTCCTCGACGCCGACAGGTCTCTCTTTGCATTGGAGCCCATAACACATTTATTTATACCAGATTATGTTATGAGCATAGGATCTTAGGGTTCATCTAGACCAATGCATGGATTTTTCCCTTTTGCAGGTCTGCCTCCGACAGGATCCTCCATAGCTACAAGAGAAGCCTCAATGGCTTTGCAGCCAGACTTACTGAACTAGAGGCACATAAACTCTCCAGTACGTCCCAAAAATAATGCAGCAAGCATATGAACACCTATGTAATTCATCAAAGATAGAAAGCATGTAAAACACAACTCACTACAGTTTCTATCATCTCCTCTAAAACATGGTTTTTTCTAGGATTATGCAACAGTTGAGTTGTTCAAACTTTGAACTGAATTCTCAGGCATGGAGGGCATCGTGTCAGTCTTCCCGAGCAGGACCCGCGAGCTTCTGACTACAAGATCATGGGATTTCCTGGGCTTCCCTCAAACGCCGCTGGAGGAGCTACCCTTGGAAGGCGACGTCATCGTCGGCATGCTGGACTCCGGCGTGTGGCCGGACTCCCCGTCCTTCTCCGACGATGGCATGAGCCCGCCGCCGCGCAGATGGAAGGGCGCCTGCCAGAACTTCACTTGCAACAAGTGCGTGGTACGTGACACGTCTCCTTCCCCTTCTACACATCCTAACATGTCGCGGCGGCGTGCAGCAAAATCATCGGCGCCCGCGCCTACAGCAACGGCGCCACCGGCATGTCGCCGCTGGACGACCACGGCCACGGGAGCCACACCGCATCCACCGTGGCCGGACGCGCGGTCGGCAACGTGAGCCTTGCCGGCCTGGCCGCCGGCACGGCCCGCGGCGCCGTGCCGGGCGCCAGGCTAGCCATCTACAGGGTGTGCTGGCAGCGCGGGCACTGCGGCGACGCCGACGTCCTGGCGGCGTTCGACGACGCCGTCGCCGACGGAGTGGACGTCATCTCCTTCTCCATCGGGAGCAAGGCCCCGTCGCCGTACTTCGAGGACGCCGCCGCCATCGGGTCGTTCCACGCCATGAGGCGAGGGGTGCTCACCTCCGCTGGGGCCGGGAACGCCGGCGTGGTGGCCGGCGGGAGCGTCTGCAACGTCGCGCCGTGGATGCTGTCCGTCGCCGCGAGCAGCATCGACCGCCGGCTCGTGGACAAGATCGTGCTCGGGAACGGCAAGACCATAGTGGTAGGTGCTCGACAAAATGTCTCACACTTGATTCTTACTGAAACTAAGACTGAAAACAGGAATGCTGTTCTTCTCTTGCAGGGAGCCTCCATAAACACTTTTCCACCCGTACAGAATGCGACCCTTGCATTCCCTGTCAACGGGTAATATTATCTGAGGACACTGAATTAGGAGTACAAGAATTTTGCTCGAATTTCATTAGAAGCAGTACCATTTTCGAAAGGATGAGCACAAATTGTGTTGATGGATTAAACTCAAACACTTCATCAACTAAGCTCATGGTTCTTTTCTTTTTCCTTTTTATTTTTCTTTTTTTGCAATGCAGTTCATGTGACCCAGATGACCTTGATGGAGGTTCATACCAGGGGAAGATCGTCCTGTGCCCGGGCCAGGAAGGCTACGGCCTAGGTCCAAAATTGGCCGGTGCGGCAGGAGCCGTACTAGTCGGCGACCAGCCCGACGTCGCCTTTCCGTTGCCTCTCCCTGCACTCGTGGTATCTCAGGACCAGTTCGACGAAATCCTGGCCTACGTCAATAGCACTAGGTGAGTTTGTGAGCTCAACTGTGTTCACTGGCCTTCATCATAGCTTGAGGCTAGCACGTCCTTGACCTACTTCGCAGTAATCCTGTGGGCACCATAGGCGGCACCGAGACGGCAACTGATCCGCAGGCTCCAAAACCCGCTTCGTTCTCTTCCCCGGGCCCGAACCTGATCACCCCTGGGATCTTGAAGGTGCTAAGGTCAATTTGAAAATCTTTTTGCAAAACTCTCATGGAAATGTCGCGACAAATGAAAACTATTCATCAACTGCAGCCTGATCTATCTGCGCCGGGGATTGAGATCATAGCATCGTGGTCGCCCCTGTCCCCGACGAAATTTAATCCCAAGGACAACGGGAAGGTCCTGTACAACATCGAGTCCGGCACATCCATGGCGTGCCCGCACGCGAGTGGAGCTGCTGCGTATGTCAAGTCCTTCCACCGGGACTGGTCACCTGCGATGATCATGTCTGCCTTGATCACCACAGGTATGAGAGCTTCTTTGTAAATTCAGCCCGTTTTACGTAGTTGAGTTGGGAAAAAAATATAGCACAAAAGTCACAATTTCTGAAAATGATGTGGTTACTGTTGTATTAATCGTTCAAAAGTTTTAAACAAAATTTGACACTTCCGAAATTTTATAAATGAAGTCACTTTGGAAATATATTTCGAATAAGGATGAAAACATATCTAAAATTTGGTTTATATTTTGGAAAAGAATAAATATAGGGGGGGAAGGAGGAAAAAGACAAAATTCAAACTAGACACGAATTAGTAACCTTTTTCTAGCAAATTGCATTGCGCTTTACAAGGTATCCTTTCCAACTGGCGAGGTTTTTTTTCTAAAAAATCCTTTTGCTATGTTTGTCAAAGAACTTACAGTATAACAACTATACGATGCAGCCACTCCGATTAATACGCCGGCCAACTCCGGCAGCAACGAGCTCAAGTACGGCGCCGGCCAGCTCAACCCGGCCAAGGCGCGCGACCCCGGCCTCGTGTACGACGCTTCGGAGCGCGACTACATCGCTGTGCTGTGCGCGCAAGGGTACAACGCCACCGCGCTGGCGCTCGTCACCGGCTCCAACGCCACGGCCTGCGCCAATGCCTCGGTGGCCGGCTCCGTCGTCGGCGACCTCAACTACCCGACCATGGCTGCCCAAGTGGATCCTGGGAAGAACTTCACCGTGGGGTTCCCGCGGACTGTCACCAACGTCGGAGACGGAGGCGCGGTGTACAACGTGAAGGTTGTTTTCGCTGTCGGGGCGGCCGACGGCCTCGCCGTTGCTGTTTCGCCGAGCAGGCTGGAATTCAGCGAGCAGAACGCCAAGGCCTCGTTCACCGTGACGGTCGCCGGCGTGGCGCCAGGCGTGGGCCGTGTTGTCTCGGCGGCCGTCGTGTGGTCCAACGGCGAGCACGAGGTCAGGAGCCCGGTGGTGGTGTACACACCGGACGTTGAGAGAAATCTGGTTTGAGCCGGTGCTCTTGTTCATGATCAGATTACCACAGTTGAGAAATAAAAAAGTTGATAATAAAATAGTAATTGTTGTTCTAGCAAACAAGCTAATAAAAAATCGATCGTCATGATTCAAACCGAGGCCGATTCGGATACGATCCCCTTTCCTTGTAGCTACACATCCGCATGGGCCGATAAAAAGTCGTGTGTTCTTCTCGTCTGATTCAACCAAGGTCGATCGCCATGCCACGGCGAGTGGCGAAGAGAGCGCGCCTCTGCCGCCGCCGGTCTTGGCCCGACCTCCCGCACGACCTCCTTGGCGAGGTCATCCGCCGCCTCCCCGCCATCGGCGACCGCCTCCGCCTCCGCGCCGTGTGCCGGCAATGGCGCCGCGCGGAGCGCGCCCACGCGTCCCGTGCCGTGGGTCGCCGCCGTCCACCGCATCGCCCTGCCCGAGGACGCCAGCGGCGCCGCCTGCCGCAGCACGTTCGGCAACTGGCTGGCCCTGGTGCTGGTGCCCGTGTCGCCGCCCCCGTGCCAGGCCTTCCTGCTGAACCCGTTCACCCAGCAAGATCGTCCTGTCGGCGGCGCCCGACTCGGAGAATTGCACCGTCGCCGCCGCTGTCGGTTTCGAGTTCCGCATGCAGCACCGGCGCGGCAGTGTCTCCGTCTGCCGCCTCAGGCGGAGAGAGATCTCCCGCCTCTGGTGGTGCATCACCGAGACGTTCTACCTCGAGGACATCGCCTTCTTCCAGGGGAAGCTGCACGCCGTGGACGGACAAGAGCAAGCCTACGTCTTCGAGGACGAGGAGCTAGAGAAGATGCGTGCCTGGCCGCTGTTCCACCGCGATCAAGTCGCTCCGTTCTCCGCTCACAAGAAGTACTACCTGGTTGCCTGCCATGGGAGGCTGCTCATGGTCTGCAGGAACTTCGGGACGAACCGTGTCCCCGGCGGCGGGTACCACACCGTTGGATTCAAAGTCTCTGAAGCAAACTACTTTAAGGAGAACCAGCTATTGCGATAACTTGCCGAATTTGACCGTGCCATTTTCGGCAAAAACTGGGAATTTAGCCTGGATAATGATCCAACAACGTGTCCTTGAACTCACCGTCGGACTCACACCAAACACCAAACATGCCGCGGTGCAAGCGAGGTGAATAAGCATGCAAGGTCACCATCCAGTTCATGGACGTATCCAGCAAGGAGCCAAGGACACGCACGGCCGGTTCTGTCCGTTTGCAACAGAAATACCTACCAACCACACGCGTGCTCATCCGTGATCCACAATTCCGTCCCATATTAGCTTGGAAACACAGGATCAATGGGCACTGTGCTCAGGGGGCTCGCCGTCTCCCTGCTTCTTGCCGTCTTCCTCCTCGGGACCTTGCACGCGTCTGGGGTCAGCAGCGATGGCGACGAGAAGCAGGTGTACATCGTGTACATGGGGCATCAGCATGAGCCGTCAGAGTCGGCTGATGGTTTCTCTGCTGCAGAAGCTGCCCATCACAAGCTGCTGAACCAGATCCTCGATGATAGCAGGTCGAGCTCTCTAATTCACTGACAGGAGACATTGTTTTCTGAAGCACATGAAAAATCGAACCCATTTCCCGTTTCTCTGACACAAATCTCTGCAAATTCTACCCAGTGTGCAGAAGAAATTATATCGACTGATTTTACGAGCTACCATCCATGCAGCTCTGCTCTGGACAGGATCGTCTACAGCTACAGGAGGAGCATCAACGGCTTCGCGGCCCGGCTGACGGAGCAGGAGAGGCAGAAGCTCTCGACCATGGAGGGCGTGGTCTCCGTCTTCCCGAGCAGGACGTACCAGCTCCAGACCACGAGGTCGTGGGACTTCCTCGGCCTCCCCAGGAACGCGCGCCGGAGCCTGCCCACGGAGGGGGAGGTCATCGTCGGCATGCTCGACACCGGTGTGTGGCCCGACTCCCCGTCCTTCTCCGACGACGGCCTCGGCCCGCCGCCGGGCAGGTGGAAGGGCGCCTGCCACAACTTCACCTGCAACAAGTACGCTCGCGTCTCTCTTCCGTCGTGTCGTGCCCCAATGCTTGTTGGTTGACGCGCGTTGACGTGCGCGTGCGTGCAGCAAGATCATCGGCGCCCGCGCGTATCGGCAGGGGCGCGCCGGCCTGTCGCCGGTGGACACCGCGGGGCACGGCAGCCACACGGCGTCGACGGTGGCCGGGCGCGTGGTTGAGGGCGTCGGCCTCGCCGGCGTGGCCGCCGGATCGGCCCGGGGCGGCGTGCCGGCCGCGAGGCTGGCCATCTACAAGATATGCTGGGACGACTTCTGCGCCAGCGAGGACATGCTGGCGGCGTTCGACGATGCCATCGCCGACGGCGTGGACCTGATATCCTTCTCCATCGGCGGGAAGCTCCCGGTGCCGTACTTCGAGGACGCGGCGGCCATCGGGTCGTTCCACGCCATGCGGCGCGGGGTGCTCACCTCCGCGTCGGCCGGCAACTCCGCGCTGACCGGCGGGCGCGTCTGCAACGTCGCGCCGTGGATGCTGTCCGTCGCCGCGAGCAGCACCGACCGCCGGCTCGTCGCCAAGCTGGTCCTCGGGAACGGCAAGACCATAGTGGTGACAACGCACCCATTGATTCGCTGAACCTGACAAGATGCTGCAACTTTCTGCTGATCAGAATCATATGATGCAGGGAGCCTCTGTTAACATCTTCCCCAAGCTTGAGAAAGCTCCACTTGCTCTCCCAGTCAACGGGTAATCCAGCACAATAATAGAATATGTAAAAATAAACTGATTTTTGCATTGATGTGTAGTTCATCATTTCACAAATTTCAGCAACCCTGTGCTGCAGCTCTTGTCAACCGGAGTCCCTTGCCGGACAGTTATACAGCGGGAAGATCCTTCTCTGCCCCGGAGGAAGCAACGGCACCGGCCCTCTCCGGGCTGGCGCCGCCGGCACGGTCATCGTCAACGACGAGCCCGACATCGCGTTCGTGTTTCCCCTCCCTGAAGTGACAATCACTCAGGATCAGTTCACCGAAATTCTTGCATACGTCAACAGAACACGGTATGCTTCAGCCAGCCCAACAGCTCAATCACCGTACAAATGGTGAAACCAATTCCTGCAATGCTGAACAAATTTTGGTGGCTCTGCAATTTTTAATCAGCTCCAACAACATAAGCCTGCACACCTCTTATGGCTGTTCTGTTCTGCAGTAATCCTGTGGGCAGCATCCACAGCACCAAGGCTACCTTCGACTCCGAGGCGCCAACCGTCGCCTCGTTCTCATCCACGGGGCCAAACTTGATCAGTCCTGGGATCCTGAAGGTTGTTACTTGTTAAGATCGATTAAGAGCAGTAAATTACATTAAAAAAATACAAAGTACTAATGCTGTAGGCCATGAATGTGTGTCCCCTGAAACCTCTGCAGCCTGACCTGGCGGCGCCGGGGATCGACATCCTGGCGGCGTGGACGCCGCTGACGCCGGTGTCCGGCAACCACAAAGACAACAGGTTCGCGGCGTACAACATCATCTCCGGCACCTCCATGGCGTGCCCGCACGCCACCGCCGCGGCGGCGTACGTCAAGTCCTTCCACCCCGGCTGGTCGCCGGCGATGATCATGTCAGCTCTCATCACCACAGGTAACTGACCACCTCGATTCCTGCTGTGCTCAGCTTTGCTCCGCCAATACATCGTTCCAGGTGAACAAACTTACGAGACGGCGACACGTGCGCATGTAGCCACGCCGATGGACCCGGGGCGCAACCCGGGCGGCGGCGAGCTCGTCTACGGCGCGGGGCAGCTCAACCCGGCGCGGGCGCGCGACCCGGGCCTCGTCTACGACGCGCGCGAAGACGACTACGTCCGCATGCTCTGCGCGGAGGGGTACAACTCCACGCAGCTCCGGGCCGTCACCGGCGCCAACGCCGCGGCCTGCCCGGCCGGCGGCGAGAGGAGCGCCGCCGCCGACCTCAACTACCCGACAATGGCGCACCACGCCGCGCCGGGAAAGAACTTCACCGTCCGCTTCCCGCGCGCCGTCACCAACGTCGGAGCGCCGGGGCGCTCCGTGTACACCGCCAGGATCGTCGGCTCGGGGCCGCTCATCACAGTCGCCGTCGCGCCGAGGAGGCTGGCGTTCAGCAGGCTGCTGCAGAAGTTGTCGTTCACCGTGACGGTCTCCGGCGCGCTGCCGGTGGGAAACGAGTTCGTGTCGGCCGCTGTCGTGTGGTCCGACGGTGTGCGTCAGGTTAGAAGTCCGATTATTGTGCACACGGTGGATGTTCCAAAGAGTAACACACTGCCAGATTGAGGAGATTGCTCAGGAAACTTCATTTTGTTGACAATGTTGCAACAGCTGACAAATAATGTTGGGGACAATTCGGTTATCTGTCATTGCAAAATCCTCAATCCTGGGTGTGCCATCAACACAGGCGACGGCAAATCTTGGATTCAGAAGATTCGGATGGCATGTGAAGAATTATTCCATTGAAATTTATTGAATACAAGTGCTATGTTCCATCGAAGAAAACTGATCAAATGAGCCTCTATCGTACAAATTGGTTCATAATCACTCTTATCTTACAATGGACTTACCATTTCTCCTTTTTACTTCTAGACAGTATTTACCTTCTGTTGCGAACGGTCGCCTCATGCTGTCAATATATAACCACACAGTGGATGCCAACAGATCCAGCTCCGGGCCAGCATCTCACTAGAGACAGGCATGGTTAACAGAATCATCTAACTCAACATGCTAAACAGCCACCTGTCAGTTACCTCCTGGTGATCTTTGTAATCGTGATCTTTGAACATGGCATTCACCTCCTCTTGGATGCCTGCAGAGGCGCATCCAATGGAACAGCAGCAGGATCTTTCAAGACAGCATTCACAGGTAATCAGTTAATCACGGCTCAAGAATCACCAGTAATCCTTGCACGAACATGATCCATCCTTGAAGTGGTGAAACCGAATTCGATCCCTCACGATGATCTCCACATCGTAGATCTTTGATATAAGCTTGCTGATCGTGTGGCAATCTTTGCACACTCTAAGATTCTTCAGAATTCGAATTGGTGCCCCATGTGTCACATTGAGTAGGCCGAACGATATGGCTAACCGTTCGCTGTGCAAACGCAGGGTGGCGCCCTTGGTGCGATCAGCGTCAGCAACCATAGGCGCCTCTGACAGGTCCGGCTTGTATCCAGCAGACGTGAGCCTCTGTTGAATCTCATCCAGCTTCTCGTAGATCTTTTCTGACTGAGGATTTGACGTGTCACCCGCGACAAACTGGTGCACGGAGCCAGCCATTTCAATGGAGCTGAACCCCGGTTCCTTCTTGAAACCCTCTTCGCTCATCAGCCGCCGGATCATGCCCACATCGTTCCACCGCTGCGCCGACGCGTAGACCCTCGAGAGCAGGACATAGACACCGCTCACAGCATCATCAGGGACATCGAGCGCCAGCTTGGCCATGGCCTCACTGAGCTCCAGCCCAGCGTCCCTCTTGCAGCACGCATCGAGCAGGCTCCTCCAGATGATGGAGTCGGGGCGGCAGTCCATCCCGGCCACAACGTCCAGGGCCTCCTCAATGAGCCCCGCCCGTGCGAGGATGTCCACCATGCACCCGTAGTGCTCAATCCTCGGCCTGATCCCGTACTCGCCGACCATGGCAGCAAAGTACCTCCTCCCTTCCTCCACCAGCCCGCCGTGGTTGCACGCGCTGAGCACCGCGACGAACGTGATAGCGTTCGGCGCGACGTTCTCCGCCCGCGTCATGCGGTCGAACAGATCCAGCGAGTCCCGGACGCGGCCGTGGTTGGCGAGCGCGAGGACCATGGCGTTCCAGGAGGCGAGGTCCCGCGCGGGCATCCGGTCGAACACCTGGCGCGCGAGCTCCACCGCCCCGCACTTGCCGTAGAGGTCGACGAGCGAGTTGTTGATGAGCACGTCGCGGGACACGTCCCCGGCGCCGCCGAGCTCGCGGAGCAGGAGCGCGTGCGCGTAGAGCCCGAGCGAGAGCGCGCCGGCGCCCGCGCAGGCGCCGAGCACGCTCTGCACGGTGTATGCGTCGGGCGCCAGGTCCGGCCTGTCCCGCTGCATCTCCCGGAACAGGTCCAGCGCCGCGAGGTGGTCCCCGTTCCCCGCCAGCGCGTCGACGGCGGTGTTCCAGGACACGAGGGTCCGGTCCGGGATCCGGCGGAAGAGCGCGACGGCCTCGCCGGGGTGGCCGCAGGAGGCGTAGAGGTGGACGAGGGAGTTGGCGACGACGGTGTGGGCGGGCGCCAGGGCGAGCTTGGCGGCGAGCGCGTGGAGCTGGCGGCCCTCCGGGAGCGCGCCGAGGAAGGCGGCCGCGGAGAGCGCGGCGGGGAGGGAGAAGTGCGGCGGGGGCGCGGGGCCGGAGGCGTGGAGCGAGCGGAAGAGGAGCAGCGCGCGGTGGGAGAGGTCCGCGCGGCGAGCGCGCGCCAGGGAGCGGAGGAGGTTGAGGGAGGAGCGCGCGGTGGCAGTGGGTGAGCCGTCGGTGGCGCCGCGCGGCGGGGCGGCGGGGAGGGAGGAGGTGGACAGGGAGGGCATGGTCGGGGAGGAGGAGGCGGTGGGCGTGACACGGCGGCCGCGCAGCTCATGGTGACCGGCGGGGCGCGAGGGATTGGGGAGGTTTTTGCCGGGGATTGGATACGGTGGGGTCGTGTGGACGACGGCAGCGCTCGCGCGCACGGGCATATCCGCACAGATGGGGCGCGCCGCTCAACGGTCAACAACACGCGGACGCTGGGCCGGGAGAGCGAGAGCTTTGGAAAGGGCTTCCTAGGGGCCCGCCGCTGCAATCGCTCCGTGGGCTTTCGGCCCAGGCCCGGCTGGCTCGTGCGATTTCACCTAGTCTACAGCCCGGCACCGCCGCAGCGGCAGCGCGCGCTTCTGTTGCAAGCCCGACCATCTTCTGATTCTGATTCGCACGACCCCGCCGCAGGGCTCAGGCAGGCAGGCAGGCAGGCACCGTCCTGCCGTCCTCCAACATGGTGTGATGCTCGACGGGAGCCGACCCATGTGGAGCCACACCCCTGCGCCATGCCCATATCACCATGTGGATCACCAGACACCTGATACCATGAGGCCCTGAGAAGACCCAGCACCACACATGCCATGAATTCCCTGTTCATCCCACCCAGATTCTCCAATCGCTGGAGCCAATGAATGCTATATTGCTATGCAGCCTCGCACCACGATTTCAGGCGAAAGCCCAGGACAGCGTTCCCCAGCCCATGTGAGGCCATTTGATGCTGTCCATGCCGCAACGGTAGCACTGCACATGCTCATGCCTACTACACCCAACTTCAGACTCAGGAATCCAGGCAGCAGGCAACCAAGACCAGATAGCACAGGATAATAGCAAGCAAAAAAATTGTATTATATCATCTACTAGGGACTACAGAGTATATCTCGTCATCTCAATGCCGGTAAATGATCTGCCGGGGGTGGTTAATGGACAGCAGCATGTAGGGGGTGAGGTGAGACTATGCCGATAAAGCACCGCACCGACATCAGAAACATATCATCATCGTCATCCTCAAGGCCCAACCATGGGTTTTCCTTATTGCTGCCTAGGTACATAGAGTAAGAAGAAGCTGCCTGTAATAATTAATCAATCGATCACACGGTGTAGGACTGCTGGATCGTCTCGATGTCCAAGCCCTTCTGCTTCACCACCGACTCCATCCTCCCCTTCAGGGTGGTCACTTCTCGCAACCTGCAGCAAATACGGGGCAATTCAGGTGTCACATTCAGTGAAGACGCTCAAGGAGGGCAAGATGGTCTTATGCAGAAGCTCTGGAATAGCATAGTACGTACCTCGCCATCTCGGCTCTCCTGCGTGCCTCTTCCGCGAGCTGGTTGAGTTCATTGAAGGTCGTCTTGTTCTCGAAGATGGATGCCTCCGGTGCCTGGAGCCCGTGGAGCGTCCTCTGAGCATGCGCCCACTTGAGCTCCCTATCTTCCCTCCCGAAATCCTTCTTCCTCGTGAACGCGATCTGAATGTGTACATCAGCAAACGTAGATGAGTACACGTTGTAGCAATCAGCAAACTGAACGTTGAGTAATCAACAAGCATTCTCCGCATGTGTCCCTACCCTCTGCTCAAGGACGAGGTCCCATGCTCTCCCACTCAGAGCGTAACGGATGAGGAACTTGATGATATCCAGCGGAAAGTAAAAGACGATGTTGTAAAGCCAGATGACACCAGCCCAGCCCCATCCAATGCCCTTGATCGCAGCGAATGCCCAGTTGGCATATACAGCAATCAGAGTAGCGATCTGCAAACAAGACAATGTCAGCAAGGCTAACCACAAAAGGACAGTATGGCAGTAAGGCATGAAACATTGAAACTGGATTTGAATAACTCACCAGCTGTGCTACCAAGAAAGCAAAAACTAGCAAGAACCCAGGACGCTCCACAAATGACCAGCTGCGAGACCGTGTCACAAAGATGAGAGCTTGGCTGATTGTGCTAACTTGAAGGTACACAGCAGAGGCAAGCTTCTGAAAATCATCCTGGGCAGTTTTCTCAAGGCTTTCGACACCAAACACTCGCTGCAGATAAGGAACCATGACAAAGGTGTTCAGTACACCCTCTAAATTGCTCAAAAACTAAGAATGCTTAAGAAACTATTGGTCCATACCGGGAAGAAGTTAGTCTTGTATGCAGCCCAGAAGAAAATGACTGTCATCATGGCCAAATATCCACCAAGAACTACTCCAGTTGCAAAGATCTCAGCTAACTTCCAACTATCAGGCTGTGGAGATGGTTTTACTCTGTCCTTCGAGATAGTCATAATGGTACCTATTCATGTCAAAAGGTTGAGGCTGTTAGGTAACCTAATCGGCTACTTAAACTTGAAATGTGTGTAGATTTGAACAGAAACAATAATTGATCAACTATAGGATTTACTCTCTTCATGAATTAACTAAAAGGCAGGCTTACCATCATTGAGGATGGCAATGATCAGGACCATAAATGGTGGGAAGTCAAACTTCCATATCAGCGCAAGAAGCATAAAACCAAGCTGTGACAACAAAGCACGTAGAGGTCAGATAAATTATTTGTCTAATCAGCCAACAGAGCAATATTTTCTAAATACAAAGTACAAGTACATACCACAATACGGATGGTAATTGACACAGCATATATCTGCAAGCACAAATGCACTATGAATATACTGGACAAAGAATGGAGCATTAAGAAACTGAAAAGACATTACTGAATTGGCATACCGTATAATTCTTCATTCTTTGAAAAATTGCCCGACTCGTCAACACAGCACTAATAATCACACTAAGGCCTGGTTCAGTAAGGACGATGTCCGAAGCACTCCGTGCTGCGTCGGTGGAGTCTGCTACTGCAATACCAATATCAGCCTTCTTCAAAGCTGGGGCATCATTTACACCATCCCCAGTCATACCACAAATGTGTTTTCTTGCTTGCAAGCGTTTCACGATCTCATACTTGTGTTCTATTAAGCAACAGAAAAAAAGATCAACTAGATATCAGTACTGTGCACAGATGTTGCAGAACCATTGACCATATGAAACAAGAGTACTCAAACAGATAATCTCCAAAATTGTACCTGGAAAGACTCCAGCAAAACCATCAGCCTTCTCGATCAATTCATCAACTGGCAAAGTAGCAATTGACCCATCCTTATCCTGTCCGAGTAAAGCAGATGAAGGGTACATATTGGTACCCATTCCCAACCGGCGTGCTGTCTCCTTCCCAATAGCAAGCTGATCACCTGAAAGGAAAGAATAGGTTGAATCAATATTACAGCACACCAATCCGTTAGCACACCCAATCTACAAACACAAATTACTAGCTACATGTTTCCAAGGAACCAGAGGAGAATTTCAGATTTAGAGCAATCAACCCAACAAAGGGTGGACAGCGATGACAAACCTGTAATCATCTTTACATTGACACCAAGATCGAGTGCCCTTCTGATCGTTTCTGCACTATCATGACGAGGGGGGTCAAAAAGTGGCAAGAGCCCAATGAACTGCCATGGTCCTCCAGGACTCTCTTTCCTACCATCTGGCACTTCCTGTACATGAATATTGTCGGTCAAGTACAACAGAAACTAAACTAAAGAGTGTCGCAATAATTCATGTCAAGGGAGCACAAACCTGGTAAGCCACACCAAGTGCTCGCAGACCACGCTCAGCAAATTTGTCAATCACAGCTCTGACCCTCCTTTCAATATCTGTCTTGTTGTGCGCAAGATGCAGGATCTGTTTAGCTTCCACTATTAGTAAGTGAAATCATCATCACAAATGTTGAGTTCCGAGTATGTGCAAGGAAACACTACCTGCTCTGGTGCTCCCTTGCTAACACGATGCATTCTTCCCTCTCTATCAAGGTAGGTTAAAGCAGTTCTTTTGTCAGTTGGATTAAACGGCAGAAAGTGAATCTCTTGAACACCAGCACGAGCCTTTTGTCAAACAGGCAGAAGAAAAAAGAAATTGTTAGAAGAAAAGTAAATAAGCTGCAGATCAGAAACTCAAAAGAAACCTGATTACCTCCTTTGGATCAGCCAGCATACCAACTATCGTGGCATCTATGGCATCCTGATTTTCTGTACGAGAAGCTCTGGCGGCCATCAGAATTACTGTATCCTGGTCAACACCTCTTTGGAATACCTGATCCAGTTAATTTGCAACATGTTATAATTGCTGCAACATTCCATAGACAGAAAGACTATTGAACTTCTAGTAACAACAGTCTACCTCAATGAGACTTTTGTCGACAGTCAATTTGTTTAAGGTTAAGGTCCCAGTCTTGTCGCTGCAAAGAACATCCATGCCAGCCATTTCCTCAATTGCTGTCATTCTCTTAGTAATTGCTCCCTAAACCAGTATGCAAACTTTTAGTATATTCATTTCCCATATTAGATCACAAGAGAAACAAACATCAAACTTTTTCTCATTGTACAAGTGCATACCTGTTGAGCTAAGCGATGCGCCCCGATTGCCATAGTAACAGAAAGGACAGTGGGCATGGCAATTGGAATTCCTCCAATCAGAAGCACCAAAAGATTGTCAATTCCTGGTCTGTAAGCCCTGTGTTGGATAGGGTACATAACGACAATCTCTACTAGCATTCCCACAGCAATTGAACAGATGCAGAAGTTCCCGATGGCAGTCAGAACCTGGATAGTGTAGCAAATAGATTCCCATCATATCATAAATTTTGCAATGAATAAAGTAAGGAAGTGCTGAGAACAGGATTAGAGGCTTGCCTTCTGGAAATGACCAATTTGGTTCGTTGAATCAACAAGATGTGCTGCCTTGCCGAAGAATGTGTGCACACCAGTGGCAATGACAACAGCCTCAATTTCACCCTGTTTACAAGTGGAGCCAGAGTACACTCCATCACCAGGGCCTTTGGTCACTGGAAGGGACTCACCGGTGAGTGCAGACTGCATAAGAGCAACTCATAAAGTCAGAACAAGCACGAATTTTAGGATCAACCAATACACATAAGAGCAGAGCAACTGCAGTTTGCAATGACCTGGTCAATCTTCAGCGGATCACCCTCAAGCAGACGAGCATCAGCTGGAATGATATCCCCAAGCTTCACACTGATGATGTCTCCTGGCACAAGGATAGCCGATTCCTCCTCGCTCCACCGGCCATCTCTGAGAACCTTTATCACAACAAAACAAAAATCAGTACCCTCAACCTCCAGGCAACAACAGCTTGTGACCAAACAGCAAAGAAGATCCTCTCAGTACTGTACCTTGGCCTTGGGGGCGAGGCGGGCCATGAGAGCAGCGGCGGCATTGCCAGCATTGTTCTCCTCAATGAAGCTGATTGTGGAGTTGATGATGAGCAGAGTGATGATCCCTACAAAGTCCTGCCAGTCCGGCGGCTTCCCCTGCAAAAATCAGGAAAAAAAGACACATCAAATCCTCCGAACCCACAGTTCCCACAAGACACGAGCTGTGAGAATCAGCACTTACTCCTCCATTGGCGAGCGCGATGGCCATGATGGCGGCCGCCTCCATGACCCAGGACAGCGGGTTCCACATGAATCCCAGGAACTTGAGGAACTTGCTCTCCTGCAAACACGCACGCGCGCACACAAATCCATCATGGGAACTTCACATCACGCTATCCGCCAGACCGAGTAACAGGAACAGGAAAGACATGAGCCAAAGGCCGCGGATTCCCTCACCTGCTTCTCCTCCAGCTTGTTGGGCCCGAAGAGGGTGAGGCGCTGCTCCGCCTGCGCGGTGGTGAGGCCCTGCGGGCTGCATCGGAGGTTCTCGAACACCTCCTCGATCGGTATGTTCTCCTGCGCGGTCACAAGAACACCGTCGCATCAAAACCACGGCGCAAAGATCAGCGCGAACCAAGAACAGAATCATCCAGCTTTTGGGGGGACGCACGCGCAGGGAAAAAAACAATCGCTGCTCGGGAGCGACGGGAAACGCGCGGATTGGGCGGAAAAAGGAGGGCGAACGTGCGGATTGAAAAAGGTGGAACATAAATAAAAAGGGAAAAAAAGGTGGGACGTAAATAAAAAGGAAAAAAAAGGAGAGAACTCGAGCGTAACAGCAGTGAGATGCGGCACGAGGCCGACGCCGACGCAAATCGAGCAAGCGGCGGGCCGGATCGGCGAGTTGGGCAACCGGGAGCGAATCGCGGCCGCCGCGGGGCAGAGATCGAGGAATCCCGCCGAGATCGAGCGAGAACACGAGAGGGGGAGAGTACTACTAGTCCACCACCAAGCCGCAACCCAGCAAACCCCCCGCCCCTGAACGAAACACTCTCCAAAAAAAGTCCACCAGATACGCAACGCAACGCAGCAGGGATGAACCGAGCAGAGCGCCGCCAGACGGTCCGAATCACACCCCCGGAAAAGGTAACCGCGAGAGGGGAAACGCAGGCGAGAATCGAAGAGAGACAGGTTGGTGAGTGGGTTCTGGGGTGAGGAGGAGCGTACGAGATCGACGGCCTCCTTGAGGACGGCGTCCAGATTGGCCGCCTTGTCCTCCATCCTGGCTCCCCGGCCGGCCGGCCTCTCCCCTCCTCCTCCCAGGCGGCAGCAGAGCGCGACTCGGCCCTCGGCTCCCCTCTGCCGCGCGCGGCGGTCTGGCTGGCTGGCTGGCTACCGCACGACGCCCCCAACAGCACGGCGGGCGCAGACTGGCGCGGCGGCACGCATATATAGCAGGGGAGACGAGCGAAACCAGCGTGGGATCTTCAGGGGTGGGGACGGCAGCGGAGACCGGGACTGGACTGGCGTGGGCGGGTGCAGGATCCTCTGCGGCCACCGACCGTGTGGCGTCCTGTGCGCCAGCTCCCCCTCTTTCAATGGCCTGGCTCTAGTACGCCACCACCACGTGCGAGGATGACTATAGGAGGCTGGAGGCGTGAATGTGCGACACTAATACGTCATCAAGTGATCGGTGCAAGGGATGATCGGCGCGGTGTGTTGCATGGTCCGAGAGGGGTTTTTGGTTTTTCTTTTGACTTGACTCCTTTACTGCTGGAGATATAGCACGTTGGCGCGTCGTGGAGCGGGCTAACGTGTACATACTTGTCGTATTTCTTCGGCGGTTGAGGTCTACGTATTGGGAAATGGCGAGTTGTGTGACGAAACTAGCGTGATAGAGGGATGATGCGGTCTCTAAGGATACCATAGTGACTAATTTTCATATGTTGAATTTAGGTTAGATCATTACTAGAAAACACACGCACGCTTAAGATCTAGCAGCTAAAGATCCACCTAAAAGTACTAGTACGAAGTACGAAGATAAACCGGTACTAGTTGTAGCATTAGTACCGGATCATCTTCATGCCTGTACTTTTGAGCTGGATCAAAAGATGCAAAGACCTTTTAGTATCGAGATACCACAAGGTATATATGACTAGACAAAGGTATCGGGTGGTGTTACTGCCCGATACTAAAGTTTCCACCCACATAAATACTGGGTGGTAACACCACTCGGTACCTTTATCTAGCCTTAGGTACCGGATGGTAACACCACCGATACCTAAGAGTCCTCCACGAGTTTAAGGGTCCTCCACGAGTTACTTCAAAAGAAAAGCATCTCCCTTCCAATTACAATAGTTGTCTATGTGAGATGGTAAGGGAGATACGCGCAAGCCAAGAGAACGCAGGTTCAAATCTCGGCCACCGCACGCGCGCGTATTCGGCGTGAAAAAAATGCTTTGATACCGGGTGGTACCTTCACCGTACCGGTTCAAGAACCGGTGCCTGAGGCCGTTTCTACCTAGCATTGAAGGTCCGTTTTCTAGCAGTGGATATATAGGAATATACACCCGTTTTGCATGTTGCATCGGTAGCTTAGAGAGGAAAAGACTATCTAAGGCATAGCGTCGTTGCAAGGTGAAAAAACATAATGAAGCTAAGAAAACTGTGGGCAAATACGGCGTGATATAACAGTTATAGATTTGTGGAGGCCAGGCTTTGCAAGGTCCAAGAGATTCTTGGTCTTCTTTTGACTTTTGGACATGTCTCCTTTATTATTGGAGATATAGCACATCGGCACATCGTGAGCACACAGCCAGCGCGTGCGCTACATGTTTTGTACATAGGGAGTTAAGGAATATACGTGCCAGCGTTCTCGTGAGCTGTAATCAGAGCCGTTGTGTAAGTGGGGCCCGCAAGGAACCAAGCCGCTCAACATACCACGAGTCAAACATTTGCTGGAGCCATTTGGGTGGCTCAGACACGGCGTGGATGAAGGGACACGACGACGCCCGTGTAATGATCTCGCATTCGGTCGAACATGGATGCACGTACATGAAGCATGGTGGTAGCTTCGCGGTACAAAGGAAGCCCAAGACCTCCACTGAACTCGGGAGTCCGAGGCACGGGGTTTGTCGAGGATTGACCGAGTTCTGCACCATGCACGAGGACGCACAAGACACAACGGCTGTAGCAACGAGCCTTTCGACGCAAGACTAGTTTTGAAGCGTCGAATTTAGGTTGAAAAAATCCGTATTATGTACTTTTATGCAAATCATACGCCACACTACACATATTCTTTTTTTAAAAAAAATCCCTAGCATACAAATATGTATAACGTCTTAATAAAGTTAAAACATGTGGAGACACTTGAGAGACATACGCACATGCGCAACTCCATACAAGTACTCGTTCCAGATTAAATGCAAAACACATTTGTAGGTTGTACGAATTAAGAACCGAACCCTCTTCCAGAAGCACACGCCGTTTCCATGAACCCACCCCCCCCCCCCCCCCCTCTTTATTTTTGCTGTGGGGACCCTATACTCCAGAAACGCCCTTCGGAAGTGCATAAATTCGCCAACGCTCTTGAGCAGCATGTACATCCTCAACATCCACCCTTGTTCGTCGTGATGGCATCCCCATGGCCCATCCGGGGAAACACTATTCTCCGGCTAAGGAACAAGACACCACGCCCCGATCTGATCCACCCCAACAATAGCACGAAAAGGTCAGTCTCGTCGTCGGCTGATGCGCTCGATCCCTAAGTTGGGCGATGATCGATCGATCTCCATTTGTCAACTCGCCAGCTCGCCATGGACATCGTCAGACAAAAGCTGCACAGAGTGTGTTTATTTTCGATGATCTGTAGCCATGTTGTTTTGCCAGAATGTACTCCCCAAACAACGTAGCATGTGGAGGAGATGCTCCGTGGCGTTTACATGATGATCTCTAGCGTGATAAAACTGTAAGCAAACCAGTGGCGAAAATGAAAGCCCCCGCGCATGTGTGGTGTACACCTGGACCGAGATGGAGATGCGTCCATCCATGATCCACCAAGCTGCTGCAGGCCACGCATTTCCGATTAGAATACGGCACGCGAGCCTCCCAGGATCCTGCCTGCGATGCTGCTCCGGCTGCATGCAGCTACCTCTCGTAGCATCCAAAGACGGGAGAGAGAGAATATTTTAGTAGCTACAAGTTGGGTCAGTGCCAGTGTTGAACAGCAATTCGTTTTTGCTTTATTTTTTCAAGAAAAAAAAAGCAGCAAGCTGCATTTACGAACGATATTAGGAGCGGCACCAATTTTGACAAATTGGAAACAAGTGACACGTTTGAAACGGTATACAAACCAGGTGCCAAAATGCTCCCTAGATGAAAGCTCCGGCGACCCCGTTTTGGGGGCGTGGGACCCATCGCGACTCGCCGGCCGCCGGCACGGCACGTATGCGCGCGCGGCGCTGGATTCCACGCCGGCGGGCGCACGCCGCTTGTACGGACCGCGGGGGACAAGTGGAGTACGGACCACCGGGGGGGGGGGGGGTTGGTTAATTACAAAATGCCAGAGTACGCAGAGAATTCGGCTAATCGATGCGCTGTCACGCGCGAGCGGCAGAGTGCCAGGGTTGGGTTAAGGGCCTGTTTAGACCAGGGCGTATAAACGCAAAAAAGTTTTTTTCAAAAGAATCTTATCAATTTGAAGTACTAAATGAAGTCTATTTATAAAACATTTTGCATAGATGGGTTGTAAATCGCGAGACGAATCTAATGATGCTAATTAATTCATGATTAAGCAATAATTAGCGGATGGTTACTGTAGCATCACTGTTGCAAAACATGGATTAAGTAGGCTCATTAGATTCGTCTCGTGATTTACAGCTCATCCATGCAAAAAGTTTTGTAAATAGACTTCATTTAGTACTTCAAATTAGTAAGATTCTTTTGAAAATTTTGCGTTTACGGTTTTTTTACGTTTTTACGCTAGCAACTAAACAGGCCCTAAGCCTCATTTTTCGTACGGACGCGGGCGTACGGGTCCGTGGTATACGGCCTGCTGTCTGGGCAGCGTGGTGATTCTGCTGCTGCTGGTGGTTCAGAGTTCAGGCTGTCGTTGGTTGATTAAGCTGCGTGATTGGGCAGGTGATTAAGCGGCAGACCTGCACGTCAGTCAGCGCCGCTGTTTGGTAGCGTGTACAGTACTTCCTTCAAGTGCTTCTGTAACCAAATCCAAGAGAGCTTAACTAGGTGAAAATCACAAAAATGTGATGAGAACACCATGGATTACACAATTTTCTATTAATAATCTGGTTGTGAAACCAAAAGAGAAAAAAGAAACGGGAGCTGAAGGCCCAGCTGGAAGACAGACGCAGACACACCTTGCCCATCTGGCAGATCGGAGTCGGACCGGAGGCAGGCAGCATCCACTCGCTGTACGCCGCGAGTCGACGGGGCGGGTACTGGTACGCCAGCGCGGCCGGCTGTACTGTACCCTGCCCTGGCGCAGCGGATCCCCCGGGAGCGCGGCGGGGGGGGGGGGGGGTGGGGAGGGGGTGGTGGGGGGACGGTGAGGCGGGTACAAGCGGCGGTACGGTTCCGTAGCTACGGCCACGCCCACGCCGCGCGCGTCCGCGTCAGGCGCCGCGCTCCCACCGCCCACGCGAGAATCCTCCGCGCCGGGTACGCCGTGTGGCCCAGGACCCCCCGCCGGATCCCGGGTCCCGGCCGACCAGGACTCCTGCGCCTGCTACCGAACCACGTTGCTTCGCCGGCCGTCCCTCGACCCTCTGCCACACTTCCTGATGGAATTCATTCAAAAGTTCAGCGGGACTTTTTATTTTCAAAAACTTCAAAACTCGAGCGAGGTGTTTTAATTTGGCTGGACCCTGAGCTAGCAACACGCCAACACCCAGTAGGATCGTGTTGCGCAACCTAAACGACGACTCCGTCAAGCTACTGCTACTAGTGCCAAGCGTGCCCACACCCTTTCCGAAGAAATCAAGGCGGGGGTGGTGTCGTTTCACTGAAGAAGAGCTGATGATCTCCGTCACCCTGGAGCCACTGGTTTTTGGTTTCCGTTGATCTGTTCACGCAAGTTTCCAAACCTAGATACAGCACATCTTTAATTATTGTTAAATGCGCGGGTATTGGCGAGTGGTGAGCGGAGTCCTTCCCCCGCGACAAGGGCAAAAGGCAGCACAAGTTTTCCCCCCGAAATATTCGGGGGCGCACCAGCTAGTGCGTGATTGAGATGTCATCGTGGAAATGGTCTCCTAGGTTGGAGTAGCCAGCTGGTCTTGGTGAAATTTCAAAAGGATTCCACAGAGAGACCCATTAAGTTCGCTTGCGCACGCGCGCGCAAAATTCACAAGTAAATAAATGTATCCTTGTCTTGTAATTGGTTTGGTTTAGACCTCATGGTCGCTAGCTTGGGATGCACTTTTCTTCCATCCTCAAAGTCAGCAAACACTTTGCTTAGCAGCTTAGGTCATTATGCTAGTAGGTCGATCACAATGCTATAAAGTTTACGAAACTAAGGGTCAGGTTAGAATAACGTGCCCTCAGATCTTTCCACAGGTACTGCGAGTACAAAATCATACACTTACTTCATAGGCTGTGCAAGTCCTCATCTCAATAAAAAAAAAACCTACAAAGATACCTACTTAAACAGTAATCAAACCCCTAAGCTCGACTACTAAAGCTAATCAAGTACTCCTAGGCCAGGCAGAGTAGGCATGCAGGTCGGTCAGGATCGGTTCAGTTCATGCTAGCCCAAATCTCCAAGATGCACTTGAACTGCATTCTAGGTAGAGCTGCCGGCCGGCGCAGTTTGGATCGTGGCGACCAGGAGGGGAAGGCCTTTCCCAAATTCCAGGCCAGTGCTGGGTGCACATGCCCGAGGTTCAGATCGAACACATGCAGCGGCAGCAAGCTAAGTACCAAAGACCCAGCGCAGGTCCGCATCCTATGAGCACAAAAAGGTAGGGGGATTTGTTCTTGCACGTACTGGTTATGCCAGACTGGAGTATGCAGTGAGAAGGAAACTACAGGGCAGGGCTCCCATGTACCCATGTACCCATCACATGGCAGGCTTCAATATTCTTGGCAGGGTTGGGTATGGAAGCCATCATCCATGAGTTGATTGGAGGTGGTGGGCGCCTCTGCCTTCCCTAGTTCCTTTCTTCTTCTTCTTTTTTTTTTTGAGGGATTCCCTAGTTCCTTTCTAGTGTAAGGTTGATTAATTTTCCCAAGACTTGACCTAATGAGCAATGATCCAGGATCTAAGGAAGATGGCAACTATAGATGCAGATGATTTGGATCCTTGAGATAGTACTAGAATAATGGGAAATGTAATTAATAGTCGGCATGGTTCACTACACTATGACAGGCACATCCATGGTTCACGTACACTTATGTTACTGTAAGTCTTCATGGATTATTGCTAGTGCTTCTACGATGACCTCGCGAGTCACGGTTCGAGATTGCCACTGACACGCCGAGGCACGTGGCAACCCATGAGACCCCAAATGAAGAGAGAGTACATTTTCAGAAAATAATTCCGAATCTCCAGAAGCTAACTTGCTAGTTCAGTTCCCAAGTCAACTGCACTCTCATGGAGCCGTGGTCTGTATTCGCTCGAGTACGGAGTACCACGTAGTAAACGCTGGCGTGCTTGTGGATGTGGAGGAGCCTGCCTCTCGCAGTCCCGCTGCCCTTGTTTTTACCGACATCACGCATAGCCGTTGGTGTCAAGACTCCGGATTGCCCATGCCGTTTCTTCTCTACACGACTGTGGACCACGACGAAAGCAAAGCTGATCCCCTCTTCCCTCAAGTCCACATTTTTTGTCAAAACCTGTCATGCTCACGGACATTAAGTCGAAGGGGAACAGAAACTTTAACTAGAGGAATTACCACCACAGATGCCCTGGCCGATTTTTTTTTTCAGAACTGATTTCAACTTCTTCCAGATGATAAAAGTACTGCAAGTGACGAGTGAAAACAGTAGCAGTACCAAACTGCGGTCCAATGTTTCTTTTTTTTTGCCCAAGTATTTTGAAGAAGACGGTTCAAGTGGAAACTATACTTTCCTCTCCTCAAAAAGTTTGAAGCCCACGAAAATTGCAACATAAGAGGTTGACAGGTCAGATCTCAGGCCCAGTAAATTCCAACATGTCACTGTAAAACCTTTGGTCATTAAATTCCATCCTCCAACTGCGACCACCCATCTGTTCTCTAGAGAGAGAGAGAGAGAAACGGAAGAAAGAAAACATCCAAAACCTTGCATTGTCACAGCCTCACAGTCAGTCACAGGTCATTTCCGGATTTTTTTTTTCTTTCGGTTCTCTTCAGGTTTCAGCCAGCCATAAAAGATTCTGAACCCTCACAAAAGGGATCGGCCCACCAGGTCCCACCAGGTCCCGCGTTCGCACGCCGCTTAAGCGCGTGCATCAAACTAGCCGATCACCTGACAGTTAATTAGCCAGCTGATTAGTCACCCAATCCAATCAGTCGCCACCGTTCAAAGCTACTACTCCTGCTGATGGAGTCCGCTCGGCCACAATCAGAAGAGCGGGGGCGTCGTGGCGGGCCCCGCGGTCAGGGGGGGCGTACGGAGCCGGGTGGGTGGCCAGCATCGATCCGTTTTTCAATGCGGCCTCGTCCGTACGGGGGTGCTACGGAACTGCACGGAAGGGGCACGGGCTGTACGGCCGTGGACTCCGGGGGGTTCCCGTTGGGTGCTGTCCTACCAGCAGTGGAAACACAGGAGTGCTCAGCCAACCAGCGTGGAGAGTGGACTGAAGGTACACGTGAGATTACCGTTGAACGGAGTGATCTGACCATGATGAGCCATGAAAACTCATGTTATGGGAGTAGCGAAGATGAGGTTCACTTGGACCTACATGAACCGTACGAGGATGAGTTGTACTGTAGAGTTGTACGCACTGCGCCTTCTTTGTTCATCGGAAGGAGAACTACTGCACTGTTATGATATATACCAGTATGCTTCGTATGCACATTTTGTTCTCGGAAAGGGGAAGGGGAGACGAGCTTTCCATTTGTAACAAAAGTAGCACCATCATTGTCACGAAAACCTGATTTTCCTAAGTGAGGTGAGGTCTACAAATGCAAGAGAAAGCCAACTTTGAAACCCAAGCCTTTGATCTCCTCTCGATCGGTGTAACAAAAGGTACGCAAAAAATAATTAAAACCACACAACCTGAAGCACAGTCATGATGCACCCAACCCACTAGCTCACATGGGGTTATGGTCCACAGCCCACATCTTCTACTTTAGCTTGCGGTCTTTTCCGTACCAAAGGGGCTACGGAGTTGCACGGAGGAGATGAGGTGTACGGCATGGAATTTGAGGGCTCTTTTTGGTGCCATCCTAGTGGATGTATGTGTGTGTTCGGCCAACCACTATAGAGCGTGCATCAGAAGGATACTCGAGCTAGCAAAGCTATTTCCACTACATGGAACAATATTCTAGTAAAAAAAGGATATTGTCCTACACATGAGCTCAGCTATTTCAAAGCACACTTTAGTTGAACCGGTCTTTTGGGCGACGTCAAAAGTTGACCCGCATGACATGCACAATTCTTCTAGCAACTTTCATTTTGATAAATAAATCATATTAAAATAATGCTACAAAAATCCAAGGCGGTGCACATCGATCTTTGTTGATTAGTACATGAAGAGCTAAGATTTGAACCCGCGAAGTACGATTTTTACGCCTCTCTCAGTTGCTCATTACGCACTATGATAAAATTAAGGGAAAAGTCTGATTTACACCCTTGAAATATCGTAAAAATTCTTCAACTATAAAACTGGATAAAAGAGGCCATCCAACTATTAAATTTGGCCCTTAGAGTGGTTTTGAAGGTGGTTTCGTATTTTTAAAAAAATTTAAAAATTCTAATTAGATTAAAAAATCAAAACTAATTCATTTTAAATCAAAAAATATGAAACTACTACTAATTTTTTTCTAAAAATTTAACCTATCTATTATTGCTCTATTTGAATCTTAGTTATTCAAAAATAATAGGTATAACTACAAGCAATCAAATATTATGAATATAAAAAAAATTAGATTTGAATAGCTGACAAGTATGTGCCAATAGATAGGCTATATTTTTAGAAAACTTTTGGTACCTATTTCATATTTGTTGATTTAAAATGAATTACTTATAATTTTTTAGTTTAAATTTGAATATATTTAATTCTTAAAAAATGGAAACCACCTTAGAAACCACATAAAGGGCTAAATTTGTCCGATTTTAATAGTTAGATGACCTTTGTTATCCGATTTTATAGTTGAAGGTTGAAAATTAAACTTTTATGGAGGATGTAAACTGGACTTTTTTCTAAAATTAAAAGATACCGTAAGTGACAACAAGAACAAGCACATAAATTAAAACATGAAGCGAGGTTGTCAATAGCAATGAAAAAGCAGGGATGCCGAAAAGAGTGAGGCGCACGCTGGCACGGGAAAGCCAGGTATGAAACCAAACCCAATCGATCTTCCAACATGATTGATGTAAGCCAAACACGCCCCAAAGCGAAACCACATGGTAGCCGACTCGCCCGAGCCTCCAAAGCAAGCACAGTCACCCACGAGGTGATCCTACGCATCGTCCACATCTCTAGCTGGCTAGCCTATGGTGTGTCTCGCCTTGCAGATGATAGTGGAGGCAGACAGCACAAAAGCTGGGACGGATAGGTAGTAGGATGTGGATCATCACTCCACTTGAGAAAGAAAACTGATGAAAAGAAAAGAGGCACTACATCTTTCATCAAAGAAAAGGAAAGAAAAAGAAGAAGACAGTATGCATTGCCAAACAAGCAAGGGCAACGATGAAATGTGAACGCCTGCTTTTGATCGTCTGGAAAGCCAGTTTTTCAAAAAAAACAAAAAGACAAAAAAAAAAGATCGCCGGGGAAGCCGGTACCCAAAGGTGACGGTAGTTTTTTTTTAAGAAAAAGGAGAGGCGACGGTAGATGGGCCGACACAACCGGTCCGCCCGGCATAGTTTGGTGGGAAAGAAATTCGCGTGCACCGGCCACCGTATCGTGGTACGGAGATTCTTATCTGCCCCCGTGCACCTTTTGTTTTCGTGCGCCGTTGGCCTTGGCTTATGAAATTGCCCAGCTTGATTTCAGTCTTTGACACGAGCTGTCTGCCTGTCTCAGCAGAGCGGCGCTGGGTCCGTACGGTACGGCATCGGCAGCGAAGCCAGGCTGAGCGACGTCTCCTTGTGCTTGTATGGTTAACGGTAGCAAGGGCCTAGTACGGTCCATACCCGAAATGCCGGCGAAAATAAGGTCCCTGCAGAGTGGATTATTTTGAAATGCATGGAAACTTTGGTCAAATTTCGGGACTAACTCAGCGCTAACATGCATGAGCAAACAGGTTTGAGACGAGATTGGATTCGCACAACTAATCTATTAGTTGGTTAGTTGGAACCGTCGGGTTGGATCAGCGAATTGGATAGTTACGATCCAGCCAGTGGGTTGGATCAGCTAATTGGATTGCTACAATCCATCTTGTTTGAGAACATTACCTAGACGTGAGCCGGTCTCATTGCATCCACTCGAACTAAGATAAAGATTAGCTACTGATGGATCCAAACCGTATCTTCGATGAAAAGAAGTAAGGGACGTGGTGAACAGTGTGCGCACGCCGCAGCTCACATTGCATTCCATTTGGAGCACACCCCTTGCTTCCTAGCTCTCATGCTCCTACAGCCTACTTCCACTGCAGAGCTAGCATTAATTAGGCAGCTGATGGATCCAAAGCCGTTCGTTATTCCATTAATTACATGTCGTACGGACGACGGATCCCCTTTCGGTCCGAGATAAGATAAAGCAGGGAGCTGAGCCCCGGATTACGAGGCAGATAAGCTAAATCTCCGCGCCTTTAATACCTTGGGCCCTCTGCTTTGTCTGAAAACAACCTAAAGCTGCCCGTGATATTCAGAGTCAAGTGCATGACAGACAAAGGCCCCCGCCTTGATTCAGACATTGGGCATCGGCTGGGCGGCAGTATCAGCAGACCTCACTGTCGCAACTCGCAAGGCAAGTTTCAGACAGAAAAGGAGGTAGCAGTGAAGCAGCAAGCTGATCGAGCAGAGGGAGTGCTGCTTTCTTTTTGGGCGGGCAGAAATCTTGTCTGGATTTTCTTAAAAAAAAAAGAGAAATCTTATCTGGAGCATTACTGCTGCTGCTGCTGCTGCTACAAAAAGGTTTATTTCTCTCAGAATTACCACTATGTACTCCATGAACGACTGCTCTGGAGTCTGTCTGAACTCGAACGACCGCGTTGGTTTGTCTTGTTTACCTACCCTACCCATACCATGCGGCTTCCTCGACGAACGATGTGGGAGTGGGACCGGCCGTCGGTGTGACTAGCTGTGAGTACGGTCGGTCGGCACGTACCTACTACTCCTACCAATCCAACAAGCTGACCGCTCAGGCGCTCACTGCAACGCCCACCTGCAATGCCGCGTACGGGAACAGTACCACGGACAGGAAGGCACCATGGCAGCGATGGCCCGTACATAAAGTGTACGGTACCGTACCACTGCAGCTTCGTCGCCGGCACGGACGCAGGGTGTACGTTCAGGCATGTCCCATCGCCTGAGACGGAGAGGATACTGGGTGCGATACGGCCATACCAGTATACCACAAGCCCTGCGCGGCCCGCGGCCACGGCGGCGGAGGCCGCGCCCGCCGCCGGGTCGCCCGCGGACACGTCGCGGGCTGTGCGACGGCGGTCCTCGCCGACCAGATGGAGCTCTTCTGCAGCGGCGGCCGGTCGTCGTCGCCCAACCCGCCGTGCTGCGAGGCCGTGGTGGCCCGCTCCGCCCGCACCACAAGCCATACCATCCGTCGTTGAGTCATCGACGAACAACTTTGACTGCTGCTGCTTCTCTGTGAACGGGCTACGTTTCGCATGGGCCGAAGAGGATGTTCGTGGAAACTGGGCCGACTACGGATTATATGGGCTTTAAATTTTTGTCCACGGAAATATTAACTGGGCCGAATACAGAGTTGCGTTGATTCGATGATTTATTTGCCTCGAAAAAGGGCGGCCGCCGTGCGGACCTGAACGGCCCACGTCCGGGCCGCAACACTCTTCCAAAGAAGGTGGGCTAAGAGAGAAAGAGAGGTTCGAGGAAATTGGGGCCCAATCTGGGTTAGCTCTTAGCTGGGCTTCTCATCTTTGGGCAGAGGAGAGAGTTCCGGGCTTCTTTCTTGGAAAGGAAGCTGCGCTGCTGCGCTGCCAGCAGCTGTGGGCCGGTGGCGTGCGGTGAGCGTGGGAAGCGCTGAGCTGTCGCCTCCGCACCGCTCGATTCGCCATTGGCAGCAGGCCAGCAGCACCTGCTTCCCTTCCACACCGCCACTGCCGTCTCTCTCTTCGCCTCCTACTCGCTCGCTCCCCGAAAAACCGAACCCCACCACCACCACGCCGCGCGGCTCCGGCCGCATTCCCGGAATCCTGAAGGCCGGGGGCGGGCGGGGCGCCATGGGGACCGTCTCGGCCGCGGCGGGATGGACTGCCGAGGACGACGTGCTCCTGAAGAACGCCGTCGAGGTAATTGACGCCGCCCGACTCGAGCATTCCCCTTCCGTATCCCCAGCAGCTCCCCGCGAACGCTCCGCCCGGCGCGCCTCGCGCCGCAGGCGCGGAATTCCGCCGCTCTTCGTCCGCTTCCCGCCCGGCCCGGCCGCAGCATGTCGCTGGGCTGGCTCGTCGCCTCCGTCGCGTTCGATTCGCGGCGCGGCCCGATTGGAATTGCTGTGAATTTCGGGTTCGGTTGGTAGGGGGCGGTGCTGGTCCGTCGTGTGTGCGGTTTTGGAGGAGCTAATCGCTCGGCGGAAATAAAATTGAGGATGCGATCGTGCTCCCTACCTGTAGCCTATTGAGGAGAATGTTTTAGCTACTGATGCACGCTTGACCTGACGACGTGGAATGCTGAAACTCGCTGTCTTATCCGATTGCTTTTGCTGATTCAGTTTACTTGCTGTTTGTAATTTGAGTAATTCTCCTCATGGCTGGCTGCTCAAGTCTGGTTTGATCCCTGTTACTCAGCATAGTTAACAGGTCGAGTGACTGTAATGCGGGCATCGTTGTAGAGGATAGGAGACCTTGTTAAGCAATGTGGCAATGTACCATAATGCTAGTCTGTTTGTTTTTTCTGCTACGGTTCGTATTGCTTTCCTCGCACTGTTTGGCTGTTATTTGTCACTGCCCAATGGCACTTCCTGAACAGTTCCATTCGTGTGGCATATGGACTTGTGTACGGTCACGGTTTGATCCCTTGCCAGATACAGTACGTTGCAAGGAATACTGTAGAAACACATGGCCTTTAATTTTAGGATCTATTGGAGAACTTGGTAATAAGATTCGATTCAGTTTACTGGAACAACATAATCAACTTGTACTGATAGCATGTGTCTGTTCTGCTGCTTTTGATGCTACTGTTTTGTTGCCTTTTAATTTTCTGGATCTGTTTAGTGTACCAAGGTTATTTGTAAAAGAATTATCCTCTTCGAGTTGCATTTAGTAACTACCGTACTACCTAGATTTTTCACCACAAGCTTGAGAAGTTATTGGTATTCTGTTTTTTAGGAAGTGTTCTGTTACTTAACATGTTTCATTAATTCTTTTCTACTTTACTTCTTAACTCAACTTATTAGCACGTGTCCAGTCTCACCTTTGGTGATCTGTGCCGAGAAATTTCCATTTCTGTAGTGTCCAATGAACTGTTACTGGTGCTCATTAGTGCCATATTTTGTGTGTGAGATGACTTTAATGCATTACAAAATTAAAGAACTGCAGTTCTACATAATTCCTTGCTGCTGTCATATGTGAACCAATGGTCTGAATGCTTTCATTTTCCTTGTCTATTTATTATGCAGTAAGCTCCTCTCATGGAAAGCTTGCACAAAATAGTGCGCAACCTATTAGCCCTCTTGCCAATATAATGCGTAGCATGTTGTGCCATTATTGGTGCTGTCCCTCATGCCATGAATGGGCATTGTGATAAGTGGTAACTCATGAAAAGAAAAACGACTTTGTTTCATTTCATTATTTCAATGATTTGACCTACATCGCATGTGGACTGTGGACTAAAAATTCAAATGTAGGACATACTCGATATACACTACTTCATACTTTATATTCGCCCGTGGACCGATTTGTACATTTGATATGTTAGGGCAAAGAATAGTAACAGTGGTGCTGATGTATTGCAGCTGCCATTCTATATTTGGTTGAAGTAATTGATCCATATTTTGAAAATCCTATATTGTGAGGGTTAAGTTTATTTTACTTCATGTGAATACGATCATTTTGTGTACACTGTTAAGTGTTAACTGAATCTGTGTTATTCTTGTAGGCTGGTGCCTCGTTGGAATCCTTGGCTAAAGGAGCTGTATGCTTCTCCCATAAATTCACCCTTCAAGAATTGCAGGATCGCTGGTATTCATTGCTATATGATTCAGAGACCTCAGCACAAGCATCTGCTCGCATGGCCAAGTATGAGATGGAGCTTTC
This sequence comes from Panicum hallii, assembly GCF_002211085.1. Taxonomy (NCBI): domain Eukaryota; kingdom Viridiplantae; phylum Streptophyta; class Magnoliopsida; order Poales; family Poaceae; genus Panicum; species Panicum hallii. Next base: position 4,520,251 of record NC_038043.1, on the reverse strand, counting down.
AGTCTCCGATCCTGCTAAAGCAGTGAAGCTTTTCAACTCAAAGACAAAATGCTTTTCCCTGGGCAAGCGGAAAATAGATAGTGTAAAGAATCAGTATTATGCAATAAGAAAGAGAGTTTGCCATGGACCATGTTCGTCTGCTGATTTTGGTTATGTTATTGCACTCTGCTCATGTAATTCTACTGATGGTGGTGGTTGTGTATGTGGAGGCCATCATTTGGTTCACAAAGTTGATCCACCAGTAACCGTTGTAAGTGATTATGGGTTTATGGGTGGACACTATTCTGTGAGAAAACATGCACATTCCAATGGTAATGGACAATACTCATTCCATACAGAGCATTCTGATGGCAGCATGGTAATGGATGAAAGCCCGCATGGCAATGCGGATGCAGACCGGTTATATGTTTATGATGACAATGACATGAAGAATTCTCAGACTAGTGGAAGTAGTATAATCTCTACAGATAATAGGTCAGATCTTAGTGATCAGTTTGACCATGGAGCTAAAGGATTAAAGGCTGCACTGGGCATTGATCAAGATCAAGATGGAGAAAAGCATGGCCAATTTTCTGGGAACAGCACAGGAGGATTACGTGAGCTAGGATCAATTAAAGCAATTAGTCAAAAGTGGTGTTCTCTGGAGCCCAGCATTCCTACTTGGAGTATGGTTCTGGGTGTTAATTCACCTGATATACTGACAGATACGCGTATCATCGAACCAAAAACTCTTACACTTTCTGATGACAAGAAAATGGAAACAAATATCAGTGATGCACTTGCATTTCCAGCAACTTTATATAGTGTAATACCTGATTCTGGTTTAGGCAGTGCAGTGGTGTCAGAAGGTGGATTCATGCATTCCCATCTAAAGGGTTTCAGTCAGAAAGAAGACCTTGAGCTCCTCAGCAGTGAATTCTTTTCAGATTCTGCACGGGACACAGATCAAAAAGATTTCAGGTCCCATACCTTCGACACAACCAACTGTGGTAACCACATAGAACTGATTCAAAGAAAACAAAATGTGGCAGATGTTTCTGGAGTGGCCACTATACCTACTTCATCGGCGGTGTTTTATCCTGAACATAATGCTGAGTGTATGTTGAACACAGAAGATTCTGAAATCCCTTTCAATGATCATATACCCAGCCAGTCCACTTTAGAACCCACCTCCACCATGGACCAGGATTCTCAGAATGATGCGTGCTTGGTTCTTGCCAAACATATAAACATGGAAAATGCCCAATCTTCATCACCATCACAACCAATAAATCTGGAATCAGCCATCCTAGAGCAAAGTACAATGGTGTCTCTTAATGAAGGTAGCATTATAGGAAATGAGCCACCTGGCCTGTATTATGAATTTGGTGGTAAAAATGCAAACATGTGTATTTCAGCTCTGCGTTCTGTTGATGGAGGTGAAGAAACAGCTTCTGGTTTTGTTAAACATGAGTACTGTGATAATTTGCATAATCTGACTTTGAACAAGTCAGTTCAAGGCCCCAATCAAATGAATGGCAAACTTCTTTCTGATAAGCTCAAAATAGACAGTGAAACTGCTATCAAAAGCTGTGAATCGTCTGATGCATTGCCAGATACAGAATTTCATAATCCCATTGGAACTGTTTCAACTTTGAGCCAAGCAGAAGGATCTGACAGCGAGAATAGTGTTCCAAACTATTTTGACCTAGAAGCATTGGTACATATAGTTCTTTTCTTGGTTGAATTTACATGGTTTTGCATACCTTGGAGCTTCTGACTTCTCAAAACCTTACTGTAGATACTTGATCAGGACCTGATTCCATGGGATCAAGAATCCGAATTCATCCAACCAGAAGGTAAATGTAAATGGACGCTGATATTCTAAAGTCCATTTTTGTTGAAAATTTTCTTAATGTGTCCTGTTGTTATCTGTTATGTTGTTACGGATGCTAAAGCCAGTTCTTTTTATTTGGGCTATTTGTATCATCAGTTTCAAGGTTTCAGTATCCTGAAAGCAGGAAGGATTTGATAAGATTAGAGAAAGGGGCTTGCTCTTATATGAACAGATCTATCATGTCTAAGGGTGCTTTCGCCATTCTTTATGGCCAACGTTTGAAATGCTACATAAGGGATCCTGAGGTAATATTAAGCATTATATTTGAACCTTCAGTTCTTACAGTAAATATGATACTCCTAAAATTAAAAAAATGCATGTCATTTTGGATCTTGATTGTCCAAACTTCCTTATCTTTAACTTGCAGAAAGATAAATATGTAGAAAAAAATATGTAGAAAAATGTTTCGATTGGCCACATGGTAATAGTATCGTTAGAATTATTATGAGAAGGACTTTTCTTAACACTTCTATTATATTACTGTTAAAATTCATAGTCAAGCTTGTTTGTTCATATTATAGATGTGCCAATGTCCAAATAAGCAGAGCTACATACTCTTGTACAAAGGGAATAATTAATATAAATGAATCCATGGATGTATTCTCTGTTGTGGAACTTGAAGTGTTTAAGCATCTCTATTTGTTTCCAAATGTTTGTTGTGTCAAGAGACATCACTTAAGTGTTGGTTGTCAAACACACCTAGTTGCTTTTCTGCCTGTTGAATTCTCCAATAGTCTTTAAATAGCAATATTAAATATCACCCTGCAGGTTAAATATTTTGTCTGCAGTTGATATGTTTTGAAATGCGCTTCTTTATTACGTTGATGCCATCTTTAAAATTTTGCTTGATTCTCTTCTAATGCAGGTAACTCTTGGGAGAGAAACAGAAGAGGTACATGTTGATATTGATTTGGGAAAGGAAGGAAAGGCAAATAAAATATCCCGTCAACAGGTACATGGGCCTTTTGTAAAGTTAAAAATATTGGGTTGATTGAAGCTTTGATGCTGCAAGGAGTATCTAGTTATGTTTTCAGGATTTCTCGCCTTCTGTTATAAGTTGGCTCAGGCTAACTGCTAGCCCTTGTGTGTTTATTGTCTTGCCCTTATTGCTCACCTTCTTTTTGTAATCCTGTATTTTAATGTACAGGCAGTTATCAAGATGGATGATGGTGGAACTTTCTACATAAAAAATATTGGGAAGTTTTCAATTTTTGTGAATAGCAAAGAAGTACCATGTAACAAACGTATCAGCTTAATTTCAGACTCTTTACTTGAGGTATGGTCTTCCAATCTTTTCTTTCTTATGCTAGGAATTTCCTCTTCATATCAATTCGTCATTTGGTGATAAATGTCAGCAGTGTACTCAAGATCCATGCCCTGTTTAGTACTATAGTTACTGGCTCCCTTTTTGTTATATAGCTGCAAAACTTGTAGGTTGTAGAGCAATTAATTATGCATATTTGTATCAACCTTTGCGGCTTTGTTGTACCATAAGATTGAAGCACTCAAGCATTCTAGTTATTTCGAATTAGCTGAATGAAGATGATATGCTACTTTACTAGCTATTGCTTCAATTGTGGTTCATTAGTTCATATCTCACATGATACGCTGTACACCTATTTATGTAACTGCGTAGGGCAATAAGAAGCATGCTAATAGTGGAGAAATGAGCCGCAGCCAGAAAGAGACCTCATGCTTTCCTTTTTCAGTATATTGAATAGTTGATGCTATTCAAGTGTAGTAAAGAAGTTTGCCTTTTATGATGCCTTCTCTTCATGTCTCTCTATTGTTTTGCTCACGAGTCATGACTCATGTGAACATATCTGAACATGAAAAGTAATTGGAACTTGGAGGAGATCTTTAAGTGTGATTCACAAATAATGCAATGACAAGTAGGCTAGGTTAGAATGCTCTGTTTTGAACTAATTCTTGTCACCTGCTTATTTCACTGGCAAGTTACACGCGTAGGATTTTGAACTCTTACCAAGCTGTTTTTTTTGCCCTACAGATCAGGAACATGAAATTCATTTTTCACGTGAACCATGATGCTGTAAAGCAATACATAGCTCGCACTAGAAGTGGAAGCTCCCAAGGCGAGATCACAACATTTGCTTGGGATCAGAACCCTTGAATTAAAGTTATGAGCAAGCTTATTTATTTTTTATGATAGCTAATATATATTTATTCCAGATAGAATACCAGTTACCTTAGCTCCAGCCGCTCTACGTAAATCGATGTATATTCTTGGTTCTTCTATCATGGTTACCTCAAACTATGTTCTTTGGATGTTGGCTGCCACAGCTTTCTACTTGGCTTCATTTCTTCCCATAAAATCTTCATTGTTGGAAAAGAAAATATAGCTTAATTGAAGTTGGAATCCTGGAAGAGGGCAAACCTAATACTAACTTACTAATCCTAAGGGTCGGGTCAGTACTTCATTGAAAGTTCCTTTTTTTTTTTGGGGGGGTAGTAACTCATTGAAAGGTTTGGGTACTAGTTCAAATTTGAAGTAGCTATTCTAGCTTTCGTTATCAAGGTACGAGAACCATACAAAAAGTGCATTTTTGCCCCTTGGACCTTTGAACAGAAAATGATGCAAGGAGCTTTAATGAAAATCTGCCATGGGATTCTAAAGTGCTGTCAATGGATGTTAATATGTTATCTATCTTTTGTAACTTCTGATATGAACACAGCACGGTGCGCTATGGATCAAAGCATTTGATTCCTTCTTTCCAAGATGACCCCTTGCACATTCGAGTTTTTGTGCAACTGAAAACTGAATGAGATGAAGGTTCGCAAATCAATTGTTTCATATAACCAATGATGCGCCAGGAGCCCTTAGTGATTCGCGCGACTTGTAATAGTTTCATGTAAAAACCATCAAGATTGTCAAATCTTTGAGATCGGGAAAACATTTATTGCTACTGATACATCACTACAGGATGTGAACTCAAAAAATTTATTCCACCAAACACCCATTGAATCCAGTGCTACAAAGTGAGTTTTGAGTTATGGCTTGCCATTCCCATACACAAGGAACGCTGTATTGCTCTGTCCCAGTAGAATATTGGGTCCTTCTGTTCTAGAGCATATACATGCTACTAATTCTTGTTGCGATCACAACTCAGATCAAAGTGAGACCTTCAGAAACCAGAAGGAGCCGTATTGGTTTAGTAAAGGTACCAACTTACTCTACTTTCAAATTGTCACAACCATTTAGTTCTTTGAGCCTGTTTGGTTGGGATCCAAAATTTGCGAAGCCAAAACTAGGGTAAGCCTATAAATTTTGGCACTTATTTGGTTGAATTTCAAAAAACTGGCGCACCAAAGTTTCTGGGAAAATTGGCAATGTTCAGCTTGTCATATTTTGGTTGTCACATACGCACTTTCTGTTTTGGCATTTGTATTTTTGCATTGAATCATTTGGTGGCCAAAATTTTGGTACCCAACTAATGGCTATTCTTGGCCATTGGCAGACAAATTTTGGCATGCCCATGTTTTGACCTGCCCTAGCATTGGCAGGATAAATTTTGAAACCTAACCAAGCAAGCTCTCTGTACCATGCAATTAGGCGTATTTGGTAGTCTTCAATTTGGGATAGCTAAGAAAGGATCTCACTTCGATGGAAGATGATGTAATACGCATTACCATGTAAACATGTTGGTGATTGTCTCCATCAGTAATCCCAAAAGGTAGGGTAGCATGCACCTATTGCAGTGGTCGGATACGGAGGGGGCAAACACCACATAGAAAGGGTTGCTAGCAACAAACCTAAGCGCAATGGCTCATGGCCTCATGGCACCATTGTATCGATGCCACATGTGTTGTTGGTTGCTATTTGACAATAGTAGCACAAGAAGATGTAAGGAAGAGAAATTGGTGCCCAGAGATGGAGAAGGAATATTCGGTCGGTTCCAAGTACGCCGTGGTCACCAGAGCCGGTGAGCATGTTTAATGAATATTCATCACTAGAATTTGGTTGTTTCTAATTTTGTCATTGCTCTTTACCTCATTGAAAAAAAGCTAAAAATGCCATCACCAAACTCAACTTTTCTACTTAAAAAGGTATAAATATTTCTATTCTCATTTCCTACGTTTTGTTCTCTCTCTTTCAGTCTTGCTTTCACTCTTCCCCTTCTCCCTGGGTACTCCATGCCCATAAGTGTAGCGCAACTAGAGTTTTTCTTTTGCTGCCTTTATTACCTATAGTAAGGGTTCAATTAAAAAGAATAAGAATTTGATCAATGAACACTGTGAGCTCATTTTATGCCATATGTGTGGTATCCTTAAAAGTTAAAAAAGATGACTTTATGTTTAAAAAAATTCAAGGTGAATAGTCAATTCTTTTAAACCTGTAATTGAAATTCAACATTGCACGTTTTAAAGTACGCTTTGAGTTATTAACTAACTAAATCCAATAAACAAATAATTAGAACATGCTGTCATAGTGTCATGATTAGCTACCATTATCTTAAAAAATTGTTGGTTACAGAAACATTTCCGAACAGAGTTACAGAAATGTTGTTGCATCAGTTGGCAGCAACGCCCGTGCAGCCCAAACCGTTCTCCATTTCTGTTAGTCCCACCTGCCAGTCTCTTAAGTTACACGTACCCGGCGTATCCCGGCAGAAACGCTCGGCCCGGGTCCCACCTGCAGCGACAGACGACCCCACCGCCGCTGAGAAGTAGTAACCGCCAAAACCACCTCAGATTCCTTGACGCACTCTCCTCGGACGGTCAACAAATTCGAGCACCGCCTCCCACCGCCACGTGTCCCGCCGCGGCAAAGAGCTGCGGCGATGGCGCGCCCCTCCGTCCCCGGCGCCGGTGTTCACCCCGACGCGCCCGACGGCGACACCGTCCTCGCGGTCCACGATGACGGCGCGGGCCACTACGACTCGCTGGACTCTGCCGCGCCGGCGGCGGCGGCGCCGCGGGACGCCGCCGGGCGGGAGGTCCGGTACCGGGGGTGGAAGACGATGCCGTTCGTGATCGGCAACGAGACGTTCGAGAAGCTGGGCAGCATTGGCACGGCGGCGAACCTGATGGTGTACCTCACCTCCGTCTTCCACATGACCAACGTCCGCGCCGCCATCGTGCTCAACGCGTTCAGCGGCACCACCAACCTCGCCACCGTCTTCGGCGCTTTTGCCTCCGACCTCTACCTCGGCCGCTACGCCACCGTGTGCATCGGCTGCGTCGCCACGCTCATCGTAAGCCGCCCGCCGTCCTCCGCTCTTCCTCCGGCATCGGCATTGTTGCCAACGAACTTGGCGGTGATTTGTTTCATGAATCTTTGACGTGGCAACTCTCCCTCTCTCTGTCTCTCGGTGACAACAGGGCATGATCATCCTGACGCTGACTGCCGGCGTGCCGTCGCTGCACCCGCCGCCGTGCGCCAGCGAGGGCGGGCAGTGCGCGGGCGCGACGAGGGGGCAGTTCGCGGTGCTGGTGCTGTCGTTCCTGTTCATCGTGGTGGGCGCGGGCGGAATCCGGCCGTGCAGCCTGCCGTTCGGCGCCGACCAGTTCAACCCGCACACCGAGTCTGGCCGCCGCGGCATCAACAGCTTCTTCAACTGGTATTACTTCACCCTGACCATCGCCGTCTGCGGGTCGTCGACGGGGATCATCTACGTGCAGAGCAACGTGAGCTGGTGGATCGGCTTCGCCATCCCCGCCGCGCTCATGTTCGTCTCCTGCGCGCTCTTCTTCGCCGGCGCGGGGCTCTACGTCCGCGTCCGCCCCGAGGGGGTCCCCTTGGCCGGCGTCCTCCGCGTCACCGTCGCGGCGTTCCGCAAGCGGCGCGCCCCGGCGCCCGCGGACCCCGCCGCGTCCCTCTTCCGGACGCGCCACGCGAGCGCTCTCGTGTCGAGGCTCCCCTACACTGACCAGTTCCGGTTCCTCGACAAGGCCGCCGTGGTGGAGTTCAAGGGCGAGGTCGACGACTCCAGCGGCGGCGCCAAGGACCCATGGCGGCTGTGCAGCCTGCAGCAGGTGGAGGAGGCAAAGTGCATCCTCCGCATCCTGCCCGTGTGGGGCACCTGCATCGTCTACTACGTCGCGTTCGCGCAGACCAACACCTACGTCATCCTGCAGGCGGCGCAGTCCGACCGGCGCGTCGGCGGCGCCCGGGGCTTCGAGGTGCCGCCGGCGTCGTTCACCATCTTCCCCATGCTGGCGCTCACCGTGTGGATCCCCTTCTACGACCGCCTCATGCTGCCGTGGCTGCGCAGGCTCACCGGCCGCGAGGAGGGCATCACGCTGCTCCAGCGGATGGGCGTGGGCATGGTGCTCTCCGTCGTGGCCATGCTCATCTCCGGCATGGCGGAGCAGCGCCGGCGCGAGCTCGCGGAGCTGCACGCCGCCGAGAGCGGCGGGTCCATGTCGGAGAGCCGCGTGTCCCCGATGTCGGCGTTCTGGCTGGTGCCGCAGCTGGCGGCGCTGGGCCTGTCGGAGGCGTTCAACCAGGTGAGCCAGATGGAGTTCTACTACAAGCAGTTCCCGGAGAACATGCGCAGCGTCGCCGGGTCGCTGCTCTTTAGCGGCCTGGCGCTGTCCAGCTACCTCAGCGGGCTGCTGGTCACCATCGTGCACCGCACGACGGCCGGCTCCGCCGACGGCGACGACGGGTGGCTCGCCGAGGACCTCAACAGGGGGAAGCTCGACTGCTACTACTTCGTCATCGGCTTCGTCGGCGCGGTCAACTTCTTCGTGTTCCTCGCGTGCGCGAAATGGTACAGGTACAAGGGCATGGAGGAGGAGGATGAACAGGATGCGCATGGGATTGATCAATGGCAGCCAAGATCAGTGGTAGGAGGAGATCAACCTGCTAATTAGGAGATCAGTAGAGATAGATGGTCTGATGTGGCCTGATCCATAAACTTGTACATTTTGTTTAGATTGTTGTGGACATTGGAGTTTATTAGGTCATAATCAGGTGACTATTGCAAGGACAGATGAAGGTACAAGGATGCTTTGTCTTTCACGACTAACTGGTTGCCCGTGTATCGCAACGAATTTCTAATAAAAACCATTTAACTATCTAGGTTCTAACAAATAATGACATGCGGAGGAAACTACTTCCAATAATTTGAGGTTTTTATTGGACCATGCTCTTGCAGTTTCTTGGAGTTTTCCATGCTCTTGCAGTTTCTTTTCCATCCTCAACACCACATTTTGGAGGGGTAGCAATGCCGAATCAAAGGAAAAAGGCATTGTTCAATTGCGGAGCCAGGATAAAGGAACATGAAACATTTCTAGCCATTTGAAAGTCAAAGCCCACAGAAAAATAAGCCCATTTGTTCCACCACCCTTGAAGGCCCAAACCTAATGTGGCCGGCCCACAGAGGGGGTGATTTGTATCGTCCACCGTGTTGATTAAGACGGCCCATTCCATTTTAATCATGATGAAGATGATGATAGCAATAACAATAATTTTTTTTCAGGTGGTATCCTATACAAGAACGCATATTTTCTTATGTCCTGTCTGGAACCTTGAAATTAAATTTTATTCTAATAATCATAATTTAGACATAAATATATTAAGCTAATATGATTATATACGGAATATATTTGTGTATTATTATTGGCCATACGAGGGAGATACTTATGTTCTATATTTCTACTATAAAGAAGTTAGCTAAAGTGCGTGCTTTATTAAGTAGATTTTAATTCTTCTAAAATAAGATGATCCAAAGGGCCCCTTACAGAATTTGTTGTGGAAATTCAGAAACCCACAACAGAAGTATCGAAATGTCAAAATGAGAAATTCAACTTCAATGTACAAATCTGTCAGAAAGGCTGTTTCTGGTTTACACATGCCATCTTCAGGCTAAAATTCCTGTTCTTATAAGGTGTATTTCATGGTATTGGTCACGGATTGTTTTTTTTCAAAAATATATTCTATCCGACTATACTAAATCTATATAAAATATACACCAAAATACGCAACGAACTACGCCTCTTCTGCTCTTCGTGAAGTACTTCAGTACCTCATCCAAGTTTTGCTCTGTTCTCTCACAAGCATTTCACCGTTTCAAAAACACGTGTTCCTTCTGCTTCTGAAAGTTGATCTCTCTGATCGAAGTAACTCGGAGGCCCCGTATAACATGTGCATGGAAACACTACCGATTCAGTAGCCGTTACTGTCATGCTGTGGCGTACTCGGACCAGCTACTGCATGCTATCTATCTATCAGTACCTTCCTACTTCGCTTTCGTGTTTGCCAGCTCGGATTTGTCGCCACCAGAAACTGTTCATCGAAATGCTTTGACGACGGCCCCCATGTGGTGTTGAGGAATGCTCCAATGCTCGAGTCAACAGTCAACGGTCTCGACCACTTCCTCTCTAATATAGGCATATAGCTATTCAGTTATTTTAACTGAATGGTTCTGAATGACCTATCTTCCTGGGCGCAGCCTGTTGCTCTCTCATTCCAAGCCATGACGTCGGAGAGAACTTTTGCATGGAAGCGCCAAGTTCCCCTCATGGTACAGAATGATCATCTGCCGTGCAGCTTGAGATGTTTCTGAATCTTCCGTGCCGCCTTCGTCGACGAATGGGGAATTCGTCTAACGGTAGTGGTAAGCAGATGCAGATGAATGCTACCCATGGCTGGCAGGATTTCCTCCCATGTTTTTCAGAATGTGTACAAGAATTCAAAGCATGTGAGTTCTTTCTACACTCACGGTGCTAAAAAGTAGTCTTGGTCAGTGGCCGCTGGTCAGTGCGTAGCAAAGCCCTCATACATGGAGTTAAAATACGAAGGCGCCTTAATTCAAAAGTCTAATCATTGGGGAACTCATGCTGTGGAATGGTGACTTCATGTTCCTTTTTTGTCCCCTTTTCTGGAATTGTCAAAGTCTGCAGCTACAACCTCGGAAATTTTATGTCTCTTAACGTGTGGTTTTCAGTATAATTTACATGAAACACTCAGGCTGTTCAGAAGACGTAATCGAAGCGTACTATTTCCTAGATCGTCTTAGAAATGTTTCAGTGTTGGCTTCAGACCAAGGTGGCTGCGCATTTATTTTTAACTTCTTTTACCAACCATTTGCATGGCACATGCTTCTTTCTTTCTGCAGACTTCCACGTGGTGTACTGGAACGATGACCGAGATTTTTTTTTTGTGAAGTGATTGTTTTGTTCTTTTACTTCATGTATGAATACTGTAGTTTACTGAAGTTTTATAGCTATCATTGTCATTTGAATTTTCTCGCCTGTGCCTGACATTTCAGATTCACACCTATGAAACTAAAACAAAAGGCAAAGGGAGCATTGGATGCCTCCAATGTTCATGCATGTCCATTGTATTTATAATCCACCATTCTTTTTTTAATAAAAACCCCAATATTACATCATCATGCATACTGAAATGTGTAAATCCTTTTCTCTTATAATGTTTACTGAAATGTTAGTGTCATTTGATTGAATGTATGCTCAGCAGTCGAGCCTAAGTCTCACAAGCTGAGGGCACCGTTTCTGACAGAACACATGTAACCATTGCTTGCGCCACATGCTGACCAGAACATCACATCTTAAAACTAGTGGTGCTAGCTGCACTTCTGTTTGGACATGTTTTCTGAACCCTCCTATTTAGTACTTGCTGTCTTTGCACTCCTAGTGTCTGCTTGCTTAGGCCTGTTCCATGTGAGTGTGAGCTTCATTTCTTTATGAGTCGTAAGATATGCTAACTACTAATTAACTCCATGCAAGAAACCTTTCCACATAAACTTTATGCACAGATTGCGGCCATGCATGGCTTCATTAGCATAGAGAATCTCTGCACTACTGGAACTTACTTTGCAATTACTGGAGAGTCCAGACAAGATCTTATAGAAAAACCAGGCACCTGGGAATATCATGCTGCATGTTGTTCACTCAACGACACACTCCCAGTCCCAGATGCTACCCCCCTCCACTGGCATGATTCCACGACCTTCAGGATAGCACCAGGACAAAACCCAACGGGAGGAGATCACAACTCACATGGCAATGACTCTTTCTCACCAGACAAGAGAGTGCTCATTGTCCATCTTTCTCAGCAGAGACAACAACCCACACATCTTTTCTTTGTTTATACATACATGTATAGGTATAGGTCCAGCACTGAACGCGAAAGATTACATTGTTTTTGAGTTGTTTACATATGCTTGCCATCTTATGCATGCATCCTATACAAAAAGTTAAAAAAAAAACACTAGCAAGATCAGCTGGCATGTGGGGCCATGCATGCCTGTGTCACCACTGACAAAATCAGCAGCTGGCAGCGAGGATGGCAATCCACCTTACTGCTCCAGGAATCAAAGCATGGCGATGCCCTCGTTTCATGGTTTCACCACCCCTTATCCTCTAGCGTTTGGAAGCATTGCACCACGCCAAGGATCACGTACACACATGGGGGCATGGCCTTGCCTTGGCACCTCCTATCTAGGACTACTAGCCTTGAGACAGATCCATGTGAGCATGGGATTCTAGGTCAGGGATGGAGGTAGCAGACACCGGCATGAAGACGTCCACATTTGAACTCACTCATTTCTATTTGCTTTAATTTTATTTATCTGTTGGTGATGGTATGTGTGTGTTCAAGGTCACGTAGAAACTAAACAATGGTGGTCGGTCACTTGAGCTGCATGGCCTCCAATGGCCTCCCAAGCAGCGACAGCACGGTGGCGGCGATGTGCCGCGGCGTCAGCCCCGCCTCCTCGATCTGGTCCTGCGGCGCGCCGTGGTCGATGTACCGGTCAGGCAGGAACATGGATCTCAGCTGCAAAGAACACAAGAACATGGTTAGCATCATAGCAATAATTTGCATTGCGGCGAACACGACACAATATATATATATATATATATATATATATATATATATTCTTATCAATATTAAACTGTCGTGTAAAAATGAATATTGAGTTTCATGCACCAAACCAATTCGTCAAAAATCTTAAGCTATCAAATAAAATTGAATTTTTAAGTTTCGTCCGGTTTTGAACTGAAAATGACGAATAAGCTTTTGCCGATGTGGACTACTTACTTTGAGGTTCCCGTCGAGGAGGCCGGCCAGGCTGAGGTAGTGGGCGACGTGGGAGCCGAACCCGCCGATGGAGCCCTCCTCGGCGGTGATGAGCACCTCGTGCTCGGCGGCGAGCTCCCTGACCAGCTGCGTGTCCAGCGGCTTGCAGAACCGGGCGTCGGCCACGGTCACGTACACGTCGTGCTCCTTGAGCGCCTCGGCGGCCTTGAGGCAGGCCTGCACCATGGTGCCGTACCCGAGGAGCGCCACCCGGGTGCCGCCGACGAGCACGCGGCCCTTGCCGACCTCGAGGGGCGTTCCCTTGTTTCCCGGCGGGAGGGCGGCGCCAATGCCGTTGCCGCGCGGGAAGCGGAAGCAGCTGGGCCGGTCGTCAATGGCGGCGGCGGTGGCGATCATGTGCATCAGCTCGGCCTCGTCGGCGGGCGCCATGACCACCATGTTGGGGAGGCACGCCATGTATGCGACGTCGAAGGCGCCGCAGTGGGTGGGGCCGTCGGCGCCGACGAGCCCCGCGCGGTCGAGCGCGAAGCGCACCGGCAGCTTCTGCAGGTCGACGTCGTGCACCACCTGGTCGTAGCCGCGCTGGAGGAAGGAGGAGTAGATGGCGCAGAAGGGCTTGAGCCCCTCGGAGGCGAGCCCCGCCGCGAACGTCACGGCGTGCTGCTCCGCGATCCCGACGTCGAAGCACCGCTCCGGGAACCGCTTCTGGAAGTAGTTGAGCCCCGTGCCGCCGCCCATGGCGGCGTGGATGGCCACCACCTTGTCGTCGGCCTCCGCCTCCCGGATCAGCGACTCGGCGAAGTACTGCGTGTAGGACAGCGTCGGGGACTTGGACTTGAACTGCTTCCCCGTCGACGGGTCGAAGCGGACGACGCCGTGCATCCTGTCGGCCGCCGCCTCCGCCGGCGGGTACCCCTTGCCCTTCTCCGTCACGATGTGGATGAGCACGGGCCCCGGCGCCGGCATCGACTTCACCTTTTCGAAGATGGTGACGAGGTCCTCGACGTTGTGGCCGTCGACGGGGCCGATGTAGTAGAGGCCGAGCTCCTCGAAGAGCGAGGAGCCCGAGGCGCTGATCATGCCGCGCGCGTACTCGTCGACCTTGGCGGCGACCTCGTGCGTCGGCCCGCCGATCTGCTTGGTGACGGTCTTGGCGGCCTCGCGGAGGCGGCGGAACTTGGTGCTGGACTGGAGCTTGGTGAGCGCGCGACTGAGCGCGCCGACGGGCTTGGACGGCCCGTCGAGCGTGGCGGTGGGGAGGGACACCTGCTTGTTGTCGTTGAGGACGACGATCATGTTGGCGTCGAGGTAGCCCGAGTTGTTCATGGCCTCGTAGGCCTGGCCGGCGGTCATGGCGCCGTCGCCGATGACGGAGATGACGTGGTTCTTGCGGCCCAGGAGGTCCCGCGCGACGGCCATGCCCAGCCCCGCCGAGATGCTGGTGGAGCTGTGGCCGGCGCCGAACGCGTCGTGCGCGCTCTCGTCGCGCTTGGGGAAGCCCGCCAGCCCGGAGGTCTGCCGGATGGTGTGCATCCGGGAGCGCCGGCCCGTGAGGATCTTGTGCGGGTACGCCTGGTGGCCGACGTCCCAGATGATCTTGTCCTCGGGGGTGTCGAACACGTGGTGCAGCGCCACGGCGAGCTCCACCACGCCCAGGCTCGAGCTTAGGTGCCCGCCGGTCTTGGACACGGTGTGCACGATCTCCGCGCGGAGCTCCGCCGCCAGCTGCTCCAGCTCCGGGGTCGAGAGGTTCTTCATGTGGACAGGGTAGTTCACCGTGTCGAGCAGCGGCGTCTCCGGCTTCTCGCCGGAGAAGTCCACCTTCCACGGGGTCGAGCTCGGCCTCGGCTCCTTCGGGACCACCATCTTCCCGTCGGCGCCGACGCTGCTGCTGCTGCTGCCGCCAGCGCTCTGGGCCGCCGCGCTCGCGCGCACCTGGAACTGCAGACACAAATCCAAAACCGTCCCAGTACATTGTCAGCACCACCGCCATGCATCAATGCAAAAAGGGATTCGATTTCTACGGGAAAGAAACGGAGCGTCGTTATCCGCTTCACGGGCCAGTGGCCGTACCTGCCGCCGGCAGGGAGCGTGGGCGGTGGCCGGGACCGCGCGGAACACGGAAGGCGTCGATGCCTGGAGCGCCATTGGAGGCCGGGTGTAGCTAGCGTGCAAGAATGCCGCTCGGCGTACGATCACTTTGCTACAGCTGTGATTAGCTGCTGCGTTGTAGGAAGCTCGTGTAGCTCGCTCGCTCGCTCTCGACGACGACGCCGCGCTGGGGCGAGAGGTGTGGGAAGAAGAAGAGGAAGGGAGGCGTGAAGGCGAAGCAGGGGGAGAGGCGGGTTAATATAGGCCCGCGGAAGGCGAGTGACATCATGAGCGAGCGATTAATGGAGGAAGCAAAAAAAAGTAGAAGGGGAAAACGACAAGGAAAGGGATCAGAAGGCGAGAAAACCAGGATGGTTCGTGGGAAGCTGCATCTCACGAGATTAAGTGATAGTATAGTTTACTAGTAGGGGCTGCGCTCACAGACAGAGAAAATGCACGAATCTTAATGCATATCTGAAGGCGAAGAAAGGGATGCAAGTCATAAATATTTTGAGTCCTAGGGTTGACCCAACAGATTTAAAAAAAAAACTAGAATAGCATATCGTCATAATTAATCTACATAATTGGATACCCACTTGCATCCTCATATCTGATGCCTAAAACAAATGAACATCTAGCCTGGCCATCCTTTAAATACTACTCCACTTTGGCACAGGATTCAATTCGAGTTTAACTATTTTTATTTTTATGTTTCATTATAAAATATATAAGGAAAAATCCAATTTCCACCTTTGAGCTAGCATAATAGTCCAATTTTCAAGCTTCAACTATAAAATTGGCAGAGGCCATCCATCTGTCAAAACCAGATAAATTTGACCCTTTGGTAGTTTCAAAGGTAGTTTTATATTTTAAAAAAATTAAAAAAATTATGTTTAGATCTTAAAGAAATTGAAACTAATTCATGTCAATCAGAAAAATATGAAATTGGTACCAAAAGTTTTCTAAAAACGAAACCTATGTGTTGTTGCTTTATTTGAATCTTATTTATTCAAACATAATAGACATAACTACAAGCAAATAAATCTAAAAATATGAAAAAAATTGGATCTAAATAACTAACAAGTAGAGTGTCAATAGATAGGTTACATTTTTAAAAAAATGTTGTCACCTATTTCATATTTTCTAATTCAAAATAAATCACTTTTAATTTTTTTGTTTAAACTTGAACATTTTTTGTAAAATAAAAAATTATATTTGAAACCACTCAAAGGGGCCAAATTCGCCTGGTTTCCACACTTTGGTGATCATCGTTATCCTATTTTATAGTTAAAGATTGAAAATTAGACTTTTATTATATTTAGAGGATGTAAATTGGACGTTTCCCAAATATATATGCATCACTCTTGGCTAATGAGGCTTCACACAATCTCTCAGATAACTAAGTACACTTTAGTTTTAGGATGGAATGTGGAATGCAAAAACTCCATGTATTCAGAAACACAAGTGCATTTTGCTTCTAAAAAGTCAAGCCGTGCCCGTTTTGACCAACAGTTTGTGAAATCACAGCATTGGATTCACATTTCAAACTCCTCCTACTCCGTAGTGGTTTTGCAGCTACACTTGTTGTATTTCGAGGAAAGACATTAGATATATCCAACTCTAATAACAAACTTGAACGACGCTCGAGTAGTCAGAATAAGATAAATACGTCCTGTGTGAGATGGAGTAGCAGCTTATTATTAGTACAGTACTATCCAATCCAATACTACCTTACTAATGAGCAATCTTCAAACCCATGTGAGGGCAGTAGTACAGGTACACACGGCGTGCCTTGAAAAACCTCACTGGGTTCCGGTCCACCGGGCCACGCAGCACAGCGCGCTCTTGACTTCCAAGCACATGTCCTGACTCGGCCCGGCACGCAGAGACAAGTCGTAGCTCACCGGCCAACAACACATAAAACTTGCGCCCGCCCTGGAGGGAAGACGAAGAAGAAGAAGAAGAAGATGCTGCTCTTGGTCGTAGGCGTGCAGTGCTGATTCCTCCGTAGACGGCCGGGTCCAAGTCCACGGGATGCGGTTCGTTATCTTGCTGGCCATGCATGCTATGTAGATGGGCTCGTTTCGGAAAGTTCTAGGGTTCTTCCATCGGCTCCCGTTATCATTGTTCCTGGCTGAGCAGCAGGGTCAGAGCTTATTTGATGAGTTCCTGGACAATATTTTGATCGGGTCGATCCGGAAAACATCTGACGACGACCGTATGATCTATACGATCGCCTATTAGAGCCATGGTTCACATGATGGCGCCCCAGTGACAGTAAGTCGTAGTTTTGCGCAACATAAAACCAAAATTGTGGGTCAGACATGTCTGCAACAGTTTCGATATTATACGCTCTGCATGTTCATTTGGCTAGCAAGACATGCATGCCACGTTATCTCGAACAACGACTGGTTCCACGTGGATCACGTGTGACATCGAACTCGGAACAACTTGGATAGATGTGGCGCTGAGCTCATCGTCAGATGGTGTAAATACAGTCGGAGGCACGGCAGCGTCTGTCGCTCTGCAACTTTTTTTTTTACTGCAACAGCTTACTGTGTACTTGACGCTCAGCTCGGCAGAGCAGAGCTGGACCGGGATGAGCAGCGTCTCTCTGGTACGTACTGGTAGTGACACGTGTGCAGGCATGGATACTGCACGTGATGGCATGCACAACGAGCCTTGCAAAGTGCTAGGACTAGGGTAAATACGACTAGTCATGTAAGGTTGGTGTAATCAGGACTACTATATATCTTCGAGTTTATCTGTTTTCTCAAAAAAGAAAAAATTGTGGAAAATTTGTTTCCAACGATTTTAGGCCTTATGATTGGGGCCCAATAAGCAAGTACAGTGGAAGACTGACTATGCAGTCTGTGACGGTGGTCCTGTGGTGTTCATTCTCTCCTCGAGACGCCGTGTGCTGCTTCCAGTGTGTAGGCATGTATTTCTACACCAAGTCTTGCGCAGAAAAACCAAGGCACAACATGTACACATACAAGCAGACAGACAGAGACACCTCTCCATCGTAATCACCTCTCTCTGAACAGGCTGCTGCTTAACGTGTTAGTTCTGGTTTTGCAGGTGATGAGGTGATGAGAGCTCCCAAAACTGCATTGATCTCCTCCACGTACGCGTTCTGGCCGGTTGGTCTAGGTGATAGCTTGGGAGCTGCACAATGTCTTTGCCCTGCTCGATCGAGCCACATCATATATACGACGAGATGCTTGATCGATAGCATGTCGGCTTCGCCGTGGCCACAGGAACCGAGCCACGACAAGGTAAAGCCTCGAATCGAAACAGCCCAGGTCAAGCCTGCAAGCAAGACGCCACGAGCTCAGCACATGTGTCATGTGTGTCATCAGTGTGTGTATGTGCTGAACGCTATTCATGTGACCGTACGTGTGGCTACAAATATACGCGCGATAGAGCATGTTTGGATGCGCTAAAATTAAGTGATAAACTTTGGCATATATTAGCACTTATACTTTTGCTAAAATTTTTAAGTCCTGGATAAATAAAATTTAGCCTATCCTATTAGCACTCCTGTTTGGATACAGAACCGCTAAAGTTTAGCACTTTGCAGGGACACACTTGTACGGCGATGTATGTACTATGATCTTGGCTTACCTCTTTTAATTTGGGGTCTATATATACATGCAAGTCTAGTGATCTCTTTTTCCCTAATAGTAGCAACAGGGGGCGGACCCATCGCAAGAATTGAGTGACGGTCTACTAGTTATTATTAGGATTCTACATCTACAGTAAAACATGATCAAACTCCACTGAATAAGAGTGCAGAAAGTCTGATTATTCACCCTGCACTCACAAAAACAAAAGCGATCCATAGCTTAGATGTCTACACTGCATGCACTTGTGCAAGAGATGCTCAAAATTCAGCAACTTTGTCAAGATAAAAATCATTCCGAGTCAACTGCTAGCTTGTATATAGTTAGTTCCGTTCTGCACGGCTCGCGAATCAAATAGCGGATCGGAGCCGGTTTGGTTGATGGACTGAACAAGTAGAAGTAGGCAAAATATATATTCCTAATTGTTCGGATTTAAATATTTCTTCTCCATATATTAGTAATGGCTAAGGGGTTCAAGTTAAACTTTTTAACAGGATATTGATGACGATGGCGCATAAAAAATTGTCCTTGAAAAATATTCTCACAGTATACTACTATAAAAGTTTTAAGTTACACACTTTATTATTGTCCATGTCGACATCCAAACCAGCATCAACCTTGCAGCTGAAGGAAGTCATACGATGCATCGTGCGTGCACCAAAAGATGAAGAACTCAAGAATGGGCCTGTAGCCTGGGTGAGCAAGCAAGACCAACAAGCCGGTGACGCGTGGAGCGTGTGTGTAAAACTCGGGGCCCACCCGTGGCCGGTAAGTGCCACGTATACGCATGCATCGGTGGAGCCGTGTGGCTAGCGCGAGCCGACTTTCTCGCGCCTCACGAGAATTTCTCACGATAAACACGCACCGGCCAAAATACAGCTAGAAATTATCTTTATGAGTTGAGT
This sequence comes from Panicum hallii, assembly GCF_002211085.1. Classification (NCBI taxonomy): domain Eukaryota; kingdom Viridiplantae; phylum Streptophyta; class Magnoliopsida; order Poales; family Poaceae; genus Panicum; species Panicum hallii. The sequence continues at coordinate 4,500,724 of NC_038043.1, read as the reverse complement.
TTTGGATATTTAAAAGTGATATATTAGTACATTTGTCTAAAAAAGTAGTTTCCTAATAATAAAGTTTTACTAGGCTTCTAGAATTTGTCAGAAATAATATTATTTATATCATGTGGGTGTTTAAAACGACAATTTATTTGTGGATGTTGGGAGTAGTATATAAGCACTTTAATTAACTCCTAATTAAATACTTAAATGTATGTTTGCATCTGTGTTTGTTAGATAGTTCTGAAAGAAAACTATATGACAACTGCTAGCACCATGCATGATGGTTGTCATGTGTGGCTGCAGTACTGTATTATTGCTGTCGGTTCACGATTCAACATGCTACTACTACTATTTCGATATCAACCATGAACATGTACGGTATTAATGGGGTTATTTTTTTTAGAAATATATGATAAACTAATTAGCCTATTTTGAGTGGACGGAGGTATTAACGAGGTTAGAGAACCAAGCACTGGAGTTTACGTATTTATCAATTAGAAAGCGGGCTGGCGTGTGCAAGCTGAGCATAAGAAATTATTCGCTGAATAAGGACATAAGAAATTTTCTGATCAACCTCAGTGATCAGGACATCAAGGACGTCCCAGCAGGTTTCTTCATCCTTATCAGGCGCGCCCACATGAGATAAATGAGTGATAGTGACCATGCATGCTACTACTACATATATAATTACACTGAATAATATTATACATATGTAATCATAGTGATCAAATACTTCACTCATACTAATTAGGATAAATTAATGAAAAATTCGACGATGAAGAAATACATCGATAAGTTTATATGTGCACCTTTATATCAACATATTGGGAAGAATACTATCTTAATTATACCTTAACTCTATTTTTTTGAAAGACCCATATACCTAAGTATGAAAATAAATTAAGTGAAAAGGTTCGGTGTACCAAGTTTTCTTTGCTGGACTTTTGTGATGGACCTTGCGTATTGATTTCATTTGTAGCAACTTTGCATACATGAAGCCAATGCATGAATCGTCTACTAGGATCATTGAGTTTTTGCATTGAATTGAAAAACAACTTATGATCCACTTCTATATTTAGCTTTATTCACATGGAGTTTTCTCCTGTATGAGAAGTGAGGATTGAGCATGTGTTTATAAGGAGAATTTACCATTCTCTTTCTGTAAGAATGCATAAAATCTGTTTCTTGCATTGTCTGGCTCCATTCACATTAGATATTATATTTGTGTTTCACCAAAAAGGGTGAGACAGATAGTGCACATCGCATGGCATTTGGGAGAAAGTTTACGTGTGAAATATCCTTTTACTCGCACTCTACAAATATACACAGAAGGAGTTTCTATAAAAGAACTTTTTTTCACGATAGGGGATTACACCTCGCTTCTGTTATGTCCAACAATGAATTGCATGCAGATGTTTTGCTGAAATTGGAATAACCATTCAACTCCATTTCTATACTTTCATAACATAATGTAAGTTCATGCTAAAAAAGAAAGCGAAGCTAGATAGCATGCATGTTTAATTTTATAAAAAATGATAACATTTTTGTCCAACTCCAACACCCTTGCGCCTATAAATACTGGCTGCGTCTTGTTACCCCATCGAGTTTGCGACCAAAACCTACAAGAAAACTTTTACGGCCAGGACAAAGCAGGGATCTGGTCCGGCACACATGCATCGGAATCATCGCTCTATTGCTCTCGATCATTCATAACACTGGCTTTACCCTACCTGACATACATATACAGAAGATCAGTACGTACTGCTCCAACCCTTTATTTAATTTAGTCATTTATTAGGATGCACCATCGAGATTATTTGGACATATAAGCACGTTCATATATAGCTTTTTAGCAAATGTTACACCAGCTGGACTGAGCCTGCTCATTGCTCATACTGCAGAATTTTTTACTTTTAGGTGTACTTGGTGATAATTGTTTGTAATACAATAAACTTGGATGGGAAAAATAGATGATCAAAAGTCAATTAGTGCTGTTTCTACGCGTGTTCATTTATATTGGATGGAAATAGTAATCGCAGCATCGATAAAATGTAATATGTTCATTACAGGTTTTTCAGAACTGTTTTCACTGGGGTTCCTGAATTGTCAAGTTTTATGTGTCAAGTCGGTCAAGATATTCGACAAGTAGGTGTGTCACCTAGTTTTCGAATGCAGAGTTCATGTTCAAAAATCATTTATGATAATCCTCGTCACTGACGGTTTGTAAAACGAAACGTTACTTTTTGTGACATTATGACGACAGATAATTAGTATGAACCGTCTGTTAGACACATTTCTTCTCAATAAGGGAATTTGTTAGTCACATATATAGAACATACCGTTTATCAGTGACGGTTTTACTTAAGCATAAAGAATAATTGATCACCTTTCTGAATGCAGCATGCGTGAGGATACGGACATATGAGAATCAAAAGGTGAAAGTTTGTACTTTGCCCATAGATTCCAGTTTTTGGACATGATCTGTTAGAAAAAAAGAGAGTTAGGCGTAGATTTTAACAACACTCATGTTCCTATCTCTTGTTCCTACCTCTACTGACATCTCTAGAACTGTCTCGAACTACTTGTTTATGCAGCCTTCTGGACTGCGCACCCGGTTCTAGAACGTCATAGCGAGAATCCATGGCAACATGGTTTCAATAAACGCCAATTATGCTGTTCGGATGGGATTAATGTCTAGAATCAAGCATATCCTCAGATTGTATCATCATCAGCTAGCTAGGGTCATGTTTGTGTATTGTGATCATGCAACTATTTTTCAACTTTCCCTGTGGCATAGGTGTCCTGGTCATCCTGCAACTCGATTGCAAGGAAAGTATAAACTAATCTAAAATGGTTTATTTTTGTTTTGGTGTGATTGGTAAGTACTTCTATACTGTGCATAGCAGGGTTCATTCGTACATATGAGCTGATCCTTTTGACCAGAAGACTAGGAAGGTGCAGATGCCTTCCATTGGAGCAACCCGTTTGTCACTTATTCCAACAGCTACTCAGCTTTAAAAATATATATATATATATGAACCACTGGTGACAATAATCATGTTAGGAAATGGACGTGTGTGAAAGAAACAAATTTAGGAAAAATGAATGCAATGCTTGTATCTATGTAGGGCCAACTTGAAGTTGTTCTTGGATTTTTGTGTTCATCGTCACCTTAATTGTTTATGTTCATCGATGCAGTCGAATGCAAGCTCTTGTGTGTGGTTTGACGTGTGCATGTAGGTGTTCTGTTGCTTCTTAGTTGTGTCAAGGCGTACCCAGCGTCTTCTTCATTTTGGTTGCTGTTTGTATTTTCCCCTTCCGTACTACGAGTTTGTATTGTCCTTTTTATTAATGAAAAAAATAAAAACAACAACAGTGCATGGACATAATGACTATATAAGTGCCAGTAAGGAACCTATTAGCCTATTTGTCTTAGTAGGATAGTTTAATTTTTACTGTGATCCTATCTAAATATCCTGATCGGAAATTATAGCTAAAATGCATCAAACATTAGAAATTTGTAATTTAATGTCAATCAAAATCGCAGCTAGCTCCTTAGTTTAAGATTGGCCTACAAATATACCCTAGTAGATTCTGAATTGAAGCACATGAGAAGACCGTTCATCATGTGTCTTCACTTTACACTCAGGAGGCTTCCATATAACAACCATTCTTAGCTAACGGTAAGGAAAAAAAAATCCTTAATCGTTGCTTTATTTCCTAATCGAAGCATTTCCCATCCATTGATTCGACTCAAGATACCTGAAATGCTGCGTTGCCTAATAGCTATCTATGACCATAACTTTCTCCACCAGTACTCTTTTCAGCGTATATGGACGCTCTTCGACAGTAAAGATGGTATTTCCTCTAGTCACAAAGATGGGTCTATCTATATTTGCCTAAGTCATTTTTTATATCTAAAAGTTTTATATATTATGATTCAGTATGGAATTTGAAAAGTACTTTTGTAAAGTAATATACACGCACGCTACAATAGTAACTCTTTCCATTTAAGATAATGCATTGTCATAGATATACATAGCTAGTTAAAAATAAGTTTGGCTTAGGACAAACTACTAGATGAAATATAATTATATTTTTTTATCGGAGGAAGTTTAATAAACAACTACAATCGAATGTACCTAAACCATCGTATCGTTAACTGTAGCAACCTTTCAGTCATTATCTGTAAATAAAGGATAAAGCTAGATTAGTATCTTCAAATATTTGTGTGATACTGACGTGTAGATAATAAGTTATTAATCACGTGTGTGTGTGTTAATCCATCAGCTTGGCCTTTTCAATCAAAATCACATGCTGCACGATGATACGTACAGTACATAAGATCTACATCATCCAATAGTTCCTACTAGCTCCTTTGCATTTCAGCCACAATAATTGTAGTATTATTTGCTCAGTTTTACCCTGGGGATGAGATATTTTGGTAATTAACGCATGGTTTGACTTGGAGAGTTCTTCTCATCCCATCGTAGCTAGTCATGCATGTGCGTGTTGACAGTTGACTTGCTTGTGTATACATACGATCGTTTTCCAACATCATTATCTGCTGCTATAGCTTATTAACCAATATTCTTAGAAAATAGTAAATTATTCTAAATTAATGGATGAAACTGAATTAATCTTCAGCTTGCACTGCAAAGGCACATGGCGGCGGAGAGCCGTGGGCATCCATGGTTCAAGTGTCCCACGCACGCATTCGGCTGCATATTCCACGCGAAAGACGATCTAGCAATCTGTCAACAAACATGTGAGTTGAATATGGATCGACAACTATATGTGAATATTGGCTTCTAACAATTTAGGTACACGTACCCAGCCCAGATTCTGTGAATACGCGTGCAACTTTCCTTTTATAGAGAAAAATGATTTTTTCTTTTAGGGGTCAGTATAGTCTACCCAATAACACCTGGGTATTGACCTCTACTAGTCACAAAAAAGGTAACTATATGTGACAACAGCTATATATTCTCCTAGAATAATATTTGGTGAGTTTCGAAAAGGGGAGAAACTTAATTAATCCAATTTAATTTTGTGCATCTGCAAAAGTACGTAGGTTGTGGTATATGGCTATAGCTACTAGCTAGACCTAACAATTCATCACACTCCCTCTTCAAGGGAAGATCATTAATTTCATGCACGTGCGCTTGATTTTCCATGCACAAGGTTTTGACTCTTGAACGAACATGCACACAGACGCACTGTACGACGTTTTCTTGTGCATGCTTTGAATCGAACCCACAGTGAGAAATTAAGCCGCCATCGATCCATTGCAGTTGCAGCCACTAGCAGTAGAAAGTCAAGTATATAGAGAGAATAGTAGATTCTGCCGCATAAGCCGCCAGAGCTCACAATAGTCAAATGTTTGAAGTCATCAAAGCCCACCACCAGATTAGATCATGTAGAAATTAGATTATTCCCCTTTTTGTTTTTGAGATTTATATGCAGCTTTGCTCTGTTAATTAATGATTGTCGTGATCTTCATGATGAACACAACTTGGTCATGACTTTTTTTTCAATACAATTTACTCATACCATTTTCAAATATTCAAACCCAACACATAAATCCTAACTTAACAAAATTTTAGTGGTTGACATTAGACAACCCAAACACGTTCCGCATTTATGAGTTATGACTAGACGGAGTCTACACGGACATTTTGAACTCCACGACACATCAGTGGTTGGACTCTACCTTATCTTCTTTTTCTTAACTCGGCGGTACTTCTTTCGTCCTGAAATATAAGATATTTTGGTTTATTCTAAGTCAAACTGATCTAAGCTTAACCAAGTTTATAGAAAAGATTATAGAAAAGAGTAATAATATATGTTGAATGTCAAATGAAAATAATTAGATCCATTACAAATATATTTTTATAATTTACTTATTTGATGTGTTAGATGTTAATATTCTTCTCTATAAATTTGATCAAACTTAGACTACTTTTTGACTTAGGACAAACCAAAATATTTATCTTTCAGGATGGAGGGAGTAGCTATGAATCAACCTAGTAATAATAGACGAATTAACTGAAAGAGTCATTAGTCAAGCATCGGTAAACCAGCATTACAATATTATTATATTCATAATTGAGGATTCCATCCACACGGCTCCATCAGCGCCGGCGAGGCTAAAGCTTGCATGTGGCGGTCATTCCATGGACGCCGACGATTATGTCGATCCAAGTGAATGCAATGTTGAATTTGACATGGCCTGCTCAATAGAGACTTGTTCGGTTAATCTCGGATTGGAAGGGACCAGAGGGGATTAATTAGTTCTCTAACAGACTTTTATTCAACTAATACTAATTGTTTTTGGCATCTGTATTATCCTTTTGGAGAAAATTGAAATGTTAATACAGCTAGTAGTATGTGTAGCATATGCACGCGGTCTGAAGGAAATTTAATAGATTTTTTGCTGAAGCATCCACTCCCTCCGTTTCTAAACAAAGCAAATATGTTTTCTTACTGAAAAACTCTGAATATTAAAAAACTTGACCTGCAGGGTAAGACATCCCCACGTATTTTGTTAAGAAGAAGACCTTCTCACGTATATTAAGAAAATCCCGGACCGAGTTAAACTCAGAACATGAGAAGTGCTACTGGAGCCACCTAACCAATTCAGCTAGAGGTCCGTTCGAAAAAAGAAAATCTGAATATTATTGTTAGTAGTACATACATATATTCCATTTTATCGACCGAGAGAGCGTGTGTTCTCTGGCGCGAATTTCAGCAGGTTCCAAATTCAATGGGCATCATGTTTTTCACGTGTTTCGGTCCACGGCAACGTGATGTTGACTTTTTTAAGTGACGACACACTCCAGTCGAAGTCGGACAAGGACATTTGGTAAAGTACAGTACGTGCGCCCAAAGGTGAAATACAAGTTCGATTCGTTGGGTACGTGGAAATTTATCCCTCAGCTTCTTTTTACCACGTCTAGCTCTACCTTTGTGCGTTGTGTTTCGGGCATGACTGCTGCCTCTGTGCCTCTGCCCACAGATAGGCAAGCAGCTCGTTTCAGTCATGAACTCACGACTGATTCATTTTTTTTAATGAAATAAATTTCTTTTTGAACGAAGCTGATAAAATTTAAACTCACGACTGATTCATGCTACAACTGTACAGGTAACATATGTGATAAATCCACCACCCTGTTTCAGTGATCGTCAGTCGAATAGTCGAATTCGGTCATTCGGAGTCTCAAGTTCAGCACATAGTACAGTTGTTCCCAATTTTCAGATACAAAATCCCGTTTAAAAAAAAATTCAGATACAAATTTAGCACTGATCATGGATGGCTGCAGACATGGGCTTGTTGGGCCTGCTCAGATAGTGGGCCAAGTAAGAAAAGGTAGCCCATTTATCTTTCTTTTTCCTTTTTCCTTTTTTAAGGAATTTTTCCTTTTTCTTTGGTTTACACGTGAAAAAACTTCTCGCCTAGGCAACGTTCAGCACATGATCGAGCACAAGTTCCTGCTCATTGGAAAAGTTACCCTCCCTTTCTGCGCATGTGAGTTCTACCTTTGTGCAGTGTGTTTCAGGCATGACTGTTCTGTCTACAGATTACAGTCACGTGCTCACAGTTTATTCATGGTACAAGTAACATAAGTTCAGTGATGCAATAGTCAAATTCAGAGCACAGAGTACCATTATTTCCTATTTTTGTACAAATTTAGTACTGAGCATGGATCTTGCATCCTCGGAAAAGAGAATAGTGCCAACAACTCATCAAATTACCATGACGACTGTTACTACACATAACAACAGTGTTCAAGAAGAACAGTGTGATTAACGGAGCATAACGGATCAGCGTATCGCCGTTGGGAAAGCCTCTCATCAGCCAACCCTAAAAAATCTCACTGGTCAAATGATGCAGCTATAGCTGCAGCTGGAGCCCCGGCGAACCTCATCAGGCTGTTCATCACATCAACTCCACCTGCAGCCACATTGGTGGTGTCGCCATTGAAGCAGTAAGCCGGCGCCTGCCACTTGGAGTCCTCCAGCACTCCTCCCACCTCAAAGCTCATCACGTGTTGCTGCATCCCTGGGAAACACGAACGCACAAATCGTCAAACTCCTGCATCAACCAAGTAATGCAAAAGTGAAGAAATTGAGACTACAAACAGAAATTTGCGTTTCAGAAAAGCAGAGACTGCAATGAGGCAAGCACAACGACAAGATTAGTACCAATCCGCCAATCCAATCAAGAAACTGGGGAATCGGAGGATTCCAGATGCATCTGTGTACTAAAAAATCACAGAACTGTGTACTGCTGAATGAAGCAGTTACTGAAGAATGCAGAAATGTTAGACTGCAGAAAGAAAAGCAGAGTGCCAAGTGTCCAGATCAAGAAACAAAACAATTGGAGGAATTCAGACTGCATCCCGCACAACGAAACTACAGAAATGCCATACTATTACTGCATCAAGGAAAAAACTATTTTAAAAAGTTGGAATTTTTTTTTGAAGGGTGAAGTTGGAATTTTCAGACTGCATCCCTACAAAGTGCAAAGCAGAACCTGCACACATTGTCAGAGTCAAGGCACTGGAGAAGGGTATGAACCACTGCAAATCTGCGGCGCTGAATTACCAAGCGAAATAATTTCTAGATGGAATTTGCAGGTGGTAGCTACCATTGAAGAAATTCCAGCGGACGGGGCGGCCGGTGGCGACTTCCTCGTAGTACCAGATGAAATCAACCTTGGTCCACAGGTGGCAGTCGAAGCCGTCGACGTGCTCGCGGCCGAGGTACACGGCGCCGTCGGCGAGCCAGTCCGGCGGCAGGAGCCCCACGGGGAACCGCACGGTGCGGCAGGATCCGGAGTCGAAGTAGTAGGAGGTGCCATTGGTCCACTCGACGTCGTAGGTCGGGTCACCGGAGAGCTGGCTGTGGATGAGGTTGAGGTTGCGGCCCTTGGGCCAGTCGTAGTAGAGGTCGATCAGCTGCAGCCGGCCGCCGCTCTCGGTGAGGTTGGTGAAGACCACCGCGTGGAACTGCTCCGGCCACGGCGTCGGCACCGGGGCGGGGGCGCCGGCGCCTGCCGCCGCCGCGGCGGACGGCGGTGTGGCCTTGGCATTGCCCGCAGCGAAGGAGCCGGCGGCGAGGTGGAGGAGCGGGAGAAGCATGAGAGGCGACGGCGGCGGCGACATCAGCGGCTGTTGCGGCTTACTCCGAGCTTATCGCTTGGCGAATGGCGAGTGCTTACCGACCACCAGTCGAAGCTGGAGTGGCCGAGTGGGGATTGGGGAAGGACGCGGTCTGCAAAGTGGGGCCCACTGGCACCAGTGGCAAAGTCGTAAAATAGGATTAAATGGGTTTATGCCTTTATGCAGTCCATGATCTACAAAAGTTAGGCTTCTTAGGAACCGGGTATCACATATACTGAAGCACACTTTTAATTATTCGCTCTATTATTATCTCTAGATGTGATCGGAATTAAACGCCTTGTCAATACAGTAAAGAATTGAAGAGCCTTATTTTTTTTACACTAATGGAAGGGGTTCCATATATATTCTAAACAAATTATGTTCATAACATACTTCAGAAATTATTTTAGCTTAAATGCACTCTATATTTGCAAAAGAAAGAGTTAGATCCATAGATAATCATAATCCCAAGGAAGATGAAATATAACTTTATTTCATTGGGTCAAAAAGGTTGTTCCAAGTCTAATGGTTTGCTAATTCAATGGCTACCAACAAAGTTTTGGATGTGAGGTAAGAAAATTACTCTTACAACAACTAGAAATCTGGACCGCGATGATGATTAACCAATTGAAACAATAATGGATCCACCAAAATGGCACTTAAAAGGTTCACTCTTCCATATTTTTGTGTTAGGCTCAACTATTTGGGTTGGGACAAATATTTCCTCCATGAACAAACGCTGCTGGTCAGACATCCAAGTAACATGACACACTATATTTCAGCATGAACATTGCAACCAGATAAAAAAATAGAAAAATGCTCTAGACAACTGACATAAAACAATTAGAAGAACATAATTAAGGAACAATGAGTTCCCCCTCATCCAGATAGGTTGCGTAGTTCGGAAATAAATTGATAGTCATCTGCGATTTTATCATCACTTATGATTATAGTAGTCTCCCTCCATCATCACTTGGACATCCAAAAGAGTACGTGCCGTTGTTGCGGGAACCAAAGCTACTGTTGCTGCTTGTTCTCTGTAACTGATACATCTGCGTATGAAATTGTCCAAGGCTCAAGAACACTAGTGCTGGATCTGGTGAGCATAAGTGTCTTCAAATGGAAATATGGAAAAAAGAAAATAAACTGATATAACAGAGTTAAAATGTGGAAAACCGTCAAAATGACATCCTTTTGGGCATCATTGATGCATGAAGCATTCTGAGTGGCAAGTCATCAAAGCCACATATTTTGTAGTGTTAAAACAGCAGTTTCCTCAGAGACAAGCCAACCTAGCAATTGTCTAGGATGCAAGGTAGGATGATAGTTTGTTGGGCAGTGGTCACGGGCTGGGGAAATGGAAAGGAGAGCTTGTGTTGCGGCGAAAGAATTTTATTGCAAAAGAAGAGCTTGAATGCAGGTTGAAGGCAATGCTAGACCTATACCATAGTATTTTAATCCAGTGTAAAGGGAAATAAAATGATAAATGATTTGTGAACTAAGTACTCCTATAGCTCAATTTATTAGATTCTTTATGGTGGAATCTCTTTAAATGGTTCAATTCTTAGACTCGTACATGCTCATATTTATAGCTAATTAAGTTGTATGTATCATGCTTATCTTAACTGGTTCAAGATGCTTATGTTCTATGTTTCAAAAGGAAAAGAGACTATCACTGCTAGAAAAATGAGCTTGCTTTGGTTTGTACCGGTTAACTTTTGGTCCGGTACCGGATCAAAAAGTTGCCCCGGAGCTATTTTAGTACCGGGTCCAAATTTAAAAGCCCCCGGAACTATTTTAGTACTGGAACAGGACACCAACCGGTACTAAATGTCGCATTTTAATATAGTCTGGAACTAAAATAGCGCGGCCATTCAGTACCGGTGAGTGACACCACCCGGTACTAAATGTCACCATTTAGTACCGGCCGGTGTCTTGGTCCGGTACAAAATGGTCCTCCACGGGTTACTCAAAAGGAATGCATCTCCAATCTAGTCACGTGTGATGCATATGTGGGATGGTAAGGAAGCTACGCGTGAGGCTGAAGGTCGTGGGTTTGAATCCTCACGAGCATTGCATGACTTCTGACGATGCGCGTGTGCAGGCCTCCTAGGGTTTGTAACATTTTCTTTTCATTTCGTTGGGTGGCACGTTTAGTACCGGTTGTAATTTTTTTTGGTGGCGTGTTTAGTACGGCACTCCATTTAGTACAGGCTAGGCGGTACCGGTCAGCCCGACCGGTGCTAATCCTACCATTTGCCCGATACTAAAGGTATACATAATTTTACGAGCAACAAAATATGAGTTTTTCCTTTACATTCATCTATATTTTCAGCTTGCACTTTGTCTTAATACCATATACGTACAAGCGGAAAGAATGTGACAAAACTTCTTGACATTCTCCTCCAAACAGATGTCACCGTAGAAAGTCTCTCTTCAGTCAATCATCAAGGCTCAAGACTTCAAGAGAGCTCACTGGTCAAACGATGCAGCTGCAGCCGGAGCCCCGGCGAACCTGATCATGCTGTTCACTAGATCGGCCCTGCTGCCCTGGCCGTCAACTCCGTCTGCGGCGTCGCCGCCATTGCTGCCATCGAAGCAGTAAGCCGGCGCCTGCCACATGGACGCGTCCTCCAGCACGCCCCCCGGCTCGAAGCTCAGCACATGGCGCTCCTTCCCTGCCAAACGAAGCCATCACAAACTCTGTTCCATGGAGGAGAGACAAGATTGCGAGACGGGATCTGCAGAGCAGGTAGCAGAAGAAGTTCACCCATGAAATTCCAGGCGACGGGGCGGCCGGTGGCGACGTCCTCGTAGTAGAGGGCGAAGAGGAAGTTGGACCAGACGTGGCAGTCGAAGCCGTCGACGCGCGCGCGGCCCAGGTAGGCGGCGCCGCGGGCCTTCCAGTCGGGCGGCAGGAGGCCGACGGCGAACTGGAACGTGCGGCAGGACGCGGCGTCGAACACGTAGGCGGTGCCGTTGGCCCACTCGACGTTCCGGAGCGGCGGTTCGCCGCCGTCGGGGAGCTGGAGGCGGACGAGGTTCAGGTCGCGCCCGCGGGGCCAGTCGTAGTAGAGGTCGATCACCTCCAGCCGCCCGCCGCGCGCGGTCAGGTTGGTGACGACCACCGCGTGGAACTGCTCCGGCCACGGGGCCATCGCCGCCGCGGGGGGAGGCTCGGCGTCGGCAGCGGACGCATTGGCCGCGGCCGCGAGGAGGAACGGGAGCAGCAGGAGAGGCCACATTGGCGGGCCGGTTGTGGCTTATCCAGGCTTATCACTAACGCTTGGTCTGTGCGCGCCGATCAGCCGAAGCTACAGCTTATAGGTGTGAGCGAGGGAGGACTAAAGCCAGCTGGTAGCCAGCTGGCCTGAGAAGCAGCCGGTTGAAGAAGCAGCTGGTCACAGAAGTTAGATGTTTGGCAGACTGCTTATTGAATGGGCTGAAACCCTATCAGAAGTGGGAAATGACTGAAATACTCTCCTTGTTGTCTGAATACATGTATTTAGTATGTATAGATGTATATTTATGTATTTATAATAACAAACTAATAATAAAATAATTAACAACACAAATTAAATAATTATATATTAGATAATTCATGATTGTTACATAAGTTATTTGGGCAAATATTACATATCTAGTAACCTCCAATCAATGCTTGCGCAATGGCATCACGTACACCTTCCATATCTTCTTCATGCACAAATTGACTTGTACTAGCTCCCATATCCCCATCCTCATCGATATACGTCTCATCTGTTGCCATTCTATCAAAATTCACATCACTCAAATTACTATCTCTAATAAAGTTATGTAACGCCACAAGCAATTATGATCATTGTTTGCTTCTCCATTGGGTAGCTTGGCACATTTCGAAGAATGCGCCATTTCATTTTCAAGACTCCAAATGAACGTTCAATAACATTTCTAAGTGATGAGTGAGCATGGTTGAACACCTCTTTCAATCCAATCGGTTGCCCTGCATTTTGAAATTCTGGAATGTGGTACCTTTGACCTTTGTACGGTGCTAGATAACCCTTTCGATTTGGATAACCTGAATCAACAAGATAGAACTTTTCTTGAGGAGGATGTGGAAATTTATCCTTGTATTTGCCATACAAAGTGTCCCTCCATATACGTGTATCATGAGTAGATCCAGGCCATCCCGCCACCACAAATGTGAATCTCATGTCAAAATCACAAACAGCCATAACATTTTGACTACAATATCCATGTCTATTTATATGTACTGCCTGCTCTGATGCTGGTACAGTGACTTCAATATGGGTTCCATCTATCGCGCCAATGCAATTTTTGAAATAAGGCCAAGATCTATGTTCTCTAATTTTTGGATGTACCACAGCAAAAGAAGGATCTTTATGTTTAATGTTATCAGCAGCCAAAATGTTAACACTTTCCAAAACATCATTGAACCTCCTACTAATAGTTTCTAAGGAATGCGTAAAAATATGCTTTGCTTGGCGAACTGACTGAGGGGCACCACACATCCATAGAAACATGCCAAGAGCTTCTATTGAGCACATCTCATCCGAAGATGCTAAGCCATAATTATTCACCAAGACCTCATGCAAGCTGAAGAACACTGACCTTCTCATTCTAAACATGTCATAGCAACTTTCTGGATCACTTAGCTGCCTTTGAACCCACTGAAAACCTGTCTCCTTCGGCACTTTCCTTGGCTTCTTTGCAGATGAAGGTGTCCCACAATCAACCATTGCATAAGCTGCAATTGCAGCAGCTTCATACATGCAATTGCGGCGCGGCTCGGGACAGGGCGGCGCGGCGAGGCCGCGGGCGGGGCGGAGCGGCGCGGCCCGGGGCTCAGATGCGTCACCGGCGTTGTTCTGGGGGGGGGCCGGCTTGGTGGAGCAGGGGGCGGGGCAGAACCCTAGCTCTCCATGGAGCCGAGAGGGGGGCGCAGGAGGGAGGAACGGGATGAGCGCCGTGGGGAGTCAGGAGAGGGGCGCGGGTGGGTTGGGTGGTTCTTTTTATACGGTGGCAATTGCGGGTAATTTGTTGCAACTTTGAGGGCATTGAGACCGCATAAGCGGTGGGAAGCGGGGTGGCCTCAGCTTTTCCTCTGCGCTGGTTTTACGAAGGCACAGAGTAGCGCTGGTTTGTTAAGCGCGGATAGAAGCGTGGTGTTTGGCTGCCTAAGCGCTTAAAGATGTTGAAAAGCTGGTTGAGAAGCTGCGCCAAACACCCTCGAAGACGATTAACCCTTTTGTGATTGTGGTGTGTGTGCCAACCTCAGACACGCAGCAAGAGACTTGGCGCACCGGAGCCGCTAGCAGATACGCCGTTGATGGACCTTAGAGTGTCTTCCATTTTTGGCCACACAACACAGGAGTGTAGAGTGTCCATCTATCGCTCTCGACGGGATGGAGGGTGGACCTGCCCAACCCAGCTAGGCTCACGGCCTAGACTTTTTTTTATAACAATTTATCCTTATATTTATTATCATATATATGATCATAGAAGAGTAAGGTTCCGTTTGCACCTAAACAGGTGGACTAAAATGTAGACTAAAGTTTACTTCCACTCAAATAAAGTTTAGTCCATTAGTCCTCAAAATCCGTTCCATTTAATTTAGACTAAACCAATTTGCAAACTGCGAAAAGATCAAATTACCCCTCACTATACGCATGTAGGTATAATAGCATGTAAAAAGATATTTCTATATGTGTCTCTAGTCCATGGATCCAAACATGTATGGACTAAAGTTTAGTCCGAACTAAAGTTTAGTTTTAGATGATACAGACGGGGCCTAAATATTAGTGAGCAAAGTTTCATCACTATATTTCGTTGACATCACAAATACATTTTTTTTACCACAAATCATTTTCACAAGTAAATTTGGTGTCAATCTGTTGCCACATATAATGAACCTTTTTGTGAAACCTACAGAAACCTCTTGTATCAGTAATTTCATGGCAAAAAGTAAGGTATTTGTCAGAGGCTTGGAATGTCTCAAAATTTGACAGGGGATTAAACTAATCACAAAGCAAAAATAGGAACTACTCTCTCCATTTCAAATTATAGGTCATTTTGGCAAATCTAGATATATAATTTTTGCTATGCATCTAGATAAACATTATATCTAAATACATAGCAAAAACATATGTATCCAGATTTACAAAACAACCTATAATTTAGGATGGAGGGAGTATGGAATATGAATACTAGAAAGTAAAAGCATCAAGGCAATGAAAAGAAAACAAATACATGCAAATTAGGCTACTAGAATATACAATATAGCGAGGGGCACAATTTTAAGTAGTCTTATTTTCCTTACATTATATCCACGTGTACTATTCCGGCATGCACTTGTCTGAAAATATTACATACAAACGGAAAGAATATAGTAGTATACCACATCCACTTTGCAGAACCCTCTGTTCACCAAATCATCAACTCTTCAAGAAAGCTCACTGATCAAATGATACAGCTGCAGCCGGCCAGAGGCCCGGCGAACTGACGACCTCAAGGAGGAGAAGCAGGGGCGTCGGCGTTGCTGCCATTGAAGCAGTACGCCGGCGCCTGAAACTTGGAGGAGTCCTCGAGCACTCCACCCTCCTCAAAGTTCAGCACATGCCGCTCCATCCCTGCCAAAGCAAGATCGCACAAGCCATCGCCATCACCATCACTCTGCTAGCTGCATCAAGCTGGTTCGTGCTGACCAGCTGAAGAACTGAGGAAGTTCAGAGTTCGCGAGTCCCAGACGGCAATAGCAAACGCACCGCCGGCGATCCAGGCGACGGGGCGGCCGGTGGCGGCGTCCTCGTAGTAGCAGGCGAAGAGGAAGTTGGACCAGACGTGGTAGTCGAATCCGTCGACGCACGCGCGTCCCAGGTAGATAGGCGGCGCCGCGGGCCTTCCAGTCGGGCGGCAGGAGGCCGACGGCGAAGTGGAACGTCCGGCAGGACGCGGCGTCGAACAGGTAGGAGGTGCCGTTGGCCCACTGGACGTCCAGCAGCGGGCCGCCGGCCTAGAGCTGGTCGCGGATGGCGTTCAGGGCCCTGCCCGCGCGGCCAGTCGTAGTAGATGTCGATCTGCCGCAGCCGCCCGCCGCTCGCCGTCAGGTTCGTGATCACCACCGCGGAACTGCTCCGGCCACGGCATCGGCACCGGGGGAGCCGCAGGCCCGCACCCGACAGTGGCAGCTGCTGATGCCGCCGCCGTGACGAGGAGGAGCGGGAGGAGCGAGAGAAGGCACGACATCGGCGCGGCTGTTGTTGCGGCTTACTAATTATCACCGGCGCTTGGTCTGCGCGTGCCGGCCAGCCATGGTAAGCGAGGAAGATGGCGGGAGTTCAAGTTCCGGCCACACGAAGAGGGTTGCTCGCTTGCCGCTGCCGAGGGGCAAAGGTCACCTCACTCTTTTGCTTCTGTCCTGCAGGTGACTCGGCACGCCACGGTCGCCGCCACATCTTCTACTGATCAAGCCTCCATTTTTTTTCCTTTTTATTGAAAGAGAACAATCCTCCAATTTGGATAGAGGAACGGCAAATTAAATCCGGACCAAGCCTCCAATTTGACCGTGATTTGTCGCTCTCGAGGAGTAAAGGGTCATTTGGATCTTTCCTTCTCCTCTCCACTCTTCCAGCTCGGCCAAGACCTGCCAAGGTGTCATCCCTTTTACTACGAGAAAGGCATCGGAGGTGAATATTTCGTGCAAAAAGGAAATCTAGATTTGATAAAAGCCCAGCCACAAACAGTAAGACGCCCCTTCATTTTTGGGCTGCAAATTTGACGGAAACGGCCCCGCTTTTGTAGGCTGCGACTTTTGGTGGGCTGTGGGTTGGCTGGGCCGCAATCTCTGGGCTGAGACTTTAGTTGGCCTAAAAAGGTGCGGGGAGCGTGCACGTGGCAGTAGAGTTTCGTGGGCCCTGATCACTGATGAGAATTGTAATGGGCTTTCTTACGGCTGGGCTATTACCCGCTTGTTGGGCCTAACTGTGTGCCAGTAAGCTGCCGACAGGTGGCTAGCCCCCACCCCTTTCCGGGCCAAAAGAACATCCTAGCCCACCTTCCCCTCCTTACCCGACGGCCCAGACATGGCCCAAGGGCCTAATTTCGGCACCCAGAAGGAGCCTCTCCAAGCCTGGACGCTCCGCTCCCCACGATCGGCCAGACGGCCACTCCCCGACGCCCCGACTCCCTCCCCTTCGTCGCTCCTCGTTCGGAACCCTAGGGGGCCGGCAGCTGGCGGCGGCAAGCACCGCGGCGGAGCTTGCGGGGCAGCAGAGGGCGGCCCAGCGACGCGCCAGGGTGCCAGCGCGTGCACCGCAGGTGCGGAGAGCGGGGCCGCAGGGGGCTCCGCGGCGGCCGAGCGCCAGCGCCGAAGGTGCTCCGTGGCCGGCGGGCATAGCGGTCTACGGCATCGACTCCATCCCTCTTCCCTCTGCGCCTTCGATCGTTCTCCCTTCTCTGCTCCGGGCTCAGCACAGGCGCGCGGCAAGTCAGCAACTTAGTTACTGAGGTGAGCAATTTGTCGATGTTTTTTAAATTTGTGATTGCAATTTGCGCATGCTTGTGTATTTGTGACAATGTGATAGTGACAGCGATGCATGTTAGGATCAATTTTATGAATCTATAATTTAGTCTGTCAAAAAAAAAATACCATTTCAAATTTTGAATACGCATGCTCCAAATTCGGGACTCGCCCCTGTCGCGGCAGAATACGAATTCGGTGAATTGAAAGCGCAATCCTGAGTTAGCGCTACATTGAAAGCGCGATCCTGGGTGGCAAAGTTCCAGGTGGGTTTGGGAGGGGTTAGGGTTTAACCAAGCTGCAGAATCACAGGGGGATGGTTGGGCAGAAGGGGCAGTTTGTGAGGCTGTGTTGCTGTCATGGTGAATTTACATTGTTCGTTTATATGCTCCTGCATTATGGCTCTTTTATTAGCAAGGAATATCCTGCAAAAATGGCATTGCCTTGAACTATTTATGAGGGTTTGTAAACCTGTCGGGATACTGGTTCTTGATTTGCCATATTTGGGGAAAATAGAGTTTTTTAATTCATATGGGAGAAGAAAATTGACAATTTATTGAGTGGATCCTAGTTTATGTCTAGTCGCGCGAGTGTGGTCCAGTATGCGAACAGAACACATGACTCTTTTGGTCTTAAGTCTATGCTTATCCCTTTGCACAGGACAGAAGGTCCATAACATTTCTTGTGCGTGTGTGAGTGAGATAACAAAATAGAACAAGTGGCATTGCGATCGATAGGTTATTTTCCTTTTTTTTTCCCATTCCTTGTTTGTGATGACTGATGAGTTGTCTGCTGTGAATGCAGATGACTAGATGGGATGAAATTTTGACTCTTCCAGTTCAGAACCCACCCACATTGGAGTTCTCAGCTGCAGATATCATGTGGTCCATGGTGGAAGGCTGGAAGGATTCTATGGACAGGCTTGCACTTATACCATATTCTAGGGTGAATGACTTTGTCAGAGGAGAGTCGAACAACAAAGATTGCCCAACAAGATTTCATGTTGAAGCACGGAGAAGGCGTCCTCCGACAATGAAATGCAAGCCAAAAGTTGATGGGATACTTGAGTATATTCTGTAAGTTTTCGAAGCATTATTTATGCTTTTCGTCAGACATGACTTAGGCTGTAGGCTAGTTATTTGTCTGGCCACTTAAAATGAATTTATTGGTACGATTCCTTATTCCAGATGTTGAAATTCAGAGTACAATTTTGAACTTGATGACACTATTGCGTGCAGGTATTGGTGTTCTTTTGGTCCAGATGATTATAGAAAGGGTGGTGATGTCCGGCCTAGCAGGCCCTTCTCAGAAAAGAGGAAAACACCTGCTGGACGCCCTAATACAAAGAGAGGATGTGCTTGCCATTTTATTGTGAAGCGCTTGATTGCTGAACCATCTGTGGCTCTTGTGATATATAACCATAATAAGCATGTAGATAAGAAAGGCATGCCATGCCATGGTCCTATGGACAAGATGGCTGTAGGGACAAAGGCAATGTTTGCACCATACATATCAGATGAGCTTCGCCTGCAAGTTATGTCTTTGCTTTACGTTGGTATTCCTGTGGAGACCATAATGCAGAGGCATAATGTAATGGTTAAAAAGCAAGGAGGGCCATCAAATAGAGATGATCTTCTTACTCACAGATATGTTAGGAGACTGGAAAGGAAAATACGGCGTTCTGATTATGAGCTTGATGATGATGACACTATTAGTATTGCCATATGGGTTGAAAATCACCAGGAGTGCGTATTCTTCTATGAAGATTTTTCAGATACAGGCACCTTTGTCCTGGGCATTCAGACGGATTGGCAGCTGCAGCAAATGATTCAGTTTGGTAGCCGTAGTTTACTGGCTTCTGATTCAAAGTTTGGAACAAACAAGCTAAAGGTTTGTGAGTGATTCTTTTGTCAATATGTTCCAATAGTAGTTTAAAATTTGCTCAATTTCATCATAGCATTGCCATTCACCATTTTGCAGTATCCTGTACACAGCATCCTTGTTTTCGACCAGCAGAAAAATGCAATTCCTGTTGCGTGGATTATAACCCCCAATTTTGCACATGGTGAAATTTATAAATGGATGGGCGCTCTTTATGACCGAGCTCACACAAAAGATCCTACATGGCAATTGGGTGGCTTTATTATTGATGATCCCTTGGCAGATGTTCGCACAATAAGGTAGTCCATAGTTTTCTATTTCAGTGTACTCTTTCCTTGGGTTGTATTGCCTGACCATATAACATGCTGAACAGGGAAGTGTTCCAGTGCCCTGTGCTGATCAGTTTGTGGCGTATCCGGCATGCTTGGCATAAAAATTTGGTCAATAAATGTTCAGACATTGAGAAGCGTTCAGCAATGGCCAAATTTCTTGGAGATGCTATATCCAGTGTATGTAGAGGAAGTGGTAATGTTGAATTATTTGAAGCCTTTCTACAAGATTTTGTTGATTGTGCTGGGTTTCTAGACTACTTCAGAGCTCTATGGTTTCCAAGACTTGGTCAGTTCATATACTTCTCCTGTATCATATTTTGCTTTTCCATATCTGAGTTTTAGTGCACTTGTCAAGGTTTTGAGTTGTATGTTGAGAAGAAAAGTGTTCAATTATTCGATGAGGTTTCTTGATTATTGTTTGATCTGCTACTGCTGACTGCTAAATCTCGTCCAGGGGCATGGACAACTCTCTTAAAGGCCACTCCATTGGCTAGTGCAGAGGTAGCTTCGGCAATCGAGAGCTACCATCACCTGCTAAAACTTCGGCTACTGAATGAGGCAGATAAAAGTGTCTACTGGCGTGCAGATTGGTTGGTTCATAAGTTGGGTACAAAGGTCCATTCTTACTACTGGCTTGATGAATACTCAGGAAAGGACAGCTTTTCACGTTACTGGAGGAGTGAGTGGAGCAGTGGCCTAAACTCATGGCGCCGGGGATTGCAGATTCCAGATTCTGATGTTGTCATTGAAGGCAATTGTGCCAGAGTGGTCAGCCAGAAGAATAAGGAGAAGTCCCATGTCGTATGGAATCCAGGTTCTGAGTTTGCGTTGTGCGATTGTAACTGGTCAAGGAAGGGGTACCTTTGCAAACATGCAATAAAGTCGACCAAGGTCTGCCGTGACAGGGGATTGGCACCGCCATCGTTAGCCCTGTTCCGCTATTACCAGGCACTGGCAAATATTGTTCATTGCCCGCCCAGTGATACTGTGATTAGTGACCATGCAATGGCTGTGGCTGTTTCTGTTAAGACACAGTTAGATGCAGTGATTTGCACCACTAATTGTAGCTCTTCAAATAGGCCAGTTTTCCAGGATCCACAATTAGCCAGTAAGCCAAGAGAATCTAAAATTGAGGAAACCAACAGTGAGAATGGTGTGTGCACAAGTCAATCCAAGGCTGCTTCTGGTGATGAAGAAGAAGTACCCATAAATCAGGGCAGTCCAGCTCGCAAGAAAAGAAAGTCAGGGAATGCTAATGGCAACAGTGAAGATGTTTCAACATATCAGGACGGTCCGGCTCGCAAGAAAAGGACGTCAGGAGAAGCTTCTGATAATGATGAAGAGGCTTCCACAGAAGAGGACAGCCAGGTTTATGAGAGAAGCAAGTCTGGAAAAGACTTGGCTGATAACGAAGAGGTTTCCTTGGATCAAGGCAGTCCAGATCATGATAAAAAGAAAGCCGGGAGAAGCTTGGACGATGAAGGAACTTTGGCGACACAAATCGCGCAACCGTCTGAGACAGAAAGCAGCCAAGCCATCGTTGGACTGAACGAGTCTTCAGTCGATGCTAGATTAGCTGAAGGGGCAAGTGGGACATGACTTTTCATGAGTGTTAGGTTAGGTTGTCCCCCCCCCCCCCCCCCCCCCCCCTTGATGCACCTAGATCTTGATGCTTGTAAATTTCGAGCTACTGAAAATATTGGTCAGATTAGGTTGATTCAATTGCTGAATTAGCTAGCAGCTGCATCTGTTTACCAAGCGTGGAAGGCAGCATAAACATGTTACCCTTATGACTGAGGAGATCGTGTAAAGTATGTAGGCAACAACAATGACAGGTTACATTCTAACTGTTGGTACAACGTCGAAGGCAATAATTTGCTAACCTTGTGAAACCCAATGGAATCGTCTGCAATCACACTTTTTTTTTTCATCTATAGCCCCACGTATCGCAGGTGTCTGCTCTCAAGTTACAGTCACCTGAAGCAAGAGGAACAAGCACAACTCCTTATGTAACGGAGTTGTGTGCTCGATCAGTATGAAAGCCAAGTGTCAGTGGTACACCTTTGACCCATTGCGATATAAGTAAATTTTCACGCGAGTCTCTGGCCTAGAGTGTCCCAGTAGCTCCTGACAAATCTGATCGCTGACAATGACTGCAATGATCGAGTCATCATCATTGATCGAGGGACAGCTGCCGCAGCTATCCAATGCACTGACGTGTAGCTTGCTAGCTTTGGGCCCGGCCCGCAGCTACCTCGGTCAGCTGGGCCGAAACGCTTCTAGTTTCACTTCGTTGGGCCTCTGTCCCTTATCGTCTCAGATGCGTGCGAAGACTGATTCGCTGGGCTTAGTTGAAGCGGGCTAGATTACCAGTCCACCAGGCCGATGTGCGAGCAGCTTCGGTCCATGATGATGCAAGCAAAGCAGTGGCTTGCATGAACAACGATCTGTTTGGTAGTGCAAGGCCTTTCTCCAAACAATTTTCCCCTGTCCAGCTGCCCTGTAATCTTCGGAGCACAGAACCAGCTAAAATCATGTCGCATCGAGTCAGCCAAGAGGGCAAAATCTTGCAGTAAGCAGCAAGTCTTAGGCTGTCTCCAACGGGAGACTCTAGACCGTTCTCTACCCTATATATAGAGAAGATTCCGTTCTCCGTATGCTCCAGCAGCGTTATCTAAATGGTCATCTAAAATAGAGAACGCTACAGGTTTCCTCTATACATAGAGATTCTCTCTTCTCTTCTCTATTTTTTCTTTACGTTTTAAACATTAGATTAAATAAAAATAAAATATATCCATAGCATTTGAGGTATGATAAATACATACGTACAAAAATTTGGAACAAAATACGTTTCTAATATAGGGTTTAATGTATAGAGAACGAGATTTAGAGAACGTTGTTGGAGAGAAATGAGATATAGAGAAGAGAATCTTGTAGAGAAATCTGTAAATTACGGATATAAAGAAGTATATAGAGAACGATGGTTGGAGATAACCGGATAGCACTGACACCACTCCCTTCAATACTACACGATTAGCACGGACTAGCTGTCTTGCTGCTAACTGAATGCCGATGCCTGATTATAGTAAGTTAGCAACTGCAATGTAATCTTGGCCTGCGTGAGGCACACCTGAGAACTAGCACTTGATCAGTTTATGATTACAAGAAAAAAGCATGCCATAGGGAGCTAAGGGAGGGTTTAGGTCAGTCTGGAGATTTGCAAAAGGACACCGCGACAAGTGGAAAGCATGTAACAAGTAAGCGCTTCCTTAGCACTCTCTCCATCCCAAATTATTACAATTCGTTTTGCTATGTATCTAGACATAGTGTACATCTAATTGCATAGCAAAATATACGTATCTAGAAAGCAAAATGAATTGTAATTTGGAACGGAGGTAGAAAGCCAAAACGTATTGTAATTTGGAATCGAAGGTAGTAATAGTCACTTTCCTCTGAATAAGAAAGAAACAGCTCAGCATAAACACGTCCTGTTTGGGTGCAGCTCTCTGTCTGTCACATCTACTAGTTCAACACCATTTACCATCACTGTTATTACTGGCAAGATATCATCTCCTGAAATCTAGGAGCAGAAAATATAAATGCAACATCTCTTTCCTCAGCTATATTTCTACTTAAATCAACACTAAATGTTCTATGGCTCAAGTATCAGTCCGGAAAGTCAGTAGCTAAAAACCCGTTTACCTCCAAGAATAGCATCAAGTGCAATGGACCTCCACATTCAGCCATCGCAATATCACATTAAAAGTTTCCAGGCCTATTCCTCTAATTGCCTCAACTTTGGCACTTTATCACAAAGAAAACATCCATAATTCAGAACTCATAGCAATAAATAACAGATTATTTTGGCATTTGAGTTTCAGTTGAAGTGCATTGGGAGTTCTCAAGAACAATACCGTGCACAAAGCTGACATGTATAGTTAAATGCAGTAGCAGTAGAAGCACCATGTCAACTATTAGCTGCAGCAATATATAGAACAGGCCTGTAGCTAAACAGGACAGTCATTTTTCATAGAACTGATATCCTGGACACGATCACACATATATAAACAAAGCTCTGCTTAGTTATCTCACTCTCTGTTACCTTGCATCAACATCTCAAACGATGCAGTATTTCAGTATAAATAAACAAGCATTGTACTGAAGGAAACAAAAGGGAAAAATCACAGATAGTAATCACTAATTAGTGAAGCCAAGGAAAACTATAACATTACATAAGGAGTTCCATAATTCTGGAAACACAAAGGTAGCATTGGCACATTAAACTTTAGCATAAAGCATCAGAGGTCCGGCAACAGCATTCATCGAGATAACTAGATATAAAGCTAGCTTACATAGCATGCATCATAGGTCCAGCAACATCATTCATCGCGATAACTAGATATAAAGCTAGCTTTACATAACATGTCCCAACAAGCTTGACGGGTTAATTGAACAACAGACATGACAAGCTAGCACCAGCACTTCCCAAGTCTACTAGATTTAACTGATAGGTGTTCCATACTTAGCTCACACCTTCAGTGCTTATTTGTGAGGACTGGTAATCCTCAGGAAAACCGGCACGGAACATAACGAGCAGTACCCAACAGCTCCTTTCCATCACCGAGAGTGGCAATAACGCTCACTTCCTTACTGTCCATGTCGTATGCTACCAAATTACTACGCTCCAAGGGGTGAGTAAAGAAAACGACATCGCAATCTTGGTGAATGTCAACCACCTCGAACTCCGAGGTGGCATCTATGCAGCTATCTTCTCCAAAGACCTCGTAAGTGTTCACAGCGCCCTTCAACACCCATTCCTGTGCATCATAATCCTGAAGAGCCCAGACGGACAGATTGTACTTCCCTTCACCATCATCTAATATTTCCTGAGAAATAGCACATCCAGTGCATCCAATCAGCCACAGGTGGCACTGGGACCATCCTCCTTACCTTGCCTTGTACATCCACAGCAGCTATCTTCATCTGATCCTGCTGGTCCCAGACCACCAAATGCAGCAAGACATTGACAAAGGAGCACCGGAGGTTAGGGTCTGCAAGATTAAACCTGACCTGAGTACCTGACGCCACCCTTCCAGTTCCCCTTGCTCTCCTAGTCCGTCGATCTTGTTGCCATCCCACGTCTTGGTTTCGGAGGAGTAGGCGTGGACCGAGACGAACTCCTCGTCGTCCTTCACCTGGAACTGGACCAAGTGGAAGTGAGCGGACACGGCCGGGTCGAAGGCCAGGTAGGCGTAGGTTAGAAGCTCTGGGTCGCCGCAGGCGGGCTGCGGGCACGGCCTCCCACTCCTTGGTAGTCGGGTTGCACACGACGTAGACGATCCTGCCGCCGCCCGGCTCCCGACGGTGCTGGAAGAGGACGAGCCCGTTGCAGGCGTCCCTGAAGAGGAGGACCCGGGTCCCGGGCAGCTCCGTCAGGAAGGAGAAGGACGGGTCGACGACGTCCAGCGGCGCGGCGGATCCCCCCTTGAGGTCGACAAAGCTGAAGCCGGAGGACGCCCGGGCGCGGCCGCCCGCGGCCTCCGAGGTCTCGGGCGTCATGCAGAAGAGCCCCTGCATGGCTTCTGCGAAGCCGCAGGTGGTGAATGTGAGGGAATGCGCGAGCGCGCGAGAGGAAACCGCGGCGACGGGGAGGCGGAGGGAGCTCACCGGCAGCCGGAGAAGCACGGGATCGGCGGCGGCGGGGCGGCTTCGAGGAAGCGAAGTGGAGTGGAGTGAGGAATTGGGGACTTTCGAGAACAGTGGAACCCTAGCACGGCAGCACTAGCACCTCCTCTGGGAGTTATAAATGCGGAGCGACCAACACCGCTCGAGCGGAGGAGCAGTGGAGCGAATGGGCCGCGAAAGCTGCCAAGTGCATGGCCATGGCTGGCCCAATTCGGCGCAAGCGCAATGCTTCCTGAATTCTTTTGCTCGAGAAAGAAATTTGGTAGATCTTTCTTCACGCGCGTGTCTGGATTAGAGGAGAGGCCATGAAATAAGTAAGTTTCTGTTGGTTTGCGCCACTAATGGCAGCTCTTCAGACAGGCCGTAAGCCAAGAGGATCTGAAACGGAGGAAACCGACGCTGAGAATGCTTGGTGTGCAAGGCAGTCCAGCTCGCAAGGAAAGAAAGTCAAGAGAACGCGTTTATGACCACAGTGAAGATGTTTCCGCCTGTCAGGACAGTCCTGCTCGCCCAAGAAAGTCACGAGAAGCTTCACAGAGAGGGGACATCTAGGGCTTGCGAGAGAAGGCGAGCCTTCAGTTTCCTTGCGAGAGAAGATTCGGAGGACATCTAGGCTTGCGAGAGAAGCCTCACAGAACAGGACGCGTCTAGTCAAGTTTAGATTAGCTGAAGGGGCAAGTGGGACATGACCTTTCAATCTTTCATGAGTGTTAGCTTAGGTTGTTTTTCTTCCTCTTTCTGAATGCACCTAGGTTATCTTGAGGCTTGTAGATTTCGAGCTACTAAGGGGGTGTTCGTTTCCGGTTACCTAAATTTTAGAGGGGTCACATCAAAGAGAATCTTATCATTTAGAAGTATTAAATAAAGTCTAATTACAAAACTAATTGCAGAACCCTAGTGCTAATTCGCGAGACGAATCTAATGAGGTATATTAGTCCATGATTAGCGAACAATTACTGTAGCATCACTGTGGCAAATTATGGATTAATTAGGCTCATTAAATTTGTCTCGCGAATTAGCATCTAGCTGTGCAAAAAGTTTTATAAACAGATTTTATTTAGCACTTCTAAATAGCAAGATTCTCTTTGATGTGATGGGTCTAAAATTTAGATAGGAGGAAACGAACAGGCCCTAAATATTGATCAGATTAGGATGGTTCAGTTGTTGGATTAGCTAGCTACTGCCTACTGCATCTGTTTGTCAAGCATGGAAGGCAAACGTAAAACCATGTCCTGATGAATGAGCAGACCGTGACAAGTTACATTCTAACTATCGGTAAGCATAATTACCATGCGCATATTTTGTAAATGTAGTATATCATAAATGATGCAATGCTGCATAATTAATAGCTAATCCATAAGTTTGTGTTGCTCTTCATGTAATTTTGCATGACAGGTAATTTACTTTTTCAGCCGACATTTGCAGCAGGGCCCCGTTTAGATTGCAAGTTTTTATAACTTTTGGAACTTTTTGATACTGTAGCACTTTCGTTTGTATTTGACAAATTTTATCTAATTATGGACTAACTAGGCTTAAAAGATTCGTCTCGTGATGTACAATTAAACTGTGCAATTAGTTATTTTTTTTACATACATTTACTGCTCCATGCATGTGTCCCAAAATTGATGTGATGGAGAGAGAGTGTAAAAATTTGGAATTTGGAAGCGATCTAAACAAGGCCCAGGTTGCACCTGAGCTTATTTTCAGTGGTTTCAAGACCTTTGCACTTGAAAATCAATGGAAGAAAACCCAAGTGAATCGTCTGCAATCACAGTTATTCATCCATTACAACACACGAAAAGCCACAACTTATGTGACGCAGTTGTGTGCTCTCTATGGAAAAGTGTCAAAGGTACGGTCATACTCCCATGTCAGTAATAGCCATACTCTCTGTGTTAGAAACAACCCTTAAAACCGCACTAGCCTAATTGCGATATAAGTAAATTTTCAAGCAAGTCTCTGGCCTAGACCGAGTGGCCGAGTAGCTCCTGACAAATCTGATTGCTGACATTGGCTTAAGGATCGAGAACTAAGGTGATTGTTTTGAGCGCTGCCGTCCATTTCAGTAGCTGTTTCAGAAATGGGAGCTCTCATTCTGATCCTCTCAACTGACAGATCTCGAGTTCCTGGACAGAATTCAAGTAAAAGCTCCTCAGTTTCCCAGTTTTGCAACTGATGGCAAACACAAAACCTGGTGAACAAACAGTTTCAGCCTGAACCTGAAATGGGGAGCATAGACTGAATGGTTTCTTGGTAAAACAGTTTCAGCCTGAGCCTGAAATGGCAAACACTCACTTGGTGCCACAACGTCCTCTTGCCAGCCCTTCGTTGATACTCGAGTAGGTACTTGGTAGACTATATTAAGACGGAGGATTTGCTACTGTTTTGAACTCCAAACCAGTAGCCACAAACTTAACACTGGCTTGCTGGTTGTCCACGGCAAGTTTTCAACAAAGAACAATTTCACCGGACAGCGAGGCCAAGGTAACCTAGACTGAGGTCAATCCGTTGGACCTTGGAGAAGCAGGGCAGCTCGACGCCGCCTCCAGCCAAGGCCCGGTGAGGCACCGGGTCCTTCGGAACCGCATCGCGGAACACGAGCCTGCTGGTCAGGCGCGTGCAGCAGGTGGAGGCGAGTGCGCGGCGGGGGCTGCGCGCGACCGGGCCAGGTCGGCGGAGTGCGGGAACCGGAGATCCGGGAGGTGCGCCCAGAGGCGGCGCCAGCGCCACGAGAGGACGCTGATCCGCGCGGCGGCGGCCGCGGACGGGAGGTGGAGGAGGACGAGGGGGAGTACGTCGCCGGGGACGGCGCTGAGGAGATCCTCCTGCCCCTCTCCGCCGCCTCCTTCGCCACCGCCGGCGACGAGGCGCCCGGGGGTGAAAGCCTGATAGGGTTGGGGGGCGGGCGGCGGTTCCCGCCCGATGTGCCGAGCGCCGCCCGGAATTTCTCCCAAAATGCCACGCATCGTCGATTCGACGCCGTCGCCGCGATTGCACCTCTGCCTCGGCTGCGTTGGATACTCCCTCCGGGTCGGACATTTCTCGGCTGATCGCCGCCGACAGCTGCCGTGGTTGATGCAGCCAACCACGGAGAATTGGGGTTTTGGGAGGGAGGGAGGCAGTAGCGGCACTCCCAAGTCCCAATTTCGCCAAGCCACCGACAGATTTTAGCGAATCTTTTGAAATTCAAATACCAAAATCTCTCGGTGGCTGAAAATTTTCAAAAATTGGCATCCAACCACCAATGCTTTCAGGACCGGGCCGGCGAAAAGCCCACATCATTTTGGTTGGATTGTGGAATTGGAAGCCCACCCCAAGACCAACCCACAGTCCACAAATTCTTGTCCATCACCTGATCACCTACCTCCCTTCAACGTTGTCACACACCAGAACGCATAATGAGCTGTTTCACGTAATTGGAACACACAAAAAAAAAAGGGTGCGGTGCACAGTGCGGCCAATCTCTTACAACGATGAAAACAGGATGGTGAACCTAGCAAAGGAAAGATCTTGCCCACAATTGCAGGAACGGCTGAACTAACATTCTGAATGTCGGGACACGGTTGTTCTGACGCTACAGAATAGAATGGTGCTCTACCATAAGTTGCATGATGCATAACATTGGCCCGTCAGTGACCACGAACCACACTTGAACCCAGAACTAAAGCAGAGTTCGATACTTGGTATGACTGTCTATTTAAGGTAGGGTTAATATTCCCATGTCAAGGCTACAGCCGTACGGCCCTTAAGACTGCCCTAGCCTGCGGGTGTATACATCACCTTTGCCCCGTTGCGATATAAGTAAATCTTCATGCAAGTCTCTGGTCCAGAGAGGCCGAGTAGCTCCTTACAAAGCTCCTCATTGACAACGGCTGAAGGATCGAAAATTATAGTAATTGTTCTGAGCACTGGCGCCCATCCTGATAGTCGTTTCACAAATGCGAAATCACAATCTGCACCGTTCAATCCACAGATTCTCAATTCTTGGAGAGAATTAAAGCGCAGCTCCTTAGTTTCCCAGTCATGCGGCTGATGACAAACACAACCCGGTGAACAAGCAGCATTTTCCTAGATGAGGAACATAAATATAAGATCGGCTAGCTGCTCAATAAACTTTTCAATGGCTATTAACAACAGGAACAGCATTAGAAAGTTGAAATGATTTAAACAGATAACATCTGAACAACATATGGCAAATTTGGAGATGAACAGGATATCCTTTGGTGTTCGCCAATTGCAGAAAGGAGTTCGTGCAGAGAATTTCAGGAAACAAATTTCCACAAAATTTGCCAATTACAAATAGTGTATAATCAAAGAATTTTGCTCTTAGGGTTTCAACAGATCTTTTAGCATGGCACCATGAGAGCACCATCATCTTAGGTATTGACTCTGTGTAAAGCACACCATTAGTTAAACACCTGATGCCAGTGAGCAAAATCTGCACTGGCACATAATTAGGAGCTAAAGTAGAGAGCTGCAACTTTTCATTGTACTTTTTGTATGCATATAATATCTTCTAGAAATAAACCGTGAAGATATATAATTATAAAATCTAATTCCTGAACTTTCCATTAGTCGCATTAGTGCACCAAAGCATTTGGTAGCTGATAAAGTGAAGCATACCTTAATGCCTTCATGTATATCCAGATTGAACCTTCTTATACTGGTAGAAATCTTAAGCATATGGAATACACAAGTGCCAATAACATGTCCACGTCTTACTAAGCACAGGTTTAAGTTCTCAATGTCTGGGAGTAAGGCTGTGGCCTCCATGAGGTACTGGTAGTTAACCATGTTCTGCAAACTCATAAAAGGTTACAAGAA
The DNA here is from genome assembly GCF_002211085.1 of Panicum hallii. Classification (NCBI taxonomy): domain Eukaryota; kingdom Viridiplantae; phylum Streptophyta; class Magnoliopsida; order Poales; family Poaceae; genus Panicum; species Panicum hallii. The sequence continues at coordinate 4,470,332 of NC_038043.1, read as the reverse complement.
ATTTTGATAACCAGCAAAAAAACGAAGCAACTTTCTAGAATAAGTAATTTTCTCACAAGGAATGACAGTTACAAAATGCAGCAAAAGTACTTTGGGTTCGTTCTACAGAGTAATGACTAATGACAGAGAAGATTTCTCTGGTACAAAATCATAATTACTTGAGAACTACACACTCACCCTGTTTGGGCCTCAGCTCTGAGTTGAATATGCCCCACGGAACATACTGTACCTCCACTCTTGAATTCATGTCCTTGACCAAATATTACAACTATACCAGTGCATCTATGTGGATAACTAACAAAAAGCGGTTGCAGTAATGCAATCATTCAATAAGGTACCAAGGTGCATTAAATTTTAAAAATAAGTTAGACTAAACATAACCCATCAATAGGATTTAATTTAAATGAAGAACCTCAATAACCTTACGACTGATAGGCTTGTTAAATCGTGTGAGGATTTTATATAAGAAACGAGGTGTGCTTAAAAATTATCATTTGCAGTCATAGAAGAAAGGATCATGTTTGACATGATGATATACAGAGGGGTGGCACCAATTAAAGAAAACCTTCTCCATCATTGACCAGTTAAAATGGTTTGGACATATCAATGAAGACTTAATACTAAGGACATCGTCATCTTGCATGATTTCCAGAGATTGGCATGTGTAACACCATCAAGGATGGTACCAACACCAAGCCAATATTCTCAACTACTGATCCTGATAAAGACTTCACGTTTGATGACAGGATGCAGGAATAATACGGCGATCTTCTCAACTACTGATCCTGATAAAGACTTTGTATTTAATGCCAAGACACAAGAGTAATATAATATTTTTTTCATTTTTCCTGTAATATAAATTAGCCAAAGAATGTGAGTGTCTTGGAGCTTCAGTCCATTTGGCTTGAGGTAGGATCAAAAGACCCCAATTCATTTGTTAGCAGATCAGTAGTTAAATCCATGTCAACATCTGATGCTTGCATTCATGCCCATGTAGGGTCAAGTGTCATAATAGTGACCATAACCATGCACATGTTATTGATCAGCGCTTGGCTACTTTAAGATCTAGCAATCACTACTAGTCTGAACTTCGATGTAGTTTTTGTTTCGGACAGTTACTGGTCAGTTGTCCTTAGCAATATTTAAATAAAGGAAAGATTCAAATACATGATAACAGGACATATACTCACAATTGGATAGATGAGCATGCCAAGAAAAGCAATCTTCTGAAAGTGCTGCAATAACAGCACAGTGCCACAATTTTTCATATATTCAAACAATCCATACCCTGCAAAGCAGCAGGTCACCAGTATCCGCAGCTGTGCTAGCTCACCGAGCTGGACTGACCTTGGATCATATACATCAGACCACCTGAGATTTTCCAGAACTGGAGCAGAGATATCGGCCACTGGTTGCCTCATGAAGAAGCAGCTAACGATAAAAAGTTCTCTGAGCATTGGTGCCACAACGGTGAGCTGCTGCAATCCTTCCAAATTACACAAATCCACACTGAGGAGACTCTGAACAGATAGCGAGATTGGACAACCCTTGAGCGTCATGGAGAACAAGTTTTCGCAGCGAAGCGCACCGTGCCGTCGAGAGGACGTCACCGAGGTCGCAGGCACCTTGGAACCGGACATTGGCCAGGTGCAGCACGGTGAGCTTCGCGAACGCTCCCGACAGTGGCATCACGAGGCGAAGGTAACCTAGGCAGAGGATAAGCTGCTCGGTCCTGTCGAAGCAGGGCAACACGACGGCGGCCCTTGCCCCGGCCCTGGCCACCACCGCTTTCTTCCGGCACTCCGGCACCACGTTGCGGATGAAGACCGCGCGGGTGAGGCGGGCCGCGGCGAGGCGGAGCACCGCGGCGGCGTCCCCCGGGTCGGCGTCATAGGCGACGACGCGCAGCAGGCGGAGCGCGGGGGGCCCAGCCGCGCGCGCCGCGAGCGCGGCGCGGGAGCGGGCGAGGGCGAGCGGGTCGGCGGGGTGCGGGAACCAGAGCTCCGGGAGGCGCGCCCAGAGGCGGCGCCAGCGGCCGCGGCGGACGGGAGGCGGAGGAGGACGGAGAGGAGCACGTCTTCGGGGAGCGCGCTGATGAGGTCCTCCCGCTGCTCCCCGCCAGGGTCCGGGGGTGAAAGGGTTGGGGGCGGGCGGCGGTTCCCGCCAGCGCCAGGAATGCAGAGCGCCGCCCGGAGATTCTCACAAATGCCACGCATCGTCGATTCGACGCCGTCGCCGCGAGATCTCATCTCCTCCATCTCGCCTGTGCTGGATCTCTCGTAGGGCTGGAGATTTCTCGGCTCACCGCCGACGAGAGCTGCTGGTGCAGCCAACCATGGAGAATTGGGGTTTGCGGAGGGTGTAGAGCTGAAAGGTCGCCACTTCGCCACTGGCCCCTGGCCCATCGCACTGTCGAGAGATCGCTAAATTCTATAAAGCCCAACTCGCCCAGCCCAACCCAGCATTTGGTTGACTTGCAGCTGTGATGCAGCCGCGAAAGGGCTCATAGCCAGTGGTTACTGTAGCCTCTGCAGCGTCTCAAGTTTTGGGTTCGATTCACCGTGGGAGTGAAAAAAATTTAGAATTTAACGGTATTATGGTTTCAGTCAGTTTTTAAAAATGGTCATAGAGGTACATTTTGTATACCTATTTTGATAGGGGTGAATATACGTGTGTTGTAAGTTGTACTGTGTAATAAGCAAAAAAAAAAAAAGCTGTGATGCAGACCGCGGCTCGAGCAATTGGTTGTGTTGTAGCGGCTGCAGCTCTTGCCGTACTGCAACGGCTGCTCTCGGCACTTGCCTTGCAAGACCTGGAGCTCGCGTTGACGTGATGAGGCTGACGCCAAGGGACAGAAAGTGCTTGGTCGATAACGGTAACCAGGTGGGGCTGCGCCTTGTCTTGTTCTACTGCCGCGACGACAGAGCCGCCCTGGCAAATTGCAAAGTTTACGATACAGATACCGGCCAAGATCGATTATATACACCATACTATAATAACTGTATCAATTCAGCAGGCACATGCATGCTTTACTATTTGAACCGGCCCATGTGTCCGAAAAAAAGTATATGAGCACTCATGGGAGTCCGACACTATTTTTATGCGCCCATTGAATCCAACCTAGGACTTTGCATCCATGGATTCAAATCATATGTTTTGTCAGCATTCGGCGCCTATTCCATTTAGTCTAATTCCAAAGGTATGTGATCATACAAAGTAGGGAATGAATAGGCTTGAGAGAAAATGCTTATTTATCAGGTCCCTTCTTAGTATTAGAGGAAATAAAGTACTCCCTCCGTCCTAAATTACTAAGGGCCTGTTTGGTATCCTGCCTAAGGCGCCACAACTTGCCTAACCTTAGTCGTCCAAATTGAAGAACTAACCTTAGGCAGAAAAGTTAGGCAAACTGTGGCACCTTAGGCAGGATACCAAACAGGCCCTAATTATTTTAGTTATTTTGGCTTAGTTGTTTTGATTTTTCTTGATTCATATGCTTTGCTATGCATATATATATATAGAAAAAATTCATTCTAGACGCGCTTGTAGCTACTCATACATGTATATCTCATGAGGTAGGGCGTATCTGAGCCAACGAAAGGTACGTACAAGGTACATGTGATCATACTAGACCATCTGTGATAGTATATACTTTAAGTATGTGACCATACATGGAGTATATGGACATACTTACTTTTATATAATTATGATATATTTAAAAATAGGGATACTTTTAAAATTTTTCGTACATATCCTTTTAAAGTATCTTAGAATTAGTATATGAACATAATCAAAAGGATAAATGAGTACGTGGACATACGTACGGTGGTATGCTGACAGTGAGAGTAGCTACAAGTGAGTGTAGATAAAACTTGTCATATATATGTGTATATTATATCTAGGTGTATAACAAAGCTAAAAGAAGCCAGAACGACTAATAATTGAGGGAGTATGCTATATCCTAATTCATAATATAATCCTTCGCTTCTACCGGTGTCCAACAGCGACAGGGTCTGTAGTCCAGGGGTTACAAAAGTCTCGGTAGCATCTTAGGTACCGGAATCAAAATTCTGTAGGAGCGAATTTTCTAGGATTTAATGGCGTTGTGCTTTCGATGGTAGACGATGTTCCTGTCAACAACTAGGCACCAGTGGTGATTTCGTCAATCTTAAGGATTTGACGGCTCAGTCTTCGAAGATACTCGTAGGAGTAGGATTTGCGTATGTGTGTTCATAGATGTGAGTGTACGTGTGTCATGAGTATCTTGAGTTGTACTATGTAATTTTTTAAAAAAAATAGTATCCAACAGCGACCGATGTACTCATCAGCTAGTACTCTAGTGGCTCACCACCTGGCAATTATTGGCACTATGGTGTGTGCTGTCCCCACTGGCAATGGAGGCGAAAATTTTCCCTTGCATGGCTCCTTGATGCGAAGATGCTCTCTACTCCTTAGCAGCCATTTTGATCCTGTTTAGCACAGCTGAAACTTGTTCAGAAGCCAGCTGGTGGCTAGCTAGCCAGAGAAGCAGCTTGTTAAAGAAGCAGCTGGTCTCAGAAGTTAAATGTTTGGCAGACTGCTTATTGAATGGGCTGAAATTATGTCAGAAGTGAGAAATGACTGAAATACCCTTACTGTTTACTGAGTACATGTATTTCTTATGTACAGATATATATTTATTTATTTTTACAACAGAATAACAATAGAATTATTAACAACACAAATATATCATACAATTAATCATAAATTACTCTTAAATAAGATAATGATAATTTAATTATAAATTAGATAACATCATGAACAATCTGCTCGGCGCAGCACGGAGCAGGGGGCGGCGCTAGCTCGACGCAGGCCGAAGCAGGGGGCGGCGCGGGCCGACGCTGGGGGTGGCGCAGGCCGGCGCGGGGGGCGCCGGCGGGGGGCGGCGCGGGCCGGCGCTGGGGCGGCGCAAGGCGGGGGGGGGGGGGCACCGCCGGGGGGCATTAGACCGCACAAGCTGCGGAAGCTGGTCCGCTCCCGCTGCTCGTTCCACGCGCGTTTCCTGAAGGAGGTCCGCAAGCGCTGGTGGGGGAAGCGGTCCAGAAGCGGAGCTTTTGGCCAGCCCGCGGCTTAAAATTGCTTAGAAGCTGGCCCAGAAGATGTCCCAAACAGGCCCTTTAAATTGTCCCAACTGAATCCTTACAAATACGGCATAATTTTAGGAAGAGGATTAGAGACCAAGCGCATCAACTCTCATACGATTCCAACAAGAAACGATGAGAACTGCATTAATTACATCGTCGTCCCAGCTGCATGCACCTGATGATAAGCTAAGCATCTATCACTACTTCACTAGTAATAGTGGCTTGATATTTCCTGAGGCAGACACTTCCGGCTTGCGGCTCTCTTCCGGTTCCAAGTCAAGGGACATGTGGCTCCAAAACGCTCAACTTCGAGTTCAGAGACTGTGCATACCAGGATATAGTCAACAATTTCTTTGCAAGTGGCCCTGATTTGTACATGTGTTGGTTAAAAGTATCCATCGTAAGAGTCGGTAGATATTTTGTTGGCGATTAGATTGATGGTAATTTGGAAAAACAATAAATAAATAAATAAATTCAGAAGCACACAAAGTCTACTAGAAAGTACAAAAAATGTTGGCAACTTAGGGCCTGTTTAGTTCAGGGCAAAAAAAACTTTTTCAAAGAAATCTTACCAATCTGAAGTACTAAATGAAGTCTATTTACAGAAATTTTTGTATGGATGGGTTGTAAATCACGAGACGAATCTAAAGATGCTAATTAATCCATGATTAAGCAATAATTAGCGGATGGTTACTGTAGCATCACTGTTGCAAATCATGGATTAAGTAGGCTCATTAGATTCGTCTCGCGATTTAAAGCCCATCCATGCAAAAAGTTTTGTAAATAGGCTTCATTTAGTACTTTAAATTAGCAAGATTCCTTTGAAAATTTTGCGTTTACGGCTTTTTTGCGTTTACGGGGTGGGAACTAAACAGGGCCTTACAGAAAAAGTCTCCTACGTCATGAAGCATAAGGGATCCTAATTTTGTCCTAAATCAACTATTCTTAAATTTGACCAAATTTATACATAAAAGCACTAACATCTACCACATCAAAGAAGTAATCTCAAAAATATATTTTATAGATCAGATTATGCTCATTTGATATTAAAAATATTATTATTATATTTTTTAACAAAATTGATCATACTTAGAATGGTTTGACTTAGAGCAAACTCGTAATCTCTTATATTTCAGGATAGAGTAAATACTAACAAGTGCTTAAATTGTTGGCCACTCATACAATAATTGAAAGTGATGGGAGCGAAGGAAATAAAGAGCATCGTCAATTGCAAGTAGGCAGGTTAAAAAAAGGATCTTGAGGCTTGCAAACTGGCTAGACTTATTAGCGAGGTCTGCAGGAAGCATCTCAGTGCCGTTTCCATCCAACTTCATGCATGGCTAGTCCACACACTAGTAGCATCTACCAATGCAACCTCTCCCTATATAACTTGCCTGGATGTTGCAAGTCATGACACTTGTGTCTCCACACACTTAGGAATTGAACCACCCAAAGCTATCCCTGTGCCCCTCCCTCATCATGACGATCGCCTTCGCCGTGCGCCGGCGCGACCCGGAGCTCGTCGGCCCGGCGAGGAAGACGCCGCGCGAGACCAAGCGCCTGTCCGACATCGAGGACCAGGCGGGGCTGCGCTGGCACGTGCCGTTCGTCCTTTTCTACCGCGGCCGCGGCGGCGATGCAGGGGCCGACGCCGGCGACCCGGCTGCCGCCGTCCGCCGCGCGCTCGGCGAGGCGCTGGTGCCGTACTACCCGCTCGCCGGGAGGCTGCGGGAGGTGGAGGGGCGGAAGCTGGTCGTCGACTGCACCGGCGAGGGGGTGCTGTTCGTGGAGGCCGACGCCGACGTGCGGCTGGCGGAGGTCGAGGCCGCCGGGCTGACGCCGCCGTTCCCGTGCATGGACCAGCTGCTCTTCGACGTCGAGGGCTCTGGCGGCGTGCTCAACTGCCCATTGCTGCTCGTCCAGGTATACACGATACTGTACTCTTCATGTATACTTATCACTATAATCTTGGGTTCTTGGGCTATTAGGCTAAGCATATTGTGTGTTGTATCCCTAGGTGACCAGGCTGCGATGCGGCGGCTTCGTCTTCGCGCTGCGCCTGAACCACACCATGTGCGACGCCGTGGGCATCGTCCAGTTCATGTCCGCCGTCGGCGAGCTCGCCCGCGGCCTGCCGGCTCCGACCGTCGCGCCCGTGTGGTCCCGCGAGACCCTGGACGCCCGCAGCCCACCAAGGCCATCGTTCCCTCACCACGAATATGACCCGGTGCCGCCGACGCCATTCCCCCCGCCCGGAGACATGGTCATGCGGACCTTCACCTTCAGCCCTGCCGACGTCGCGGCGATCAAGAAGGGCCTGCCGGTGCAGCGGGGCGGCAAGAAGGCCACGACCTTCGAGGCGCTCGCGGCGCTCATCTGGCGCGCCCGCACGGCCGCGCTGGAGATCCCGGCCGGCGAGGACGCGCGCCTGGTCGTCGCGGCGGGCGTCAGGGGCGTGCGCGACCTGGGCCTGCCCGCCGGCTACTACGGGAACGCGTGCGTGTACCCGTCGGCGGTGTCCGCCGCCGGGGCCCTGCGGGGCGTCCCGCTGGGCGACGCGGTGGCGGTGGTGCGGGCGGCGAAGGAGGCCGCGGCGAGCGCCGAGTTCGTGCGGTCCACGGCCGACCTGATGGCGCTGCGCGGGCGGCCGTCGCTGGCGCTGGCGAACATGTTCATCGTGTCGGACAACCGGCACGCAGGGTTCCACCGCGTCGACCTGGGGTGGGGCGAGCCGGTGTACGGCGGCCCCGCGGGCGCTCTGTTCGTGCTCAGCTTCATCGTCGCCGTCAGGAACGGCGACGGGGAGGACGCCATCGCCGTGCCCGTCGTGCTGCCGCGGCAAGCCATGGCCCGGTTCGCGTCCGAGGTCGACATTCTGCTGAAGAGTTAGTGCAGGCCCTACATGGATCATGGATGTAATCGTCGCGGGCGATCGCCGGACCTCTCTGCCGGCGACACCGTGGGTCCCACCCCGGCAAGAACATCTGCTGCGAATTTGCTTGAGCTCATCCTGATATCTAAATTGCCTTGTTCAGCTGCACAGTACAATGTAACTCAGGGAGAACATCCCTAAAATATGTATTATTAATTCTTTTGGTGAGTTGATTGCATGCTGTACAAATAAAACTCTACCAGCTGGTATGGGAGGAAGCCTTGAATAGTTGAATGTCCTTGCAAGTGCAAATTTATGAAAATAATAAGAGTGCTAAAGCTTAAAATGAATTGTACTCCAGTCATGCATGTCAATCTGCCCATAACGTCTCTATATCGTTTGACTTGGAGCTTCAACGTCAGTTAAAGTATTTTGCCGGCCATCCTTCATCCTTGAGTGAGTTAGTGCATAGAACTGTACATATGGATAAATGTTACTGTGCCTACAGCACATCAATAGTCTTTAGTTTTTTTTTAAAAAAATAACTTGTCCCATTTGGTACTTTTGTCACTTAAACGTCTATTTCTATGTTTAAGTTGACATCGCGTGTCTTCCTATTTTGTATTTTTGACTTTGTTCCATTTGTATAAGTATAAAAAATAAAGAAATGCCTAAGGAGTACTCCGTATTTATTAGTCACTAGTCAATGCAAGGAATATACAATAGATTCCTATGTTAGGCATCTATCACTATTCAATGATAGGAATCTATACTTTTCAGCCGAGGAAAGAAGTGAGAGCGGTTTGGTGGCTGTCTCAAGCAGTGTGGATTTTCTTGATCACTGACTGGAGTCTAGTGCAACATATACCTTTCATAAGTTGACAATAACCTCCAATTAGGCTGTAGTAGTTTTTTCCACCTAAACTAGACGTTGCCCCAAGCCCGTCGATTTTTCCTAAACTTGTCGGCCTTACCTCTTAGACATAAGTTAGAGAATAGATATGAGAGAGAGAAAAACTATTAACAAGTTTCACCGTGTTAAACATGCAACTTTATGAAAATATTGAACCTTGATAAGGCTGGTTAAGGCATATTCTAAAGGAAAATTAAATAGATGAGGGGAGTAAAATGGACTTTTTCCTATTAAAAGTATATTAATTTTCTCTGACATAATAAAGGTATAGTGCCCCTTTGTTTTTAACAAAATATTTATATTTAAAGATAGAGGAAGTATTGATTAACCTGCGGCATTTCAGATTTCAGAGTATAGTACGCGTATATTAATATTTGAAAACATACATGTCTTATCGACTATGTTACCTGTGTTAGTTTAAGGTATACTTGATGCTAATGGGTTTTTTTTAATAACGTTAGCAAGGTACTGTGCACTGGTGTAGAGAAAAACACTAACGTTACAATTACTATTCGTTCCACACATTTGCCTGCCAGTTCTGCTACAAAGCGGTGCTCCTTGGCAACATGATTGGAGAGTCTTTCCATGTCTCCATCTGACGGCGCCAACTGATGACTTCCTTTGCAAGCGTTACCAGTGCAGTGCGTAGCTAGCGCTGCAGCTGTTGCTCTGAGTCCAAGACTGACTTCGGTTCAGCTTTCCGAAGGTGCTTCTGCTTTTAGAAAGCAGAAGCTGAACCAAAGCGGTTCAGCTTTTCTGCTGCAGCTGCTTAAAAAACTATTTTTTTATAGTACAAATTTGAAAGTAGGTTGTACCTACTTTTGCAGTTTTTTCAAATTTATAAAAACTACACACCTACTATTGGTCACATATATACCTGTCGGAGGAAATCTCCAGCCGGGTGGCGGAATGCACCCACCTAATCCTAGTTAAGGAAGAGCTTGAGAGAGACCTAGCAGCGCTTGATCGATGGGCAGATGAACGCAGAAAAGACACAAGGATTTAGAGTGGTTCGGGCCGCCGGAGCGTAATACCCTACGTCCACTTTTGTGTTGTATTGATTGTAGAAGTCTGGATGAAACTTAAGCTGGAGTCTAAGGTTGGACCCCGTGAGCTTGTCTTTTAACGAGTGCACTCTCCCTTTTATACGCTAAGGGGAGTGTTTACACTGAGCGGGGCCCCGACAGGTGGGCCCGGCCAACAGGAGCCTATTCTATGAGTGATATGGAGATCTTCTTCTCCAGCTCCTCTCCATAGTCCTCTTGATCGGGAAGTCGATGTGCGTATCCACAACCAGGATACGGCCGTGTGCAGCCTTGCCTGCATAGTGACTGCTGTCAGTGTTACCCAACAGTGAAGCCATACTGCCACTGTTGGGTCAGAACCTTCTATCAGGCGAAGGAGTAGTGCTGACCCGCCGAGCCGTTGCTTCCGCGCGCACTGTTGCAGTGCATGCCTCGGCTCGCCTGTTGCAGGCCAGCATCACGCACGCGCATGCGCCGTGACGGGACTATACGCCGCTTGCGCACAGTATACGGTGATACGACGTGCCGCCTTGGAAACAGGCGGGCTTACCGTGGTGTCAGCTCACCTGCCCTGTGTGTCAGTGGTAGGCCATACTTTTGATTTGGGCGCGCCCAGCCTACCTACCCGCATTTAATGCGGTAGTTGGGCTGGAGTTCCACGAAGGGCCTTCAATCACGGGCACGTAGCAGGGCCAGCCCCGCTCCTGCCGCGGAGGCGGCACGTGGCGGCACCGGACCCCCTCCCGGGGGGAGGGGGGTCCGGGCCCCTGAGGCCGGTCGGAGCGGTCAGGCCCGCGGAGGTCTGCCCCCCCCCCCACGTGGCGGCCCCGGACCTCCCTGGGGAGTTCGGGTTCGTGGGGGCCACCCGAGAGCACCCCTACCCTCAAGAGCATGTGGAGGCCCCGGACCTATAAGAGCACGGGGGAGGTCCGGAGACCATGATCCCGGCTGTCAGGCCCGGGCCGTATGCCACGTCACCCAGAGGGCGAGGAGGAGGGTACGGATAGCGAGACGCTAAGTGTCTGGACACCCTAGCAGGAGGTACCCCTGTCCGTATGTACCGACAGAGGCCCTCGGGCCCACCTAGGGTAAGGAACGAACCCGCAGGTGGGGCCATATCCCAGCGTTGCGCCGGGTGGACAGCTTGCTCCCGTTGGGAAAGGGCATGGATGTCTTTGCCCCCTTAGCGGGTTCCCCGAGGGGCCCGTCCTCCACCCGCGCCGTGCGCGTCAGGCGGTTCAGATTCTTATCTTATTCGAGCCCGTCGCGCGGTTCGGGCGGTTTGGATTCTGCCTTCACCCCCCCCCCCCCCGCCTCCAGCGGCCACGCCTTTGACTGGCGGGCCCGGGCCCACCAGTCATTGGGTGTGAGAGGAGGGGGCCTGGTGCAGGCGACCCTTCGGCTTTTCCTCGGTCGCCGCGGAGCCCGAGAGGGCGAACAACTTTTACATAAAAGGTAGGCGCCGAAGGAAACGGCTACCTTTTCACTCTTGCCATCAACAGACGCCGCAGCGCCCCTTCGTCTTCGCACACACATTGCAACCAGCTTCCTTGTGCTCGGCATTCCTTCTCTTTCCCGTTCCCTTGCGATCCATCTCCTGCAATCGCAGCACCCATCACCATGTCTTCGCTCCCTTTTCCGCGCCGCTTCCAGAGCCAGACCCAGCTGGACTCGGTGCGCCGCCTTCTGGGATGGACCGCGCCGGAGCACGCCGGGAAGATTAGGGCCGGCAAAATCCCCCTCTGCAACCTTGCCACGTGGGAGTTCGTCCTCTTCAACTCGTACGCCATGTGCGGATTGGTGCCTCCAATCTCCTCCTTCTTCCTCCTGCTCCTGGAGGAGTTCGGCCTCCAGCTTCAACACCTCACCCCCCACTCCGTCCTCCTCGTGGCGGTCTTCGCCCACTTTATGGAGATGTTTGTGGGGGTCCGTCCCTGCACCACCATCTTCAGGCATTTTTATGCCTTGGTCGGGACAGGAAGGAGCAAGCGCGAGGTCGGCGCCTACTACTTCCAGCTCCGGCACGGGATGGCGAACTCCTACATCAGCGCCTTCTCCAGCTCCAAGTGGGAGGATTGGCGTGAAGGCTAGGTCATCGCCGAGGCCGACCCCAACGACCGCCTGGAGCTGCCAACAAAGAGTCCCCAGAGCGACCGGAGCACCTGGAAGGCCAAGCCATCGCTGCCAGAGGAGCTCGGCCCGGTCCTTGATCGGGTCAAGAATCTCTCAAGGAGCGGCCTGACGTCCCTGATGGTGCTGGGTGATTTCCTAAAGCGGCGGATCGCTCCCCTGCAGCTGCGGACCAGTATGGCCTACATGTACACGGGAACAAACGACTGTTGCAAGATCGCGCGCGGGCCCGGTACCGATTTCTCCAGGGCAGAGCTGGAGGCGGCGTTCCGGGCGATGACCGGCGAGGCATTCAGCCTGGAGTCCCTGGTCCTCCCGAGCGGGATCAAAGCCCTGTGCAAGGACCAAGCGTTGCGGTCGACGGTCCTGGCGTCAATGCCGACCCCCGACGAGGGTGGCCTAGCGGTCCGGCAGCTGGGAGGCGACCCCAATCGTGGGATCCACATCCCCGGCGCTTCTCCCGACCGTCAGCAGCGCTCCAGCCAAGGTCCCGGGGGGCCAAGTCCCAAAGGTCCGGCCCCCGCCGGGAAGGGAAAAGACAAGGTGCCGGTGCCGGAGCACCGCCACAAGGACAATGCGGGTGCCGCCTCGACTCGGAGGGACGACGGGGCCGAGGGGCGGCCCCCACGTGGAGCAGCCAAGCAGAGGGGAGCAAGTCTCGGAGGCTCCAGCGTGGTGACGGCTCCTTCATCGGGGAGCCAGCCCCCAAACGCCAGAAGACGGCGGAGGCGGAGAGGCAGAGCAGAGCTCCACCACCTCCGCCGCAGCGCGAGCAGCCGGAAGGGAGGCCGGAGGAGGCGCGACGGCCTTCTCCGGAGTAGCAGATTCCTCCACCACCACCGACGACGCGGCGCCCAGCGACGCCACCACCGCCGACAGAGCCAAGGCCACAAACCCCGCCCCCGCCGCTAGATGCGCCAGCGGCCAGGGACCTCCACCAAAGGTCCGGGGGGTCCTCGGCGAGAACTAAGGTCCTCCCAATCGCCCGGGGCAGTTGGGAGTGGTATGACTTCGTGTAAGTAGTCTTCTCAGAGCTTTTCATTTCTCCATTTGCCTTCTGGGGCCCTAACCATGTCGATGATATGATAGGCCCCATTCTTCGGACGCATCGAGCACGTCCGTCGGCGTCGCTCCAGCTAGGGGGTCCGGCCCCCAGCCAGTACCTTCACCTTCCCCTGCTGGAAGGACGGCGACAACTCCAGTAGGGGCTCCACCCGCACCAGCACCTGTAGCTGCCGGACCCAGAGGTCCGGAGCCGGATGCCGCCACACCCCCAAGGCCCGAAGCCGCCCCCCAGGAGGAGGCCTCCGGACCTGCTGCGACGATCAAGATGCCAGCGGCAGCAGCAGCGCCGGACGCCATGGCGGAGCCCCCTCCAGCTGAAACAGCAGCAGCGGCAGAGGTGGCAGTGCCAGAGGCGGCGGCGCCGGAGGCCGCGGCGCCGAAGGTCGCGGAGGTGTCGGAGGTGGCAGGGCCGGAGGCAGTGGCGCCGGAGGTCGCAGAGGTCGCCAGCACCACCACTCCACCCGCGCAGGAGGAGGAGCCGGAGGTGGTGCTGGGGAGGCGCCTTCTCCCGAGCCCAGCGGAGATCCCCTCCCCCGCCTTTTTGCCAAGAGCCAACAAGCATAGGAGGAACTGGAGGCAGGCATCCGCCGGGAGTGGGAGAAGCTGGAGGCGGAACGCCTTCGGCTCTCCGACTGGGAGCACCGCCTGGGGGACCGCATCAAGACCGTCTCCGCCCACTACGCCGGTGAGCGCATCCAGCTCGCACAGGAGCGCGAGGACCTGCAGGAGCAGCTGCATAAGGCTCTTGATCGAGAGGCGGCAGCTGCCCGGTGGGAGAGGGCGGCCACCTGGCGGGAGGCGCAGGCCATCGAGCGGGAGCTCGCGGCAGAGAAGAAGGTGGGCACGGCGGAGGCTAGGACGAAGCTCGCACTTGAGCTGACCGAGCATGCCCGGACGTCACTGGAACTGATCAAGGAGTAGCAAGCTGCCCTTGCAGATCGGGAGGCAGCCATGGCAGAGGGAGAGGCCAAGCTCGCCGCCCTCGAAGAAGAGGAGACGACCCGGATCCAGGAGCTTCAGGAGCGTGAGGCGGCCGTGGAGGAGGAACTGGCGGCCGAGACCCGGAGGCTCCAGGAGCGTGAGGTGGCCCTCCAGGAGAAGGAGGCCAAGGTGGAGGAGGAACTGGCGGCCGGGTCCCGGAGGCTCCAGGACTGCGAGGTGGCCCTCCAGGAGAAGGAGGCCAAGGTGGAGGAGTTCTTGGCGGAGCGGAGCGCCAGCATCGACCGAATCGTGAGGTGGGTCGGTGAAGTGAACCCCACCCTGGATACCCTCGGGCTAAGTCCCATCCAAGTCACGGAGACCCCACCCTCACTCGGAGCTATCCTCCCGTTGCTGGACTGTACCGCCGAGCGCCTTCAAGACACGGAGGTTGCCATCCTCGACCTTCTGGAGACAGAGGGACGGGCGATCGCCCGAGGGATGGCGGAGTACATCCTTACCTGCCTTCGGAGCCACGACCTCTCCTGCCCGCTGACTCCAATTTTGGTTGGTCCAGTCCGGGCGACGGCGGCCGCTACACAGGAGAGCGTGCAGGAAGCAGCGCACATGGTGGCGACCCGTGTTCGGCACTGTCCCGGACCTACAAAGGGAGAAGCCTCCTCCGGACCACCAGCTCAATAGGAGTAGTATCTTTTCTGCTTTTTTTGTAATATAACTTTGTGGTGTTGTGTACATTATTAGTAATGTATATAAGTATTTCATGCGTCCATTTGTTGCGAAAAAACTTAGCTGTTTTTCTGATTGTCGATCCTGCGATATGTTCTCAAGCGTACCGAGGTCCCCTGGCCTCCTGGGAGGTAGTCGCGATAGGTCAGGACTAGCTGCCATAGAACCGAGGTCCTGCATACGACTTAGGATCGATGCTTAGTAGACGTCCCCACGAGGTCCCGGACTTACCAGCGAGGACGTTCTGAGTTGCGTAGCGAGTTAGAGCACCAGGGCCTACGTTCGGGAATTAAAGGGGTCCCGACCCCCGGGTTCATGGTTCGAGGTAGAACGGTACTCGCCCTAGGGGGGCAGGTCGTGTAGTCTTAGGGTACGGAACCAGGCTAAGCGGCTACACAACCCTGGACCCCAGCAAAGAACGAGCACGTCTCCCTGAAACCAGTTCCTAGATGTCCGGTTCCTTTCCTCCTGCGAAACAGAGGTCCTGGGGTAGAGACGCAGCGTAGCAACTCAAGAAAACCTCGGGCACGTCATAGACGTGAAAGACCACGTGGGGGGTTAGTGTAGCGAGAAGTAAAGAAAAAATAGAATCGCTTAAACCTCAAGGACACACTGAGAACAAATCTTTCCTTAATAAATTGGTACAAAAGAATTGTGCGATGTACGCCAGGGGCCGGGTTTACGAGGGCGGACCTCCACCGCTCTGGTCCGCACAGTGATGCTACCAATTACAAAGGAAAAATTTCCTCTCAACTAGGCCCTAGGGATAGAACTTACGCAGGTGCTCAATGTTCCATGGATTGGGTAGTTGCATGCCTTCCTCCGTAGCTAAATGAACAGATCCGGGTCGGCATACATTTGTCACCTTGAAGGGCCCTTCCCAGCTGGGGGAGAGTTTGTGCAGCCCCTCACGGTTCAGGATTCGACTTAGGACCAGGTCCCCGACCCGGAGCTCCCTACTATGCACGAACCGTTGATGATAGCGCCGGAGCGCTTGGTTGTACCGTGCATTTTGGACTGCGGCTCGCCATCTTCGCTCGTCGACGAGGTCCACGTCTTGGCGACGCTGCTGTTCCTGCAAATCCTCATCAAAGGTTTGGACTCGTAGAGAGCCCATAGTGATCTCCGGGGGAAGGCACGCTTCGGCCCCGTAGACCAAGAAGAAAGGGGTTTCCCTAGTCGCCCGGCTGGGTGTGGTCCGGTTCCCCCATAGCATGCTCGGAAGCTGATCAACCCATTTTGCGCCATGTTTTTCAAGATCGCAGTAGGTCCGGATCTTGAGCCCTCTAAGGATCTCAGCATTAGCCCGCTCGACTTGGCCATTGCTCCTGAGATGCGCCACTGAGACGAAACAGAGCTGGATGCCAATGTCCTCACAGTACTCTTGAAAGTATTGGCTCGTGAACTGAGTCCCATTGTCGGTGATGATCCGGTTCGGGACCCCGAACTGGCACACAATTGATTTGAGGAAGACAGTTGCTGACGCCTTGGTGATGTTGACCACTGGGGTTACCTCCGGCCACTTGGTGAATTTGTCAATGGCGATGTAGAGGTACCGGTACCCGCCGACGGACCTAGGGAAGGGTCCCAAGATATCCAACCCCCATACAGCAAAGGGCCAAGAGGGAGGAATCATCTGCAGTGCCTGAGCTGGTGTGTGCATCTGTTTTGCATGGAACTGGCATGCCTTGCAGGACCTTACCAACTCAGCTGCATCCTGGAGCGCTGTCGGCCAGTAAAAACCATGCCGGAAAGCCTTACCGACCAGCGTGCGGGATGAAGAATGACTTCCGCACTCGCTTCCATGGATCTCTGTGAGCAAGTTGCGGCCCTCTTCCTGGGTGATGCACCGCATGAGGATGCCGTTGGCACCACGGCGATAGAGATCCCCTTCTACCACCGTGTACTGCTTAGCCATCCGGACTATGCGCTCTGCAGCCACTTGGTCTTCAGGAAGGAAATTATCTTTCAGATAGTCCCGGACCTTAGAGATCCATGCTTCGGGACTTTCCCGAGAAACTGGGCGCAGCTCCCTGAGGTCTTCGGGACCCTCGAGGGAACACACAACCCTTGGCGGGCATCACGGATGGAGCGCCGCCGGGACCGCTAGTTTCGAGGTGCTAGTCCGACCCCCTTCGCCTAGGTCGGCAGGCTGGGCGGAAGGCTCCAGCAGACACCTTTGGAAGACGCCCTCCGACATGGATGCCTGAGTCGATGCCCTCGCGGAGAGTGCATCAGCCGCTGAGTTGCCTGCGCGTGGAACATGTTGCAGTTCCAGCACATCGAAGTCCTTCTCCAGCTTCCTCACACGGATGAGGTAGGCTGCGAGCTGGGGATTTTTGCAGCAACACTCCCCCCGGACTTGCCTGACGACGAGTTGGGAGTCTCCTTTGACCAGGAGCTCCCGGACCCCCAGGGACAGAGCCACCATGAGTCCAAAAATTAAGACCTCATACTCCGCCATGTTGTTGGTGGCCTCAAAGTCGAGGTGCACCATGTACTTGACTTGGTCGGCATGTGGGTCGATGAGGACCACGCCGGCCCCTGCCTTCTTGTTGCGTGCGGACCCATCGAAGAATAGCGTCCAGTGAGGTCCGATGAACACCAGAGCCCTAACTTCCGGACGTGGTGGGTCTGACCCATGGTCCGGACCCCCTGGGACGCTTGGTGCTGGTGTCCATTCCGCAACAAAGTCAGCAAGGACCTGGCTCTTGATGGCATGGCGTGGCTGGAAGTCGAGTTGAAATCCAGCGAGCTCAGCTGCCCACTTGGCGATGTTGCCCGTGGCGTTGGAATTGTGGAGGATGGCCCTCAAAGGGTAGGAGTTCACCACCACAATCTTGTGGACCTGGAAATAGTGATGGAGTTTCCTGGACGCACGAGTATGGCATAAAGGAGCTTATGCGTCTCTGGATACCTGGCCTTTGCCTCATGAAGGACCTCGCTGATGTAGTAGACCAGCTTCTGAACGGTCCTGACACTGCTAGCTGGACCGGTTCCTTCTGTTTGAGCTGGGAACTCGCCGGACCCCAGGTCACCAGGTGCTTCCCCGGGTCGGGACCCGGCGGACCCTCCGAAGCAGGGCCGGTTGTTAGACTGGCGGAGGCCGGACCTCCTTCTCCTACACAGGGATCCACAGGGGCCCCCTGCAGGAGATGCTCGGACCGCTCTGTGCAAGGTAAAGAAACAGTGTCCCACCTGAGTCCGGTGCGACCAGGACCGGCAAGGAGGTGAGATACTGCTTCATCTCCTGGAAGGCTCGTTCTGCCTCTTCAGTCCATGTGAATGGATCAGACCCCCTCATCAGCTTGAATAAGGGAAGTGCACTCTCCGCCAGCCTCGAGATGAAACGGGTGAGGGCTGCAAGGGACCCCGTCAATCTCTGCACATCCTTGAGACGGGCAGGGGGTCTCATTGCCTCGATCGCCCGGACCTTGTCCGGGTTGGCCTCGATCCCCCGGTGGGAGACCAGGAAACCAAGGAGCTTTCCTGCCGACACGCCAAAGACGCATTTCTCGGGGTTAAGCTTGGTGGAGGTTGCATGTAGCTTGTCGAAGACTTGAGCTAAATTTTCTAGGAGGGAATTTGATTCTCTAGTCTTGACAACGATGTCATCAACATACACCTCAACTGTATCTCTAACCAAATCACCTAAAGTGATGTTCATTGCTCGAGCAAAAGTGGGTAGAGCATTAAGCAATCCATAAGGCAACACTATATAACAATAAAGACCGTCCACTGTTACAAAAGCAGTATGCTTCCTATCATCCCTCGCCATTTTGATTTGGTGAAAACCAGAATAGGCATCTATGAAGGACAGCAAATCACACTCGGAGGTGGAGTCTACAATCTGATCTATTCGCGGAAGTGGATAAGAGTCCTTTGGACATGCCTTATTGAGATTGGTGTAGTCGATGCACATCCGAAGCTTCCCGTTAGCCTTCGGGACCACGGCTGGGTTGCCCAACCACACTGGGTGGTAGACCTCCTCAATAAAGCCAGCCTGGAGCAGCTTGCGGACCTCTTCACGGATGAGGTTTTGCCGCTCTATGGACTGCTTCCGCGGCTTCTGCCGGACCGGCCTGGCATCAGGGTGGATTTTCAGATGGTGCTCAATCACCTTCCTAGGGATCCCGGGCATCTGTGACGGTTCCCAGGCGAACACGTCGACATTTGCCTGAAGGAAGGCGATGAGCGTGCTTTCCTATTTCTCTCCCAGATTCCCACCGATGCGGGTGGTTTGGGAGCCCTCCGCTCCGACCTGGATGGTCTTCACGGGTACATCGTCCGTATCAGACGAACGGACCTTGGGTGCCTTGGCCAGGGCCTTGGCACGCGAGGATGAGGGGTCGGACCCCTCGGCGCCAGCTGCGTGGGCAAGTCCTATTGTCAGCGCGTGGAGTTTTCAACCGCCACGACGGCAGCTGCCCGGTCGCTCTGGACGGTGAGGACGCCTGCCGGATAAGGCATCTTCAGGACCAAGTACCCGTAATGGGCAACGGCCATGAACCGGTACAGGGCCGGTCTGCCGATGATGGCGTTGAAGGGGAGGTTAACTTCCGCAACTTCGAACTACACGTTCTCAGTGCGGAAGTTGTCCTCCGTCCCGAAAGTGACCGGCAGGGTGATGGTCCCTACCGGGTACATGGGATTCGGGCCCACTTTGGAGAATAGGCGCGACGGAGCCAGCTTGGACTCCGGGATCTACAGGTGCTTGAATGCTGCATAGCTAATGACGCTGAGGCCCGCGCCTATGTCAATCAGCACATGGTGAAGGCGGACGTTGGCGATGGTGGGTGCCGTGACGAGCGGCAGCACACCAGCGCCCGCCATGTTCTCCGTGCAGTCAGATGGCCCAAAGGAGATGGTGGTGTTCTTCCACCGCTGGTGGGGCGCCGCCTTCGGTGTCCCCGGCTTCACCGAGAGGACCTCTCGGCGAAGGGTCTTGACGTCCCGCCGGGAGACGAGCTCCGAACTACCGTCGTACATAATGTACAGCTTCTTGCGGCGCTCGTCACCACCGGACTCGGAGTCGGACTGGTGGAAGAGACCCTTGAGGTCTTTATTGGGGGTTTGATACCCCAACTCCCTCTCCGTCGCGGCCACGTCGGCATCAGAGGCTTTCTCCTTGCCGGACCGCCGCAGAGGGGAGGAGCCTTCCCTAGATGCTTGGTCGCGCCTCTTGCTAAGGCGCTCCACGAGCTTTAGGATCTCGCGGCTCTCGGTGGCGCTATGGCGAGCCCCAGGATGAACAGGGCACGACCCGGGGTCAGTGCGCTGTTATCGTGGGCGCTTGCCTCAGGAGTTCTGGCCCCCGGTCGTCGCAGCAGCAACGGCCGGACCCCCTATCCGTGACTTGTCAAAGCCACGATTCTTCTTGTTTTTTTCTTACAGTTACAAGGGACAGCGACACTAGGCCCGCTCGTCTGAGCGGGTCCTACCGGGGTTGCAGAGTGCCATGCACGGCCTTCTGCAGCCCTGTCACATTTGTCCGTCAAAGCGAACAAGGTGGTGACGTTTTCCACCGGATGAGTCGCCAACTTCTCCAGCATCTTCTCATCGCGGACCCCCTGGCGGAAGGCCGTGATGATAGACGCATCGGAGATACGCGGAATAGTTCCACGTACCTTGGTGAAGCGGGAGATGAAGGTCCGGAGGGTTTCTCCGGGTTGTTTTCTCACGGCGTGAAGGTAAGCCTCCACACCATGCTGCTGGTACGCACTGGCGAAATTTGCCGTAAACTGTGCGCAGAGCTCACCCCAGAATCGGATGGATTCCGGAGTAAGGTTCATGAGCCAGGTCCGGAATGGCCCGATCAAGGCTACATGAAAGTAACTTGCCATGACGGCGTTGTTACTTCCAGCCGCCGTGATGGCGGTGATGTAGACCTGCAGGAACTCTGATGGGTTGGTGGACCCATCATACTTTTCCGGTAGATGCGGCCGAAACTTGGACAGCCAGGCGACCGCGCGGAGGTGGTCTGCGAGCGCTACGCAGCCCACCCCGGACACTGGTGCCTGGACAGGTCCCTGCGGCGCCGGTGCTACCGCAGCAAGTTCGGCATCGAGGTCACGACCCTCGATGTTGAGCCAGCGGCCACGCGCTCGCTCAATGGAGATACGGGCGTCCTCTCCCGCACGTCTACGGTTGAGCTCTGCCCGGAGGTCCTCGGTCCGTGCACTCCTCACTGATGGTGAGTGCACAGAACCGGATGCGCCGCCCTGACGATGGCGTTGCCTGGAAACAGACCCCCTCGCTGAGCATGGGGAAGCCTGCGCCAGGTTGAGGAGGCGGTCGACGTCGTCACGCCATTGCTTCTGGGCGTCAGGCGAGGCTGCCTTACCAGGAGGGTTGCGAATCAACTCTCTGGCTGCCATGAGTGGTCCATTCGGTGCAGGCACCGATTGGGCCACGGAAGCCCGCTCCGCAGGACGCTGCGGAGCAGCACGCGCAGCCCCCCTAGGTGGGGGACGGCGTGATGCGTGTGGCGTCGAGGACGCCACTTCCTCACCCAACAAGAGGTCGTGATGACCGTTTTCCTGCGCCATTGCGGTCTTGAGCTTCGACCAAGCGCAAACCAAAACCTAAGCCCCCTACCTGGCGCGCCAAATGTCGGAGGAAATCTCCAGCCGGGTGACGGAATGCACCCGCCTAATCCTAATTAAGGAAGAGCTTGGGGGAGACTTAGGAGCGCTTGATCGATGGGCGGATGAACGCAGGAAAGACACAAGGATTTAGAGTGGTTCGGACCGCCGGAGCGTAATACCCTACGTCCACTTTGGTGTTGTATTGATTGTAGAAGTTTGGATGAAACTTAAGCTGGAGTCTAAGGTTGGATCCCGTGAGCTTGTCTTCTAACGAGTGCACTCTCCCTTTTATAGGCTAAGGGGAGTGCTTACACTGAGCGGGGCCCCGACAGGTGGGCCCGGCCAACAGGAGCCTATTCTATGAGTGATATGGAGATCTTCATCTCCAGCTCCTCTCCGTAGTCCTCTTGATCAGGAAGTCGATGTGCGTATCCACAGCCAGGATACGGCCGTGTGCAGCCTTGCCTGCACAGTGACTGCTGAGAGTGTTACCCAACAGTGAAGCCATGCTGCCACTGTTGGGTCAGAACCTTCCGTCAGGCGAAGGAGCAGTGCTGACCCGCCGAGCCGTTGCCTCCGCGCGCACTGTTGCAGTGCACGCCCGCTCGCCTATTGCAGGCCATCATCACGCACGCGCGCGCGCCGTGACGGGACTGTACGTCGCTTGCGCATAGTATACGGTGATACGACGCGTCCCCTTGTAAACAGGCGGGCTTACCGTGGTGTTAGCTCACCTGCATCGTGTGTCAGTGGCAGACCATACTTTTGACTTGGGCGCGCCCAGCCCACCTACCCGCATTTAATGCGGTAGTTGGGCTGGAGTCCCGCGAAGGGCCTTCAATCACGGGCACGTGGCAGGGCCAGCCCCGCTCCTGCCGCGGAGGCGGCACGTGGCGGCACCGGACCCCCTCCCGGGGGGAGGGGGTCCGAGCCCCCGATGCCGGTCGGAGCGGTCAGGCCCGCGGAGGTCTGCCCCCCCCCCCCCCCCCCCCCCGCACGTGGCGGCACCGGACCTCCCCGGGGAGTCCGAGTCCGTGGGGGCCACCCGAGAGCACCCCTACCCTCAAGGGCACGTGGAGGCCCCGGACTTATAAGAGCACGGGGGAGGTCCGGAGACCATGATCCCGGCTGTCAGGTCCGGGCCGTATGCCACGTCACCCAGAGGGCGAGGAGGAGGGTACGGATAGCGAAACGCTAAGCGTCTGGACATCCTAGCAGGAGGTACCCCTGTCCGTATGTACCGACAATACCCTTTCAATTTCTTTTTATATATAAGAAAATAAAGATTTTCATATATAGGAAAATAAAATTAAAAAAGAATAAAAGAAGTTAACTCTAAATATTTTCATATATATAAAAGATAAAGATTTAAAGGAAAAAGAATTTGGTCATCACAAAAAAATATTATATACTGTCAATTTGCATAAATACAATATATAACTTTTTCACAGTCGACAACTCACAGCAGTTTGAACTAAACGATTTTCAGCGTTTTCACAGCAGGCATCTCACATCAACTTTTTCACAGCAGACATCTGACGGCATCTTTTTCACAGCCCACAGCTTAACCAAACGCACTCTCACCTAAGTCACCAACGTTGACTAACGGCGTGGTCAGCCGGCCACCACGTACAGCTACCGCCGTTGCATACTTAGCATCTATGCATGCTTGCCGAAAATGGTGCGAATTGAAAGCTTGTTCTTAGCATCTTCTGGAGAGCGGAATTATATATATTCTGGAGAGGAGGTCATCAGCTGCAAAGGAAGTCATCAGTTGGCGCCATCTTCTACAGTGTCAGCATCTTCGTCACGTGAACGCTTGAAATAACTTTGTTTTACCGGGCGGATTAGGCATATCTCATCCTTATTTGTCCTCACCTCTTACTATCATATAATTAGATTTTCACCTCTTACTCTTGCAATGCACAGATACAATATAATTTCTCCGCCCGCACTAGTTCCTCCTCTTAAAAAATCACACATGGACAAGAAGAGATCAATAATATGAACGCATTTACTCGACGCCAACATTATTGAACTGCTTCCTCCATTTTTATTTACATATCGTGTTTGTTCTAAATTAAAATCAGCTAAGTTAGCTAACTTTGATCAAATCTATAGAAAAATATAGCAACAACTATACTATCCAACATATGCACTGTCGACGAATACTTCATAGTGGATTCAATGAAACAGATTTGGTATTGTAAATATTATTATTTTTTCTATAAATTTAGTTAAAGTTGGACAAATTTAACTTAGGATAAATCTAATACGATATGTAAATAAAAAAAGTTACCAATAATAGCCACACACCATGGAGGTGTCATCAAGCCGACGGTTACTGAAAACCATCCTGCTACGGCGCTTCCAAACGATCCAAAGCACCCGGAGGATAGGTGGGCATGTAGCGTTACGTTGCAAGCGAAATGGCGGTGGGGTAGAGACACGAGCTGGAGCTCACTGTATCGGCCGCCTATCCTGTGCCACCTGCCTGGGAATCCCTTGTTCAAGTCACTGTGACTTGGTTATTGATACACAGGCCAACGGTCATCTGGACCACGCGTCAGTGACCAAGTCAGGCGCACGTATCAGTGAAAGTCTTCTGACTTTAACCAGTAAACCATTGGCCGACCACATATTAGGATAACTTTGCCTGACTGGCTCGGCCCGCACAAGCGCACACCATAGAGAGAACCGGCACGGCGACATTTTTATTCCTGCTCTTATTTTGAGAGTATACACATGACAACCCATCTGCAGGGCATTTACAGTATTCTCTACACAGCGGAACGGGCAGCGCTCAATCTCTAAACCTGGACAATTTGGTGTTCTAAATGAGGCACGACGCATGGTGTCGGACTTTGAGGGGGCGAGCGCACGAGTATCATATGACCATGCACAGGGTGCTGCCGTGCCTACCAATCATCCTTCTCGCTTCTCGAATCACATGGGTCTATGTCCAGAGGTGAAATGCTGGAGGGTGTGGGGGCGAGGGTTCCTGCCGTCTCACTTCTGCGAGGTGGGCATGGAGAGGGAGACGCGCTGCGCCGGCGACTCCTTCCACTGCTGCGTGATCGTCTTGATCTGGGTGAAGAATTGCACGCCGGCCTTGCCTGCCATCCCAATGCCATGACGCATGTTAGTAGTTCAATTGTTTCAGGTAGGGAAGGTTCATTCTGATGGCTATCGGGAAAGAATCAGGTGGCTTGGGGTCGAGAATGGCATACCGTAGAAATTCAAATCTCCTGCGAAGGAAGCCTTGCTGCCTGTGAAGGAGAAGAATGGCAGCGGTACTGGAATTGGGACATTGATTCCCACCTGAATTGAGATCATAAACATTATGAATAATACATGCATGAGTTGATTTGCATAGTACAAACTGAAGCTTCTGGTTGATCACTCTTATCACAATTCAGGAACCCTTTCTCATGTCATTATGCGTAAATTCAAATTAGCAACAACCTGCGGTTGTTCAAGTTCCCAATGGGAAAACTAGAACTAGCCTTTTCTGGTTTGTTCCTTTTTATGTATCGTGTGCAAACTGCTAATAAGTTCCATGAAAATGAGAGATACTATGCAGTACCTGGCCAGCTTCAATGTCCGTCTGAAATTTCCTTGCTGAGATACCAGATGTTGTAAATATAGAAGCCCCATTGCCATACCTGACAGACAGGGAGGAAAATTATACACTGATTGCAACCAATGATCAGATTAGATTCACGAGCACATAGGAGAAAAAATATTACTTGTTTCTATTTACAATTTGGATGGCATCATCTAGGCTCTCTGCCTGCAATTGATAAAAAAAAGCTCATTTATTAGCACCATAGCATAACCTTAGACGATACTGAAAGTATAAAAAAAGTTATTGTACCTTCATCAAGAGAAGAACTGGACCAAAAATTTCCTCCTGTTTCAAAAAAGTTAGCAAGGTTCAGTCAGAAATAATAATGCACATGCCATCTTTTTTTAATATTTCGGAAGGATTTGCCATGAAGTGCAAAATTTGACCTAACCACACAATATTTTCTAATGTTATTTTTAAAAAATACTCAAGTTTAAACAACGTATCTACAGCTTTGAAACATGAATAAATGGATGATTTACGATTCTGCAATGGCGACAAACATTAGTCCCCATACAAAATCCTGTATTAAGTTGAGCGCATCAGCATTATATTTTCCATCAATGATTTAAAATGTGCATTTTGGATAAGAGATGTTTGATACTTCATAGTTCATAACTAACAGTAACAGCTGTGTCATATAAGTTCAAAAGTGTGCACCTCAATTTGAAACCAATCTACTACGGTGCACTCCACATTTTACATTTTAGAAAATTCAGACAGAATGAACCTATAAATAGCTATGCTTCTGCATGATACCAATAATGGCACAATGCTTTCAGATCACTTTGAAGATCAGAAAATTGAGATGCACTGTTAAATTTGATAAGATTTCCTGAAAACTACCTTGTAACACTCCATGTCACTTTTAACATCAGCCAGAAGGGTTGGACCAACAAAATTGCCATCCTCAAACTGCGGAACCTGCACATTTCACAGATTTCAGGATCTGTGGCAACAATATATAGTAGAACTACAGGTAGGCGAATAAATAAGTGAAGTATTGAAATTACCACAATATATCTCCCGTCAAGCAAAAGACGTGCACCACTGTCAACACCATTTTGGACTAACTTGCAGATACGGTCCTTCGCCTTATTACAGTAAAATGTTAGGAAAGAACCATGAGTGATGAAGAGATAAAGCCAAACTAGCAACTCTTATGAGTATTAAAGTAAGACTGTAAGACAAAAGATCATCCAATGTAAAAATCTATGAGCGCCATTAGAAAACAAGTATCTGCAATCATGATATGACTATATGAATGCCATGCTGTTACTTTTAAAGCCAAACCCCCAAAGCAAGTTGATATGAGAAAAGGGTATTACTATGCTTCAGTAGCTCATCATTACTTACAAGACTGAAGCAATTCACATATGGTAGAATGCCCAAAAATCATTCTATTGTCCTAAATCCTGGGCTAAGTAGTCTAAAACCACACCTGTCTGCTGATCACTGGACCAAGGTCTGCATCATTAACCATTCCTGAATTAACAACTAGACCACTTGCACGTTTCACAAGTTCATCCTCCCTATAAAAATATTATAGTTAGCATGCCACCTAAAAAGTTGACAAAAATGCATATGTTGAAGAAAAAATTGTATTCAAAATAGGGCAAGCTGTACCATGATTCTGAACCTCCAACAAAAACAGCAGTGCTCAATGCCATGCACCTCTGCCCTGCCGCACCAAACCCAGCAGCTATAAGGGCATTCAGTGTGGCATCTCTGTCAGCATCAGGAAGTATAATTGCATGATTCTTTGCTCCCATGTTGCACTACGAATAAAAAGAAACTTGTGTTGGAAATTATGCTACTTATACAACACAGAAGGCACAAATAAAAATTAGTTCGGCTGAGAGTCCCAAAGAGATGAAAATTCACCTGAACACGCTTGCCTGTTGCAGATGCTCTAGAATATATATGCATACCAGCCTGAGACAGAGGATAAATGTCATTTTCCAATGTAATATGTGCTTGTAAATCTAATGTAAAAAAGTTACAGCTAGAAGTTTATAAATGCATCTTTATAATTAACACACCATAACACCACATTCGCATGTTGTCAACATGAATACAACAACAGCAAGAACTGTGTGAATGCATATTCTTAGTGCATTTTTTGTAAATTTAGAATTGATAAGATGCACCACGATCAAAACTGATTAGATTTGTAAACATTATGATAACATATTATTCAAACGATCTGGCATGTGTATGTGTCTGTGGGCTATCCTAAATTTGTTTGAACAAGGATTAGTAAGTTAATGACTTTAATAGGTGAACAAAAAATGTTGCAGACAGGACCCATTTGTAAGTATTGTGCGGATATACAGCATATTGGAAAAATTGTGCAACGGATAGATAAACAGAAAGGATACTGGATTCACTTACTGTATTGGAACCAACAAAGGATACAGCCTTAATATCCTCATCATCACAAATATTGTTGACAACATCCTGCATCAGCAAAATGCAATTGGAACCCAATTTAACAGATATTTAAGTCAGCAGAACAGATTCATGAATTTTCTTTTCGGCAAAGAGAAAAACACAGAAGAGATCGAACAATTCTACAGAGTAAATAAGGCAGCATTGCCCCCAACAAACACCAGTTGTCAAGTGTACTTGAGCAACACCAGAAGTACATGACAACTGGGAAACAAGTAATCATAACATAGTACCAGCTCAAAATTTGAAAAGGCAGCTAGGAATACCATACGTGGGTACCATGGACAATGTTCAAAACACCCTTAGGTAAACCAGCCTCCATTGCTAGCTCCGCAAGCATCATAGCAGCCCCTGAAGTAGTAACAAGAAACAGTGAGGTATAACATCAGATTTCCAAATTGGCCAAACATAAAGCAGTTTGAATGACTTTGTATGGTATTTCTTAGGAGTATATCAATTCCATTTCATTAAGAACATAGATGTCATAACTCAAAGTAACTAATGGAAACACCGAAACATTGAATCTGGGACTCTGGGTGCAACAGACACACACCACATGTTAAAATTGGTACTAGTATCCATATCCCTTACAATACGAAATGAATATATTTCTGTTAAAATATGTGCACTATGAGCACATTTGTCCTAGTAGCTTTAAAAAGAAAATGCAGCTTAGTTACAAATCTGTAATGGTAGGTGATAGCTAAGAAAGTAGGCAATACAACCATGTAAAACGAATTAGTTCATAGCTATCATTGTGATAACAAAGTTAGTCAATGAATTGGCCAGTTGGTTACGCAATGAGGGGTGCAGGCATGCTGCCAGCTCACTAGAGTTTGAGTGGTGGAGCTATTTGCTATCTGCCTTAAATAGAGGCTGGGACTAGTTGAACAGAAATTCATGTTTTATTAAATAAAGTTAGATAAAGTTTGATGATAAAGTAAACCACCTGGGTCCTTTTCTGATGGCTTCAGGACAAAAGTATTGCCACATGTTACTGCTATGGGAAACATCTGCAGCCATTGGAGCGAAGAAATTTTTAAGATGACCAAACCTATTCTCTTGAGTTGAACAATTCCAATAGAGAATAGCAACATAAATAGTGACAATTATCTGAAATAGTATAACCATGAGAAAGCACAGGTCACATCCTGTAGATTGAAGTCAGAATGCTAGGTGTACAGCAATCACATGATACAATTAATCATTGGTATCAGTTTTCTATTATGATTAAAAAAACCAAAGAGGAAAAGGTGAAGTTAGACATACCCATAGGGGAATCATAGCAGGAAAATTAAACGGGCATATCCCAGCACACACGCCAAGTGGCTCCCTAATGCTGAAGGTATCAATCCCATTAGAAACATTTGATACATATTCACCCATTTGGAGAGTCCCCATTCCACAAGCATGCTCCACCACCTCTACAAGATTAGGAGTTTAAAATCAAAATCGTAAAATCAGTGTGATAAATGGCCAACATAAGAAAGATTCATCTGACAGAAAAAAGGTCACTGATTCAAACATATAAGCAGACTAAAACAGACAAATCAGCAGTAACAGTGACTTTTTATGCCACCTGGGGTATTTCAGCAATATGAGACAACATTTGGTATTGCATAAATAATGAAAAACCTTTGTAATTAAGTTTTCAGGACACTTGTTTCTAATTGCAGGTCGAAATTTATTCTAAGATGTATTATGCATTTCTTATTATAACTAAGGTCTGTGAATTTAGGAGGCTATTGAAAACTTCTATGTCAAGATTTTCAGTTTATGGTAACATAGAAATTTGAGATAGTCAACGTATCAACATTCCAATGATCTGAAAACCAACCTAGACCCCGAAACACATCGCCCCAAGCATCTTTCAGCGTCTTCCCCTGCTCTGTCGTAATGTTCTCTGCAAGCTTGTCCTGTGATCAGGAGGCAAAGACAGTCACCAAAACAACGACCGGGCAGCATCAAATGACACAACAAGGACGTCAATTAAGCAAAGAGTCACCATGTTTGCCCGGATGAGCTCCTGGAACTTGAACATGACGCGCTGGCGCGTAGTGACGGGCGTGCCCCGCCACCCGGGGAAGGCTGTCCTGGCGGCGTCCACGGCAGCCCTGAACTCGTCCGCGGTCGTGAGCGGGATCCGCGACACCACCTCCTGCGTCGCCTGCGACACCCCCCGACAC
This sequence comes from Panicum hallii, assembly GCF_002211085.1. NCBI lineage: Eukaryota > Viridiplantae > Streptophyta > Magnoliopsida > Poales > Poaceae > Panicum > Panicum hallii. The sequence goes on along the minus strand of NC_038043.1, from coordinate 4,440,690 downwards.
CAAAATGCGCGCGTCACACATCCAACAGCCCCCGAAATCGATCAACCCGGAAATCAAAACCGATTCGGCGTGCTTACGGGGTTTGTGACGTCGACGTGCTCGTCGGCGCGCGACTCAACGAACTCGCCGCCGATGAGGAGGCGCACCCTTGGCTGCGAGGGGTCGAGGAGCAGGGCACCGGGGTCAGTCGTAACGGATTGAGGCGACGGCGGTGCCCGCCGCAATCGCAGAGGGATAGGAAGGGACGAGGGGTAAGGGGCAGCGGGCGCGTACCGGGGACGAGGCGGGGCCGTTGGAGAGCCACGGGGCGGCGGCAGTGGAGAGCGGGACGGCCGCGGCCATCGCCGGGGACCGGCGGAGCCCGAGGGCTGCGCGCGGAAGAGGAGGGGTCAGTCTCAGTCAGTAGTCCGTCAGTCCGTCAGTCCACGCGCGCGTACCTGAGCGGGAGAGCGCCGCGCGGAGCATGGGTCCCGATCGGCGCCGGCGGCGGCCGCGCCTCCTCTTCCGGATTGGGGCAGGGGTGGCGTCGGAGGCCGGTCGAGCGGCTGGGTGGTGAGTCGGAGTGGTTTGTTGGACTGGTTGGTGGGCTGATGGGTGTCGCGCCTGCTGTGATTTTGTATAGCGGCGGCGCCGGCGGCTGCGGGACCCGCCGAGCAGCGAGAGAGGGGGGAGGTGGATTAGGCTATCTCCAGCGATATCCCCTAAATCTCATCCTCTATATCCATCCTCCATATCAACTTCGTTCTCTATACCAAATTTAACTCCAACAACATCCTCTATTCCCATCCTCTATACCCCACAATCTCAATTTTTTTCTTTATTTTCCTCCAACTGCCCTTTCCCACCCGCCCGTCCTCCCGCGCCCCTCTGCCGCCTCCGCCCCGTCCGCCCCTTCCGCCCCTGCCCCGCCGCCCCTTCCCCTCCGTCCCGCCGGCCTACGCCCCGGCCCCGCCGCCCCTTCCCCTTCCCCTCCGCCCCGCCGGCCTTCCCCTTCCCCTCCGCCCCGCCGGCCTACGCCCCGGCCCCGCCCCGCCCTCCGCTCCGCCCCGCCGCGCCCTCCCCTCCGCTCCGCCCCGCCCCGCCCTGCCCCGCCCTCCGCTCCGCCCCGCCCTCCCCTCCGCCCCGCCGGCCTTCCCCTTCCCCTCCGCCCCGCCGGCCTACGCCCCGGCCCCGCCCCGCCCGCCGCTCCGCCCCGCCGCGCCCTCCCCTCCGCCCCGCCCCGCCCCGCCCTCTGCCGCCTGCGCCCCTCCGCCCTCTGCCGCCTGCGCCCTGCGCCCCTCCGCCCGAGCCCCTCCGCCCTCTGCCGCGTGCGCCCTGCGCCCCTCCGGCCGCGGCCCCTCCGCCCGCCGCCCCTCCCCCGGCGCCCCTCCGCCCGCCGGCCCTCCCGCGCCCCGCCGCCCGTCCCGCGCGCGGCCGCCCGTCCCGCGCCCCGCCGCCGCCCGTCCCGCCCGCCGCCCCTCCCCCGGCGCCCCTCCGCCCGCCGGCCCTACCGCCCCCGCCGACCGTCCCGCGCGCGGCCGCCCCTCCCGCGCCTCGCCGCCGTCCCGCGCGCCGCCGCCCTCCCGCGCCCCGCCCGTCCCGCGCGCCGCCGTCCCGCGCCCCGCCCGTGACTTGCGCCTCTCTTTCCATCCTCCTCGCCATCTGGCTTATCTCCAGTTCTCCACTACCCACACTCTGACCTCGTCATCTTTCAATTTTTTTCTGATTGTTCCTCCGTTCCATCACGAGGTATTTTCTTCCGCCCTATTGTTATTGAAATTGGAGTGTCCAAAGTTACAATTTTGGCCGGTGCTCTAGTTGGTTTTACCAGAAATTTGCACGGAGATGTAAAATTAAAAACCAAGATTGGTGGTACTGGATGCGATCTTGTAAAATTTGAAATGGATTAGCATGATTCTTCTTTGCTTAATAGTTTGGGTATATCTCACCTTAGATTCTCTGTGTGTTGTTTCTAGACACTTTCATATATGTTTGTGGCAACTATTAAATGTTTTTAGAACAATTTCTGGGAACTGTTGGGTGGGAAGCATTTTTTCTCTGAATAATTTTTGGCAAGATCCCAAAACTATCTTTTAGGACTATATTCATATTGTTTAGGTATTCTTGAAGATGCTCTAAGCGTACGGCTAGCTGCTTGGGAGATACGAAAAGTAGTAGGTAGGTTCTAAGATGTACTATTACCTTTGTTTGCGATAGAACCCAAGCCGTGCGTTGTTACTATTAATCACAGACTTAATAAGTTAATGTATTCCCTGATCAACTGCGATAGTTCAGACATCGTATTATTTTTTAATTAAGGTTATAAACCGGCATCTATATCCAACTGGTGGATACATACATCCTAAAGTTACAAAAGTTCTTAGACAGCGTTTTCTTGATGTGAATTCTGTTTTTGGACAGCTAAACACAAATAGATCAGTTCTTATTACTTAAATATTGCAGCATTGCATTATTTTCAAGTCAGCTCTGCCGCCCCTCCCGCACTATGGACTTCGACGAGTGGTTACAGCACACGGAGATGGAGCGAGAAGCACATCAGCGAGAAATGGAGATGGAGCTAGACGATCTGGAGGACTTCACCCTCATGACGATGTGCATGTCGGGTCCCCATTTGCCTCGCGAAAGGGTGCCTCGCCAAATCGTACCTCGTGATCACCATGATGGTTTCCGTCGGATATGGGCAGACTACTTCGCTCCCCAGCCGGTGTATGGTGACCGGCTGTTTCGAGAACGGTCCGTCGCATGCATGTGTTACATAATGTTGTCTGCGTTTTCATGGCGAGTGGACTAATACTTGTTGTCTTTGACTCCGCAGCTTCCGTATGCGACGGCATGTGTTCCTTCGGATTGTCGACGCGGTGCAGAGGGTGGATCCTTATTTCATCCAGCGTCCGGACTGCACAGGCCTTATGGGAATATCTGCCTTGCAGAAGTGCATCGCCCCCATTCGCATCCTGGCTTACGGATTACCAGCCAATGCGGTCGATGAGTATGTGCGTATCGGTCCCTCGACAGCTCAAGAGGCCTTGAAGCATTTCTGTCGAGCAGTCATCGATGCATTTGGTGGATACTATCTGCGAGCGCCAACTGAAGAGGATGTCCGCCGCCTCGTCGAGGAAGGTGAACAACGGGGATTCCCGGGAATGCTTGGCAGCATAGACTGCATGCATTGGACGTGGCGTAATTGCCCATCATCGTGGAAGGGCATGTTCACCGGCCGTGGGAAATCACCTTCTATGATTCTAGAGGCTGTGGCGTCCAGGAACCTATGGATTTGGCACGCTTACTTTGGAATGCCAGGTAGCTGCAACGACATCAACGTTCTTCACAGATCGAGTCTCTTTGACCGCTTCATGCAGGGGACCTCGACGCCGGTGAACTTCACAGTCAATGGGCATTCATACAATATGGGATATTACCTGGCAGATGGAATCTACCCAGACTGGCCCGCATTTGTGAAGACCGTCCGTCATCCGATGGAGATGAAGACTCGCCTCTTCGCCGCAAAACAGGAGGGTGCTCGCAAGGATGTTGAGAGAGCATTTGGTGTGCTTCAGGCCCGGTGGGCAGTGATTCGTGGGCCGGCCTATCCATGGGACAGGGACGACGTGCGGGATATGATGACCGCATGCATAATTATGCATAACATGATCATCGAGGACGAGGGTGACAGCGCAACGAACACCAGCTTTGAAAATCCCGGGCAGCATGTCGACCTATCAACGGGGAACTTGGTGGACCGACATGCATTTGTTCAAGCACATCACCGGCTACGAGATCGTGATGTCCATTTTCGCCTGCAGTCAGACCTAATTGTGCATAATTGGAACCTACATGGGTCGATGGTTACCAGTGCGACCGATGTGCCACATGTGTGACCGGCAATTTCATGAGCTAAGCAGGTATGTACAACTGGACTTTAATTTTACAATTATGACTGTTTCATGGAATATATCAAGCTTGATTTCATACGGGATGTAATTTCATGCAATTTCATGAGGTACGTGCTGCGCCAGATTGGCTGGGCGCTCGAGGGTTCCAAGAGTTTGTCTGTCAATTCACCTTCAATTGGATAGGAAGGAGCATTGCTGAAATCATATAGCTCATTGTTCGGATACGTTTACCATTTAACCGAGATACACTATTGTTGATATTAGGTTGAATTGGTAATTCTGCGAACAAGGGAATCCATTGCTAAAAACCGATATGTGTTTCCTTTGTGATTGCTGGCCTCTTGCATTTCTTTCTGGAGAACAGGGTTTAATATGTGTCCTAATGTCAGATCATGACAGACCTCTAAGCAAGGCTGGGAGAGCTGACGCAATCAGCGTTTCTAATAAACTCCAACAGATGGGGTGGATACCCGAGCTTATCCTGTGCAGGTGTGTTCCTATGTGTGTAACAGTGTATGCATGGATTATCATGGCTTTACAATACGAATATGGTGCCCATAAAGTATGGAAGCTTAAAGATGCAATTTGGTTGCATGTGAAACATTGTCTCTGTTATCTAACTGAATGCTTTTGCATTTCTTTTTTCTTTTTCATTTTATTTTTGCAAGCGGGTTTCGGTTTTCTATTTTTCTTTCCTTAATATGCAATTTTGGTGTAGTGTGTCTTACTTGGATCACGATTGTTATATTGTAGCTTCTGCTTTAGTGGTTTCATTATTCTCTCTCCTTTCTTCCCCAAGGGATGGGGTAGATCCTGCACTTTCTTACATATAGATTTGGTGTTCATATGTTTGAATATGTAAGCGTCATCAAATGAATTGTTGCACTTCAGTTTCCTTTTGGCACCAACATGTTTAAGCAGAATGAACTGCAAGACTGTTCTATTACACATATCATCTTGTTTTTCTGCTCATGTGTTATTTCTTTCATGGAGCCAGGCTCATATACTGTTGCTCATGAGATTTATTATACTATTTCCTTTTTTGTGTTAATCTGTTTTAACAGAATGAATATGTAGAGACTTTTCAATTCCTCCATTTCACTGTTGTCTTGTTTTTTTTTGATGAATTCTTTCTCAGAGCCAAACATTATTTGCACATTCTAACCTGTTTGTTTAGTGTCTTTGGAAAATAAAGATGATCAAATAGTCATATAATTTGATTAACTAATATGCATAGTAATAGAATATGTTATTCATGTTATTGTTGATAAATCTCTTTCTACACAGTGATGCAATGCGCACAAAGGAAACTCTTAAGATCCTGCAAGAACATGTTCAGGGATTGTCTCAAGCAGTGGTACACTTCATCCCAAGTTTCTACTCAATTTCAGCGATGGATGGCCAAACTGCAGAGCATTTACAAAAGGCAATCTGTGAATATTCGAGCGACGAGATATTAACCGTCATGTGAGTCGCCTGCAAGTTTTTGTTCATTATCATTTGTTCTTGATTTATGCTTCAAGTTTCTATCATATTCACTTTAAGGCCTGTGCTTGATACCTCATTGCTAGACATATCATGACACTTCTTTAGGATAATTACTCAGGTGCATGGGTCATAATAAAGGATGGGAGGAAGCAGCCTCTATGTTTTCTGGTGATTCAGTTGTTCTTGAGACATGTAATGCGGCGCTGCTAGAAGCTGCAGGGAAATCATGGGTTGAGGTTAGTTTAGATTTGTTGCAAAGTAGTCTTCTTTTCGCCCTTTCTCCTCCATAGTTTTTGTTTAATTCAGCTGATTTACTAAATTCCTACACGACATGGTATGCAGGCTTTTTCTCTGGCTGGTCTTGGGGGATGGAAGCTTCATGGAATTGTAAAGCCATGAATTGTTGTAACTAAAAGTGAGATGTAATTTTTGTAGCTTAATTCTGATTTTGCCCCGTGGCCTGTATGTAGCTCTTTTCTTACATTTCACTGAAGGTATTAACGTGGATAGATAGATGAGATTAATGCATTTTTCCACGGTCCATGGGCTCTGTCAGTGTCACTTCTTCAAAAGATGATCAAGAAAACATATGTGGATATGGTGCTGTTGCATATGTATGAACCTGTCGCTCCCAACAAGTGTGACTCCTTAAGCCTAAACATTGGGAACCACCTGCCGGTAAGATGGGTTATGATGAATGTAGATGCAGCATTGTTTAAGAAAACTAATCGAATGGGATTGGGTATTGTGATCACAAACCATAGAGGGGAGTTTCTAGCTGCTTGCAGGCAGGGCATTGATAAGATCACAAATCCTGAATTAGCGGAGGCTATTGCTTTCGGGCGAGCAATTCTCTTCGCTTCTAGGCTCCCATATAAGCAGGTCGTAATGGCGACGGATTCTCTCTCTTTGATTAAGAAGCTCCGATCACAAGCCACTGATCGCTCCTATACGGGAATCATCACTCAGGATATCAAGAAAGCGGCGAGTGCTTCTACTGTTGTTTTCTCTTTTATTCATCTAAACAAATGATGTAATGAGGTAGTTCATGTACTTACTAGATCTGCCGATCAGCTCTCTAAATCTGTATGGTTCCATGTAGCACCAGAGTTTCTCAGTCTTCCCTCTGTGATGATCAATTTAATCAATGAAATGGTAACCTTTACTCTCAATAAAAGGAGAACCGGAGATGCCAGCGGTGGGTACACTGAATGTGTCACTAGCAACCCGTCAGATATGGCCGATCATGCCTACGCCGGTGCGCTTTACCCCATAACAGTCATCGTTACTGGAGGGACAAGCCTGCTCCAGGTTGGGCATCGTATTAAGTTAACAGTACAGTTAACAATGTGCAGAGAGCAATATTTTCCATCAATCTAAATGGAGTCCAACACACAGTTCATTTAAACAATAATTTTGGCAGTTCTTACAACACGCAGCACTAAAAGTTCTCAAACATGTAACAATATGTCTCGCTGCTCATACAACACGCAGCACATAAAGTTCTCAAACATGTAACGATAGTTCGAAGATAAGGAATACACGCAATGTTCCGCAATCGTACACAAAGTTCTCAAATAATACAGACAACATCAGCTGGTAAGGGCGATACCAGTCAGGGAGGAGGCAACGAGTACTTCGCAAGGATCTGCTCCTGCTGTCGCTTGTAGAACAATCGTAGCGCTGGCGAGCACCTGTCGAGATCTATACTAAGAATACGTTCTTCTTCCGCGCGTTCTTCCTTGGCGGCCCGACTCTGCTCCATCTCCAGCCGACGATCCTCATGCGCCAGACGACGTTCCTCCTGCGCCAGACGACGTTCCTCCAGCTCCCTTTCCACAGCCATCTTCTTCTCCTGCAGCTCCCTGTCCGTAGTGATCTTCTTCTCCTGCAGCACACACATCGTGGCGTGGTGGGTGGCCATCTCAGCCTGACCCTCCTTTATTATTGACAGCTTGTTGCCCCACATATCATTCATTTGTGAAATGTATTCCGACGAGGACGACGATGTGGCGGCCTTTTTGCTCGCTGCTTTAGTGGTATCCCTCCCAGCCGGCCTCTTGCTCCCGCTGGAGGACGGGGGATCAGACTCGGCAGCACCGGCCACTCCGTTGGCACCGCCAGCTGCTGCATCGGCGGAGTCGTCGCCGAGCACATGTACCTTGGAGTGAGCCCCAATGCACGCCTCCCACTTTGGCTCATCCTTCAACAACTTCCAGGAGTGCATCTGGGTGAAAGGCTTCTGCAATGCCGCAGCATACCGAGCCATTGCCTCCGTCGTCTGAACAAGATCAGCATAGACAAAAAAGAGGTGTATCAATTGTATAATTTGGATATCTGTATATAAGTTAAATCCAGGCCTAGGACGGTCCATCTGTGAAACGTACAGAAGTTGAGAAGCAGGTCAAGTACCTTGTCCGCGTCCGACATGCCGCTGGGATTCAAACGCAGAACGCAACTGTAGAACTCGGAAAACTTGGTGCAGCACTCTTTGATGTAGTCCCAACGAGTCGTGAGCGACTTCTGCGATCTCTCCGGGTAAACCCCTCGAGATGAGTTGTACCCTTTCATGATCCGTAACCAAAACCCTTCTTTCCGCTGCCCGGTGTTGACAACCGGGTCAGTACTTATGTTTAGCCACCACTTTGTCAGGTTCACGTCTTCTTCGGGATTGAAATTTGGAAGCTTAACCTTCTGACCACTTTTCCCAGCATCGGGGTCCCCCCTCGGACCCTCGGACCTTCACTCACCTGCTGCATTGGGGGTCCTGCTGGAGGCGGCATGGTTGGTGGAGCAGGGTAAAAATAAGGGGGTACTGGTGCCGGCATTCCGTATGGGTGGAAGGATCCCATCCAATGCTGCCGAGAGGCAGCATTGGCAGCAGCTTCAACCTCCTCTATCTCGTCATTGTTGCTGCATCCTTGCATGGCGTAATTGGTCACGCGGTCCATGACCCTACAAATCACAAACCACAAAAACTTGTGTCACTTGCAGTACAAACGATATTTATGATTAATGTTCAGTTGAAATAGCCTATTTAAATACATTGTTCTGCTTAATCATTACAATATAAGTGTATGACCCATAGCCATATGATGTGCATACTGAATTCTCGTTTTTGCAAAAATTTCCTAAAGGTAAGTGGTGCAAACAATATACTGAAGGGTAGCACATTTGACATGATGCACTCTGAAATTAATGAAATAAAGAAGAGGGGGAAAAATATGCAAAGAAAAGGCAACAGGACAGCGGCTAAGGCAATATCCAACACTGTCACACTCTAATCTGCCTGTTGGTACAGCTGCATCAACTATCCATAATGCAGTATTATTGGTTATCTAAAAAGGTACCTATTGCGAACCATATTATTGTCCATCTAGAACAATATTATTGCATGATCCCTACCTACCTTTTCAGGCTGAATACATAAAAAGACAGCAAAACTAAAAGATACAACAAGCTCAACACAAGTATTGTTAAAAGAGTGCCTAGATACAACTGCAAAAATTGCTAATGCATTATAAAGAATCAGCTTAACCATTACGTAAAAAATGCTACTACATAATAGTAAAATTGCTTAGCTGAAAGCGAAAGGAATGCAAGATAACCCAATCATCAGAAAAACAAGCAGGTAACTCCACAGTGTCAAACCAACTGCTCATCCTATTCAAAATAATTACTACTGTTAAATGCTTGGCTGAGTAATTTTTTTACATGTACTCTGCTTTTCTGTTTTGGACCTAGTGTTCATGTAATCCACCTGTACGTATATTCCCCTTTTATACAAAAAAGGGTAGGGGCCTCCCCTGCCGTTAGCCTAAAAAATCGTAACAGAATTTAACTCCACAAAATGAAGAATATATAGTTACTTTACTATTTATATACAGATGCCTATGCCAAAGTTAAGAGTTAAAGTAAGTTGAGGTGCAACTGCTGTTTCTGAAACTGAAACATAGGCGCCCAGTTACATAATCATCTACTTTTGATAATTAATAGCACGCCACAAATAAAGTTAGAAAAACAAGCAATGCAATTCACCAGTGCATATAACACATAAGAAGCTTGATCAACCTTAATAGCTAGTGCAATGGGCAGATGTAAGATAGTAAGATACGCAGTGTATAGTCAGCATGATATTATGTTTATGCTATCATGATATCACCAGCATGATGAGTGCCAAATTCCTTTCACCAATGTGCCCCTGAAGATTCATAGCTGGACCACAAACATGTGACCCAACAGCAAGGTATAATTTGAAATGACATGCACAATTCCTTGATGAGATTTGACTAAGGAAGCGGCAAGTATCAGCACCATACATACATGTGTATAATGCATGGAGTAGCTACATCTTTTTTTGTGACTGTGTCGGAGCACATTTTTTCATTAAGAGGAAACAGGAGTCGTTACAGTACATCTGAGCCAAGGAACAGGGGTCCAAAGCTCAACACACACCACGAAAAAGGAAGAACATACTACATCGCAAACAATTGGCAACCCTGCGCTCGGCCAAGGGAAGTAGTGAAAGGTCAGAATATGATTCATGATATATAAATTGATCTCTAATTCAGACAGTATCTTAATGTGTCGTGGAAAACTCTGGATAAAGTTCTGGCTTCTGGAATAAACACGTACAAGGATCAATCATAACCTACAGGCTACATTTCCCATGAGTCTTGACCAGGCCGTGGTCTGAATTTAGTCTGCCTCAATCCCAGGAACAAGCCGATGTGGCCTTTCCCATCAAGAGCAACACGAAAAAAATGGTGAAAGGCTTGACCACCTATTTGGTCGAACCAGATCACGGTATGTGGGCATCGAGAAGGAAACCAGAGGCGCCTAATTTTGCGAGAAGGGTCAAGTGCGCAAAGAAATGGGGAAGAACGGCCAGCTCAAAATCACCAGGATCCACTACCAGGAGATGGGGAAAGGAAACAAACACGGCTCAAATCGATCTTGAAATCCGCCACCTAGCCTACCCTGCACACCAGCAACCCCAAGCAGCTGATGAGAGCCGCGTGCCTCCACTCTTCCAATCCCGCACCGAGAACCCCCGAATCAACCATAACCCGCAGCCGCGACCGCGGTGGCCGGCGGCGATTTGAATACCGACCAGCTAGCAACCTACCCGCAGCTTGCTCGAGTCAATAAATAAACAACGAAATCGAACAGCTTACCTTCCCTCCGGCGCCGCTTCGAGGAAGACGGGATGTCGGCGGATCTGGAGATGAACCGCCGTCGAGCGCGTGCCGACCGCCGCCTCTTTCGTCTCCCTTCGCCGCTGCCCCCTCCCTTTGCAGATGACGGCCCCGAGTCACTCTCGCCTTCCCCTCCGGCCGCGGCCCCCAAGGACGAACTGCCGCACTCCTCCAGATCCGCCGCGCGCCGGGGACCCCGCTCGGCTGCTTCCTCCTGCGCCCGCGCAGAAGGGGATGGAGGACGCCGGCCGGGACTTCCCTCTCCCCGTGCGCAGGCCCCAGACGCCCCCGGCGGCCCTCCAGCGCAAGGCCGCTGCCGACCGAGACGCGCCCGCCGATCTGGCCCCGCCGCCCCTCTTCCAGATCTGCTCGCCCGCGGCCCGCCGCACCCGCTAGGCCCTCCCCCACCGGCGACCCAACGGCGGCCGTCGCTTTCCCCTCCCCGGCAGTTTCTTCCCGCGGCCGCGCGGAAGGCGCTGGCGGAGATGCGCTGGAGCGCGAGGCGAATGGAGGACGGCGCTCCTCGCTCCCTCTGTGCGGGACGCTCTCCCCCTCCCCCATTTTACCGAACGGTTTGGAGAAGACCGCTGGAGTCGTGGCTTACTACAGTATGCTCCGATTTTAGGGTACCGAACCGTTTACCGCGAACCGCTGGAGACAGCCTTAGGATCGGCGGGGCGCGCGTGACGGCGGCTAGCGCGATGAGTGGGCAGTGCGTCGGTCGGTGTCGTGCGTGCCTATCTGAAATTCGGAATCAGCCCGTGCGGGCTGACGTGGCCGGCTGCAAAAAAAAATGATTTTCATCCGAAGATACCAGGGTCGGTTTGGGGCGGTACAAAAGAATCAAGCAAGCTGAGAGCAGGTAAACAACTCGATGGTGACGCTGGAAGACGCTGGAAAGAATAATAGTAGCATGGATCCATACATCATCTCCGGGCGCGGTAAATAGAAGGTGTTTTACCCCAGCTACGAACCTACGCTGCTACCCACGCTACTAAATAAGGTATCACTAAAACTAAAACAAGTATATGAAAGGTTATAACGAAAATATATGTGAATGTATAATGAAATCATATATGCATAAATAAATTATTTGCTGAACTTTTTAAATGAACTACATTTGAACTTTTTTCTCACATTATCTTGTACGAGGATTAGAGTGAGATAATAACAATTATTCATTCATGCTTACTCCAAGGACGGATTAGAGGGAGGGGGCATGAACACCCTAGGGCTAAATTATCCTGTGGAATAAAAGTCTCGGCTGGCGATTTTCTAGGCAATGCTCCTCCGCCTCTACATAGTGTAGTGTTGATCGCACATTCATAATAGCGTTCGGACTCACGTGCCTCCCATATCCCTATCTCGATAGCTGTTTGGAAGATGGAGGAGAGCAAGGGGCAGGCCCAACGACAAATAAATTAACAACTGCTATCTGTTGTGCTGCTAGTAAATTGCAGCTGCTAATTTTTACATATTGTACACGAGTAATTGACAGCTGAGAATTTTTTATACTTCTGTTGTAGCTACCAAATTTCATCATGTGTTCCGAATATTTAAACCAGCAATTCACACCATCAACCACAAGAAATACACGAGAAATAATTTCATACATCATTTCTGAGCATGGTGAATAGGAGGTGTTTTACCCCAGCTACGGACCTATGGTGCTGCCCACGCTACTAAATAAGGTGTCACTGAAACAAGTACATGAAAGATTCTAATGAAAATATATCTGAATGTATAATAAAGTCATCTATGTGCATAAATAAATTATTTGCTGAACTTTGTAAATGAATTATCATTTGACCCTTTTTTTCACATTGCCTTATATGAGGATTAGATTGAGACAATAACAATTATGCATTCTTGCTTACTCCAGGGGCGGATCCAGGGGGAGAGGTGCATGAGCACCCTAGAGAATAGAGATGGAGGAAGAAGGAGCTTAGCCTCTCTCTTATCTTTCATGCATCCCTTATTCCTCTTGTCAATAAATTTGATTCATCAAAAGTGATGGTAAGCAAATAATATTGTAAATAAACTCATTAATGGTTGAAGATATATTATTATAGATGGGGGTGCATGCATCTCCTGTTGATGATGAGCGGTGACCGGCGATGGTAGGAAAAACAGACAGAAGGTCGATGCCAACATCCCAGAGGCTATGCTATTTTCAACTCTCTCGAATGGAGCGGATAAAGGTTTTCTAAATGGAATGGACAAATAAAAAATAAAAGTAGCTATAGGCATTATTAGGTATAACAATAGCAAGGAAGCTTGGAATGTTCAATCGAATAAGTGAAAACGTAGCTATGGGCATTAGGTATAACAATAGCATGGAAGTTTGAAATGTTCAATCGAATCGAAGAAACTGCCTTCTGGAGCTCTGTCCGGGCTTCCCGCAACGTGTGTGGCGCCCGACGCGGGTCCCGCAGCTCCCAGCGCTCCAGGACTGAAAGGCTGCGACCAATAGAAACTGCATGCTCCCCTTTAAAAAAAAAAGAATTTGAACGACGCATTTTTTATATACCAGAACCGCATGAGGCTAGCCACAGTGGAGTGTAGGCGCACACAAATGGGAACCGGTGATGATACTTTTCGAATACGCATACACTTATCTCTATAAATACACATACACAACCTTACTTCTATGAGCAACTTCGAAAAATTGAGCTAGTAGATTTTTAAAATTGACAAAGTCACCACAGACGCTTCGCTGTTAATGGATATGTTGCCTACCACTGAAAAAATAGCACCGGTAAAATTCTACAATAATTCAGAAAATTATGAGCACCTATATCAAGTCTGCAATTTGAATCTAGGTAGACATATTCCGCTGCAAGGAACCTTAACTGCCAAGGTATGCTCAGTTCGCGGAACCGGCGCACGTTGATGCTTCACGGGGCTTCTGACGCGGCGGTTGGGGCCCCTCCCTCGGCCTGTTGCTGCTCGGACGCACACGACCTGCGTCCGATGCCGTGTGTATCTGTTCAAGTTAGCTACTGCACATTCCTATTAACTTGATATTTATAATGTAGTGTTTGTTATTCTTAAAAAGAAATTGTACATACTTATGCTCCTGACCAGTAGGTTAGATAACACATTAATGAAAGAAAACACCAACACATCATTTGAACATTGTACAATAAATTTTGAGCTATCAATGAACTTTTTTTTTATACGCACAAGAAGTTAAACATATGTGATTAGACCTGCTCTTTATGTATTCAGTCAGCTTGGGGAAAAAAATACTTGCAGCTAATTTAGGCATGGTGCAGCTGTCTGTCTGTGATAGTCATTTGTGTAGGTGAGTTGCAGTGACCTTAATTGCTTCTTTTTAGCGTGTTTTATCATAAGACACTATTGTTGCTATCAATGCAAATACATCTAATGATTCTACAAATAAGACAAAGAAAAGAGTTACAAGAAAAATTTAGGTTCACTAACATTCTAATTTTTAGTTTTTATCGATTGTGTATTAGAAATAAAATTTAAACTTATATATATGTACTTCTAGATCTCGCCCATCTTCTAGAAAAAAACTGCTAGGAAGCTATTAACTGACAAAGGTGGTGTGGAGATGATGATGGTGCCGGTGCAGATGCCTATACTAAAACTAAGGTAATTTTTTGCACCGTCTTTATCCACTATCTTGCACCCATATTCTGATGTGTAGGACGAGATCTGAGTAACAAATTCTTTACATGTCCTAATTATATATCACCAAGTCACATGATTCATATATTTCTTTTGCTTTACAACCCAAGCGAGGATGCATAGCCAGAAGGGGAGGTCTTATCCAGTTTGCTCATAGCAGTTGTGGGTAGCCTTCTTTTTTAGGTTTGATCATCTGCCGAAGTCGCATCGGCATCCATTTTTCCTATACCAGTTGCAATCGGCCTTTTATGTGTTTGATCGTCTGCTGATCATAGTCCGATGAGCTTAAAAAACTATACTGATACATGCTTTTGTTAAACTCATGGCAATAAAAAATTTGATTCACTATTCTCCTTATTTGGATGTATAGCTAAATTATTTGATAGCTACAAATTTTGGTCATGACATATAAATATGTAACCTACAGAACCTTAGTTCAGGATATGCTGATATTTCATTATAGATACTTCCTGTACCCAATGTTATGATCATGATAGGCGCGTGTTCTAGTAAGTGAAAACAAACGCAGAAGCATACGGCCGTTTCTACTGCTACTGCTAGCTTACAAGAAACCATGGCTCCTGATCGTCCCTTTCACCGATTTTATACAGTGCACCGTCCCCTTAGTTGTGTCTGTGTGTGCAGGTTGCACTGAAACAGACTGCAAGAAACCATGTTCTAGTGCACCGTTTCTCCTTTTTTTCTTCTTTTTTTGAAGATGGATGTCAACCATTTCATTTCCAAAATGCAGCTCCAAGATTCCTCCAACCCCCACTCAAAATTTACACCAACAACCCAAGGAACTCACTCTTCATCACAGTGTTTAACACAGACAATCAGACCGCGTCATCTGTCAGCTAGCAGGTGCGTGCCAAGCTCCGAGGAGAAATCAGCTAGCCCCGCGCGGCGATCCTGACGTTGAGCCTCCGGAGCCAGACCGAGTGCAGGATCATGTGGAACGCGTCGTACCGGCGCGGCGGGCCGCCATGCACCATGAAGTGCCGCCGCACCGCCCGAACCCGCCGCTGCATTCGGATGTAGTGCCGCGGCGACACGGCGGAGAGCACCTCCCGGAGCCGCGGGATGTCGGCGGCGCGGAGCCGCACGGCGAACGCGTCCCAGTTGAGCACGTCCGCGAACGGCAGCGCGTACTCGCCGTCGTCCACCACGACGGGCACGCACTCCAGGTAGATGGCCTCCGCCAGCCGCGGGGACGCCACCTCGTACCCGCCGGGGCACAGGCAGAAGCGGCTCCGCCGCATCATGTCCGTGTACGACACGCCGCGGGGCAGGTACTCGCTCACCTGCACGTCGGGTTGCCCCTTCCCCTTCCAGTGCGCCAGCAGCGACGGCCGGACGGGGCCGTGGTTGCCGCCGGCGAAGAAGGCCAGGATCGGGCGGCGCGACGCCGAGGGGCCACCAACCTGCCGGTCCACGACGTCGGTGCGGAGGTTGATCTCCGGCAGGGACACGTCCTTGGACGGGTTGAAGCCCTCCGACGTGTTGGCGTTGCACAGCACCCGGATGGAGTTGCCAAATAGATGACCATTCGCCGACGACACATACGGCCCCTGGCACAAAATTCAAATTCGTAGAGTTCTCTTGCTCAAAAGAATCCGTAGAGTTCAGCTTAAATTCCTCAAACGGCAAGTCAATGATCTACAATTTACAAAACATAAATCATAGCAAACTTACCCAGTCATGGCAGGAGAGCATGAAGTGGTCGGCGCCGAGGCTGCGGTTCCAGTACGGGTACTTGGCGGACAGCACGCCGATGTAGTCGGAGATGGTGCGCTTGAGCGGGCCCATGTCGTGCGAGTTGGGCTCGTAGATCATCTTCACCATCTTGACGACGCTGAAGGGGAGGAAGAAGGCGTGGGCGAGGTCCGGGTCCCTGGTCCGCAGCCGGCTCTCCATCTCCATGGAGTAGATGAACCTGCCCTCCGTCGAGTATATGCTGCGGCATGGCCCGTCGTGGAACACCGGCGGCTCGCCTTCCTCGTACACATACACCTTGAACAGCTTCTCCATTTCCAAGTAGCTCCTGTGTTGACAGCAGAGGGATGTTCAGAAAATTCAGTATCAGTGTGGGCACTGCAAATATTGCCTCCATGAACAATCAGGTATTTAATTGTTCTTAATAACTACAATTAAGTTTCAGCTGGAGAATTATGTACCTGTGAAATGCATAGGCATTCCTGTAGATCGGCCCCATTGGCACATAATCTTTGTCAGCCAACGGAGGCCTCTTGTCTTTGTTCTTGATAGCTTCCATTATCGCCGACCGAGCTTTGGCCAGACCAAGTTCTAATCTCTCCAATTTTACATCCCTTCTCCTCGGCACCTGTGGTGTGGCTTCGATCACCTCATCTGAACTTTCCTGCAACACAAAATCGTATCTAAGCAACCCATCCTAGTAACATTCTCTGTTCAAAACTCCATGCAAATACAAAGTCCGCTTGGCCAGTTTGGAAACAGATCGTGAATCTGTGTACAAAATATTCGCCCCTGCCCAAATACTGAGAGAAGCTTGCAGAGGCTGGGTGTTTGGATCACAAGGGCTAAATCTTTAGAGGGTGTTTGGATAATAAAGGCTAAAATTTAGCTCTGTCACATCGGATGTTCGGATGTTAATTAAGCGGACTAAATATAAGTTAATTATAAAACTTATTGCATAACCCGGCTAATTCGCGAGATGAATCTATTAAGTCTGATTAATCCATCATTAGCACATATTTACTGTAGCACAATATTATCAAATCATGGACTAATTAGACTTAATAGATACATCTCGTGAATTAGCCAGGGAGTTATGCAATTAATTTTGTCATTAATCTACATTTAATACTTCTAATTCGTATCAAACATTCGATGTGACAGGACTATTAGCCCTGCTGGAACCAAACACACCCTTAGATGCTCCAACCCAACACCCCCTTAGATACTCCAGAATCCAGATTTGGTCATTAGTGGTGGACAGGTTGTTTACTACAATTGTGGCGAAATGCAATTTCAGATGCGCATTTGCAGCTTCACAAACTTTTTGCGGGAACATCAGAGCATCTTCAGAAATGACCCTAAAACGAGACCCTGTACTTATTGAGTATAGTTATTGAGTAAGGGCTTCTCTACTAGTTTTTTAACCTCAGCTTCAGCAGTGGCCTCTAAATCTATCTCACCCTCTTTTAACCTATCTTTTAATCTAAATGGACCCAAGGGAACCCTTTAGAAATAAAGAAAGGATGGTGGAAGAGATTTGGATACCTTTCAGGAGTTATTCTAAAACTAACTTCCTTTCTCAGGAACCGGCAACACAAGGCAGTTGCGGATTCGGAAACCTGTTACGCAATTAAAACAGGTCGTTGGAAGCTGCCCATCCTAATCCGTGAACAATTTCAATTGCACAAGCAACGCATTTTACTAGTTTAGCTACACTGTGTAGCTTCTCCAATTAATTGCGAAGTGCAAGCAGGTCTGTATATTCTCCTGCGGTCCCCCCGATGATTCTGAAAGTTTGTGATGAGCCAAGACTTCGTAAACACACATGCCAATTCAGCAGAAGGACGGATCCGTCCTTCCTTCCACCTTAATTGTTGCTGGAAAGCCAAGAACACCTTGCCTTCTCTGAGATGAGGTGTTCTGTTTCTATTGGGTAAATCTGCTCCAGGATTTTGATCAAAAATGTAATTAATTAATTCCTATTTGGCGCGTGACAGCAGCCGTTCGATCGAAGATAAACGGCGTCGCAACACCAATAGCTATACCATCATTGAATTGTTGTCAGGAAATCTACTGATGAACTCGATGGTGATCGAAGTGAAGTAAGCACTGTCGGAAAAGTGGACAAGGAGTAAGATGATGATGCTCTGACCAAAAGGTGGAATGATGGGAGTACTCCTACTACGCCGTAAATATCCACGTGCGCAAATTACCAGTGAATTTTGGCATCCATTTTAGGCCAGCAACAATAAGAATTGATTTACAAGTTCAGTTCTGATCATGGGCATCCTGAACAGAGGGATTTTGTAGTCCAAAATATTGCTCCGTTTCTTAATTTAATTTCACAATTTTATCAACTAAACACACTACTAGTGGGTACTGTTATCCAGCAAGCATGACATGTCCCAAATAGCAATTCATTTCTCCTTTAAGAAAACAGTGCATTTCAAGAATTATGCCAACGAACTAACCAGAAATCGTTAAATATCAGAAGAAAATTAAAAAAAAAACACACCATGAACTAGTAGTTGGGCTGCATACCGTCGCTGCAGGTGGAGCCAGTGCGGCCGGCGTCGGTTCCAGTTCCGGTGCGGCGGTCGGCGGCGTGACGGAGAGCTGAGGCGCGCCACGGCCGGAGCTGGGGTTGATCAAGGACAGCAGGAGGTCATCACCACCAACCTGCACCTCCTCGTGCACCTCCTTGCCGGTGCTGTTCCTGCTGTCGCCGTCGTCGGAGTACGAGCTGGATGTGACCAGCAGGTGCTCAGAGGCACCGCCACCTCCGCTCGGCTGCAAGGAGGAGAAAGAGGAGAGGGAGGAAGACGACGACGACGACAAGAACCAGCTGGAAGCTTGCGCCCTGGGGTCCAGGGCAGCCAGCGCCAAGAAGGTCACCGCCACAAGGCACGCCGCCACGGCATAGGCGGCGGCGACCGCCCTGCCGTTTCCATGGCTGTGCAAGCACGGCAAGCAAGGTTGCGCGGAGGAGGCGGAGACGGATGCTCGCATGGCTGGTTTGGCCTCGGTGTCAAGGCAAGGACGACGCAGACATCACAAGCTATACATACCCGGAGCTTCGCCGTGCCTTGCGAGGTGCGTTTGCATGCGGCGGCAAACTTAGGACATGTTCATATGAGGAGGACGGCGGCGGGTGGGGTGGCTACGCACTTGTGGGCGGCGATGCTTGCCATGGCGAGGAAGAAAGGCATGTGTGCGCGCGTTGCGTTTGCTGATGGCGACGGAGGAGGAAAAGCAAGTACGAGTCGGTAGGAAATACTAGAAGGGGTGTGGGACCCACGAGATCGATGAACACAGTATTTTAAGGCCTAGTTTGGTCAAATGACTGGATGAGGGGATATTGTAGTTGGGTTCCTTTGTTTCTCAGGTTTTTATTTCCAGTCCATGGGGTAATAGGTTCCCTTTTCGCTTGCTTTAATTCAGATAAATTTATACAAAACTGTGTGCACGTCAAGTATATCATAATAATAAGTTAAAAAAAGAAAGAAATACTTTAGTAATATCGTTATATTCTAATCTCCTGCATTGAGCACTGCCTATGTACGCATTGCTTTCTCGTTAAAGCGACTTGGTACAAGACCTCAATTTCTAAAAAAACAGTACAAAGCACGCCAAATTTGAGAACTAAAGCTTGACGAATACTGCAAAAGAAATAATTGATATACGGCCAAGGAGAAGACTATATTCCTCTCGCAAGGAAGAGAAGGAAAAAGAAAAGGAGAAAGACTATATAGCATTTAGCAATTTTATCAGTCATCCTCGGAGACATTTTCTTTGCTTTTATTTTCCGAGAGGAGTTTTATACTTTTGTTAAAAACAAGTGTGTAATGTAATTTAGTTTCTTGCTCTCGCTCAGCAGCCGAGAAAATGCATTTGTGTTTCTTGAATTTCCTTCTGCTTTCGGAAGTATAGAGAAGATAACGTCCGAA
Organism: Panicum hallii; assembly: GCF_002211085.1. Taxonomy (NCBI): domain Eukaryota; kingdom Viridiplantae; phylum Streptophyta; class Magnoliopsida; order Poales; family Poaceae; genus Panicum; species Panicum hallii. Next base: position 4,420,788 of record NC_038043.1, on the reverse strand, counting down.
ATCCTGAACGAACCTAGAAGTTTAAAGATACGCAATTCTCTTCTTACGTATTTGAGAAAAAAAATTTAAAAGTCGAAAGAACTAAAAAAGAATAACCATCGTCTCTTCCGTTGAACAGACCGACGGCGCGAATAAGCGATAAGGCTGGGGGTGCCTGCGCGAAAAACCGCGCGCCATCGCCATGATGCATCAATCCTGAGGCGAGATCTTGGACTCGTGCTCCCCTGCTCCCCCGCTGCGCTACCGCTACGTGCCAGGCTGCCACGCCCAGGCGTCGCCATGCAACCATGCTGCAGCCGGGAAAGAGAAGCGAGCCGAGCAAAGGGGCGGAAGGGGCAGGGCGCCGCCGTGTCCGGCGGCGACAGGCGAGGCGGGGCGCGGGATGGCACGTGGTGACCGGGGGCGCGGCGGCATCGACACGACGCATGCATGGGGCGGCGAGGCCCCCGGCCGCCGCCGCGCCGAGCGGCGCCCACCCCTTCTTCAATGCGTACCCCTCCCTCGCGGTCTCGCGTCCCGGTCTCGGCTCGGAGTCACGGCGAGTTCAAGGCGCCGCATGCGGGATGCGGCATCTGCTGTCGCGTCCGCAAGGGGGGAGAAGCGGAGAAGGCTACACGCGGCCGCGCGCCGCGTGCTGCCGTGGCGCCGCGCCAGGGGAGCCGAGGACCGTTCCCATCTCCGTCCTCTCTCGTTGAGACGTCGCGACGCCGTCGCGGTGCTCCAGACTCCATTTCAATTTGTTGCTCCAGGCCTACAGGCGCCCGAAAATCCGAAGCCCAAGATGTGTGCACGGTTAAACATTATACAAATACTCCGTTCCAAATTGTATAACATTTCAGCAAATCTAGATATATAATATTATATTCCTATATATTTAGAACGGTGGAGTACTTTTTTTACAATGATGATCTAGCAAAGATTTTCATAAAGAAATTTTGCCTGAGCACGTATTCCATTAAGTAAAAGATTTTTTCAGATTATCAGCCTGCACTTTCTGACTTTCTATGTTTATATATACTCAAAGTTAAAAGAAGAAGTTTGTAGGATAGAAATCCTAAAGCCAAAATACGTTTATGAGTCGGGAGAATCTTTTTTTCTTTAATTCATTTCAGAACGCACATTAGTTTGCAGCTAAACAAAACGTGCTCGATCTGCGAACGACAACGTAGATCCTGACTGCAATCCCCATGAAGGTTAGAACAGCTAGTAAAGAATGTGAAGAACTGTCCAGAGCACATGGACACCGCGCATTCTTCCCTCTTCCCGGCTCCCAAACACACACGTACAAATCAACCATTTTCTCTCTCTCTCACCGTCACATGCGATTCTAACCTTTTCTTTCCCACGTCTTCTCGAAGAACAAATTTCAATTTTCATTCTCGAATCCTTTTTTTAAAACAAACATTCTCGAATTTTCACAAGCAAATACGGAGTCTACACAGGGACCAATCACTGTAATTATTTATTTCATTTCTGACAGCACGGGCCCGCGATCCTGCACCGCGCCTTGCCCCTGTCGCCGGCCTTGGTCCCGCCGGCGCCGGCCCACCCGCGGAGCTTCCGGAGCAGCCTCGGCCGCCCGATGCTCCACCCGCCGCCGTCCCCGCCGCTGCTGCTGCGCCCTCCCGCCGCCGCGAACCCCAGGCACGATGCGGCCGGCGGCGGCGGCTCCACCTCCACGATGCGGCGCGGGCGGCCCGCGGACCCGGACGACGACGACGACACGGACCCCGCCTTGCACAGCTCCACCTCGTTGCTCGGCGCCGCTGCGGCCACCATCGTCTCCCCCTTCTTCCTCTCCTCGTCCTCCGGCGCCGGGCGCCCGCCCTTGCGGCCGTCGTCGTCGTCGTAGGCGCTGACACCGAGTACGGCGCCGCCGTCTTCGTCGCCGTCGTAGGTGCTGCCGCCGTCGTCGTCGATGAGCATGAGGTCGTGCTGCAGCCACGCCGTGATCCAGCCCAGGTAGATCATCTCCTCCATGCCGGCGGCCCACCGGTCCCGGAGCGCCTCCAGCCCGTCCACCAGGTCCCGGCCGCTCGACAGGTTCCGCAAGCTTCTCTCCACGACCACCTCCACGTTCTGCAACGCGTTGCAGAAAAAGGAGAACAGCTTTCCATCAAATTCATCGTCTGATCGCAGTTCTCATCACCGATCAAACAAATGCAAAGATGAAACCAACAGGAGCATTTGATTGTCAACGAATTACCTCATTGTTTACTGCTTCCTTTTGCTCCTGCAGCTGCAGCGTCAGCTGCTTCATCTCCTCCATGCACTGCTCGAACTCCTCGCACCTTCTCGCCATCTGGGATTGCTTGGCATCAAGAGCCAGGATTTTCTCACCAAAAGCATCCGAATCCTGCTTGCTTCTCTTGGTGATCTTCTTGAGCTTGCTCTGCAGCATGTCGAGCTTGCCTTTCATGGCCGCAAACTCTTCGGCTGCTGCCCGGATCTCCGCAGCAGCTGCTTCGAGCCGCTGGTTCTGGGACTCCAGCAGCTCCAGCTTCATGCCCAGGCACATGATCTGCATCTTCTGGTACGCCGACTCCTGCTCCTTCATGTCGCAGTACTCGTGGAACTGCGACTCGATGCTGCAAGCTCTGTCTTCGAGGGCCGACACCATGATCTTCAGGCTTGCAATCTCGTCGGTGACCATCCTCTGATCATCCTGGAGCTGCTTGTGGGCTGTATCTTCTGAAGAACTTTCAGTGGCCTCTACCACCATAACATCTTCGGCATTCGAAGCCTGCCTTGCAAGTTCACTGATCTGAAGCCTACCTGCAGTGCTGCAGGCACTCTTTGTTCGCGCCAACCTTCGCGATGCCTGACGAGTTGACTCCATTTCTTCTTGCTCCTCTTCTTTGCAGATTGAACCGGATGATTGGTCCAATTGGAATGAACTCTCAGATGAGTCTGTGTAACTACTGTGCCTATTTGCCCTGTTTGTTATCAGGTCACAGATAAAAGCACCAGCCAGGGGAAAAGCTAGGGGAAAAACTATCTTCAGAAGGAGATTCGTGATGCACTCTGCCCTCTTACTTTCCATTGAAAAGATTTCATCATTCCTTCAGGCTCAGTTGAATAACCTTTTAACTACTATATGTATGCCAACCCAAAGTTGTTCCTACATTGCTTTGCCTTCAGGGCTAAACTATGCCAAGTTTGTTCAGGTATTTAACCATCCGTGGATTTTGCGTTAACAGCGATCTTTGGTCAAGAACGCACAAAGTTCTTTTCTGAATAAGCAAATGCATATGTTGGGGTTCTTCCATACCATTTTATCTTGTTTCACATAAATATACCTGAGATAAAGACTAACAGCTAGAGTTTTAAATAACTTGGAACTCATCTTTATCTTTCAGAGCAAGATTAGTATTGTTCCATTTCTTGATTATTAAGAGAAGAAAGCATAAACTTTGCAGGCAGAAGATGCAAAGGTTTCCCTCTTCTTCTTCTTTTTTTTTGAAAAACATTGCCAAGGATCATCTGCTGGCAGCATGGAACCTTCTCGACCAGTCAAGGCTTCCCTCCTTGTGGATATGGCTGATTATAGAATAGAATTAGTAATAAAACAGGTGAAAAAGGGACATGCTTATACAGAAAGTAGACCAACTCACCACAGATAAGCCAGGTTTGCGTGATGGGTAAAATCCACCTTTTTGTTTGCGTGTGCTAGATGAAGACAGCCCAGTTAGGTCCTTACCTTTCGGCTTTTGCTTTACAGCTCTAGTTGCCTATTCTTATTTCTGTATTTACACAAATGCATATGTACTTTCTTAATTCAATCATAAAACTGCACATTGAAGCCCAAATCGTCAATTTAATTTTTATTCAAATAGCTATCGAGCTAGGAACCTTCTATACTTTAGTTTCCACCTAATTATTTACGAAAATGGTTTTTCTAAGCAGTACAGGCAATATAGAAATTGGGATAGATGATTTATTTTCAGCACATATAAGCGGAAAACGAATTATATATTTCAATGGAGTTCAAAATCTTACATGAGTGCACTATCAATGCAATACCACCAGTATATCTTGGTAAACTAGCCTTTTTCGAAGCAACACTCTACTTTCTACACAAATATGTACCATTCTCTTTACAATGTTATGCACAGTTATCCTTCGACGATCTTCACAGGAGTCCTGGAAAAAGGAAACTTATATTATAGTGACAGTTGGAGAAAAAAAATAGAACGTCAGTTACAACTGGTCAACCACACTTACCCAAATGGACTCTGCTTGATTGATAGTAGCTCAACATCCAGCTGTCGAAAAGAGAGAGCGTAAAAAAAAATAGATGGAGATAAGGCAAAACTGAACCAGGGCATACAACTGAAAAAAAAGGACAGATTCTGTAAATTACATGGGAACAAGACAGTTTACCTCAATGGTTGCATTTGGAGGAATTTCTTGGACACCTTTCTTTCCATACGCCAATTCAGGAGGAACGATGATCAACCTCTGACAATTCCATTATTATGTTTTCCAATGCTATTAAAGATTCTCATATATGTTTGTTGAAAAGAATGAAGTAAAGGAAGTAGATCCACATTTGCCATGCATCTATTCTTTTATTGGAAACACAAGTAGATATTCAATATTTTATTTTTATGCGCCACAAGTAACTTGCACAATTATCTTGGTTTAACAGATTATCGGAATACCATTAACATTGTCTTTGATAAAGATTTATATGAAGGGAGAACTTAGTTATCCTCATTCTGGTAGTTTATAGAATCAGCGGCACTGTACTATTTGTCTAGGTATTCAATGCATTTATTTATTTGAAAAGATAGATCATAGATCGAAACAAAATTAAAACTTGGTATTAACTGACCTGGCCACCAACTTTCATTCCCTCAACCCCAAGATCCAGTCCTTTTAAAACATTGCCTCTCTCAGAATTGCCAACATCAAAACCATATGGCTGCACATAACTTTTAGGGCATGTAAAAGGCAGTGAATATAAAATAATCATAGCTGAGACTATCAGTTATGATCATCCCATAAATATCAAAATCAGAAAACTAATCAGGACTTGTTGTATACCAAAAATGGCAATAACCTCAACTCATGCAAATAAAGAAGCACTGAAATAATCATAAACATAAGTACAAATATATTGAGCAAGGAACTTCACCAATACCACAATTTCATAATATGTCAGGAAAATTTAGCTCACTATAACGGCTGACATGTATAAGTTGAAAACGCATTCTAATGTGAGAACTACATGTAGCATATGGAGAAAGAGGCAGAAGATGTCATAGCAGTACCGTTCCACCACCAACACCAAGACCCTGCCTGCTTGTCATGAATGTGATGCCCTTCCACTTGGCTACATAATGTACCTACAATAACATAAGCATCGATCATTATACGAAACAAAATATGGATCTGTAATAATAAAGATGCAGCTGGTAAACATCCATATAGGTCGTATGCAAGTAGTTCATGATTCATTATTGTTATGTGTGACAACATTGATATATATACAACCATTCAAAGTTCAACTGGAATCCTCTTAGTTTAGCGCACACTTTTCAGTAGTCCGTTTGTAGCATGCTAACAAGCAAGACATTAATTGAATCACATGATTATCAAAACATGAGCAAGATACAAAAAAAAAGACTACAAGAGATTGTCTGGTAAGCATGCTTCAAACAGGAGCACCAATCACATCTGAAAGAAATAACTTCTAGATATGAAATTTAGCCTTCAAGTCGGTAAACAAATGAGCACAATTCAGAGTTCCCAGTCTCAGGACCCGAGAGATCTCAGGCTTACGTTTCCTTTCCTTGGGATTATTCTGTTCAGTGTCAGTGTCAGCTATGATTTGCATACTGCAGTACAAGTGCATATGGCACTGATTTATCCATTACGGTTAGATCATGCTACACTAGGTCCAAGATGCACGAATCAGTACTTAGTTACTTACCGCGACACGGGATCCTTTAACAGCTTTAGCCCCACTTCCTACCTTGATGTCATAGTACCTGGTCAGAAATTTGGCAAGTTAATCCATAGTCAAACAATAGAAAAGCATGCTTCAGCATTCAGTCAAACAAAGATCAGAACAGTGTCTGAACTCTGAATAAAGAATTTCACACGCGAAATGGCCTATTTTGAAGAACTCATTTAAAAAAAATAATCAGCGCCCTTCATCATCAGTGGAATGCCACACCAGGAAATTGAGCCCAGTACAGTATCCAGTCTAATTCTAGTTTCCATGTACCAAACAACAAAACAAAAAATCAGTAAGCAGTAGTTCATGCCCATGTGTAGTGATGCTGATACATGAGACAACACACAACAGAACCAAATCCACCCAACATCAGACCGACATGTCTTTTGCTTGCTAATGCTTAAACTCTAAAAAAAAAACAGACTGACATGAAGTAGAATCGGAGCAAGTGCATACTTGAGGCCGTTGGGAAGGGTGGTGAACTCGCTCTCCGGAATCTTGGACGCCCTGAGCTGCCCATTCAATCAACCAAACATACGAAAACAATACACAGACATCTCAACCCAACTTCACAAGATCAACCAAATCCTTACAACATCTTGAGAAATGCTGTAGCAGAGTACAAGGTCGCCAGGTCCTTACCGCCCTCCGGCTGGTGGACACCGCGCCGGCTTCCCCTCCGGCCACGCCAACTCCCACCACTGCGCCAAGGAACATCAAGAAACGATCAGAAGTTCAGAACGCGCACCCCGGCGAACCGTCGAGCAGAACAGAGCAGAGCAATCAAGAACCTGCAGCGGCGGCGAGGAGGGAGGCGAACCACCGCCTGGTGGACCCGCGCGACTCGTCCGGGGAGCAGCTGCAGCGGCAGGCGAAGGCCGGCCGCCGCACCGCCCTCCTGCCCGGGAGCGGAAGCGCGCGGCGCGGGGAGAGGGAGATGGAGGGCACGACGGAGAGCTCCATTGCTCGGAGTAGGGCGGCGGCGGACTCTGAAATTTTGATATTTTCCGGCTGTGCTCCTGTGGATTTGGTGTTCGTGGCCTCTGAATTTCCATCCTAGAATTGTCAGTTTCGGGGTGTCGCTCCCACCGGCAGAAATCAGAATCTTCAATTTCAGCCACACTGCAGCTCTGGAGCAGGCGCTGTACAGGTACAGACGGGTTCAAGCATGATCCAGTTTCTTTTTTTTTCTTTCTAAAAAATAAATTTGCTCGTGTGTATTCACATCGTCTTTAATATTAAATACTTCGTTTCTAAACAAATTGTATGTAGTTTTAGTAAATTTGGATATATAACTTTTGCTATGCACCTAGATAAACAATATATCTATATATATATAGCAAAAATTGCGTATTTTAGATTTGAAAAATGATCAACTGGAACTGATCTTCCTCCGATTTTAGAAGTTAATTTATGTGAAAGACAGGAAAAAAAATGAGAGGTGTTGGTTGGTGCTCGATTAGCGGCACATATAAGGCATGTTTAGTTTGAACTAACATTACCGAGGTCTAAGTCTACTGGAGTGACAATTTGTTATCATAGTATTTTATTGACGGTGTAGCGAGCTATACTTTCTAAAAGGTGATTCATGCAGAAGAGAGGACTCATCAAGAATATGAAAAACATCTTAAACTCTAGATATACTCTCAATCATATAATTCTATAAAAACACGAAAAGTAATAACTAGTGAAAAACACCACAACAATGGCTACAAAACCGAAGAAAAAGGTAATGCTCCTACTTATTCGAGATGTATGTTGTTTTAGCGTTTCTACCGGTCAAACAATTCTCAATTAACCACTGAAATATTAAGAATTTATAAATTAGCAATAGGATGTAGATATAGCTAGATTCAGCATAAAAATATTTTTTTTGCATAATTGTGGTACTAAAATGTCATGTTTTGTTAAAAGTGCTAGTCAAAGCTTACCTTATTGACTATATATCGATATCTGACAAAATCATATATTTTGAATTAGAATGAGTTAAATCTGAGTAAAAGCAGCTCGAGAATTCATAAAAAGCCCAAGATGTTTCGGGCCCAAAGATAGATACCCGACTAGACCAGTTCGGGAGTTATATAGCCAAAGTTTTCGTGTTGCTTTTGGGCAAGGCCACCCATCATTTTCGCATGTAACTCTTGGAGTTTGTCGACCATTTTCTCATGATACCAGCGGAAAACCATTTTATGGAGAACTGGAGATCTATGGGTGTATATTATTACCCCTTGGTGCACCTCCAATTCTTTAGTTTAAATATTTACACTATTTCTCCAAAATAAAATTTTATTTTAAAAAAATAGTATAAATATTTAAATTAAAAAGGGTTAGAGGTGCATCTGAGCGTCACCACCCATTTGCACACCTTCGAAGATCGGAGGAGGCTCTTGCCGTGTTGCTATTGCCTATCGGGTTATCAGGTTAGGATGGGAGCAAGCGAACGGTGGGATCTTTTTTCTTTTGTTCTGCTTCAGACCATGAGTGCGTGGGTTCGAGCCTCTATTTTCATGGTAGGATTTTTATACACAATCTGAAATCTACCTGATATCATAGGATCTAGACTGTCGGTACATACGGATAGGGGTACCTCCTGCTAGGATGTCCAGACCCTTAGCGTCTCGCTATCCGTAGCCTCCTCCTCGTCCTCTAGGTGACGTGGCATACGGCCCAGGCCTAACAGCTAGGATTATGGTCTCCGAACCGTCCCCGTGCTCTTTATAGGTCCGGGGACTCCACGTGCCCATGAGGGCAGGGGTGCTCTCGGGTGGCCCCCACGGATCCGGACTCCCCAGGGAGGTCGGGGGCCGCCACGTGTGGGGGCCAGACCTCCTTGGGCCTGACCGCTCCGACCGGTCTCGAGGGGTCCGGACCCCCCTCCCCCTAGGAAGGGGTCCGGTGCCGCCACATGCCGCCTCCGCGGCAGGAGCGGGGCTAGCTGTAACATCCTAATTTTTATTACCATTGAAAGATATTTTCAAAGCAACCCTTTAGTTCCTTATCCACTAAGCAAGAGTGGGATATTTTCAAGGCAACCCTGTAGTTCCTTATCCACTAAGCAAGAGTGGGATATTTTCAAGGCAACTCTCTAGTTTCTTATCCACTAAGTAAGAGTGGGATATTTTCAAGACAACCCTCTAGTTCCTTCTCCACTAAGCAAGAGTAGGATATTTTTAAGGCAACCCTCTAGTTCCTTCTCCACTAAGCAAGAGTGGGATATTTTCAAGGCAACCCTCAAGTTTCTTCTCCACTAAGCAAGAGTGAGATATTTTCTATGGAATGCTCTAGAATTAGTAATAAGTAAAATTTTGAAAATAGGAAATTTTAGAATTCTCTAGAAGGGGGGACACTTATCCTAATACCATGCCTTCTCTTAACCTATAAATAGAGCCCTCTCCTTGCCATAGCATCCACCCATGAGCAAGATAGTTAAGTTGTGGAAAGGCTAGGAGGGTGAGTGCTGGACTAGCCACTTAAAGGTATGTGTTCCTTCGTAGCTTTGTTGCTCCAATAAGGTAAGTGTTTTTATAAGTGTTAGTCTCCTGGTTAAATTTAAGTACTTAGGATATAAGTTGTGACTCATCTGTTGGTAGGCTCCACCTCACCATAAATCGGGGTCGTCGCACACAGTGCCGGCTGAGGTATTTTTCCGCCGCGCGAACCACCTCACCCCGTCTATAAAGGAAGCCGACGCCCCTCCCTGCTGTCCCCACCCGCGCTCGCTCTCGCTCGCGCACGCGCGACACGCCGGCCCCACGACGAGACCGCGCACTGCCGTCGGCACCGCGCCGTGCCGCCCACCTCCGCGTCCCCACCTCGCCCACGCCGCTGCAGCGTCCTCGCTGGCTTTGCCGCCTCGACGCTCGCGCATTCAGCGCTGCCACTGTTTGAGTTGACGGCGAGCTGCCGCAGCCCACGCCGTCGCCCGTCCCTGTGCGACACCGCTGCTGCTCCCCTCGCCTATAAATGGAGCAAGGCCGTGACGAACCCCATCATTAGCCCAAGCACACCGAGCCGCTTCACTCCGCTAGCTGAACCACTTCTCACGAGCCCAGCTCACTCACGAGATGAAGCTCCAACAGTTAACCCTCTTCCTCGAGCTGTTCCGCGCCAAGGTGAGATGGCAGGCAGCTCCCCGACCATTTAACTCCGCAATACTAATAAAGGCCCAAAACACCCACCAGGCCGTGAGCACCTAACCCAAATCATTCTATTTGAATACCAACCAATACTGTAAACCTAATATCTCCTTCATATCAACTCCTTTTCACATAACTCTTTTTCCTAAACTCTCCTCAAATCATATACTATCTATTCCTCCTATTTTCATCTCCATTTGAGCTTATAGTTTGCTTGTGTTTGTTTACCGGTTGTGCTGTTTCCGCCGTAGATCACGGAGTGATCGAGGAGGAGCCTGCCAAGGAGTACGAAGGCCAGTACAGCGGGCCGGAGCCAGAAGACCCGTACCGTGAGCAGGAAGCCGCCGCCAACGCATACGTAAGCGAAGGCAAGTTTCATCGACCCCTACGTGAGCGGTTGCATCCACTTGTGTAATGTATTTAACAACCGGAGGTAAACATGTATTTAAACACCAGAAAACAGTCTCTGGTGAAAATACATTACACAAGTGGTGCCACAGTCATACATAGCTTTATTTAATACGTTCGATTACAACAATAATATAAACTAGGAATACAACAGTAGCGGTGATAAACGCAAGGGCAAACTCTTCATCTGACATGGTGGCTTCTACTACAACGGCACCACTCCAGATTTGGGTATAGGGCACGAACTACTCACCTTCCTCAGGCACGAAATCAGGATCCTCTGCAATAAGTCATAAACGGGTGAGTACACAAGTACTCAGCAAGTTCCACCTCACCCTACGGGAGGGGAATGACATGCACGACGCACATTAAACACAATGCATTAGCAATGCAACCATTGGTATGCAACTCTTTCCGATACAACCCACAGTAGGTAGCTCACTAGTTCTCAGGACCACACCGTAGCCTGTCCATTCCATGGACACGGACCATTCGAATGGATTCTACACTCTGCAGAGGTCGTACACTGTACCCACAAGCTCGACTGCCCGAACGGACAACCGACATAGCCGACACCCAGCCGTGGTCACGCCCCAGCCTGGCCGCATAAACCTTCGGGCCCTGACCCTAATGGTTTATACCCGTGAACCATCCCTGCGACCGTCAGGCTAACCAGTGGGATTAGGCTAAGTCCGGCCCATAACGGAACCTGTGGTCGTACTAAAGTAAGCTAGATGAGATGTCAAAACAATTCGGTCCTTTTGATTCACCAGGGCAGCAATCATCCCTCAGCATATTAACTCGAGCCTACCTCCACGGTAGCACTCACCTGCCAGTCTACCACCACGGTAGCGCCGGCTCCAGCATACCCAGCTGCCCTAGCCTCAGCCAAATCTCTTCATATCCTAGTCTCAACTCTAGATACGCATAACTACTCATATGCATGTATGAGCACACTCAATCACTCAAGCACTGATATATGTAATCGATCTTGAACCAGGGCTACAACTAGACGTCCTCACATGGATGCAACCGCTCACGTAGGGGTCGATGAAACTTGCCTTCGCTTACGTACGCGTCGGCGGCGGCGGCTTCCTGCTCGCGGTACGGGTCTTCTAGCTCCAGCCTGCTGTACTGGCCTTCGTACTCCTTGGCAGGCTCCTCCTCGATCACTCCGTGATCTACAGCGGAAACGGCACAACCGGTAAACAAACATAAGCAAACTATAAGCTCAAATGGAGATGAAAATAGGAGGAATAGATAGTATATGATTTGAGGAGAGTTTAGGAAAAAGAGTTATGTGAAAAGAAGTTGATATGAAGGAGATATTAGGTTTACAGTATTGGTTGGTATTCAAATAGAATGATTTGGATTAGGTGCTCACAGCCTGGTGGGTGTTTTGGGCCTTTATTAGTATTGCGGAGTTAATGGTCGGGGAGCTGCCTGCAGTCCATCGAGCGGCAAAACTTCATCCGTGAAGAGGTCCGCAAGCTGCTGCAGGCTGGCTTCATCGAGGAGGTCTACCATCCAGTGTGGTTGGCCAATCCGGTCGTGGTCCCAAAGGCTAATGGGAAGCTTCGGATGTGCATCGACTACACCAATCTCAATAAGGCATGTCCAAAAATACCCTTATCCACTTCCGCGAATAGATAAGATTGTAGACTCCACTTCCGGGTGTGATTTGCTGTCCTTTATAGATACCTATTCTGGTTTTCACCAAATCAAAATGGCTAGGGATGATAGGAAGCATACTACTTTTGTAACAGTGGATGGTCTTTATTGTTATATAGTGATGCCTTATGGATTGCTTAATACTCTACCAACTTTTGCTCGAGCAATGAACATCACTTTAGGTGATTTGGTTAGAGAAATAGTTGAGGTGTATGTTGATGATATCGTTGTCAAGACTAGAGAATCAAATTCCCTCCTAGAAAATTTAGCTCAAGTTTTCGACAAGCTACGTGCAACCTCCACCAAGCTTAACCTCGAGAAATGCGTCTTTGGCGTGTCGGCGGGAAAGCTCCTTGGTTTCCGAAGCGTCCCCCCCCATCGGGGAAGACTTAAAAGTGTCTCTTTATCAGTCCCAGGAGGCTGATAACACTTTTATTACATCAGATGGTACATCACCGTACAACTCTTCGCGGTAATGGGCAGTGAAGCGCCACTATCGCGAGGATTACAACAAAAACCCATACTACTACACTAACTACGAACAAGGGATCATCAGAGTCTTGCGCCATGCGGAGCTCCAACGGTGACCTCACCCACAGGCAAGACTGGGTGCAGGACGGGACCCTACTCGTTGTCCTCTGGGATGTAGTCGGGATCCTCCACTGTAAAGTAAGAACGGGGTGAGTACAAACGTACTCAGCAAGTCCAATCACACCCACGGGGGGTTATAACAGAGTTAGATGCACAGGATAATCCAAGGATAAAGTTACGGTTCTTTTGCGGAAACACAATTATATGCAAGGGTTCGTTTTAAAAGCATTTTTCAAACAAGTGTCTAAGAACGCACAATGTTGATCCTCACGGATCCAAGTTTCAAACCGCTACCGGACTCCCCGTCCGTCGTAGCACACAGCACTATTGCCGGATACTTTTCAAACAACTCACACCAGATCAACCCTTCCCAGAGAGAAACACTAGTTATGTGACCACACCGTAACTTGCCCAGTACCGTGGGCACGGCTATTCGAATAGATTTTCAACTCTGCAGAGGTGTGCAACTTTACCCACAGGCGGGGTACCACAGCACGAACACCTTAGTGCCGGTGCAGATCCCATCGAAGCCCTTACCCACCTTAGCTAGACCTGACTAGCCACCACGGGATCCATCAAGGAGTCATTCGACCTAACACCGAGGTTTAACCGGGGCATAAGTCACACAGAGCTTATCCCGTCTCCTTGATCACCCGTTGCTCCCAGCCCACCTGATGGCTATCAGACCAACCAGTGGGGTTAGGCCAAGCCGTTGCCCATACAACGGTCAAGTGGTTTGCACGACAGGAAGCTAGGTGAGATGTCACAACAACTCGGTCCTTAGGGGTGACAGGACGGACATCTCCCTTCCATGCTCAACCACACAGGTACGAGCACACCAACGGCAACCCACACAGAAATGCCGTCCATCCCGTCTAGCTCACTTTTCAAAACCACATCTTATCCCTCCCCACACACACACGCATTTCCTTTATAAAATCAGGTGTTCAAGGTATGGTTATCACAACAAGGGTGGCTACCCTACCATGTTTACGGCACGCAAAACCATGCAATTTCATAAAATAGGCCACTGGGTTGTGTTTATAAAAACTAGGACGAAAATATGCATCAAAGGGCGGAATTGAACTTGCCATCGTCAAACTCTTGCGAGAAGTCCTGGTCGAAGCACTGTCCCTTGGGTTCGGGGTCGCAGTACTGATCCTCGTTTGCTTGGTCACGCTCGGGTCCTTCCTCGTTCACTCCGTGTCCTACGACGCAATCAAACAGGCACACAATCAAGCACAAGAAGTAAAAGCTTTTATCGTCGAGCTTGAATCGGAAATAATTTAGTTACGGAGGTCGGGGCAATATCTCTGGGTGGTTTCTTAATGGCATGGCTAGAACTATACTAGAAAGGGCGTGGTAAAGTTTCGGGTCAATCGGAGGTCGTTTCGAACATAAAATGACGCGCTAAAGGTGGTTTCAGGGCTCAAACGGGGTCCAGGGGCTTATTCGTAACTATCAGAAAAGAGTAGGGATCTATTTGCGAATCTTAAAAATATTCTAGGCATGCTAAAAGGTGGTCAAGTATATCTAGATGTATGCATTGGAGGGTTTAAATTGAAATACAAAACAGGCGAGGTTTCTTTTGTAAAAAGGGAACGGATAAGGGTACTCTTAGAGAGGGGGGGGGGGGTTTTCTTGGAGAAAACAGGAAAGCGCAGGGGGTTACGGGCAAAATGCCCTTTTCTTCCTCCTTCCTCCCGCATAGAGCAGAGGAGGGGAGGTGGGGCGCCGGCGCCCGGCCAATCCGGCGGCCTAGGGCCCGGCGGCTCGGGGTGGGGGAGGGAAAGAGGGAGGGGGGCGCGGGGAACCGGTTCCCGGCCTCACCTCGGCTTGGGGCGCGGTGAGGGAGTGGGCCCACGGTGGGGGCGGGCGGCGGCAAGGCCACAGGCGGCGGCGGCGCTAGGGACAGGGGAGGAGGCAGGCGGCGGCGGTGGGAGTTGTGGGGGAGTGAGGGGCTGCGCGAGGGCCTATTTATAGGCGGGGAACGGCAGGGCGGAGGGGGTTGGGATGGGGTGGCCGGCGGGCGGTGCGGGCACCAGTAATGGCGCTCCGGCCGCACGCGGCCGTCGCGACGTGGCGTGGCTCGGGGCGGCGCTGTGCAGCACAGGGCAGGAAGCGGCGGCGCGCGCGCGGGCAGGACGCGGCAGCGGCGAGCGGCGCGGCACGCGCGGGGGCAGGCGCACGCGGGCGCCGTACGGCGCGGCGGGCGGTGCGGCGTTGCAGCGCCGGGCGCGGGCGTGTGCGCGCACGGCACGCGTGGCGCGGGCCAGGGGCGAGGCGCGGCGCGGCGTGGCGCGCGGCTACGCGGCGCGCGCGCGCGTGCGGCACGGCCGGGCGGGGCCAGTGCACAGCGGCGCTCGGGCGCGCAGGGAAGGAGGAGGGAAGGGGGAGGAGGAGGAAAGAAAGAAGAGAGAAGGAAGGAAAAAGGAAGAAAGGAAAAGAAAGGAAGGAAAAGAAAGGAAGGAAAAGAAAGGAAAAGGAAGAAAAAGAAATGGGAGAGAGAAAGGAAAGAGAGGAAGAGAGAGAGGGGGTGCGTCGGCGCCGGTCGCGGCGGCGACCGCGGCCGGTCGGCCACGCGCGCACGAGAAGCGCCGGCGCTAATTGCGGCAGCGGTCGCGGCCGGTCGGCCACGCGCGCACGCTGCACGAGACGAACCGCGTCGCACCGGCGCCGATTGCGGAACACAGTCGCGCGTGGATGGTGCGGAGACGGGACGACGGTCAAGCTCGCGTCGGCCGTCCGTGTGGCGGTGAAACAGAGGGAGTCAGGGTTTTACAACGAATAAGTTTTCGATCAGGACGTCTTAACGCGTAGTTTAAATTTGCGATTTTCAGGGTGTCACAAACCTACCCCACTTAAATGAATCTCGTCCTCGAGATTCGGCTGGCTCCTAAACAGATGGGGAAATTCCTTCTTTAGAGCTTCCTCACGTTCCCAGGTGGCTTCCTCTTCTCCGTGTCTGCTCCACTGAACTCTGCATATCCGTACTTCGGAGTTTCTTGTCCTTCTGGTGATGGTGTCCAGAATTTTGACCGGCACTTCCTGGTACCGCAGATCCGGTTGCAGGTCTATTGTTTCTACCGGCACGTGTTCTCCCTCGGGTACTCTTAAACACCTTCTTAATTGCGAGACATGAAATACTGGGTGTATATCTGATATTCCTTCTGGTAACTCCAGTCGGTATGCCACTGCTCCGACTTTCTTCAGAACTCGATACGGTCCAATGTACCGAGGGGCCAATTTTCCCTGTACCTGAAATCTCCGCGTTCCTCGGATAGGCGAGACCTTGAGATAAACAAAATCTCCTGGGTTGAAACTTATTTCTCGCCTTCTCTTGTCTGCGTAGCTCTTTTGTCGGGATTGAGCCGCTTTCAATTTCTCGCGGATTTCCGCTACTTTTTCCTCTGCCTCTTTTATGAGCGCGGGTCCAACTAGGGTACGTTCTCCAACTTCTGACCACATCAAAGGGGTTTTGCACTTCCTTCCATAGAGGGCTTCGAATGGCGACATGCCCAAGCTGGTTTGGTAACTATTATTGTACGAAAATTCTGCGTAAGGTAGACTTTGCTCCCAATCATTTCCATAGGTCAGGACACATGCTCTCAGCATATCTTCCATAATTTGGTTCACCCTTTCGGTTTGACCATCCGTCTGTGGGTGGTATGCGGAGCTAAAGTCTAGCTTAGTACCCATAGCTTTATGCAAGCTTTTCCAAAACCTAGACGTAAATTGGGTCCCTCTATCTGAGACAATTCTGCTAGGCACTCCATGTAACTTTACTATATTCTCCACATAAAGCTTTGCCAGCTTTTCTCCACCGTAAGTGGTTCGTACAGGTATGAAATGAGCCGACTTAGTGAGTCGATCCACTATTACCCATATGGAATCGTGTCCTTTCTGTGTTCTGGGCAGTCCCACTACAAAGTCCATGCCTATCTCATCCCATTTCCAAACTGGAATGGGTAGGGGTTGCAATAATCCTGCCGGCTTTCGATGTTCGGCCTTGATCCTTTGGCAAGTATCACACTGCGCCACAAATCGCGCAATATCCGCTTTCATTCCATTCCACCAATATTTTTGTCTTATGTCCATATACATCTTAGTGGATCCTGGGTGGATGGAGTAGGCCGAGTTATGGGCTTCGTCCATGATTATCTGCCGGAAGTCTCCTTCCTGGGGCACACAAATCCTATTCTCGTACCACAACGTTCCCTTATCATCTACTCTGAAGCCCGGCGCTTTGTTTTCTCCAGTTTGTTTGCAGATCTTCATTAACTCTTGATCCGATTGTTGGGCCTCCCTAATCCCATCATCTAGTGTCGATTGGACGTTTAGCACTTGGCTGGAACCTCGTGGAACAATGTGCACATTTAATCGTGCCATTGCCTCGCGCAGATTGTCGTCCTTGGGTCCATAGGGTTTCCGGCTTAAGGCGTCGGCTACCACGTTCGCCTTTCCGGGGTGATAATGGATTTCCAAATTGTAGTCCTTAACCAACTCCAACCATCTCCTTTGCCTTAGGTTTAAATCTGGTTGGGTGAATATATACTTCAAACTCTTGTGGTCGGTGTAAACCTCACACTTATTTCCAATTAGGTAGTGTCTCCAAATCTTAAGGACATGCACTACGGCTGCCAATTCCAAATCATGGGTCGGGTAATTCTGCTCATGAGTCCTGAGTTGGCGGGAAGCGTATGCAACGACCTTCCCTTCTTGCATCAGTACACAACCTAACCCTTGTCGGGATGCGTCACAGTAAATGACAAAATCCCGATGAATGTCCGGTAGGGTCAGCACTGGGGCGGTTGTCAGTCTTCGCTTCAACTCCTGAAAACTTCTTTCACAACTTTCTGTCCAGGCGAACTTCCTTTCTTTCTTAAGAAGTTCCGTCATGGGTCGGGCTATTTTGGAGAATCCCTCAATAAATCTCCGATAGTACCCAGCTAATCCAAGGAAGCTCCTGATTTCACTAACGTTAGTTGGCTGCTGCCAATTGGAAACGGCTTCAACCTTCTCTGGGTCCACTGCTACCCCTTCCGCGGTCAGGATGTGACCAAGGAAAGCTACTTTCTCCAGCCAGAATTCACACTTGCTGAACTTGGCATATAACCTATGTGCCCTCAGCTTTTCCAATACTACCCGCAGATGTTGCTCATGTTCCTGAATACTCTTAGAGTAGATAAGTATGTCGTCGATAAAGACTACGACAAACTTATCCAGCTCGTCCATAAACACTTTGTTCATGAGGTTCATAAAATAGGCAGGGGCATTGGTTAGTCCAAAGGACATTACGGTGAACTCAAACTGCCCGTAGCGGGTGACGAAAGCTATCTTAGGGATGTCACTTTCCTTAATCTTAAGTTGAAAATATCCTGACCTTAGATCGATCTTGGAAAAGTACTTGGCTCCTTTTAGCTGATCAAAAAGGTCATCAATCCTGGGGAGGGGGTACTTGTTCTTAATGGTAACCTCGTTCAGTGCTCGGTAGTCCACGCACAACCTCATACTCCCGTCTTTCTTCTTGACAAACAGCACTGGGGCTCCCCATGGCGACGAGCTTGGTCTGACGAAGCCAATCCTCTGCAGTTCTTCTAGTTGCTTCTTTAATTCTGTCAATTCAGAGGCCGCCATTCTATAGGGTCTCTTGGCTATGGGGGATGTTCCGGGGATAAGATCTATGACGAATTCTATATCCCTATCTGGCGGCATACCGGGAAGCTCTTCGGGGAATACATCTGGGTATTCGCTTACTACCGGGACTCCTTCTAAGGGCTTGGCTTCCACGCTAAACACCATTGGATCAAACTTACTATCCCGAGTACGGCAGACCACTTGTACTCCTTCGTGGTTTGTTAAGTGTACCACTTTGTCGGTACAGCCTATGAGACCATTGTGTCGGCTTAACCAATCCATCCCAAGGATCACATCTATTCCCCCAGGCTTAAGTACTACTAAATCTGCTAGAAAGTCTTCCCCACTTAAATTGATCCTTACCCGGGGACAACCTAATTGACAATTGATGTCGCCTCCAGGCGTCCGGGTTAATAGGGGTGTTTTTAGTAGTACTGTAGGTATTTTGTGCTTCTCCACATAGCTCGAGGATATAAATGAGTGTGATGCTCCAGAATCAAATAATACTGTCGCCAGAGCTGAGTTGACTAAGTACTCACCGAGCACTACGCCCTGGGCTTCTTGAGCCTCCTGCGCGTCGATGTGGTTGACGCGGGCTCGTCCAAATGATTGCTGCTTCACCTGCTGGCTGCCGTCGTTGTTGCGGACGGGCACTCGGTTGGCACCGGTCAGGGCTGGTCTGGGCCCATTCACTGTGTTGGAGAAGGCCGATGTTGCCGGCTTACTCTTGGCGTAAGGGCAGTTGGCGATGAAGTGCCCTGTCTCCCGGCAGTTGAAACAGGCCCTAACATTGTTGTTGTCGGAGGCGGCCAGACTGGTGTTGCTCTGCGGGGCCCTCATGGTGTTTTGACTCTTGGGCTGTGCTTCAGAGGCTCGTGACCCGGTCACTTGGGGCTGAGTCCTATACTGCATTGGGGCCTGGGATCTTGGTGCAGTGTAGTTGGAGTTCCTCGACTTTTGGAAGCGGTCCTGCTGGCGAGCCTTACTTTCCAAGAATTTGCGTTTGTTGTCCTTTCTTTCTTCGGCCTTGGCCCTTTCTGTGAGGATGGCCTTGTTCATCAGGGTGTTGAAGTCCGGATAGATCTGGGGAGTAAGCAAGGTCCGGAGCTCTGGGCTCAACCCTTTCTTGAACATGTCTTGCTTTTTATCGTCGTCATTCACCTCTTCCGGCGCATATCGGGCCAATTCTATGAACCGGTGGGTGTATTCTTCCACCGTCATACTCCCCTGTTGCAGTGCGCGGAATTCATCCGCCTTGCGCTTCATAGTGGCTGAGGGGATGTGGTAGCGGCGGAACTCTCTTACAAATTCTCCCCAGGTGATGGTAGAGGCGTCTTCGGCTGCAGCACAATAGTTTTCCCACCAGGATAATGTCGTTCCGGTGAGCTGGTGGGCCGCCAGAAGGACTTTATCCCGGTCCTGGCATTCGAATGGTTCGAGCTTCCTCTGAATTACTCGCAACCAGTCATCAGCATCCAACGGGTTGCAGGATCCGGCGAAGGTTGGTGGCTTGGTCCTTAGAAAGGCCGTCAGCTTGTCGTTCATATTCTGCCCTCGCGGCTGCCGGTTAATGAGGGCGTTCGCCAGAGTCTCCAGTATGAGGGTCTGGCTATGGATGATTTGTGCCAGGTCTCCGAGGGGTGGGGGTGGTGGTAGTTGTTCTCCTTCTTGACTTCCCCCTCGGTTCTGGCTTACTTCTTGCTCTCCTTGGGGAAGATCTTGTTCAACGGGGTGTGCTCCGACACTAGCGGCTACAGGGTTCCGGCCACGGGAGGCCCTCGCAACGTTCCGGGGGGTCACCTGTTGATTGGGTAAGTTAGGGTTACGATTACATGATGTTTAAGTTGTTTAATTCGTATATAGGGCAGAACCTACCTTCTGCCTGTATTCATATAAATAATCAGCACACAACAAACCAGCACACAACAACACGAACAACAAATACGAACCATTTTATTACTGCGAGGGGGTACAACTTAGGGTAAGGCTGGGCCTCGTGCTACTCATCCAGGGTCTGGTCTTAAGGGTACGGCGTGGACAGAAAGGCTGGGGAGGGTATCACCGGGATGGCGTCGGTCACTCTACTTGCGTGGTGTGTCCTCTTCCGGGGCGGACAGGGTAAGAGGTTCTCGCTCGCCGTCTCCTGGGTTCCCATTGGTCAGGGGCTGCATTGCAGCATCCCCTTCGTCGGCGGCAGCAGAACTTTCAGGGTTCTCGGGTGGAGCTTGTGCGCTCCCGAAGAGTGACCCCCACCCTATGACGGGTGTCCCGAGTAGAACGTGGTCTTCCCCTATCGCCGGGACTGGTGTTCCACTTTGGGTCCAATCTTGCATACGCCGGTCTCGGGCCTGCCTGAGGCTTTCTTGAGCGACAGCTTCGCTACTGACCGCGGCTGCGGCTCTTGCCTCGGCATGGGCGGCTCGGATCTGCTGTATCCTTACCGCGAGCTCTGCTTGCTCGGCTCGGTGAGTCTGCTCCCTCAGAAGGTTGGCTTGCTCGTCAAAGAGTTGGTCCAGGGCGGCTAGGTAAGTCGCTACTTGGTACAGGGGGCCTTCTTCGTGGCGACGTCGCTCCAGGTTTCTCATGCGTGCTTCCCAGACTGGGGTTCTGATGGCCGGCGGGAAGAACTTCGCTGGTGTAGGGGCGAGGTGTTCTTCAAAAATCCGACACAAGTAACGGAGTGCTTTTCTGATGGCCAAGAGGTAGGTGTCTTGGTGTCTAAACCCTGTGGCGGTCGCGCGCCAGGGCTGGATGTCGGGGTAGCGGTTGCTCCTGGCGATGACCAGGATCACCCTGCAGCGGAGGGTACCATGGTGCTCGTACTCTCGGCTGTAGTACCTTGGGCGCTCCGTAACGCCAAGGTCCTCCAGGGTGTTGATCAAGAGGCTGGGGAATCCAGGTGCAGCTTGGCAATTGCCCTGGGTCCATCCTTCCTCAGCCATCTGAAACAGAAGTAGGGTAAACAACATGGTACAGGTGCAAAAGCGAGTAGATGATATTTATTATTACAACAAGGGTGGTACAGTTTTCATGGATACGTGGTCATTAGGGTAGGGTTTTTGCTAGGGGTGCTAATCCTGTCATGGAGATTCTTCCTCGGTCCTGATAGAGCGCTTCTTTATTGGAAGGAACCGATCCATCTCATTTTCGGTCTGAGTACCCTTATCCCAATGGGTTTCCATGGGTTCTTCTTCTTCTTCTTCGATCCATCCACCTATTCCGTTGCGGTTCTCATATTCTTGCAACTGGGCTTGGAGGGCGGCTAAGGAATAC
Organism: Panicum hallii; assembly: GCF_002211085.1. Taxonomy (NCBI): domain Eukaryota; kingdom Viridiplantae; phylum Streptophyta; class Magnoliopsida; order Poales; family Poaceae; genus Panicum; species Panicum hallii. Next base: position 4,399,107 of record NC_038043.1, on the reverse strand, counting down.
TCGGCGCTTGCGGCTCTTGTCCGTTGTTCCTCCAGCTCCTGGGTTAACTTTTCAACTCCATGGATTAATTTCTTCAGTTGTGCCGCCTGCTCGTTGCAGAGCGCATCTAAGCCCGTAAGGTAAATAGACAGGTGGGAGACCGTATCTTCTAGATCCTCTTCTTCTCGTCCAAGTCCCCTCATCCGGGCAATCCAAGTGCGTCCTCTACCTCCAGTGGGTGGGAAAAATCCCATAGGAGTCCGCTGAAGGTGGTGCCTATAGAGCACACGCAGTCGGCGTAGGGCTTTACGGGCGGCCTTTCGGTAGGCGTCGGGGAATCGGAAGCCCTTTGTGGAGATGAACCAAGGGTCCACCTCAGGGTAGCGGGTGCTTCTCTCTACAAAAACCATCATGTCGCACCGAAGGGTGCCTCCGGCGGTGTACTCACGGTAGGCATACTCCGGTGATTCCATGACCCCGACGCGTTCCAGGCTGAGCAATAGTAACTTGGGGAGGCCGGGCTCTGCGTGGCAGATTCCGCTAACCCATCCATTGCCAGCCATCTGGAACAAAGCAAAGACCAGTGGTGAGTGCTTGTGCAGGAAAATATCTAAACCAGGATAAGTTCTAGGGTCTGAAAAGGGGTCTCGCTCCTGGGGTTACGTCCTACGGCCAGCCTACGGCTCTGATACCACCTGAAGCGTCCCCCCCATCGGGGAAGACTTAAAAGTGTCTCTTTATCAGTCCCAGGAGGCTGATAACACTTTTATTACATCAGATGGTACATCACCGTACAACTCTTCGCGGTAATGGGCAGTGAAGCGCCACTATCGCGAGGATTACAACAAAAACCCATACTACTACACTAACTACGAACAAGGGATCATCAGAGTCTTGCGCCATGCGGAGCTCCAACGGTGACCTCACCCACAGGCAAGACTGGGTGCAGGACGGGACCCTACTCGTTGTCCTCTGGGATGTAGTCGGGATCCTCCACTGTAAAGTAAGAACGGGGTGAGTACAAACGTACTCAGCAAGTCCAATCACACCCACGGGGGGGTTATAACAGAGTTAGATGCACAGGATAATCCAAGGATAAAGTTACGGTTCTTTTGCGGAAACACAATTATATGCAAGGGTTCGTTTTAAAAGCATTTTTCAAACAAGTGTCTAAGAACGCACAATGTTGATCCTCACGGATCCAAGTTTCAAACCGCTACCGGACTCCCCGTCCGTCGTAGCACACAGCACTATTGCCGGATACTTTTCAAACAACTCACACCAGATCAACCCTTCCCAGAGAGAAACACTAGTTATGTGACCACACCGTAACTTGCCCAGTACCGTGGGCACGGCTATTCGAATAGATTTTCAACTCTGCAGAGGTGTGCAACTTTACCCACAGGCGGGGTACCACAGCACGAACACCTTAGTGCCGGTGCAGATCCCATCGAAGCCCTTACCCACCTTAGCTAGACCTGACTAGCCACCACGGGATCCATCAAGGAGTCATTCGACCTAACACCGAGGTTTAACCGGGGCATAAGTCACACAGAGCTTATCCCGTCTCCTTGATCACCCGTTGCTCCCAGCCCACCTGATGGCTATCAGACCAACCAGTGGGGTTAGGCCAAGCCGTTGCCCATACAACGGTCAAGTGGTTTGCACGACAGGAAGCTAGGTGAGATGTCACAACAACTCGGTCCTTAGGGGTGACAGGACGGACATCTCCCTTCCATGCTCAACCACACAGGTACGAGCACACCAACGGCAACCCACACAGAAATGCCGTCCATCCCGTCTAGCTCACTTTTCAAAACCACATCTTATCCCTCCCCACACACACACACGCATTTCCTTTATAAAATCAGGTGTTCAAGGTATGGTTATCACAACAAGGGTGGCTACCCTACCATGTTTACGGCACGCAAAACCATGCAATTTCATAAAACAGGCCACTGGGTTGTGTTTATAAAAACTAGGACGAAAATATGCATCAAAGGGCGGAATTGAACTTGCCATCGTCAAACTCTTGCGAGAAGTCCTGGTCGAAGCACTGTCCCTTGGGTTCGGGGTCGCAGTACTGATCCTCGTTTGCTTGGTCACGCTCAGGTCCTTCCTCGTTCACTCCGTGTCCTACGACGCAATCAAACAGGCACACAATCAAGCACAAGAAGTAAAAGCTTTTATCGTCGAGCTTGAATCGGAAATAATTTAGTTACGGAGGTCGGGGCAATATCTCTAGGTGGTTTCTTAATGGCATGGCTAGAACTATACTAGAAAGGGCGTGGTAAAGTTTCGGGTCGATCGGAGGTCGTTTCGCACATAAAATGACGCGCTAAAGGTGGTTTCAGGGCTCAAACGGGGGTCCAGGGGCTTATTCGTAACTATCAGAAAAGAGTAGGGATCTATTTGCGAATCTTAAAAATATTCTAGGCATGCTAAAAGGTGGTCAAGTATATCTAGATGTATGCATTGGAGGGTTTAAATTGAAATACAAAACAGGCGAGGTTTCTTTTGTAAAAAGGGAACGGATAAGGGTACTCTTAGAGAGGGGGGGGGGGTTTTCTTGGAGAAAACAGGAAAGCGCAGGGGGTTACGGGCAAAATGCCCTTTTCTTCCTCCTTCCTCCCGCATAGAGCAGAGGAGGGGAGGTGGGGCGCCGGCGCCCGGCCAATCCGGCGGCCTAGGGCCCGGGCGGCTCGGGGTGGGGGAGGGAAAGAGGGAGGGGGGCGCGGGGAACCGGTTCCCGGCCTCACCTCGGCTTGGGGCGCGGTGAGGGAGTGGGCCCACGGTGGGGGGCGGGCGGCGGCAAGGCCACAGGCGGCGGCGGCGCTAGGGACAGGGGAGGAGGCAGGCGGCGGCGGTGGGAGTTGTGGGGGAGTGAGGGGCTGCGCGAGGGCCTATTTATAGGCGGGGAACGGCAGGGCGGAGGGGGTTGGGATGGGGTGGCCGGCGGGCGGTGCGGGCGCCAGTAATGGCGCTCCGGCCGCACGCGGCCGTCGCGACGTGGCGTGGCTCGGGGTGGCGCTGTGCAGCACAGGGCAGGAAGCGGCGGCGCGCGCGCGGGCAGGACGCGGCAGCGGCGAGCGGCGCGGCACGCGCGGGGGTAGGCGCACGCGGGCGCCGTACGGCGCGGCGGGCGGTGCGGCGTTGCAGCGCCGGGCGTGGGCGTGTGCGCGCACGGCACGCGTGGCGCGGGCCAGGGGCGAGGCGCGGCGCGGCGTGGCGCGCGGCTACGCGGCGCGCGCGCGCGTGCGGCACGGCCGGGCGGGGCCAGTGCACAGCGGCGCTCGGGCGCGCAGGGAAGGAGGAGGGAAGGGGGAGGAGGAGGAAAGAAAGAAGAGAGAAGGAAGGAAAAAGGAAGAAAGGAAAAGAAAGGAAGGAAAAGAAAGGAAAAGGAAGAAAAAGAAATGCGAGAGAGAAAGGAAAGAGAGGAAGAGAGAGAGGGGGTGCGTCGGCGCCGGTCGCGGCGGCGACCGCGGCCGGTCGGCCACGCGCGCACGGAGATTCGCGCGCGGCACGAGAAGCGCCGGCGCTAATTGCGGCAGCGGTCGCGGCCGGTCGGCCACGCGCGCACGCTGCACGAGACGAACCGCGTCGCACCGGCGCCGATTGCGGAACACAGTCGCGCGTGGATGGTGCGGAGACGGGACGACGGTCAAGCTCGCGTCGGCCGTCCGTGTGGCGGTGAAACAGAGGGAGTCAGGGTTTTACAACGAATAAGTTTTCGATCAGGACGTCTTAACGCGTAGTTTAAATTTGCGATTTTCAGGGTGTCACACTTTCTTGGTCTCCCACTGGGGGATCGAGGCCAACCTGGACAAGATCCAGGCGATCGAGGCAATGAGACCCCCTGCGCGCCTCAAGGATATGCAGAGGTTGACGGGGTCCCTTGCAGCCCTCAGCCGCTTCATTTCGAGGCTGGCGGAGAGGGCACTTCCCTTCTTCAAGCTGATGAGGGGGTCCGGTCCATTTGCATGGACTAAAGAGGCAGAACGAGCCTTCCAAGAGATGAAGCAGTACCTCACCTCCTTGCCGGTCCTGGTCGCACCGGACCCAGGTGAGACACTGTTTCTTTACCTTGCAGTGACGGCCGAAGTGATCAGCATGGTGCTGGTCACAAAGAGGTCCGAGCATCTCCCGCAGGGGGCACCTGTGGAGCCTCCTGTAGGAGAAGGAGGTCCGGCCTCCACCAGTCTAACAACCGGCACTGCTTCGGAGGGTCCGGCCGGGTCCCGATCCGAGGAAGCACCTAGCGGCCTGGGGTCCGGTGGGTCCCCAGCACAAAAAGAAGGATCCAGTCCGGCTAGCAGAGTCGGGACCGTCCAGAAGCCGGTCTACTATGTCAGCGAGGTCCTTCATGAGGCAAAGGCCAGGTATCCTGAGACGCATAAGCTCTTTTATGCTGTACTCGCTGCGTCCAGGAAACTCCGTCACTATTTCCAGGCCCACAAGATTGTGGTGGTGAACTCCTACCCTTTGAGGGCCATCCTCCATAATTCCAACACCACAGGCAACATTGCCAAGTGGGCAGCTGAGCTCGCTGGATTTCAACTCGACTTCCAGCCACGCCATGCCATCAAGAGCTAGGTCCTTGCTGACTTCGTCGCGGAATGGACACCAGCACCAAGCATCCCAGGGGGTCCGGACCATGGGTCGGACCCCTCACGTCCGGAAGTGAGGGCTCCGGTGTTCACCGGACCCCACTGGATGCTATTCTTCGATGGGTCCACACGCAACAAGAAGGTAGGGGCCGGCGTGGTCCTCATCGACCCACATGGCGACCAAGTGAAGTACATGGCGCACCTCGACTTTGAGGCCACCAACAACATGGCGGAGTACGAGGCCCTAATCTTTGGACTCACGGCGGCTCTGTCCCTGGGGGTCCGGGAGCTCCTGGTCAAAAGAGATTCCCAACTCGTCATCAGGCAGGTCTGGGGGAAGTGTTGCTGCAACAATCCCCAGCACGCAGCCTACCTCATCTGTGTGAGGAAGCTGGAGAAGGACTTCGATGTGCTGGAACTGCAACATGTTCCACACGAAGGCAACTCAGCGGCTGATGCACTCTCCGCGAGCGCATCGACTCAGGCACCCGTGCCAAAGGGCGTCTTCCAAAGGCGTCTGCTGAAGCCTTCCGCCCAGCCTGCCGACCTGGGCGAAGGGGGTCGGACTAGTGTCTCGAAGCTAGCGGTCTCGGCAGCGCTCCATCCGTGGTGCCCGCCAAGGGTTGTGTGCTCCCTTGAGGGTCCCGAAGACCTCAAGTAGCCGCTCCCAGCTTCTCAGGAAGGTCCGAATGCATGGATCTCCAAGGTCCGGGACTATCTGAAAGATAATTTCCTTCCTGAAGACCAAGCATCTGCTGAGCGTATAGTTTGGATGGCTAAGCGTTACACGGTGGTAGAAGGGGATCTCAACCGCCGTGGCGCCAACGGCATCCTCATGCGGTCCATCACCCAGGAAGAAGGCCACGACTTGCTCGCGGAGATCCATGGAGGCAAGTGCGGAAGTCATTCTTCATCCCGCACGCTAGTCGGTAAGGCCTTCCGGCATGGCTTTTACTGGCTGACAGCGCTCCAGGATGCAGCTGAGTTGGTAAGGTCCTGCAAGGCATGCCAGTTTCATGCAAAGCAGATGCACACTCCAGCCCAGGCACTGCAGATGATTCCTCCCTCTTGGCCCTTTGCTGTATGGGGTTGGATATCTTGAGACCTTTCCCTAGGGCCGTCGACGGGTACCGGTACCTCTATGTCACCATTGACAAATTCACCAAGTGGCCGGAAGCAACCCCAGTGGTCAACTTCACCAAGGCGTCAGCAACTACCTTCATCAAGTCAATTGTGTGCCGGTTCGGGGTCCCGAACCGGGTCATCACCGATAATGGGACCCAGTTCACGAGCCAATACTTTCAAGAGTACTGCGAGGACATTGGCATCCAGCTCTGTTTCGCCTCAGTGGCGCATCCCAGGAGCAATGGCCAAGTCGAGCGGGCTAATGCTGAGATCCTTAGAGGGCTCAAGATCCGGACCTACTGTGATCTTAAAAAACATGGCGCAAAATGGGTTGACCAGCTTTCGAGCGTGCTATGGGGGAACCGGACCACACCCAGCCGGACGACTGGGGAAACCCCTTTCTTCTTGGTCTACGGGGCTGAGGCCTGCCTTCCTCCGGAGATCACCATGGGCTCTCTACGAGTCCAAACTTTTGATGAGGACTTGCAGGAATAGCATCGTCGCCAAGACATGGACCTCGTCAACGAGTGGAGATGGCGAGCAGCAGTCCAAAATGCACGGTACAACAAAGCGCTCCGGCGCTATCATCAATGGTTCGTGCGTAGTAGGGAGCTCCGGGTCGGGGACCTGGTCCTAAGGCGAATCCTGAATCGTGAGGGGCTACACAAACTCTCGCCCAGCTGGGAAGGGCCCTTCAAGGTGACAAAGGTGTGCCGACCCGGATCTGTTCGTTTGGTTACAGAGGAAGGCATGCAACTACCCAATCCATGGAACATTGAGCACCTATGTAAGTTCTATCCTTAGAACCTAGTTGAGAGGAAATATTTTCTTTGTAATTAATAGCATCACTGTGCGGACCAGGGTGGTGGAGGTCCGCCCTCGTAAACCCGGCCCCTGGCGTATATCGCACAATTCTTCTGTACCAATTCATTAAGGAAAGATTTGTTCTCAGTGTGTCCTTGAGGTTTACGTGATTCTATTTTTTCTTTGCTTCTCGCTACACTAACCCCCCACGTGGTCATTACGTCTGTGATGTGCCCGAGGCCTTTCTTGAGTTGCTACGCTGCTTCTTTGCCCTAAGACCTCTGTTTCGCAGGAGAAAAAGGAACCGGACATCTGGGAACTAGCTTCAGGGAGACGTGCTCGTTCTTTGCTGGGGTTCAGGGTTGTGTAGCCGCTTAGCCTGGTTCCGTACCCTAAGCCTACACACCCTGCCCCCCTAGGGCGAGTACCATTATATCTCGAACCATGGACCTGGGGGCCGGGACCACTTTAATCCACGAGCCTAGGCCCTGGCGCTCTGACTCGCTATGCAACTCAGAAGGTCCTCGCTGGTAAGTTCGGGACCTCGTGGGGACATCTACTAAGCATCAATCCTAAGTCATATGTAGGACCTCGGTTCTATGGCAGCCAGTCCCGACCTATCGCGACTACCTCCCAAGGGGCCAGGGGACCTCGGTACGCTTGAGAATACATCGCAGGATCGACAATTGGAAAAACAGCTAAGTTTTTTCGCTTTTTCCACAACAAATGGACGCAAGAAACATTTATATGCATTATTAATAATGTACAAAAAGTTATATTACATCATAAAGTTGCATTACAAAAGCAACAAAAAGATACTAGGCCTATTGTTCTAGTGGTCCGGAGGCATCCCCACTCCTTGCAGGTCCGGGACGGTGTCGGATGCGGGACACCACCATGTTTCCCGCCTCCTGTACTCCTTCCTGCACGGCGGCCGCCGTCGCCCGGATGGGGCCAACCAGGACGGGAGTCAGTTGGAAGGTGGGGCCGTGGCTCCGGAAGCAGGTGAGGATATACTCTGCCGTCCCCCGGGCAACTGCTCGCCCTTCTGTCTCCAGGAGGTCGTGCATGCTGGACTCCAGGTCTTGCAGTCGCTCGGCGGTGGAATCCAGCACCTGGAGGGCGGCGCCAAGTGAAGATGGGGCCTCCGTCACCCAGATGGGGCTTGCTCCGAGTGCATCCAGGGAGGGGTTCACCTCACCGGCCCATCTTACGATCCGGCCGATGCTGGCGCTCTGCTTCGCCAGGAACTCCTCCACCTTGGCCTCCCTCTCCTGGAGGGCCACCTCGCGCTTCTGGAGCCTCTGGGTCCCGGCCGCCAGTTCCTCCTCCACGGCCGCCTCCCGCTTCTGGAGCTCCTAGATCCGGGTCACCTCCTCTTCTTCACGGGCGGCAAGCCTGTTTTCTCTCTCCGCCGCGGCTGCCTCCCATTCCGCAAGGGCAGCTTCCTGCTCCTTGGTCACCTCCACCACCACCTTGGCCTGGTTGGCCAGTTCCAGGGCGGTCTTCTCCCTGTCCGCTGCCGCGTTCACCCTCCTCTCCGCCATGTGCTCCCGCTCGATGGCATGCTTCTCCCGCCGTGCGGCCGTTCTCTCCCTTTGGGCAGCTGCCGCCTCTCGGTCGAGAGCCTTCTGCAACTGCTCCTGCAGGAGTCCGCGCTCCAGCACGAGCTTGGCACGCTCCCCGGCGTAGCGGGCGGAGACGGACTTGATGCCGTCCCCTAGGCGGTGCTCCCAGTCGGAGAGCCGGAGGCGCTTCGCCTCCAGCCTCTCCCACTCCCGGCGGATGCCTGCCTCCAGCTCCTCCTGTACCTGCTGCCTCTTGGCAAAAAGGCGGGGGAGGGGGATCTCCGCTGGGCTCGGGAGAAGGCGCCTCCCCAGCACCACCTCCGGCTCCTCCTGCGCGGGTGGAGAGGTGGTGCTGGCGACCTCTGCGACCTCCGGCGTCGCTGCCTCCAGCACCTCTGCAGCCTCTGGCGTTGCCGCCTCTGCTGTTGCTGCAGCCTCCTCTCCTGCTAGCTTAGCTGGAGGGGGCTCCGCCATGGCGTCCGGCGCTACTGCAGCTGCTGGCGCCTCGGTCGTTGCAGCAGGTCCGGTGGCCTCCTCATGGGGGGCGGCTTCGGGCCTTGGAGGTGTGGCGGCCTCCAGCTCCAGACCTCTGAGTCCGGTAGTTACTGGTGCTGGCGCGGGCGGAGCCCCTGCTGGAATTGTCGCCGACTCCCCAGCAGGGGAAGATGAAGGTACTGGCTGGGGGCCGGTCCCCCCAGCTGGAGCGGCTCTGGTGGACGTGCTCGACGCGTCCGAAGGAAGGGGCCTGCCACATCACCGACATGGCTAGGGCCCCAGAAAGCAAATGGAGAAATGAAAAGCTCTGAGAAGACTACCTACACGAAGTCATACCACTCCCAACCGCCCCGGGCGACTTGGGGGACCTTTTTTCCTGCCGAGGACCCCCCGGACTTTTGGTGGTGGTCCCCGGCCGCTGGCGCTTCTGGTGGTGGGGGCGGGGTTTGTGGCCTTGGCTCTGTCGGTGGTGTTGGCGTCGCTGGGCGCCGCGTCGTCGGTGGTGGCGGAGGAATCTGTTGTTCCGAAGAAGGCCGTCGCGCCTCCTCCGGCCTCCCCTCCGGCTGCTGGCGTTGCGGCGGAGGTGGTGGAGCTTTAGTCTGTCTCTCCGCCTCCGCCGTCTTTTGGCGTTTGGGGGCAGGCTCCCCGACGAAGGAGCCGTCACCGCACTGGAGCCTCCGGGTCTTGGACCCCTCCATATTGTCCTTGTGGTGGTGTTCCGGCAATAGCACCTTGTCTTTTCCCTTCCCGGCGGGGGCCGGACCTCCGGGACTTGGCCCCCCGGGACCTTGGCTGGCGCGCTGCTGGCGGTCGGGTGAGGCATCGGGGATGTGGATCCCGCGATTGGGGTCGCCTCTCAGCTGCCGGACCGCCAGGCCACCCTCGTCGAGGGTCGGCATCGACGCCAGGACCGTCAACTGCAACGCCTGGTCCTCGCACAGGGCTTTGATCCCGCTCGGGAGGACCAAGGACTCTAAGCTGAACGCCTCGCCGGTCATCGCCCGGATCGCTGTCTCCAGCTCTGCCTTGGAAAAATTGGTGCCGGGCCCGCGCGCGATCCTGCAGCAGTTGTTTGTCCCCGTGTACATGCAAGCCATCCTGGTCTGCTGCTGCAGGGGAGCGATCCACCGCTTCAGGAAATCACCCAGCACCATCAGGGACGTCAGGCCGCGCCTGGAGAGATTCTTGACCCGATCAAGTACCGGGCCGAGCTCCTCTGGCAGTGACGGCTTGGCCTTCCAGGTGCTCCGGTCGCTCTGGGGCCCCTCCGTTGGCAACTCCAGGCGGTCGTGGGGGTCGGCCTCGGTGATGACCCAGCCTTCACGCCAATCCTCCCACTTGGAGCTGGAGAAGGCACTGATGTAGGAGTTCGCCATCCCGTGCCGGAGCTGGAAGTAGTAGGCGCCGACCTCGCGCTTGCTCCTCCCTGTCCCGACCAAGGCATAAAAATGCTTGAAGATGGCGGTGCAAGGACGGACCCCCACAAACATCTCCATAAAGTGGGCGAAGACTACCACGAGGAGAACGGAGTGGGGTGAGGTGTTGGAGTTGAAGGCCGAACTCCTCCAGGAGCAGGAGGAAGAAGGAGGAGATCGGAGGCACCAACCCGCACATGGCGTACGAGTTGAAGAGGACGAACTCCCCTGCGGCAAGGTCGCGGGGGGGGGGGGGGAGGGGTGGGGATTTTACCGGCCCTTATCTTCCCGGCGTGCTCCGGTGCGGTCCATCCCAGAAGGCGGCGCACCAAGTCCAGCTGGGTCTGGCTCTGGAAGCGGCGCGGAAAAGGGAGCGAAGACATGGTGATGGGCGCTGCGATTGCGGGGGATGGATCGCAAGGGAGCAGGAAGGAGAAGGAATGCCGAGCGCAAAGAAGCTGATTGCAAGGAGTATGCGAAGACGAAGGGGCGCTGCGGCGTCTGTTGATGGCAAGAGCGAAAAGGTAGCCGTTTCCTTCGGCGCCTACCTTTTATGTAAAAGTTGCTCGCCCTCTCGAGCTCCAGCGGCGACCGAGGAGAAGCTGAAGGGTCGTCTGTACCAGGCCCCCTCCTCTCACACCCAATGACTGGGGGGGCCGGGCCCGCCAGTCAAAGGCGTGGCCGCTGGAGGCAGGGGGGAAAGGCGGAATCCGAACCGCCCGAGCCGCGGGACGGGTTCGAATAAGACAAGAATCTGAACCGGCTGACACGCATGGCACGGGCGGAGGATGGGCCCCTCGGGGATCCCGCTAAGGGGGAAAAGACATCCATACCCTTTCCCGGCAGGAACAAGCTGTCCACCCGGCGCAACGCTGGGATATGGCCCCACATGCGGGTTTGTTCCTTACCCTAGGTGGGCCCGAGGGCCTCATACGGACAGGGGTACCTCCTGCTAGGGTGTTCAGACCCTTAGCGTCTCGCTATCCGTAGCCTCCTCCTCGTTCTCTGGGTGACGTGGCATACGGCCCAAGCCTGACAGCTGGGATTATGGTCTCCGGACCGCCCCCGTGCTCTTATAGGTCCGGTGCCTCCACGCGCCCATGAGTGCAGGGGTGCTCTCGGGTGGCCCCCACGGACCCGGACTCACCAGGGAGGTCCGGGGCCGCCACGTGTGGGGGCCAGACCTCCTTGGGCCTGACCGCTCCAACCGGCCTCGAGGGGTCCGGACCCCCCTCCCCCTGGGAAGGGGTCTGGTGCCGCCACGTGCCGCCTCCGCGGCAGGAGCGGGGCTAGCCCTGCCACGTGCCCGTGGCAAAAGGTCCTTCGCGGGACTCCATCCCAACTACTGCATTAAATGCGGGTAGGTGGGCTAGGTGCGCCCAAGTCAAAAGTATGGCCTGCCACTGACACACGGGGTAGGTAGGCTGACACCACGATAAGCCCGCCTGATCTGAAGGCGGCGCGTCACTGTGCTCCGCGCACAGGCAGACGGCGTGTAGTCCCGTCATGGCGCCGCGCGCGTGGGTGATGATGACCTGCAACAGGTGTGCCGAGGCGTGCACTGCAACAGTGCGCGCGGAGGCAACGGCACGGCGGGTTAGCGCTGCTTTTTCGCCTGACAAGAAGGTTCTGACCCAACAGTGGCAGCACGGTTACACTGTTGGGTAACACTGATAGCAGTCACTGTGCAGACAAGGCTGTACACGGCCATATCCAGGTTGTAGATACGCACATCAACTTCTCGATCGAGAGGACTACAGAGAGGAGCTGGAGATGAAGATCTCCATATCTCTCATAGAACAGGCTCCTGTTGGCCGGGCCCACCTGTCGGGGCCCCGCACAGTGTAAACACCTCCCTTGGACTATAAAAGGGAGCGTGCACTCATTAGAAGATAAGCTTACAAGCTCACAAGGTTCAACCTTAGACTCCAGCTCAGGTTTCATCCAGAGATCTACGATCAATACAGCACCAAAGTGGACGTAGGGTATTACGCTCCGGCGGCCCGAACCACTCTAAAATCCTGGTATCTTTCCTGCGTTCATCTGCCCATCGATCAAGCGCTCCTAAGTCTCCTCCAAACCCATCCTTAACTAGGATTAGGCGGGTGCATTCCGCCACCCGACTGGAGATTTCCTCCGACATAGACCATGATGGCACAGCACAAGAGATGGGATCTCCACTTACATCTTGGGCTAGACTTTAGCATATAGGCTTGTCCTTGATCATCAACTACCTCATGTCGGAGAGGTGTATATAAGCCCAAGAATGAGCTCGTGATGCAAGGCACTAGTAGTAGGGTGCCCTTAAATCCTCTACTAGGTGGCGTGGTTCTTTTAGGTTGTGATTGGTAGGCTGCATAAAATCTACCCAGACTTGCATAATGCATGCTTGGATATTTGGTAGCCTGATAGACCCGTTAGCTAGACTCTGGTTGTGCAAGTGGCCATGTAATATCTGCATTGTGGGAAACACAAATGAGACTCATTTCCGGTTGTGCAGGCTGCACAGCACCCCGGCTGGCTAAGTTTTGGCCCTAGCCTAGCTACAACAGTGCAGCCCAGGAAGCAATGCAGCTATCCAAATAAAATCTTATGCGGGTCAAGACAAGATATGCAACTAACTAAACAAACCTACAAAATACTATATAAGCCTGGCTTGGTTCTAGGCTAGAAATAGACCAAGTAACCAATCAAACATCTCATATAGTATAATTTTACTCTAGTGTGAGCATGTGAATATACAAGTCCTGTGTATATAGTAGTGTGGCCATGAAGGTAGTACATCGAGGGATAGGGTATAGGATAGAATGCTTGTATCCTATGAATCCATGTTGAATGGTAAGGTCTTCCGGAGGTAGGATGTACTTGTCGGAAACTTTGCAAAGTCAAAAGGAATTGAGCTGTGGGAATTGTGTGTTCTTGGACTCTTGGTGGCATGGTTGTGCAGATGAGACCAAGTGCTTGAGCATATCAACGTTGAGAAAGAGATAGACACTTCATGCACACATGTGAGTGAGTAGAATCGATCAAAATTTAGGATTTAAAGTCACTTAGTTATACATATATTGTGATTGGACCCACTTGCTATAAGTATTTTAAAGCCAATGCTATGGTAAATAGAGGCGGGGGCACGTGCCCATCCTTGAGCTTTTGAGACCTCACGATACACCTCGCTAGAAGAAATTATCATAATCAAACCCCAAATTCTAAATTCACCACTTAAATATCTTATTGGGAGCCCACTTTGGGCCAAATGTAATTGCGGTGAGCTCATTACCATAATTTCTGGGCAATGCATATAGGTCCATTAAAGTTTTGGTTTTTAGATAAAACTGAGACTCGCTATCAGTGCTCCTCCGAGGTGATCGGACTTCATCTGCAGTATGCATACTAGATGCTCTCACAACACAATCAATCAGAGATCTCATTGTCACTTTTCTCATTTCTTTACTCAACAAGCATCGGCGGAACCAAATGCTTCGCTCCAAATTTCTAGCATAGGCGTATAGGCGGCCATGGCGCAGGGAGCAGTGCTTCAATCCTCTCTCTTATCTCCGGGCATCACTTAAGGTGTACACCATGGAGGATCTTAGACGATACAAACGAGGAAGACGCCTTACCGTATCTTAAATTAGGCCTGCAAAACTGAAAATAATATCTTTAGATGATACAACCGAAAAATGTACCTTAGGGAGTTAGAATGATATGGCTAAAGTGATGATACGAGGATAATACACGCAAGACGGTTGGTGGCGCATGCAACATGCTCTCGTTAGAAGAAAAGAGTGGCGACATGTAGGGAAACAAGGCATAAATGGGTGGAGCTGGAGGTGCGGGGCAATGCAACCGGGGCGGAAATAATGGCGGTACACGGTGGTACACCTGAGATGGAAAGGGTGGCGACACACGGGCGGTACACCCGAGATGGAAAGGGTGGCGAACGAAAAAAAGTAGACGGCGCATGACCGATACAACCGAGGTAAAAGTGATGACGGCGCGGGGATGATACAATAGAGACAGAAATATTTAAGTGATACGTGGATCAAGAGAAATTGGGTCGAGTGGATTATAAAATTATTTTCTAAGATTTACTTTGATAATCATATGAGTTTATATATGATAGCCTACCAATTTTGCTAAAGCTAATCACACATTGGAAGAACCCTAAACTTCACTGACCGGTGGGACCACCCTTTCGCTGTCCCCACATTCAGCGAGTGTGGGTACAACGGCGCGTCCCGTTCCTTGCACGCAGGCCGCAGCCGCCCACGTCGCGTGGCCGCGCACCTTGGCTATAAACGCACCTCGGCGTCCCCGCTTGGTGTGCTCATCAGTTCTTCTCTCGTCACTTCCCCTCCAGACGCCACTCGGAAAACCCCCTTCCCTTTCCGCATGGCTTCGCGTGGCGCGGGCGGTGGTGCCGGAGGGCGCGGCCCTGGTGGGCGAGGCGGCGAGCGCGTTGGCCGTGTCGGCGGCGGCGGCGCGGGAGGGCACCAGCAGTCCCACGGTAGCGGCGGCGGGGCAGGGCACCAGCAGCCTTACAGCCGCGGTGATGGCGGAGGCCGAGGCGCCGGCGGGTACCCGCAGCAGCCGCTCGGGCGCAGGGAGGGCGCGGCCTCGGGCCGCGGTGGCGTGGGGGCAGCACCCGTCCGCCCCGCCGCGCCACGTCCTGTAGCGCCGGTGGCCATTCCCGCGGCAGCCGCCTCGACTTCCGCGAGGCCGCCCGCGCCCACGTCGGGTCCGGCGCCAGCGCCTCCAGCCCCCGCCTCCACGGCGGCTGCTACTGACTTGGCGAGAGGCATGGTGAGGCTGGCCGTGGCGGGCGCTGACCCCGCCGCTCCTCCCGCGCCTGCAGCTAGATCCGCGCCCGCGCAACAGCCGCCGGCGGCTCCGCCGGTGTCGAACAAGGGGATCCCGCACCCGGCGCGCCCGGGGTTCGGCACGGTAGGGAGGAGGGTCGTCGTGCGCGCGAACCACTTCCTCGTCGAAGTGGCCGACAACGACATATGCCATTACAACGTGAGCTCCCCTCCCCTCCTCCCCATCTACTCGCGCACTTGTGTTTTCATCGTCTGATTGCTGTGGATCTGTTCACGACGATCTAGTTGAGGTTGTCTTCATGTTTGGGCGTGCTTGTTCTGCTCTATTTTTTTATCCTTCCATTTCAGGGTTTTAGGCCGGTAATTTTTCAGTAATTGATCCGTTGGAGATGCGTTCATCATCACCGTATGCGTTTTTTTCTTGAAATGCTATTCTCATGTACTCCATTATTAGTCATTTTGATTTTTCTAGATTCATAATTTTTGCTATACATCTATATATATTATGTTTAGATGTATAGCAAAGTCTATAAAATTAGAAAAAAACTAAAACAACTAATAATTTGGGACGGAGGAAGTACATGATATTATGATCACCATTGTGGGCTTGTATGGTTGGGATGGATTTGTTTCGTTGGGATGTAGCGGAGGAAGCAGACAGTGAGACAGAGGTAATTTTTTTTGTTTTTTCTATGGAAGTACTAGCAGTCCCATTTCCTCTTATTTTTTAGATCCTAAAGTGGTAATTCAGCACTTGCCATTCTGAGCAGAAGTCTCGGTCTGCATGTGAAGTACCGGCCGCTATGCTTCAAACGAAGCGGGTTGATGATGACACCTCGGGTTCTGTGTGTCAAGCACAACATTGTTGACCATTTCCTTATATACTCCTATATGACATGGCATTGATGGCCACTTCATTATTGCTTTGCCAGTTATCGACGGTTTAGGCAACGTCTTGGTCCTTTTGCATGTTGGTGGTTGCATGGTGGATAGGCTCTCTAGGGCAGACCCAACTCTGAAACTACTCAGTGGTTTCCATAGATGCCATATCAGCAGGAAACTCTATTTAGAAACCACAGCATACAACGCTTCTAAGTCTTCGTGTGGGTCCATAATCAATTCTAGCGATCCCTTTCTCTCCCTTTTCATGCGCTCTTTCCAGGCTGCGGCGGCGAGCAGGCACGGCAACTCCGGCACGCAGCTTTAGATGATGGTTGGCCCAGCGGTGACTGCGCTCCGCGCAGGCGGCGATGCCAAGCAGGCCGCGACGGTGAGCAGTGGGCGGTGGGGGGCATGGTAGCGAGTACACGTGCAAGCAATGGTGAGCTCTTCGGCCGCAAGCTCTGACTGCATTGGGCCGCAAGCTCTGATTGCATTGCCAAGTGAAGGAAAAAATCGAAATCCTAGAGTCCAAATCGAAGCACAAAATCACTAATATAGCGCACAACTCATTACACGGGTGCTGCTTCCGTTGCTTGCATCTCGCGAGCACTCGAATTGAAAGAGCGGCTTGGAACCTGGATAGGTGGAGAAAGGAGAAAGGATGAGATGGATAGCATGTTGCAGGGATTGCCGTGCTTGAGCAAAGTAGATGAGGTGGATGCCTGAGCTGTTGCTAATTGCTAGGTGAGGGTCAACGGCGGCCAGGCGGCTCGCCGCAGATGCGACAGCGTGGCTGCGCGCACGGACGTAGCGGCCATGAGCAACTCGTCGGGGACGCAGCGGTTGGGATGGCGCGCACGGACGCGCAGGCCGCGATGCCCGAAGCCTGCAACAACGAGCGACGGACAAGTCAGCAAGGCTACGCGCGGATGCAACGGTGGCGAGCAGCTCGCCGCTCAGATGCGGGGGCGCCGGTGGATATGTGGGCCCCACGGATGGAGAACCTGGAAACGGGTTCTCGCTCCCAACGCGAAAACAGTGGTGTCTTTGATCCTCATACCGCGTGTAGATGCCGTTTGTCAGTTGAGAAACGGTTTCCTCCTCTTTTCTTCTCTTTCTTCATTAACTTGCTTGCCATGTCATCAAATTGCTTATGTGGCAGCTTCGTTAATGCTATGAAAACTATCCTAGTAGGAGCATTGGGACTGCCCTTAGATTTGGGTTTGGGTGGTGCCTGGCAGGGTTCTGGTGCTTTCTTGGTTGCGATCACCCTTTGGAGCTTTTCTTTTGTGCCTCCTGTTGTAAGCCAGGTAATTTATCTAGAATTGCTAGCTGCCATTTTGAAAAATCAATCCAGTTTCAGGCTGTCAGATGAACTTCTTGACTTTGTGCTCGAGGCTGCACCGTTATCTTTTCTCGTGAGTTTGGTTTGGGTTAGAATTGGGAGGATGATCGCTGGGTTAGGATTTATAGATAGATGGTTGTGGCCCGGTTCATTATCACTGAATGTTTTATTGGAAGGCGGTTCTTTTGCTCCACCTTCTGACTGTATCCATATACATACCAGGTTTCAATCAGTCCTCAACCGAAGGCAAGAAGACTCAACAGGGTGCTGCTTTCGGAGCTTATCAAGGTGCACGGTGCGACATCTCTCGCCCACAAGATGCCTGCATACGATGGAAGCATGAGCATGTACACTGCAGGCGAGCTGCCATTCAAGTCAATGGATTTTGTTGTCAAGTTGGGACACCAAGAAATGTAAGCACGACAGGTTCTATCTGTTTTTTTGCACAACGTACACTACTTTGTGACTTGCAGCTGTTAACTTAAGAACTATGTTTCCTGTTTTCTTAATTACTGAAATGCAGTGAGTATAAAGTGACAATTCGATATGCGGCGCGGGCAAATCTGTACCACCTGCAGCAGTTCCTCGACGGTCAGCAAAGGGACTCGCCGCATGACACAATCCAAGCACTTGATGTTGTAATGAGGGAGTCGCCTTCTCTCAAGTATGATACCAGTGCTATTTCTTCACCTTTTTCTTTTCTGCAATATCTTGTTTTGTTGGAGCTGCTGATCATGTGGTTATGATTTCCTTTTGTTTTGCAGTTATGTCACTGTTTCAAGATCCTTCTTCTCCAAGCAGTTTGGTGCTGCGAAGGACATTGGTGATGGGTTGGAGTGTTGGAGAGGATATTACCAGAGCTTGCGCCCCACTCAAATGGGCCTTTCGTTGAACATTGGTATTGATCTTCTCCGAAAATTACTTTCTTGAAAATTACACCAGTGTACTCAATTTTGATTGAGACTTGATATTGAGATTGCTGAATTGAGAAATCACGGCAGAAACTCAGGATTTCGTGTGTATGCCACACAGAAGTTGGTGTGCCATTGTTGGTTCCACATTTATGTCTATGACATTGGAATTTGTGTCTAAAGTTCAGGTGGCATACACACAAATATGAACTTAGTGGCACATGATCAAAACAATAGCTTGTGTGTGGCATACATTTCCAGCAGTTCAAAATTAAGTTTTCCCCTAAAACGTTCATAAGAATTTTGTGCATTTCTTTTCAATTTTTAACCTCTTGATTGCCCTTTTATTATTCAGACACATGCTCGACTTCGTTTTATAAATCTATCCCTGCGGTACAATTTGTTAAGGAGTGTCTGCTGGTGACAAACCCCACGCAGCCTTTTTGGGACAGGGATCGTTTGAAGGTAATATTTGTCAACAAAAGTTGTTAGATACTATTTATTTACAGTCACTAATAGATCTGTCTCTATATCTTTTCTCAGATTAAGAAAGCCCTGCGTGGAGTTCGTGTTGAGACCACACACCAGCAGGGCAAAAGGAGCATCTACAAGATAACTGGGATTACTTCTGTCCCACTGGAACAGCTGAGGTTCATCTGTTGATATCTCATCTTGATGCTTATTCAGTCTAGTATTTTTCTTGCAGTACAAACTTACTTGTTGTCATTTCTTATCTTAAGCTTTCCTTGCAACGATGGCACTCTGACTGTTGTTCAATACTTCAAACAACGTTACAAATACCAGTTGCAATACACTGCTTGGCCCTGCCTGCAGTCCGGCAATGATTCTAAGCCGATATATTTACCGATGGAGGTAGTATTTGCATCATTTGTGATTTCTGCTCAACAAGTCAACACCTGGTGCACCATGCTAATTATATGTATAACATGTTTGCAGGTGTGTGAAATTATTGAAGGGCAGAAATACTCTCGGAAGCTCAGTGACACACAGGTGGCTAGCATACTAAAGGCAACCTGTAAACGCCCCCAAGAGAGGGAGAACAATATCATCCATGTACATTTCTAGCCCACTTTGGCTTTGACACTGCCTTTTTGAAGGGTTAAAATTTCTTGAAATTTGTTATATCAATTTCATTTTGAAATATCTAGAGTTTTAAACCTGAAATTGGCTGTATCCTTATCCATGTATTCACAGAACTCCTCAGTCTGTTTAGTTTTTTTTTAAATGATTTCTTGACATATTATGCACCAAAGAACTGCAAAATTTAAGTGAGTGTATACATTTGGCAGTAAGCAAGCATAGTGTACATGTAATGTATAGTTTTTTATACTTTAGTTTTTGTTTCTTAAATTTACTCATCGCACTTTGTTGTGATATAATGTCATTTCTGAAGTTTTGTCATCGCAGCAACTTAAAGTGCAATGATTTTTAAAATGTTTTTTTTGCCTTGTTTAGATGGTTGGCCACAACAACTATTCAGCTGATAGGCTGGCACAGGTGTTCGGGATCACCGTCGCCAATCAGATGGCGAATGTGCAAGCTCGTGTGCTGCCTCCACCCTTGGTATCTGTTATACAGCATCTTCAGTTTGATGATTGTCTTTTGATTTTCTATAACTAATTCCAAGAATGACTAAATTTAATCTTGTTTCAGCTGAAATATCATGAATCTGAAAGGGACAAAACTGTTGCACCAAGCATCGGGCAGTGGAATATGATTAACAAGGTGATTCTATATGTTGGCGAGTTAGATTTCCTGATATGATAATTTTCTTGCCAGCTCATTTTCATTTATATGTTGGAATAATGCCAACAATATATAATTACAGAAAAAATGCAAACAAAAGATTTTCTGGTTCCTAGAGTTGGCTTTCGTCGGTTCTGGAATACTCTTCCTACTGATATTCACTTTATGTATTCAGAAAATGGTCAATGGTGGAACTGTTCACAGCTGGACTTGTTTGAGCTTTTCGCGGCTGCCACGTCATGTTGTAGACAGAATATGCGATGGCTTGGTTCAGATGTGCAATTCCATTGGCATGGTAAATTCGTGCATATGCTTCTGGATACGAGTAGCTTATAAATCATCAGCCAGAGCTCATTGAACTTGATGTTAATGGAATTTCAGGTTTTCAATCCAAGGTCAGTGATAGAAGTTCAGTCAGCTTCTCCCAACCACATAGAAGCTGCTCTAAGGGATGTTCACACGAGGGCTCCCAATCTCCAGCTGCTTATTGTGATTCTTCCAGATGTTTCTGGTCATTATGGTATGCTCATCCTTGAATATCTGTACACTTCTAAAATTTCTGAAAAAAAGAAAGTTATGGAAAAAACTGTGTTTACACAATTCGATGGAAAAAAGTTGACCAGTAGTCCAGTAACATGTGTCTATACAGTGCACATATGGCATGTTATTTGTGTCTTTTTTTTTGGTATAGCACACATAGGGCAAGTTATTTGCATTTTTTCTGTAGAAAACTTAGAGTTAACTTTTGCACAACATTCTGCATATAAACATATTTGTCCATGAGTTTTGCAAAAAATAAAATGTCCATGAGTGTTTCTGCTTGGTTTCATGGTTATCACTTGTGCGATTTTCTAGGGAAAATTAAGAGGCTGCGCGAGACTGAACTTGATATAGTATCTCAGTGCATAAATCCAAAGCCCGATAAAAACAAGCAGTATTTCGAAAACGTTGCCCTTAAAGTCAATGTGAAGGTCAGTGCAATTTACTGCTTTCTTCCCTTTGGTGTGCTTCAGTTATCATGGAAGTGATATTTTTTGTGTTTATCAGGTTGGAGGCTGCAATACAGTGCTTGAGAGAGCCTTCGAGCCTAGGGGAATACCTTTTGTCTCAGATGTACCAACAATCATTTTCGGTGCTGATGTTACCCATCCTGTAGCAGGCGAAGACTCATCGGCATCTATTGCAGCTGTCAGTTTCTTGTTCTCTGCTAGCAATTGTTCTGTTCAAACGTTGCAGGAATTTAAATGAAAATTTCGATTCATATTTGAATGCTAATTGTTATGGCTCCGAACTTCCAATGGGGGCTTTTCTGACACAAAGTAATGGATAGCTGGCATCACCTTTTGCAGGTGGTGGCATCCATGGACTAGCCTCAAGTAACAACCTATAAAGCTCTGGTCTCTGCCCAAGCACATAGGCAGGAGATTATACAGAATCTCTTCTGGACTGCTACAGATCCAGAGAAAGGCACCCCAGTAAATGGTGGAATGATAAGGTAACTCGTATCCTTTATGTTCATGATGGATGTGAATTAAGAGATGATAGTTTGAAACTTAGATGCCTGAATTATTTTCTGCAGGGAGTTGCTGTCTTCATTCTATAAGAGGACTGGCCGAAAGCCTGAAAGGATTATTTTTTACAGGTATGTGCTTGAATTATTTACATAACTCTTGGATGAAGCTTTATTGACTTCCTACTACCTTTTTTTTTTGTTTATCCAGGGATGGAATAAGTGAAGGACAGTTCAGCCACGTTTTGCTCCATGAAATGGATGCAATCAGGAAGGCTTGTGCCTCTATGCAACGTGATTATCTACCCCAGTGACATTTGTAATAGTACAGAAAAGGCACCACACAAGGCTCTTCCCTGAGGTTCATGGAAGCCGTGATCTCACTGATAAAAGTGGAAACATTCTTGTGATCTCACTGATAAAAGTGGAAACATTCTTCCTGGTTAGTACCACTAGCCTATCAACCCGTGCTCCCACACGAGCTAATTAGAATTAATATAAAAATAAGACTTATAACTAATAATTATAATTATCTATCCCATTCTCTCTTTTGTCTATTAAATATTCTAACGCACAGTACTCTAAAGATACGTACCCTTCAATATCTAGTTGTAGTACGTTTAGTTAGTAACAATATTTTTCACTTTGTGTGAATTTGATATGTATTTAATTGAACCATCTGTTTAAGCTATGTGAACAACATAAAAATTGGTATTTTTATATTTTCCCCCATACATGACACGCACCATGGGTATTATTTTTATATAAGCAATAACATAAATAATATATTAATAATGATAGACATAGTAATTTAGAATTTTATATTGGTGCACTTTAATATTTTGTTATAATTATATAACTTAGATTCAGATTTAGAAGTTACTTACTTTTAATAATGATATAATTAGATAATTTATATACAAACTTAGTGGGTTGTTTGACATAGTTTTTATAATGGCATATGTGGGTAATTTGCATGAAGATTAGGGGGTTACTTTAGATTATTTTTTATAATGGCAGACGTGGGTAATTTAGATACATGTTTAGTGGGTTACTTTAGCCTATTTTTATAATGGTAGATGTGGGTAATTTATTAGAAAAAATAACAGATCCAGTGGCTATTATAATTAAAGTTGTTGGATTGATTACCGGATGTTTCTATTTTTTATGATTTCTCTATTTTTTAGAGTGTCCACCTAGGATCCTAGGTGGCTTCACGTAGAGGCTTCAAAAAGAACCTCCAATTACTAATAATAGTAAGATGGTCACCATCCTTGTTTATCACTTTTAATCAAAAGTAAGAAAAATATCAACAAGGAAAAGAGATATCCACCGTAGCGTTAATATGTAGGTGAGAATTGAACTCTGGCTGGCTGGGTTTACCACCCCTCTACCCAACCCATGTTGGCTGGGTGGCCAGTGTATCCTAGGGAGATCTCCACTTCCAGCAAAGTATGAAAGTCAATTTAGCACATCTTTGATTGTGAATTGTGACTCTTTTTTCTGCTGTTCTGCAGGAACTGTGGTTGATACCAGCATTTGTCATCCCAACGAGTTTGATTTCTACCTTTGTAGCCATGCTGGAATCCAGGTATGTGTCGACACTTCGGCGCCGTGCGTCCCAGATACTTTGGAGCCGCTGACCTTCTGAGTTTTTATATTTTTCATCAGACTAAATGTAAATGCATTTCTTCAGGGAACAAGCAGGCCAGCACACTATCATGTCCTGTACGACGAGAACTGTTTCTCGGCTGATGCGCTGCAGATGCTAACTAACAACCTGTGTTACACGTAAGCTTGATACCAATGCAGATGTATTGCTCCTTAATTATTTGGAGAGATTAGTTTTCCTCTTTTTTTCTTTCTGTGTTCATGTGCTCATCATATGTTCTTGGAGTTCCTTCTATAGTTGCCTCTGGAAAATTTATTCCAATCCTTCCCTGTGCAGTTCCACCGGCCTACTACGCTCACCTGGCGCCGTTCCGCAAGAGGTACTACGACGTGCAGGCAGAGGGAACCAATGGAGCTTCCGTTGTCAGTGGCGGTCCAGCTGCGCTCCGCCATCTCCCGCAGATCAAGGACAAAGTGAAGGAAGTGATGTTCTTCTGCTGATGAATCGGCGCGAGCTGCTGGTGGCCGTTGTGGTGCATGTCCAGCTCCAGGCGGGCGGCCTCGATCTGCAAAAGGCCGTGCTTTTGTAAGAACTTGTTCGCTGCTGATGCGACTTTTAGGATGTGGTGAACTGGCACTGATGGCTCTGCCGAATAGATTTTGCATGAGTGCTGCTGGTGAAGTTTTAGTTGTTGGCGCCGTTTTGTTTTGTGTTTTTTTTTTGTAAGATATATCAATTGAGGTTGGCTAATGTTTTCTTGCTGCCCAGAGATCTGCAGATTTTCTGGGACGTAGCGGTTTGAGGTAACTTTGCTCAGGGCTCATTGAACCCAACAAGGGAACTTCCGTGTCCTGTGTGATGCCATGGGATTGGTGCAGCTCACTTAGGGCCCGTTTGGTTGGGGAGCTGATTTGAATGGAATGGCTCCATTCCAATTTTTGAGAACGGAGCCGTTCCGTTCTACGTTTGGTAGGCGGAACAGAGCCACTCCATTTTTTGTTTGGTTGGAGAGCGCGGTGGAGCGGAACCATTCCGTTCTGTGTTTGGTTGGAGAACCATCTCATTCAACGTTCCGCGAAGGGTGGCTTCGAGATCCTCCGGCGGCTCGGGCGGCCTGAGTTCCTCCGGCGGGGGGGGGGGGGGGGGGGGGGGGGGGGCCGGGGGCGCTGAGCTCCTTCCGGCGGGGGGCGGTTGCGGGCGCATGGACGGAGGGCGGCGGCGGCCCTGGGCTCCTCCCGGCGGCGGCCGCGGGCGCCTGGATGGGGGGGGGGGGCGGGGGGCGGCGGCGCCTGGCCGCCTGGGCTCGGGCGCCTGGATCCCGTCCGCCGGCGGGGGGCCGGCGGCGCCTGTGCCGCCTGGGCTCCTTGGCGCCTGGATCCCGTCCGCGGGGGGGGGGGGGGGGGGGGGCCTGTGCTCCTTCCGGCGGCGAGGAGCGGCCGTGGATGCCGCCCAGCGGGGGGGGGGGGGGGTGAGGCGGAGGCAGCGAATGAGAGCTCTCGCATCCGGTCGTTTCGGGCGAGCGCGATCGTTCCGCATCTCACGCGAATATTCCGCACCGGAGCCACTCCGCTCTTCGTTGCTTCCAACCAAACGCGCAGAAAAGGGGAGCGGAGCGGCTCCGCTCCCGCTCGCTCCCCAACCAAACACACGGTTACAGTCTGAAAAGAAAATGAGATAAGAGTGTCCTACACATTTAGTGTGTACATTCTGAGTGAATGCTACACATTTGAGGTGCAAGTACGTAGGACAGCGTGGCGCTGGACAAGGTGCCGAATTCGTTGTCGTTGACGAAGTTGTTAGTGGGATGCCTGGTGCTGGATGGGGTGTCGGCCGGGTCCCTTGACGATCAGCGAGGAGCACACCGTCCATGATGAGCACGTCGTCGTCCGTCGCTGCCGGCGAGCCCACCGTGGAGACTAGGAGGAGGCGCCACTCTTGACTCGGTGCTGGCGAGTTGGTTGCCCATGGGCGAGGACAATATGAGGCGGCGGCACCGTGACAAGGTGATCACCGAGCGGCGGCCCCCATTCCCATTACGGCCACTGCCACCGCTGCCGGAGGTGACGCAGAGGTTGCTGGGGTCCCATCTCTGCATCCGAGGAATCTGATTAGCACTGCAGATTACCAGATTCGCGAAACATTTATCTAGCCAAGCGACCATGTATCGACGAGCGTGTCACAAGACCTTCTCCATTCAGAGTGTGCTACACACATTCAAAGTGTACTGCACTACGCATTTCATGTATATATACAAGTAGAGTGTATACTGCACGTTTAAGGTGCAACTACGATTGTGGCGCCTAGCGCTGGAGGTGTCGAATCCGTTGTTGTTGACGAAGGAAGTGGAGCTCTAGATAGCACTGGATGGGGTCTTGGGACTGTGGTCGACAAGCGAGCACGCCGCCCATGATGAGCACGTCGTAGTCCGTCGCCGCCGGCGAGCCAACCGGGGAGACTAGGAGGCGGCTCCGCACTTGATTCGGTGTCGGCGAGCCCTCGGGGCTGACCAAGGTCAGGGCCCTAAGAGGACGATGACGGCGATGACATCCTAGCGAGTAGCAGCGACCCTGCCATCAGCAGCAGCGTCGAACTCTGACATGCCTTGGGTGTATACATTCAGAGTGTGTACTACACGTTTAAAGTATACATTCAAAGTGTATGCTGCACATTTGAAGTAGGCCTAGTGAAAGGAAGTCCCCATTTTCATAGTCTTTGTTTATATTATAGGCACTGTGCAAACGATACAGATGGTGCTGTGGCAAGGACTTGTATTTACCTCTTCCCATCATAAATAATTTTCTTTTTGAATATGATGCAGTTCTATAAACACAACAAATTAAAGTGGCATGCAAAAAATATATGTGGACTTTTCAAACCGTCAATCATCTAGGTTCATCGTATAATTAAGGAGAGTGTGATGCAAATGAAGTAACAGTAGCACACATAAGTGAATATGGAGTTAGTGGTGGCATCCAGGGGAAAAAACTATATCCCCGTGGAGCGTACACTGAAATTTCCATTTCATATGTGCCGCTCACTTTCATACGTGTGTGCGTACGGGGACGAGAGCGTGCGTGTATGTCTTCGTGTTTGTATCTAAACAATCTTTCATGCGTATATCTAAACAACCTACATGATTCATTCCTCAATTAAAAATTTGCAAAAAAGTTGAATTTCTTTAAATTTGGTTCCAGAAGTAGTATTTCTTTGATCCATATATTATTTGATGTTGGCAACAATAGCAAATAAGTTTGAAAACAGGATTTCTGGAAAGAGTTTTTTTAAATAAGTTTGTATTAAAAAATAACAGAGAATTTATCCATCCCACCGGTTCCAAAAAGTTAAATTGTTTAGGCTAACCAAAAAGTTAAACTGTTTAGGCGCGATGCTCGCGCCGCTATCTTGTTCAGCGTCATCAGCGGGTGTCGATGAAGTCGTGGTGGCTGGGCTCCTGCTCCTCCCTCCGTGAGCGTCTCCTCCGTGGTGACTGTTCCGTGATCTTCCTAGCTGGGACAGGACGCAGCGTCTCGCGGAGATTATCGACAACCCGCCGAGATCGCCGCGTGGTGTCGCTGCTGGTGCCTCTGGCTTTATGTCGTCGGCTAGGTGCCGGCGAAAATCACCTGCGCCGTTGGCGTGACGCAGACCCACGAGATGAAGATGAACATTTTACCCTCGTCGGGCACGACGCTGGTGAAGTTGAGGTGAAGTTGAATGATGCCATCGAGTTCGTCTAGATATCGTTGATGAACACCTGTACCTGGCTGTCGGTGTTTAACCTCCAAGCTCACCGAGGGACACCCCCAGTTAGTATATTGTAGGTAGGGTATCGCCGAGATCAGGAACTCAAAGGTACAAGGAACATGAAACTGGTTCGAGCCGCAGTATGCGTAATACCCTACATCATGTGTGGTGGTTTATATTACTTTATTTATGGATTCATTTGGAGGGATCCCTGCCCGCCTTTATATTATCTGGGGAGCAGGGTTACATGGAAATCCTAGCCCGATATTAGGAGTCTTACTCGGATAGTTTCCTTCTATTCTGACCAGTCCTACTCCTATACGAATAGTTACAGCTGGTATAGGGTATGGGCTATATCCCATCCTATATCTAGAATATGTAGGTAACGTGCGTAGTCCCGTGGCCTGGATTGACAGGTGAGGTTGCCGGAGTAGGAGAGGGAGGGGGTTGGATCTGATCAACATGAAGATGGGAGGGAGAAGCGGAGTCAGTCTTCACCTATCTCGCAGAGTATCTTTCTTACATATTTAGGATCTGTTTGGATCAAGTGACTAAAAGTAAAAGGATTAAAATGAAGGGCAAGCCCTCTCAACTCCTCCTTTTAGCTCCTTTTAGCTAATCTTTAGGAGCTAATAGGCTAAAATATTGTTAGTAATTTTTAGTCGCTTTGTTTGGAATTTTAGTCTCTAAACTGACTAAACTTTCAGTGGGAACCAAAGTGGACCTTAGAGCTTGTTTGGATCAGGTGTGATGGGGATTGGGAGTGAGTAATAAATGAGGGGTAGGCCTACATAATTTCTTTTTTAACTTCTTTTAGTTACTCTTTGGAGGCTAACGGAACTAAAATATTTTAGTCGCTTTATTTCGAACTTTAGTCTTTTGGAAGATACGAACAGGCACTTAATGTATACATTCCGAGTGTATACTACATATGTGAGGTACAGCTACGTAGGTGCCGAATTCGTTGTTGTTGATGAAGGTAGTGGAGTGCCTGGGGCTGGATGGGATGTCTGGCCCGTTGTCGATGAGCGAGCACACGGTCCATGATTAGCACGTCGTCGTCCATCGCTGCCGACGACGCGGCGAGTGCACCGTGGAGAGTGACTAGGAGGAGACGCCACACTTGATTCGGTGTCTGCGAGTCCTCAGGATTGACCCTATGGTGGTAGTGTGATTCGTCGAGCTCGAGATAAGGGTCCGTACGTGGACGACGATGACGGCGAGGATGCCTGGCGCCCCTGCCACCATCAACAACATTAAGTTCGACATGAGTTGGGTGCCCATGGGAGATCAGGGACGACATCATCAGAGTGAAACGCCGCTACGAGAGGTGATCACCGCTCGAGGAAAGCTGATTAATTATTAGCACTTCAGATTACCAGATTCACGAAACATTTAGCTAACCTAGCGTCCATGTATCGACGAGCACGTCAGAAGTCTTCCTTCTCTAAGTAGCATCTCGGGCGCCGTGTAGCAAGCACATCAGCATCTTGAAATTGTTTGTGCGCTACACACACATTCAGAGTGTACTATACATTAGATGTATTTATGTTCAGAGTGTAAAGTGCACACTTGAGATACAACTACAGATAGGAGCGCCTGTCGCTGGAGGAGGTCCTGGATCCATTGTTGTTCACGAGGGAGGTGGAGTGCCTGGCATTGGATGGGGGTGTCGGGCCCATTGTGTATGAGCAAGCACACCATCGTCCATGAGAAACACGTCATCATCTGTCACCGCCGGTGAACAACGTGGGAGGTTTTTAAAACAATACTTTGGAAAAATAATTTTGAAAACAGATTTTTTAAAAGTGAATTTTGAAATAAGTTTATTAAAAAATAGCAGCACTACTAAAAAACTCTCGCGCGTCGTGCCCCCTCGCCCTCCGCCAATCGCGCGCTGCTACGGCCTCTGCACAACCCGCCTGCTTCCTTCTCTCTCCCTCCGATCTCCTCCCTTCCCCTCTCGATCCCCTCCCTTCCTCTCTCGATCCCCTCCTCTCTCGCCGCATCACCCCTCCCTTCTCTCCCCCGCGCTAGGAGGGCTGCGCGGCATGAGGGGGACAGCAGCGTGCGGGACGACCGACGTGGGGCCTCCGCGGCGCGTGGAGCTGCTAGTGCGGGGAAGCTGCCGGCACAGGGGAGGAGTAGCGGTTCGTCACGGTACGGGGAAGCAGTGGCGGCGTGGCAGGGGTGAGGGAGGCGGATGTGGTTGCGGAGGCCCGATCCGGCGGCGGGAGCCGGCGGCGAGCACGCGGGTGGGTAGATCAGGCGGCGAGTGCACGGGTGGATTCGTCGGCAAGCGAGCGCATGGCCGGATTTCGGCGGCAAGCGCACAGGCGGCGGCAGCGATGCTCTCTGTCCCCGGCAGCACGTCCCGAGTTGGCGTGGGGAAGGAGCAGCTGCCGGCGATTTTTTTTATTTTTTATTTGATCTGCAGAGGCGGATCACGCCGCCCCTGCAAACAACATTTGTAGCTGCGAGAAATAAGAGCAGGTACCGCACCAGCTCCTACAAATAGATTTTACCAACCCCTATTTTATAGTCTAGAGAGCTCATCCACCCCGCGAGTTTCCAAAGATTAACTATTTAAGCGTCCAAGACCAGCCAAGTTATTACTTTTCAACAGCTATACTAAAACACATATAATTCACACAAAAAATAAGTTTCACAAGATCTAATCATATGCACCCCCACCATATAGACGCAAATGTCACTTGATCAGCGTGATCCACATGATCAAATATTGCACTATTTTTTTCCTTAGTTGTGTTTTGTCCCACTAGGGTTTTTCAACATAATGTTTTCAATGCAAATTCAGTGTAACTAAGGACATTGACTTGCGTCAACGGTAAGTGTAGAACTAACCACATTGACATTCGTGGGCCTACATGGACACAAACCAGAACTAACCCATAGGGCCCATGTAGCTCTAAGCATGGACGGAGCCAGTATTGGTGCCTGGTATTCCAGGAATACCCAACTATTTTGTCAAAAAATCAAGTATATATCAAATATACACACATGTATATATTATATTGGGCCAAGATCTCTGGTTTTTGACTTGTAACTCAGCCAACGCAGCCCACCCGCTCTCTCTCTCTCTCTCTCCGGCCCGCTGGCCACAGTTGACAGCCCACGAGGCCACATGCTGACATTCTCCACATGCCCACTCGGCCAATGTGAGCACAGTTTTTCTTTCGAAAAACAATGTGACCTAGATCTACCCATGTAGTACATCCCGCTCACGCACGTGAGGAGAACTGACGCCAGGTGCCCAAGCCACTCTTACCAGTAAGCTGTAATTAAGCAGAAGAGGTAGCAAGCCAGCAGCAGGGCGTGAACCAGTGTCAGCCGCTTGCAGTTGAATCGAGCATCAGGCTAGCAGCATTTGTGACTTGTGACGGAATCTCAAATCCAAATTTCTGGTTTCCTTGCACGATTTTTATTAATATTTAGTTCTGTAAGGTGTGTGTTTTTAACGTGGATAGTGAAGCTATGAAAAATAAATAGCAAATCAGTGATTTGAAATAGTCGTGGAGTCAGGTGCATTCTATTTTATTTGCTACTTTTTCAAGCATAAAACTAACTGTTTTGGTAGAGATACTTTTGTGAAAGGGGATTTAGAAATAGTCACATGAGAATTTAGAAACTGTTGTGATTTCTCTTTATTACATGGAAACATCTTTAGTTTTAAGGATTTGTAGAATTTTGAACTGTAGCATTTTTGTATTGATATAATTTTTAACAAGGGAATACCCAACTTCTAAATTCTAGCTCCGCCACTGGATTTAAGAGTCCTATACTAGTTTTAGACGGCTCATATACGTACGAAAATAGGGACATCTCCTAATGCATAAATACAAGAGAGTGAGGTGCAACCCAATTGTACATTAGATTTGGTCATTGAAGTTATCTCTCTAGTCTACTCATGCTCTTTTTTTAATTACTTTCTTGGCATGATAGTGTTTCACAACAAATGTAGTTGTGCCATTTGTCTTGTTGGGGCTACCAAAATGGAAGGTACCAAAAGGGCATTGCTGTGATGAAAGGGGGAGAAATCTTCCTTCTTGCCACAAAGAAGTTTTGTTCTTCGTTACTCTCTCTTTGCCACTATTTTGAGAAGATTTAGAGACACACCTTTTCCCTTTGAAAAGGGAATTTAACTCAATTCTGGACAGGTGCAAAATCATTGCCTTCCTTCCTTTGTACATTGCTCTCTCGCGGTCTCGCCAAAAGCAGGTTGTCAGGAATGCTTTCATCGCTCATAGATTCGGTCCATACGTGTCTACTGTTTGATGTTCGCCATGCATTTTTGCCTTTTTTCTTTCTGTTTTGAAAACAAACCATGCCTGAAAATTGTTGTGTTTAATTTGTTAATTTTAAATGAGAATGTGTGGGTGCTAATTCATTCTACGAATAACATTGCTGATTTGCAGAATCTGCTGCACGTCTGTAGTACTGCCAGGAAAATAATCAGGATCATCGTGTTCATGTTGTACTACTGCACCTACATGTGATCTCTTCTCGATCTCCCTCTATGATTTTGGTTAGCTGGAAATTCTCGGAGAGGATCAGAGGAAGAAAGCAAGCATATGCTTAGAATCTTCCTCTCAAAATATCCTGGGAATCACTTGCGAGCACGGAGCTGACTGGTGATATGCCAACGTATTACGCCATTGACAGAAATGCAGTATATATATTCCAGTACATGAGTGCCTGAATTTTTCGTAAGATTGCTTGATATCTATCTGCTCGTGTTAAATGATGTGCTTCTAGTGGTGTCAGCTATCAGCACGAGAGATCATGATCGAGCCACCTGCACAGTTAGTGGTGGTAGCCTTCCATCTCATTCTCAAGTCTGAATCACTCTTACCTGAACCCAGCAGCCTGGGCTATGCGGCCAAGTATGCAACAAGATTTCAGTCAAACAGAGAGGAGAAGAATCTGAGCCCAAATGCTCAATCTGTATAGCTAGTGGAAGGCATTGATAGGACTAGAAACGACCGATCTTATCATTGATGAAATAGCCATCCAATGATATCCTAGTTAGTTTGACTGTGGTTGCGTCTCCGATGAAACAAACAGAGATGGTATTCCTCGAGTGCACGTCTCAGACTCTCAGTGACTAGTATTATTCTAGGTTGGGTTCAAAAATAAGGTCTTGTAAAGTGACTGGTATCTTGCTTATCCGCCGGTCCCATTTTTAAAATATTAGAACATTATTATTCACTTTGGAACATTTTTCTTATGAAACTAGCTAGAACACTTCTTTTTAGCATAATATTTTTGTCTTAAGGGGAACGTTCACAAATTCTACTGGAGGAATATTTTCTTTTGTTTAGTGGAGCATTATATTTCTTGAGCGCAACATTCATAAATTAGATTGGAGCCGAACATTTTTGCCTTAAGAGGAACATTCTTTTTTACTTGAGCAGAACGTTTACAAGTCGACTATAGATATGCAAAATATCAGTGTATGTATAAAGAACTGAGGATGGCTGAGAACTTTTCATGAAAAGATGCTCTCAGCTTCTTGATTGAGCTTAGTACTGTTTTTTTTTAAATAAGGATAAGAGCTAGGACCATAATCTTGGTGGGATTGTAGAGGCAAGCACCATGGTTTAAACCTAAAGGTCCACACTCTCCTGTTTCACACTCGAAGAAAAAAGGGGAGTGTGGACTACATCAACGGTCAGCAATGCCCATATATGCAAGTGCATGAGATGGGGAGACTTAAATTCACTCTTCTTGATGGTCGGAACACCAACGCCAATGTGCTCAGATGCCGTCTAGGAAAAATAGGTCACTTATCCAATTACTAGTCATCACTTCTTTCTAAAACACAGGTATCCAGTTCCTACAAATATTGAAGCACAGCAACGTCATGCTCACACACACATAAGAGAGAGAGAGAGAGAGAGAGAGAGAGGGGGGGGGGAGAGAGAGAGAGACCCATTTTTATACTCCAAGAGAAAGGGAGCTAGTCTAGTGTGGACTGCATCAAAGATCTGGTGCCGTTTTCTCCTCAAGTCAGCAAAGGCTCTGCAAGTGCATGTTTGGTAACAACCCAAGTCCAACCAACAGGTAGCAGTGATAAGACTTTCTGGTCTCCCAAGCATCTAGATGGAGATATTCATATAGCAGTACTGATGACAGGAAGATCTGTGCCTTGGTAGTCTAAAGTTAGATGCTGCAGATGCAATATAATACAGGGCAAAAGACCTGCTATGTCATGCTTCAGTTCAGGCCTGCCATACCCTAACCACCACAACAACAATCAAGCAAAGCATATGTGTGCGCCGCACACGTCGCGAAGGAATGTGCCCGCCATTTCGTGAGTAGGTTGAGCAACGGCCAAAAGGGTCACTACCAAAAACCTCAGGAAACCAAATTCCTCGAGGATTTGCAAACCAAAAAAAAAAGGAAAAGGTTAACTATCCACACCCTCATTTGATTGCGTGGAAAATTTATTTTAATAGTACATACTAATCCACAACAAACCGTTAGCGTCTACGTTGGTAGTGTATTTCGCAAAAAAAAAAACCATAGCAGCGAGTAGGATACACCGAATACCCGTGCATCTTCGGACGATCAGGACCCACCTGCAAGCCACCCGAGTCCCTCCACAACAAACTGTGGAGGAACCGTCTTTTCGCATTACCAGCCAAGGGTAAGCAGGGTCTCCTATGTGCCAACTAACTACTCCCATCACATTAACATTATGACAAAGCTCCCCTCGCGCTGGCCACGCTGGATTGGAGGCGCCATGAACGACCACGCACCTACCTCAGCAACAACGGAAATCAATTAACAAAACATGACCAAGACGTGAGTGATAAACTAGTTGCGTACTGCTCCGTAAGCTAGCGAGCAGGCGCTCACAATCGTCCAGCCTAACCACGCGGCCCCGGGTCTCCCGGTTCACACGTCGCGCTCCGCGCCGACGCCGCCGCCGCGCGTTCACAAGGGCGCGACGCCGCCGCCGCCCGCGCCGATCGCCGGGGAGAGCAGCCGGAGCCGGAGCGTCCGCACGGACGCGTCGCTGTCCATCTAGAAAGAGATGCCCCCCCGCGCGCGCCACACCTGGGGCAGGGAAGTCCTGGCGCGGCGCTCGCGAGCCAAGCTCCTCGTCCTCGCCGTGGCCCGCGCGACGATCCGGATGTCCCGGCGGCAGATTGGTCGTGCGCACGACGTCGCTTGAGAGCTCGACGCGACCGCCACGACCACGCGGGTGTCGAGCAGGCCGGCGTGGATGGCCATTTCTTCCACGTCGTTTGGGTCAGGACCTCATGATCCGATCCTCTCTGTTTCTCCGTCAGAAAAAAACTAAAAAAGAATTCTTCGCGTGCCACTCCCGAGTCAAGCTCCCGTGCGCTTCGTCACGTGCAGCGCTGGCGTCCATCGAAAGCGATCACAATTCGGAACCGTGCCCCATTCTGAAGATCCAACTTCCCAATCAGACAGCTCGCCTCAACCTCCCCGACACTAACGTGTGTGAAAGGGACAGCAACAGAGGACGCCCCAAGCCTGTCACAGTGTCACTCCATCCACACTCCTTTCTTCCTCCCTCGAACCAGCTCGTTAAATCCAACAGCATCTGCCTAACCCAACCTCATCACTCGCAACCCTCGGAGACACCCCAACGGACACCAACCAGCCAGCCTCCCACCAGCGCCGCGCCGCGCGCCATGGTGTTCGACGCGGGCGCCGGCAGCTCGCCGGCGGCGCCGCCGTCGGGGAACCCGCTGCGCGTGATCCTGACGCGGGGCTTCGCGCGGCAGGTGCTCGCGGGGCGGTGGTTCACGGTGTTCGCGAGCCTGCTCATCATGGCGGCCTCCGGCGCGACGTACATCTTCGGCGCCTACTCCGGCGCGCTCAAGTCGTCGCTGGGGTACGACCAGCGCGCGCTCAACACCGTCTCCTTCGCCAAGGACCTGGGCGCCAACCTGGGCGTCCTCTCGGGGCTCCTCAACGAGGTCACCCCGCCCTGGGTCGTGCTTGCCGCGGGCGCCGCCATGAACCTCGCCGGCTACCTCATGGTCTACCTCGCCGTCTCCGGCCGCACCGCGCGCCCGCCGCTCGGGCTCCTCTGCCTCTACGTCTTCGCGGGCGCCAACTCGCAGTCGTTCGCCAACACCGGCGCGCTCGTCACCTGCGTCAAGAACTTCCCGGAGAGCCGCGGGGTGGTGATCGGGATCCTGAAAGGCTTCGTCGGCCTCAGCGGCGCCGTGTACACGCAGCTCTACCTCGCCTTCTACGGCGGCGAGGACCCCGAGTCGCTGATCCTGCTCATCGCGTGGCTCCCCGCGGCGGTGTCCGTCGTGTTCGTGTACACCGTCCGGTACCTGCCGTACCCGCGCCGCCGCGGCGGGCAGGAGACCAGCACCGACCCATTCTTCTGTTTCCTGTACCTCTCCATCGCGCTCGCCTGCTTCCTCCTCGTCATGATCGTCGTGCGGGGGCAGGTGCACTTCTCCCGTGCCGCCTGCGGCGTCGCCGCCATGCCGCTGCTCATCCTCCTCCTCATGCCCCTCTGCGTCGTCATCAAGCAGGAGTACAAGATCTACCGCGAGAGGCAGCTCGACGATGCCCTCCGCGCCGCCGGCCCGCCGCCCACCATCACCGTCGTCGACGCCGCATCCAACGGCGTCCAGATGTCAACGGACACCAAGAAAACAGAGCTGCAGCCGGACGCGGCGCCGGCGCCGCCCACGTCGAGCCCGTCTTCCTGCTTGGGGAGGTTCGGCAGGTGCGTGAGGACCATGTTCCGGCCGCCGGCGCGCGGCGAGGACCACACGATCCTGCAGGCGCTGGTGAGCGTGGACATGCTGGTCCTCTTCGTGGCGACCATCTGCGGCGTGGGCGGCACGCTGACGGCGATCGATAACATGGGCCAGATCGGGCAGTCCCTGGGCTACCCGCCCCGGAGCATCAACACCTTCGTCTCCCTCATCAGCATCTGGAACTACGCCGGCCGCGTGACCGCCGGCTACGCCTCGGAGGCGGTCCTGTCCCGGCACCGCGTGCCCCGGCCGCTCCTCCTCACCCTCGTCCTCCTCCTCGCATGCGCGGGGCACCTCCTCATCGCCTTCGGCGTGCCGCGGTCGCTCTACGCGGCGTCGGTGGTGATCGGGTTCTGCTTCGGCGCGCAGTGGCCGCTGGTGTTCGCCGTGATCTCGGAGGTGTTCGGGCTCAAGTACTACTCGACGCTCTACAACTTCGGCGGCATGGCGAGCCCCGTGGGGTCCTACCTGCTGAACGTGCGCGTGGCGGGGCGGCTCTACGACGCCGAGGCCGCGCGGCAGCGGGGCACCGCGGTGGGTGGAGGAGGGGGAGGCGGGGCGGCGTGCCTGGGCGTGGAGTGCTTCAGGCGGTCGTTCCTGATCATCGCGGCGGCGACGGCGCTCGGCGCGGCGGTGTCGCTGGTGCTGGTGTGGCGGACGTGGGGGTTCTACAGGGGCGACATCTACGCGAGGTTCCGGGAGGAGGAGGGGGAGAAGAAGGACGGCGGCCGCCTGCCGGTCGGGCAGCCGCAGTGGCCGGGAGCGGAGGCGCAGGAGGAGGAGGGGGAGGCGGCTGTCAACGGCGGGAAAGGGTGAGCGGGGGTCGCGGAAGCTGGCCAGCTCGGATTTTTGACTCGGTCAAAGGCGATGACGCGGCTGCCTCCTCCCACTGGCGCGGTTTGACTCCTGGGCCTCCGTTTCCCGATCCCCGGCGACGGCTGCTGGCGCGGGAGCTGGTAGTAAGACGGCGGGAGTGAGCGGTGACAGGTGGGGCCTTCGTAAGGACGACAGGTGGGCCAGTGGAAGTCTTTAACCGCGTAATGACAAGTGGGCCCTGCATGTATATATATATACATATTTATATATCTACTCCTATTTGTTTTCCATGCACCCCGTGCAATTACTTTTCACCCTCTTGTCCAGTCCAATCCCCGCCGCGTGCTGATCAGGGTCGGGGCCCCAGTGCAGGTGGGGAACGGGTCGCGCCGTGCAACGCTGTGGCCTGCACGGCACGTGGCGGGCGGGCCCGCGCCATGTCAGGCAGCGACGGCTGGCAGTTGCGGGTCCGGGTCCAGGTGGTGGTTTGTCGCGTACCACCACCGCGTGCCGTGGGCGCCCGCCGGGGGAACGAGGAAGAAGCCAACGCAAGAGACGCATCGCGCACCGAACGGACGTGCCACCGCGGACGCTTGGGCGTGTATTCATCGTACATGCGACGAGCTGCTGTATTATTGTACATATTCGCTGGATATTTTAAAATATTATTATCTTCAGCTTTTTATTTTATTTTAAAATATTATTATCTTCAGCAGATATGTACGATAATACGATGGATAGTTGCACGTGCTATGAATAGGCGTCCCGGAACGTTCTCCGTATCTCAAACTTTTGTTAGCGACTACAAGCGACTAAAGGAGACGAAGCGTGCGTGCGTACGGGTGCGTGTCTCGCTAAGCGTCCGCGATGTCCGATTGAGGACGCCATCACCACGATGGCCGGCCAGCCTACGCCTACGGTCGCTCACGCTACGACCTCGGAGCGGTGCAGGAGGGTGGTGGTGGGCAGGGTAGGCGACCGACCTGGATCCAGCTCGCGGGCGGGGCATGTCCCCGTCCACCGCCGTACTAGCGGCTTTGAATGCGCCATGTGCGGCGTCGGGCTCGAGGTCCTCCACAGCCTCCGCTCCGCTCATCCGTGGTTGCTGGCCGGCCGGGTGACCACGAACCCTCCTCGCGCAGAACCGAAACCGAATCGAATCGAATAGGAAAAACTAGCCTGCTGCCTTCAGGTTGCCAGGTTTCAGTATTCTACGCGGTCGGCCATGGCGGCCCATGATCAGAGATTCAGATGCAAGCGTTTCGATCATGATTCCTGTTAGGTCTGGGTAGCATTGTTTCTGAACGAACCTGTGCGATGACATCGTTACGAACTGACTGTAAGAGTGTCAGGTCAGCGTTTCGAATCCAAGCCGAGCAGCGGAACACACACGACTCCCTGGAGATGAACGGCGAGACTGGGAAGCGGAGACTCTGCATGTTGATCCGAGAAAAACTGGGGCAAGTGCAGCGGTGCAGGTGTTTTCCTAAACAGAATTGCACGGCTGCAGTAGTAAGGCGGGACGGACAGACCATAGTAAGCAGTACCTCATCCATTTTGCAGAGCCAGGCACTCCCCATCCATGCTGACAGAAAGTGTCAACAAAGGATTTCACAGAGAAAAAAAAAGAGATCGTGCGTACCCAGCCGGTTCTAGTCCTAATCTCCCATCACGACTGAAAGTTTCAGGAAACGAAACTGCAGTAACAGGCAGCTCGATCAGCTTGGAAGCCTCACGATCCAGAATCACAGCGCAGGTTGCATGTTACACAGAATGTCCAGTTACTACCCTTAGGTTGCTTCTGCCAGGGTCCACATTGAGAAGTACTGGGGCGGTCAGCCAATGCTGCTTCTACATAATCGGATATGCAGGGAGCAGAATCATTTTTTTGGAAAGGAAAGGCAATTGAGACATGCTAAACGTGCATGTTCAATCCCAAAACTGGGCAAGTGCAGTTGCGCAGATGTTCATAGAAATGCTAAACAGCATCACACATCTACAGTAGAAATTGAGTCAGGATAAGCATTAGTTTATCCACTTACAAAGACAGATGCTTCTTATCCATGCTAACTGAAAAAGTGAAAAATGTGGAGAGATGGACACAGGAACGGTTATGGTCTGATGCCATCCCTAGAAAAGGGGCAGCACCCAGTCTCTCGTCCAGCAAACACACAATTAAAAGCGAAAAACTAGATTCAAACATCCAACCTTCTCAACAGATTGAAGTAAATTGCACACATTTATCATGGCATACTAAGGAACGAGTCAACAAGACAGACAAGGGGAAAAACAGATAGATGCGGGGAAAATTTATCCACAACCTAGGAATGACATGTTATCAGATACATGACTATTGAGGCTACTGAACTTTTAACTGTGCCATGCATTGTTGGCAAACTATCCGAAGCCACATTAGATTATTACTTCAGCATAAACATATATCTGAAAGAAGATTAAAGAAGTATATAGTTCGTAAACGACCAATCACTCAATCACTCACTAGTAACATGAATGGCTACAAAAAAAAAGTGCAAGGTGGTTGCAATTTGGGAAACACCACAGCTATCATTTGAAACATATGACTCGAATGCAAAACAGCAGAAGTTGGGAAACTTCGGAAACTACATTGGATATTATTACTCATTTTCCCCTCTTTTTTGGTGACCCGAACCCTTGTTGAGGTAACTGCATATGTAAAACAGCTTACAAGCATGTCTCGACTCTCAACTGGCTACCTTGTAGTAGTACAGGTGGTTTAGTATTGATTGGTCAAAAGGTACAAGAAACAGAGAACAAAGGGAGAAAAAACAAGATGACAGCTATATAATTCGATACCATATATTGGAAATTTTTGTCAGCAAAACTAGACAGATCATGAAATCAAGTTGGCAGCCTGTTGAGGTTAGCACAGCGGAATTTCCAGTTAGCATTAAGAAAGACTAAAAAAAGATACCAGCATTGAAGATGATTGCAATTCTGGGAACACCACAGGTACATTGGAGACATATTACTTGAATGCAAAACATCTAAGTTGGATAACTTGGGAAAACTGCATCCATTGGGATAACTAGCATATGTAAATCTAGCTTACATTCATGTCTCAACTTTATTGGCTAGCTGCCAAGCTTGCAGTGTTTTCCTTGCATGAGTACACATTACTTGGATAAAAAGCCGTGGTTGAGCATAGCTGAAGGAGCCATTGTGCCCCATTCCCCAAACAAAACTAGTGAACAACCTGGTGTATTAGCTAGCTCATTCACATTAGTGCAAAAGCAGCCATCTCATAAGCAAATACATAAGCTTGTTCACGATAGAACGACCACATGAGCTCAACAGCTGCCAGCCTGCCAGGATTTGCTTTGCCGGCCCCTGTGCTCGCCGCCGTGAGCAATCACGGCTTCCGCACTCGCCTACCCTGGCCACGTCCTTGGTGCTTGCCTCGCCGCACCCCATTAGTTTCTCTTCATGCCACTGATAAGAAATCCAAGAAACAGGGAACATAAGGAGTAAACCATAGAGCTTCTTGATTAGGTGTGCTAACAGCACGCACTTCCTTGCTATCCAGGCCATACGACATCAGCTGCCGCTTCAGAAAAATGAACACCAAATTGCTGTCTGGATGAATGGCAACCACATTAGCT
Source organism: Panicum hallii (assembly GCF_002211085.1). Lineage (NCBI taxonomy): Eukaryota > Viridiplantae > Streptophyta > Magnoliopsida > Poales > Poaceae > Panicum > Panicum hallii. Next base: position 4,359,283 of record NC_038043.1, on the reverse strand, counting down.
TCGGAAAATCTGCTCCCAAACAGACGCATCCGGCTCACACTGTGATTAAGCACCCATTTCTGTGTATCACGGTCATCAAGAACCCAGATTGACACTAGATCACAATCATCATTAGAGTCTCTTGTATGAACACGACTGGACAGATCAGAGGGGATATCACGCGCCCACCGTTCTTCATTGATGCAGTGCAGACGCCCTTGGGATTTTTTACTGTTATGGTTCCTCCTCGCAAGTTCGTTTCCTGAACTTTCCAGGTTTTTGACTCCTAATCACCTAGCCACTGATCTAATTCAACTTTATCTGAACAATATGCACAACTTGGAGCTTATAAAATAAACTATCAGTCACCTTCAAAAGTTCTCAAGTAGGATATTGTGGACAGAGCTAAATTGTACAGGCTACAAATCCAAGTTCAAACTGACGAATGCTGTTACAACAAAAAAAATGGATATAAATAAATATAATTCCATCAGTACCAACACAGGTGTAGTACCAGCATCAACAACCAAGTCATAATCTGTCCACACTACTACTACCAAGTACCAACACACGTCTAGTACCAGCATCAACAACCAAGTCATGATCTGTCCAAATTATCATCTTTGCAACATGGCAGTTATGATTCAGTACCACATAATGGAATATCCGTCCACACCTATAAATGGCATGTTATGGAATAGGTGACTTTTGAGGGTACTGAACTTTCAACGCCATGCATTGTTGGAAAAATATCTGAAGCCACATTTAGTTTATTACTTCAGCATAAACATATACCCTAAAGAAGACTAAAGAAAATATATAGTTCGCAAACAGCCAATCAACATGAAAGACTACGGAAAAAAGAGTCCAGTATATAAGATGATTGCAATTCTGGAAACACCATAGGTACCATTTGAAATAAATGACTTGAATGCAAAATAGCATAAGTTGGGAGACTTGGACATCACACTGGTTGAGATTTAGTACCTCATTTCCCCCCTCTTTTGCTGACCTGAACACTTATTGAGATGACCGCATATGTAAAACTAGCTTACAAGCATGTTTCAACTCTCAACTAGTAGTACAGGTCGCGTGGACAAGAACATAAAACAAGATGCCAGCTATATAATTCAACACGATATATTGGAAAGTTTTGTCTGTAGAACTAGAAAGGTCATGTAATCAAGTCGGCAGGCAGTTTTTGAGGTTAGCACGGCAGAATTTCCAGTTCTGAACATTCATGACCATGCATTGTTGGCAAACGGATTTGAAGGTGGAAGCTACACATATAACTTCAGAATAAATAAAGATATACCAGAATGAAGAAAACTAAATATGTACATAGTTAGCAATCACTCACTAGCAACATGAAAGGCCAACCAAAACGATACCAGCAACGAAGATGATTGCAATTCTGGGAACACCTCAGGTACATTTGAAACATATTAATTACTTGAATGCAAAACATCTAAGTTGGACAACTTGGGAAAACTGCATCCATTGGGCTAACTGGCAATTAAAGCTACCTTACATATATATCTCGACTCTATTGACTAGCTGCCCAGCATGCAGTGTTTTTCTTGCAGGAGCCCAACTGACTTGCAGTACTAAATATTAATTGGATAAGAAGCGGTGGTGAGAGTAGTTGTGGCCGAAAAGGGGGCGTAGCGCCCATTCCCCAAACAAAACTATAACTGCACAAGCAGACAGCCCATTTCATAAGCAAATACAAAAGCTTGTGCATGCTAGAATGACCACATGAGCTTAACAGCTGGGACATGGTTCTATTTGCCAGCCTCTGTGCTCTTCGCCCTGAGTGATCAATGGACACTGCGCTCACCTGCTCTGATGCCGTCCTTCCTGCTTGGCTCGTGCCGCCCATTTAGTTTCTCATCATGTTCTGGCACTGATAAGAAATCCAAGAAACAGGGTACATAAGGAGTAAACCATAGAGGGTCTTGTTCAAGTGTGCCAAGAGATCGCACTTCCTTGCTATCCAGGCCAAATGATATCAGCTGCTGTTTCCCATATAGAAAAATGAAAACCAAATTGCTGTCTGGATGAATGGCAACCACATCATAGTCACGACTAGCTTCGTAAGACCTGCTCCCAAACAGACACATACGCCTCACACTGTGCTTAAGTACCCATTTTTGTGTATCATAGTCCTCAAGAACCTAGAATGACACTAGATGACGATCATCATCGAAGCCCCTTGTATAAACACCAATGGACAGTTCAGAGGGGAAATCATCCGTTCACAATTTTTCAAAGATGCAATATAGGCGCCCTTGGGATTGACCAATGAAAAGTGGACTGCCGGCACTATGCCTACCCCCCGAAGACGGCGCTGAGATGATCCCTTGTATCTTCCCTTCCACATCCACCACAGCAACCTGATCATCACTCAACATCACATACAGCATGCCATTATAAAAGGCAGCACGGACCCTGGCACTCATCTTAGGATTCAACCCTCTCCAGTGTCCTAACTGCTTTTCTTCTTCAGCCCAGTCAGTCTGGTTGTGCCTCCACACCCCTGTTTTCGAGGAGTAGGTGTGCCATGTTGCCAGGCTCCCCTCCTCCACACAGATGGTGACCAACTGGAAGTGGGAGGAGACAGCCGGGTCGAAGACCAAATAGGTGCGGCTCACTCCATCATGCTTATCCGCCGGAGTATGCTCGCTGGGCACCGCCGCCCATTGCTCTGTCGCGGGGTTGCACACAATGTAGCTGATCGTGCGACTGGGAGCGTGCCTAAAGAGGAGGAGCCCATTGCAGGACCCCTTGAGCCAGATCATGCCAATGCCGGGCAGCTTCCTCAGGAAGGGGAAGGAAGGGTCGACGGGGGGCGGGATTCCGCCAAACAGGCGGATGAAATCCCCGGCGTGGAAAAACCCCTCCAGGGTTTGGGGGAGCTTCCTGCGGTGGAGGGGGTCGGCGATGAGGTCGCGCCAGCCTTTGGAGACGCACTTGGATCGGTGGAGCTCCTTGACGGGGACGCGCGAGAGGATCTCCAGAGAGGGTCGTCGAGGAGGTCGGCCACCGCGCCGCTCTTCTTCGGGCGCTCCATGCCGCTGCCAACGGAGAAGCAAAACAGAGCGGCTGAGAGCAGTGAGGCGATGAACGCGCGAGCACTGCGGGAATCGGGAGGGTGGGGCAGAGCGTACGGGAAAATTGAGATTAGGACCCCAAACAACGCACTTCGCAGTTTTAACGTTTACATCGTAAAATTAGAAAACCCTTTAATTATACTACCATTTGGTATATTTTTTTCTCTTTTCTTTCAGATATTTGGCAGTCTGAAATGAACTTCTTGCCTCTCTTTTTTCACCACTTCTGTTCGTTTCTGCTCTCTCGCGTGGAAGGGCAGGCAGGCTGGTTGGCTGCCGCCGCCTGAGCAGGCTGGCTGGCTGCCGTCCGCCGCCGCTGAGCAGGCCGGCTGGCTGGCTGCCACTGCCGCCTGAGCAGGCAGGCTGGCTGGCTGCCATCCGCCGCCGCTGACTGCTGGAAAAAAAGTGCAGATCATTTTTATGAAAAAATTCGGGACATTAAAATGAGCACAAGAAAGTAATCTGGACACGTTTATAAGCACAATATTTATAAGTTTATCTCGAAAATCCACGAATTTAGTTTAAAAAACTTCATCTCACGAACTTTAATAATTTTATTCTAAACGAGTTCCATCTTATATCAAATAAAATATGAGTTTACATCTCATCACGAATAAAACCATCACAAATCATAGGCAATATTAAGCCTTCTTTTTGGAGTCATCCAATATTAAGCTTTCTTTTTGGAGTCATCTTTTTTTGCAGCCGCAATAGGCATCCTCTCAGGACTAGCAGCGATGGGTTGTGAAGAGTTGCCCTCTTCTAATAATTTTGCAAGTCCACTGCACAGAAATATAGCATGATAATTAAATATATGTAAATACTTATTATATAGTAAATGTATTATTATTCCTTACCTTCTAGTGATCCTTCCAAAACTATCACGCAGTATTTCTTCTCTAGTTGGTCTTTTTGGTGTGCTAAGTTCCTTTGGTGCAGCTTTTGTAACATTCTTACTAGGTTGCTTCCGCTTCCTACAAGTAAAATAGATTTAATTTAAAATGACATCCGGTGGTATTCAAATTGTAGATGAAAGAAATCAATCCTTGCCTTTTTTGCCCATTGAGTCGGCACTTGGAACTAGCTTTTGCCTGTGACCCTGTTCACCGCACTTTAAGCAAGTCATAGGTCCTCTTTTCATTTTCTGTCCTTTTGCATTGATGGGAGCAATAGTATTGGTACCTATGTTGGTTCCTCCACCTTCCGTTGTACTGTCACCATCTTTGGCACCTTTCTTCTTGTGGCCACCTTCCATAAATCCTTTCAGCTTTCCTTCGTCTTCCGACCTCTCCTTTAGCAAGAGGTGCACTAACAACAAATGATAGTTCCATATGTGGCTATTGCGTTTTGTCTGTCATTAGCTCAATCTCTCTAGCATAAGCAACCCTGAACCTATCCACCGAGTAGTACTCATGCACAAATTGTTCAAGGTCAAGTCCCCTTGGAATACTTACAAAGGCCAATACATGTTGACATAGCTTACCAGTGTGCTCAAGATAAGTACAAATTCTTTGATTTAACTTCACAATATGCCTCTCAACTTTCCTGCTGTGGTGCCAGACCTCTGCACTCTAATAACACATGGTACAAATCTCAAGTGCCCCAAAACTCTAGTATTTGCCTTCAACTGAAGCATAATGGCTGGAAGTATCCTACCTTCAGGTAGCCTGTATGCAAGTTCTCTTCTCTTGTTCCATAGTCGCATGATCATTTCTCTAATCTTGTCAGCAAGGTCGGCGACAGGTAAGTCTTTATGGTCTCTTATCCAGTTATTGAATGACTCTGCAATATTACTAGTGATGTAGTCACATTTAATGTCTGGATTGAAGCCACACTTGTACCATAGTAGCTTATGATGGGTTTGTAACCACTTCATTGCTTCCAGTGATTGAGTCATAATTGTTACCATACAGTCATAGAATATATCTTCTTTGTAAGCTCTTGCAGCAGGATGTATCTGGCCGAACCCTCTATACCTTTTCATAAAATTTTTCATAAGATGATAAAAGCATTCTCTTTGCTCTGCATTTGGAAAAATATCTTCACTGTATTCTCTAAGCCCTTGCAAGCATCCGAACAAATAGCAAGGAGTGGAGGACCATCTATTGCCTTCTTTAATTGTTGCATGAACCAAGTCCAGTTGTCTTGTGTTTCAGAAGCTATGAAGCTATAAGCAACTGGATACATCCAATTATGACCATCCACTCCTACAGCTGCAGCTAACTGGTCATTCCACCTTTCATTAAGTGCTGTAGCATCTATGCTCAAATGAGGCCTACAACCTTCCAAGAAACCATCAATGCATGGTTTAAGAGCAAAAAAAAATGATGGAAATACACTTCACCACCATCTTCAAGTACCTCAATCTCCACAACACTCCTAGGGCACCTCTTAAGTAACTCGGCCTTCCACCTGAACAACAACTCAAAACTCTCTTCCCATTTACCATAAACCTTGGCAAGAGCTTTTTTTTGTCCCCCCATACAGTATCATAGGGAATTGTGATCTTGTGTTGACTGTGCAACTTGTCCTGCAATTCCTTAGCCCCAATTTTTGGATTATCTCTAAGGATATCCACAGCTTTGCTAGCTACCCACTTTTGGGATGGAGTTGTAGTTTTAACCCTCATGGTAGAAACACATGTATGGCGATCAACCAAAACTGTTACCTGCAAAGCACACAAATAATGAGAACCATATTAATTTTGCAAAAAAAGAGAATTAATAAAAAACAAATCAAATTATTCACCTCTACGGTGCTTTGCCCTTTATGTTTGCTGCTATTTATTTTCCAAGAGCAATCATCACTTGACTTGCAAAAACACCTATATCTCTTCGTATCTGACTTCTCTGTCCCTAAATCAAACTCCTTATTGATGGCATACTGTCGCACGGCCATCTTGAACTCCTCCATTGTTGGGTAGAGTGTACCAACAACTATTGGTGGGTTGTTCTTATCATATGAAATCACCACCTCACTTGGTACGGCATCACTAATAGGAATGGCAGCACCATCATAATCAAGACCCTGTTGATCCATTCGACGATCAAAAATCTCTATAGATACATTAGTTGTCTCCTCTTCTCTCAAGCCTAAAAGTTCATACATCTGATTTTCACTTATAAGTGCAATTCAACCTTCCTCATCATGTGTCTCCACTATCTGTAAGCTATTCCAAACAACTCCTGCCATATACGTGACATAAAGCAATGAAAAGCAACAAATATGCAAGCAGCTGGAACATCAATCAATGGTGAGAAGAAGCAGAGAGACGTGGGTACCTCCGGACCCCTGGAGAAGGCCACCGGTGGGGATACGCTTGGCGCCCACGGCGATGCGACCAGCGGTGGACCTGTCGCACTCTAGGGCGGTCGTACTCCAGGGCGGTGGAGCTGTCCACCTCGCGAACGGCACGGCCAAGCCGGGTGCGCCCAGGGCGCCGCCGCCCTCGGCCATGGCGGGCGCGGCCATGGCGCGGCGCGGCGGCGGGCAAGGCGTGGCGCGGCGGCGGGCGGTGGTGGGGTGCAGGAGCCGGCAGCCGGTGGTGGGGCACGGGAGCCGGCGGCCGGTGACGGATCGGTGGAAAAAACGAGAAGACGATGCGTCTACAGATCCATGCAACACAGAGGGGCAACAAGATCATACAAAAAAAGGAAAATATACCAAATGGTAGTATAATCAAAAGGCATATGTTTCGAGTTCTAATTCTACGATGTCAACGTTACAAATGGCAAAACTGCAAAACGCATTGTTTGGAGTCCTATAATCACAATTTTTTCAGAGCGTACCTGCCGCCGGGGATCGCCGGACTTTTGGTGCGGCGGTGAGTGGGAACTGGGAAGCTACCAGACGAGGGATTTGATTTTTCGTTTCCTTTTTCTTTTCTTTATTTATAAAGGATTTGGGCAGGCGAGACCAGCGGCAGGCAAATGGTGCGTTGTTTTTACGAAATTTTGGGCTTCCTTTTTTTGAATTTAACATTCCCGACTTCGGGAGAATTTGACAGAAAAAGTGTACCTTTTGAATAATTTCTTTTTCTACGAAATTCGTTACGGGTGCACGTATTTCCATTTTAATCTTTCAAGTAAAGAAACCAAAGAGAGACGGCCATGTAGCCTAGCAGAGGTTAAAAAAAAATGCTACATGCGCTGACACGTTGAGCTGACCTGGCAAATTCAAGAGATTACGAATTTCATTAGAAGAATGTGAAGAGATTATAGTCAGCCTTAATCTTGCAATCCATGAACGGGAAACGATTACAGTAAGCTAAATATGAGCAAAGTTTGCTGGGTCGGCATGGATCCTCGACTGCCTTTTAACTGAGCTGTTCTTGGTTGTTTCACCGGAAGAAATCTGCAAGAGCCTGTGACCTCGATTGCAAGCTGTTCTGGAAGTTTCAGCGATGTTAATTCTCAACCATCAAGCTCCAGCTGCAGAGTAAATATTTCTGAACATCTTGGGAGTTCAACTGATGCCCTGCCAGGAATTGCAGTGGATTCGCTTGCCAGCCGAGCGCTGCGTGTAGAGTGGAGAGAGAGAGACCAATATAAATTTTTAGGCAAGGACTCTAGCTTAGAGCTGGACATCTTTCATGAAGTGGAGCAAGAAACAGAGGTTAGCATAGTTTTCAGAAGTAAAACGATGATCATAGCATGTAAATATCTGATCTCATTCAGGACACAAGATATATATATATGACAGTAGAACCAATGCTTTTGCTGTTTTGCTGCTCATCGTGGAGAAAGGGAAAATAGGAAGAGATCTCAAATTGGTAGCCAAGTAGCCAAGTTTTAACTAAAGCTCCGTTAGAATTCAAGTGCCAATGGGTGAAAGTGTTAAACTTTAACACATCTCATCCAAATACGAGTACTAATGGGATGGACTAAAACTTTAGCCAAGACTAAAAACTCTAGCATATACATGAGTGCTAATATATGCTAAAATTTAGCATTCAATTTTAGCTCATGTAAATAGACCCTAAGACTAGCGCATACTCAGTAAGATGTGACGGTGGCACACACGTAGGGGTTGTTTGGTTTACTCGTGGCCGGAGCTGCCAATCGTCCGATTTCGGACGCGTGTGGCTGGCAGCGCTGCAATCAAACAGCCTCTAAAAGACCTACCATTTTCTCCAACAGTTTGTTTCATAAGTGGCCAACAATTCTAGTATATATTTTGTTCACTAACTACAAAACTGTGGGGAATGGGTTTAGGGGGGATTATTAAATTGGTGTGAATTCACCAAAACTGAAAGGGAATAATAGAAAATTGTACTACAAACACTGTTGAGTGTGACCACTTATGTAAGCCGCTTGGAAAAACTGTAGGGAATAATGACAAGTCTTGTAGTGCCAAGGAATTCAAACTTGGCTATTTGGAAATAAATACTCCAGTCTGTTGACGCCAAGCTTTGAATTTGGAGTCTGCACATTCACACGTGCCTTCGATGGTCCAACATATTTTCCCCTTCATCATTACCATCAAAGACTTCCAGGTTAACTTGCAAAGAAAAAGAAGAAAGAGGAAGAAACGGGGAAAGAGTGCAAGTCCAACACCATCAACAATCACAGACAAAAAAAAGGAGAATTAGCATAGTCAATTCTTTGCCCCAAAAGGACCTGTATAGGCAAATTTCATAAGGATTTAAACCCTACAAATTTCCCTTCAATTACCAACAATCCAAAGATATCATAAGTAAACAAAAACATGATTTAGAAGGTGAAAAAACTAAACACCATGGCGGGAAAGACCTCCCCAGAGGCACTGCACGTTGGAGAAGACCCACTAAGACAAAGGCTCAGTACGCGATCCTGTATGACTCTAAAAACCGTGTTTCAGAGCAACTGGAGCAGACTTATGAGAATAAAATGGACCTTTTCCTAGTTGACATAAGAGAGAAATTATCTAGAGCAAAAGAAGAACAAGAATATCAGGCGCTGGACCTATGACACTTTGTTGTAGTATATGCTTCAGGCTTCAGTGATGTGTTTGTAGTACCACAGCTCACTTTGCATGTACTCAAGAAACCCAGTGTAGTCTGTTGTTTTCTTTAGTTCTCTCACCTTGTACTGAACATTTGTTAACCAATGGTCAGTTGGTCACATGTTCAAGAGGACCGGCACCCCTCAGATCTTGTGTCCTGCCTCGGCCCTGGCTATGCACATCCCATGCTTGGATAAAAGTGTGAATCCTAAAATACACATAATTTTCTATTAATTGTAGTTTGTACTCCCTTCTGTTCTTAAATAAAAAAACATTTAGGATAAGCTAATTATTTCAAAAATAAATTGACTAGTTTGTTCTAAACGTCGTCATATATGGAGTACAAGTTTTTCAGCAGCTCAGAGCGTGGAAATATGAAGCAGGTCCTGCCGACAAACGACGTCCACTCAGCGAGACAGGGCACTAGCTGCTGCTTGCTCCTGCATGCCAAACTGGCACAAGTTGGCGACTGAAGACCGACTCAAGTCAAGAATAAACGCAAGGAATTTACAATAATAGCACTCGCAAGCACCAGATGCTTACCAAACACCAATCGCCACTGCGCACCAAACCAACCGGCATGGCAAAGCATTCAGGGGGCTTGCTGCTTCTGATGATCCTGTCCTCCTTCATGTCCATTTCGACCCTCCTGGCCGCAGAAGCCGACGACGGGGCCACTTTGCTCGCCTTCAAGGCTGCAGCAATCGGTGGTGCTGGCAACGGTGCCGCGCTTGCTTCATGGAACGGTAGCACCAGCGGATACTGCAACTGGGAGGGGGTGAGGTGCCGCGGCAGGCACCGACGAGTGGTGGCACTGAGCCTGCCTTCCCACAGGCTTACCGGCATCCTCTCACCAGCAGTTGGCAACCTGTCATCCCTCAGGTTTCTCAATCTAAGCTCCAACGGGTTCAGTGGGAGCATCCCTGCGAGCCTTGGCCGCCTGCACCGCCTCCATACTCTCGACCTGAGCGACAATGCATTCTCCGGTGAGATCCCTGTCAACCTGAGCTCTTGTACCAGCCTAATGGTCATGGACATCAGCTTGAACCAGCTTCATGGACATGTGCCATCTGAGATTGGCAACAAACTGACAAGCCTTAGTATATTAAGCCTAAGAAGAAACAACCTCACCGGAGCCATCCCGGTGTCACTGGCCAACTTATCATCACTTACAATCTTGGACCTCCCACTTAACCAGCTAGAGGGCACCATCCCTCCTGGGTTCGGCAACATTGTGGGCCTCTATTACCTCTGCCTCGCCTTCAACAACCTCTCTGGCGAGCCTCCAGTTTCACTGTACAATTTATCTTCATTGAAAATGTTGCAGATCCAAGAAAATATGCTCCGGGGTAGCATTCCTACCGATATTGGCACCAGGTTCCCCAGAATGGTGATTCTTTGTTTTGGTATCAATGATTTCACTGGATCCATCCCTACTTCACTCTCCAACCTCACTGAACTCGAGGTGCTCGACCTCCATGACAATTGGCTCACTGGATATGTGCCTCACATGCTGGGGAGATTACAAGATCTTCAACGTGCAGACTTGGGTACCAACATGCTAGAAGCAGACAACAGGGAGGGGTGGGAATTTATCACTGCGATGTCAAACTGCAGCCAGCTCCAACAGTTATTTATTAACGACAATGATGCTTTCACAGGGAAGATGCCAATTTCAATAGTGAACCTCTCAACAACCATGCAAATACTCAACGTCCAGGACACTAGGATCTCGGGGAGTATCCCCTCAGCCATTGGAAATTTGGTCAACCTCAACTTCCTCAATGCAAGCAATACTTTCATATCAGGAGTGATTCCAGATAGCATTGGCAAGCTAGTACACTTGGGCGAGCTCTGTCTCCACAACACTAACCTGTCAGGGCAAATACCTTCATCTATTGGAAATATCTCAATGTTGACTTTTCTTGATGCACACCGTTGCAACTTGGAGGGACCAATTCCATCAAGCATAGGGAAGTTAAAGAATCTGTTAGCCCTTGATCTGTCGATGAACCGCCTGAATGGTTCAATTCCCAAAGACATTTTCAACCTACCAGTCCTTTCAAGTAACTTGGACTTATCGTATAATTCACTCTCAGGACCACTTCCGTCTGAAGTTGGTAGCTTGGGAAATCTTAACAACCTTTTCTTATCTGGAAACCAATTGTCTGGTGTGATACCTGATGGTATTGGGGACTGCACCATTCTGCAACGACTTTGGTTGGACAATAACTCATTTGAGGGAAGCATACCTCAATCTCTCAGTAATCTGAAGGGTCTCAATGAGCTGAAATTGTCTATGAATAACCTGTCTGGTAAGATTCCTGATGCCATTGGTAGCATCCGCAACCTGCAACGACTGTATCTGGCACACAACAACTTGTCAGGGCCCATCCCATCAGCTCTGCAGAATTTGACATCATTGTCAGTGTTGGATCTGTCCTTCAACAATCTGCAAGGAGAAGTGCCAAAAGGAGGAATTTTCACAAACTTTGTGAACATGTCAGTCACTGGAAATAATAAGCTTTGTGGTGGAATTCCTCAGCTTCATCTAGCACCATGTCAGACAAACTCTGTGAAAAAGAACAGAAGAGGACACATGAAGTCTCTCACCCTAGCTCTTGCAGTAACCAGTGCACTCTTATTATTAGCTTTTGTTGTTGTACTCACTCATTTGTTCCGTAAGAAGCTACAACAAAAGCAGAAGAGCCCATTTCAACCACAAAGAGTTGATGACCAGTTTGCAAGAATTTCTTATCACGCATTAGCAAATGGAACCAATGGATTTTCAGAAGCCAATTTGCTTGGTAAAGGAAGCTTTGGGTCTGTCTATAAATGCACTCTTGAAGGTGATGGAACTATTACTGCCGTAAAGGTTTTTAATCTTGAACAATCTGGATCTACTAGAAGTTTTATGGCTGAATGTGAGGCACTGAGAAGGGTGCGCCACCGTTGTCTTCTAAAGATCATCACCTGCTGCTCAAGTGTCAATCATGAAGATCAAGAGTTCAAGGCACTCATTTTTGAGTTCATGCCCAATGGTAACTTAAATGTTTGGCTTCATCCACAATCTGATTTGCGCACTCTAAACAATACGCTCAGCCTAGCACAAAGGCTCAATATTGCCGTCAATATAATGGATGCATTGGATTACCTTCATAATCGCTGTCAACCACCAATCATTCACTGCGATCTCAAGCCAAGCAATATCCTTCTTGCAGAAGACATGAGTGCCCGAGTTGGAGACTTTGGTATATCAAGAATCCTTCTAGAAAGTGATAGCAAATCCCTACAAAATTCGAGTAGCACAATTGGAATAAGAGGTTCCATTGGTTATGTTGCTCCAGGTTATTGATCTTTATTCATTATCCCTCCATATATAAACATCAAACACAGTATACTAATCATATTTTTTTGCACAATTGCAGAATATGGTGAAGGTTCTTCCGTATCAACTCTTGGTGATGTTTATAGCCTCGGCATATTGCTGCTTGAGATGTTTACAGGAAGGAGCCCAACAGATGATATGTTCCGAGGTTCATTGGATTTGCACACGTTTGCAGAGGATGCCCTTCCAGAGAGAATATGGGAGCTAGTTGATCCTACAATGAGCATGCATATAGATATCTATAACAGCACTTCAAGAAGTCGAATTCAGAATTGCTTGTTTTCTGTTGTTGCACTTGGAATATCATGCTCAAAGAAACAACCTAGAGAGCGGATACCGATAAGGGATGCAATGATTGAGATGCATGCTATAAGAGATGCTTACGTTAAGGCTGCACAGTCTCAAGGTGGATAATGGAGTAGCAGAAAGTCTGCAGTGATTTGCAACAACAGTGAATAAGCTGAAAATGGGCAAGGTCCATGCAGGTGGTCACTTATCTGAAATTATTGAAGATTGTAGGATGCTTCAATCATTTGTTCCCCAGCAATCTTCATTTGTTTACATCAGATACATGTAAGTTTAAATGACGCCTAGTAAATGTGTAAACCAAACAAATCCACAGTTGTTAGTAAAACTCTTTATTTTTGTAGAGGACACAGTAAGATGTAGAGTCAAAATAGAAAGTACAGCCAATCCCCTGCTAAATTCAAATAGCATGGTTAGAATAAGAGACTGTTTTTGGTTATGTTGCTCGAAATAATAACCTCTGAAACAGTTGTCTTCAAATAGCATGGTTTGCACATTTTGTACAATATGGGGAAGGCTCTGAAATTTCAATTACCGGGGTTGCAAAGAGTCAGTATATCATTATGAAGAGCAAAATCAAGTATATTATTTCCTGGGTTTCTTTCTTCAGGCTTGCTATACCCTGCTCAAATCAATATCCAAGGCACTGAATAATTATGAGAGCTGCACAGCATCAGAGATTCATAAATTATGTTTTCCTGTTAGATCGACAAGAGACCAATTGCAGTCATTCGCAAAGTAGAACAGGATACATCGTAGATGTGTGTAGTAAGTAGTTATCAGAAATAATGAGCCATATATGCTTCTGAATTAACGTCTGTCTCTCTCTTTTGAGGCATCTCATTTAAACCTAATGCCTTACTGCACATTCTCATACCAGTAATGAATAAAAATATGAAAAATGACTGGCTTAAAGTGTTACATATGATTTCAAATGACTACAGATTCATTATCACCTTTAACCAAAAAAAGGGTAATGTCTCCACGAAAATTTCATTTATAACTAAGCAGGCTACACCGACAGACTGACTATATGGTAATCATGGTGCCCATAGAATCCAATGAGAGTAGTAGAAGATGTAGAAATCAGAAATACCTCAGCTGTCTTTGTGTTTGCTCGCCTTGCTCTTAGTGACACCCCAGGGAAATTGTAGCAGTGTGGTGGAGATGCATGCAATTAAAAATACCGGTTAGCTGATAGGAGAACATCGAAGAGAAAAAATATCACTTTACTGAGAACTGCATGCCATTGTATTACAGAAGGTGATAAAACTAAAGCAACAGATTATAACACATGCAACGGAAACAAAGCAAGGAAAAGAAACTCACTGCACACTGCACAGAACCTCTGCAGCGAATTGTAACAGAACAAACAGAGCTGAAGGCAGGGCAAGATGTGCTTTCTAGCTAACATTAGATTGCTGGCACTTGTATCCTTAAGAATAGAATGAGAAGCCTTCACACAGCAGAATTCAGTACAGCAACGATCAAGCATGCTAGGGGACATGACAATGAAATAGCGTGGTTATTTCAGTTAGCTTTAGCTATGTTTCTCAGAAACAAGTCAAAAAATCTATGTCAATGAATTTTACCGTGGATGTAAAAAATTGTACTTCCACAAGAGCATTAGAGCCAGTGGCGGAACTGTTCAGACGCCAAGACTAGGTCTAAACTACATAGCATACGAGAAAATCGCTATATACAATAGTACAATACAAACCACCCATACCGACTGAGCGTGACTACCTGCGTATGCGGTTATTTTGGTTTGGATCTATTCGGATTCTTCTTGGTGTATAAATATTTCAGGTTTTAGCACATTGTTGCTACGAGTCTCAGTCTCACAACCAAAATTGTGAGTCTCGGTCTCACAACCAAAATTGTTACCATGAAAACTGAAGCTGCACAAATCCGTTTTGGCGTGTGTGTTTTTTTTTCAGTTTTAAGTTTGACCCAAATATACATGCCATTACTATTCTACAACCAATTCATCGTGCAACATGATTTGGTTTCTCCTGCTCTCCCTTGCCCTTTTCTACTTCTACCCCAATCTCTTGATTTTGATTTAAAACACTTTTGATCCTCCGCCGTCTAAAATTCGCGCAAAATGAACAAAGCAAACGAGGCAACAGAGATTTGTCGTTTGATTCCAACCGAACAACACATGATTGAGGAAACGGAGATTGGGGACTGCGGGAAAAACCGAACAAGATACCTGAGGTACCGTTGCCCGCACCGCACCAAGCTCTGCCTCGTGTCGTCGCGCCTCTCCCCTGTACGTGCCCTATGGCCTCTCCCTCCGCCTGCGCGTGGGGGCTGATCTCTCGCCGGCGCCCGCAGCAAGCTGGATCCACGGAGGGACCGACCAGGGACGCAGAGCCGCAGTCGCCCGGGGTGTCGGTGGCTCGCCGTCGTCGCCCGCGGCGGGGTTCACACAACAAGAGCGAGCTACAGTAGACAGTGTTGGGCCCAGGAACCTGGGCCAGAGTTGGGCCGCGCGGACCGCGGTTAGGACCAGCCAGCCCAAAGTATAAAAGTTTCTGGGCCGTAAAAATAAGAGGTACCATGAATTTTTGGGCCACCACTAGCGGCCCTAGGTCGGTACGAAATTTGATGAGTCCACACTTCCACAGATAACTAGCCCACTGCAGTTTTTAGAACCCTCAAAAATTTGATAGACATGGACCAGCATGAACGAGGAACAATAATTATTTGATAGAAATTGTCTGGTTTCCAAACACTGCAAGAAATTCAGAGTTCAAACAAAGCAATGCAAGTAGCAAGATCCCATCGTTCCTGTTCCAGAAATTTGACATAATTAGTCGTGCAGTAATGATCAATTAACAACAAAGCACAGCCCAGACAGGCCTTGTTTGGAAGTAACGTGAGGAACATCCCCTGCCCCTGTTTGGAAACAAGGGATAGACATCCCAAATTCCCAATGAGCAAAAAACAGTTTTACAAATTCAGTAAAAATGAGGAAAACTCAGAAATTTAGTAAAAATAGAAGCTCCTCCCAAGATTACTGAAAATTCAAAAAGCAACATCATAGTTGTAGCAATGTGCAGCGAAGAGGGCCAGCGGCCCATCATATCAAAAGTAGCCTTACTAATAAAATAATTTCTGATCTAATACAGGGAGCAAGGTGTCTAGTAGCCAAAGTGAACTGTGAATTTATAAGAGGCAAAGTCTGCCAATAAAAACACTTAGCTGCAAAAGTATCATATCAACTATTAGCTGCGGCAACAAACACAAAGGCTAGAGCGAAAATATGATGCTATCATAAATGGATAGACACGAGCAAGCAGCATGTACAAGCTAGCCCTGCTCTACAATCTGTCCAAAGTCTCTGAATTCTAAATACAAGGTTCAGCAGCTTTCCTCAAAAGCTAATAGCACCAACCACTAGTGGAAATTTGATATTCAACAGCGTGCATGACAAAATTTGATATGGGAACTAGACACATCATGCAATTAGCATCAATCAGACAGATTTGAGGTTAACACAGCAGAACTTTCAATTTTGAACTTTCAGTTACCATGGATTGCTGGCAACATCTGGAAAGATTTAGTCTTTCAGTACAACTAAACATGTGCAGGACTAAGGTGTAACATTAAGCAGAACCATGTCAATACAATCATAATGGTGTCAAATCCTTCAGTAGTGATGCCAAAGAAAAAGGAACAAGTTATATAAGGAGATTTCTGGAAACACAAAGGTAGCATTTGACAGATATAACTTGAACATAGGTCATCATAAGTTCAGAAACTGCATTCATTAAAGATAGCTAGACGTAAGCTAGCTTACAATTACATGCCTCAAACTGGTTTGCAGTATTAATTGGACTACAAGCATGACAACTTCAAGCAGCAGGGAAACAAGTCATCTAATTCTACTAGAATTACCCAAGTTGCTAGCTACTCCATACTTGCATTTGAAGATCTGATTCTAGTTGAGTGTCTCAGTGAACACTGAATAGTCCATGGCCAACATTTTTAGTCCTTATTTTCAAGGGCAGCCAACTCCAAGAAGAAAGGAACATAAGGAGTAATGCCCCCATAGCCACGTGCAAGAGTACATATATCACGCACTTCCCTACTATCCATGTCATACGATATCAGCTTTTGGTTCCAGTTCTGAAAAAGAAAAATCAAATTGTGATCTGGATGGATGGCGATCACATTGTAGCCAGAGCCCTTTTGGCAATTCACTCTCCCAAACAGCTCCAAACAGCTAACTGTGGCTTCAGGACCCATTGTTGTGTATCATAGTCCTCAAGATCCCAGATGCACAGTTCATAGCTCCACCATTTTGCACCGACAAGATCTGTGTCATCATCAGCTTCGAGACCTTGCTCGTGGTAGATGTTATGCAGTCACCCTTGGGATTGGCCAATATAATCAGACATCGGCAAGCACCACTTCAGGCCTGCTAGAAACGGCAAGGGGATGATCTTCCGTGTGCCCCATTCCGTATCCCAAGCAACAATCGCATTCTGAAAGTCCTCCATGTAAGGTCAGATACAGCTTGCCGTTAACAAAAGCACTAGCCAGGTCACGCTCTATGTGAAGGCGACCCCAGTGACATCTGCTGCAACGCCACACCCCGTCTTCGATGAGTAGACGTGCACCAATGTCTTGCACGACTTCTCCCAGAACTGGACCACATGGAAGTCAGAGGAGGCGGCCGGATCGAAGATCAAACTGGTGTGCTTCACAGGGTAGCCTGGGTATTCCGGAGTACATTTGCCCGGCACGGCCACCCATTGCTTCGTGGCGGGGTTGCACACGACGAGGCCCAGATCCAGCGATGTGGGGACGTAATCGAAGAGGAGGAGCCCGTTGCCGGAACCCAGGAGACGGACATTCTCGATGCCGGGAAGGTCCTCCAGGAAGGGGAATGGCGGGTCGACGAAAGGCGCGGGGGATGTCCACATCAGGTTGATGAAATTCACATACTCCTGGCGCTGGCGCGGCCAGCAGGCCGTGCGCCCGACGCTGCCATAGAAGAACCCCACTAGGGTTCGGGGCAGCTTCCTGCGGTGGAGGGGGTCGGCGATGAGGTCGCGCCAGGCCTTGGCGACGCACTTGGATCGGCACAGCGGCTTGACGGGGAGGCGTGAGAGGATCTCCACGAGGGCTTCGTCAGGGAGGCCGGCCGCCGCCGCCGCCTCCTCCGCGGCTCTCCTCTTGGGGTTGGGGCAGTCCATGCCGCCGCAAAGGAGCTGCAAAAGGGGGGAATCCGGCCGGAGATGTGAAGGAATGGGGGTGCACGCGACGGAAGGAGAAGAAATGAGGCGAAGCCGAGGCGTGCCCGCTGCCGGAGAGGGTCGGGATGGCGTCGCTCGCCGGTGGCGGCTCCCGGGGAGGAGCGACAGGGCGGAGAGAGCGAGTGCGTGAGTCCACGGCTGACTGGCTGAGCATTTTCTTCTATAATTTGAGGCCAAGTCTAGAAATTGTAACAAATCCCTCCCTATCTGAAACAAGTTCAAATTTTTACTACCCCATGTCCCCCCTAAATGACTTACTCCAGTATTTTGAACTCAAGTACAGTGGCTTTTAACATGAGCAGAAACATTCTTGCAATTCAATCTCGCCATCCCCGTTCAAAGACTTTCTCCAGGTCAGATTGGTAAAGATTTCTTTTTGGAAGATCCTGATCATTCCTAGGGGGTGTTAGGGAAGTGGAAGATCTTATCCCTCCGTTTGCTCATCCAACAGCTTTAGGCACATGTCTCTGTTAGGGTTAGCAATAGGTACCTGAGACCTAAAATGGGATGGGTTTTTACTCCATTAGAACATGTGTTTGGATTAACTTTTAGATCCGTGGGTTTATTAATGGACACAAAGTCCTGCCCGTTGGATTTATAGGCACGGGTTTGTTCCTACAACATCCGAACCCGTAAACCCGTGGATTTTTTAAACCCGATCCAACCTAGTGCAATTATCATTTTATTTTTAAAATTTATAGTAAATTTAACATCCCTTCCCTTTACTTCTTATTCCGGTGAACCCTGAATGTTTTGGATTCTGGTGAACCCTAAATGTTTTGGGTAGCAGCAACAGGTGTAGTGTTTATATATACACATGATGGATTTGTGACTTTGTGTGGTGTTATGATCATTTGAATATAAAACGTGTTATTTATATTTTTTATTTCTTTTAGTAATTTTTAATAAACGATGGACTTCTTACTCATCGTGTATTTCTATACGCTATAAATTTGATGCTTACTATATTAGACTTGTTGATCATGGTAAAAATTAGTATGGTAAAATGTAGACCCACAGGTGATCCGTGGGTACCCATTAACCCGATCGGTTTGGATTTGGGCAAACTTCTAAACCCATCATGGGTATAGGTTTTTAATGGATTTAGATATTTTTCATGAGTTTGGATTTGGGATAGCAAAACTTAGTGGGTTTGGATTGGTTGCATCCCTAGTCTCTGCGAGTGGTATAGCACCTAAGGTCTAAGAGCAAGGCTAATGGTTACGCCAGCTGCCGGCGGCAAGCAGCGCCAGATCACCCAAGCAAAGTGGCAGACCCCGCCCACAATTGAATGCTCTGTGCAACGTGGAAGGATTTAAGTCGGAGGAGCTAATAAACAAGGCGAAACAGTGCATTTCGCCAGCAAAAAGCGGACGTCTTGCAAGCCACCCGCTCTCCTCTCCCTCCTACTTTCTCTCTTTTCCACGTAAGATCTCGCCCGCTTTTAGTCGCTCATAATACTTGCTCTAAGGATGAACATGGCAAAGGAGTCCTGCTTAACCTTTGATTGGCAAAATCAGGGCATATTTTTCAGCATGGCCAACATACCTACTAATTCAATAGATAGGTGGGCTCAATCAATTAGGCAAGATTGATCTCTTGGGAACGACGACATACGTAGATCATGTTCAAGAGATCAAAAGGGGGGCAGCTGAAGATGATAGATCATGATAAAAACATAGGAATGTGCCTTAGTTTGCTGCTCAAATTCTGTTCCTCTAGTTCCTAGTACCAGAAAACGAGAACAAGATATACATAACATCTGTTGTTACAATTCAGATTGAATGGAGTAAAAAAAATCCATAACAGAAATTATATATAGCAATGGGCACATCAGGCAGGCAAGCATTCAATCCAACTCGAAAACTCATGCATCATGCAAGAATCAAATTCTACCACTAACAAATAATAGCAGATTAACAGGCACATGCGAATCGGGTTGACGGAGACAACAGCTAGGCATATGTTTCCAGTGTGCAAGTCATCAGAAACTCTCTCAGATAACTGTTGAGGGGTAACAGTCAATCCTTTATGTCAATCAAGTTTCCAAAAAATAACATGAACAGTTCTGAGTGCGGCTCATGTACTGTATTAACTTGGAACTACTCAACACCAATCGAACAACTGAACCAAGACAAGTTGCTGTGGCACAAAAGGATATAGTTAGACTTCAAACAAAAACATGTCAGATTTTAGTTACTCTGATAACATAACTGCAACATCTAAATGCTTTAATTGATAACAAATAAATTGTAAAGAAAATATATACGGTGTGTCCAGCCTAAATGTAAGATCATGCATACCTAAGCATAGCTGCAGCTGAATCATGTACGGATTAATGACTGCGACAACCTGTAAGTCAATGAAATTTTCTACAGTACCATTATCTAACTAAATATGGCCAAGTTACAACAATAGATGAGCAGTATCACCATTATGCAGTCAGGGAGAAAGTAGATTAATGTACCACCCTGACCATCTTAAAAAAGCCTTATTCTAGACAACACTTATTCATTTAACGACCGGAACAATTTCTGCTGATATATCACATAGGACCACAAATCCCCCAATATAAACACCTTTGATTATTCCCAACAAATTACATCAATCATCACAGAACCATTGTTAACTCACACCAATCTACGACACAGAACAGTAAAAAATACACCACTATTGTATGGAAATAATTTGACGACCAAATAAATAATTGCAAATGAATAAGGCACACTGAGTTGATATTGGTTAAGCACAGGAAATAGAAGTATCTTGATTTTCTTCTAAGAAAGTGTATATATGCTTGATACAAAGATTTCTATATCATTTCCTTAATAAGCTGCAATTAAAATACGACATACCATCCAAAATTTGCCTCGCTCGCCCAAACATAAACTCATGAAATAGGACTTAATTGGGGACTGCCATGCATGTACTATACAATCATTCTTCCTGATGATTGCACCGTGAAAAGAAGATGAGATGCTGATGATTTTTCAGGCACTAAAGCTTGAAGACTCAAAGCACTAAGATGTACAATAAAGAAAACACATAGACACTGAAGCTGAAATAGAGTGAGGAAGGCTTGTTTTTTATCACGTGGGTAATTAAAAATCAATCAATAAACATATATAGGCTGTGGGGACTGAAACAGATATAGTTCAAACTTAGAGATTTGTTGTGTCTGTGTGTCAGAGGCTTGGAGCAGTAGCCTTGAGCAATGTTGCTATCTGTATCACATGCTTGAGCTTTTACACTCGGTTCCATTTTAAGTTGGAACCGAGGCATCTACTTGATGTAATAGTAGCACAAAAAAAAGAAGTAACAGTCATCTCCTGCAGCTCTGCTCAGTGCCTAATTAAGTATAGGTATAAAAAGTTCTGCTCGGGCTGAATTAAAATGTCCTGCCGCAAAAGTTTAAGTCCCTGTTAAGTAGCATACATGAGGAAACTCTGTTTGGAAACTAGATATTTCATGAATACAGAACCGGTCCTCTTATCCTTCAAAAATAAACAAGGAAGCATTTTATGTTAATGTAAGCCTTCAGTTTGAAACTTGTTATTGCATGCATTATTTGCAACATATAGAAGATACATTTATTCATTCGGCATAAATAAACAGATACATGACCGAGGAAACAATAATATTGATACCACGAAAAAGGAAGGCAGCACATTTAAGATTGTTATCATTCTGAAACACAAAAGATGCTACTCGACACATAGATTATTTGAACACCGAAATTCATAAATTCAGCAACTTGGGCAGCTGCATTTCATTAACTTAACATAACAAGCATATATATGAAGGTATCCATACATGGATATCTCACCTGTCTGGCAGAATTAATTAGATAAAACATCATGAGAAGGAGTATACATCCAGGGTCTTTCAAAAAAAGTATACATCCAGGACCAGGCAGATCACGTTACAATACTTGAAACAAGAACTTTCAGTGCATATTTTTGAGTGCCACTGACTCCAAGAATAGGAAAATAAGGAACAATATGCATAAACAATAACAGTCACTTCCCTTAACATTTATGCATATGTCATATGGCTAGATATAGAATGATGACAATTTCAGATCTAAGCTGTCTAGTTACCCTATGAAACACGCTGTCAGACAAAATAAACAGAAGATAGAAGTAGCAAGCGATAGAGCAAACCGTAGATGCGAAAGAGTTCTCATTACTACCATATAGTAAAACAAAGTACAATGGTGGAGAGATATGGGAGCCTCATACATTTCATGTTTTGTTGAGATGAAGAAAACATTAATTAGAGACTACAAATAGAAAATAATAGTATGCAAAGCAGCATTTGGAAGATACAAACTCGATCCTGATTCCTAAAGAAGCACTTCCACTGCCTGTTTGTGAGCACCAATGATTCCGAGAAACAGCTCCGACAAATACGGAACATAAGGAGTAAGAGTAATACGATTAAATAGAGTAATTGGCCCAAAGTCATGCCGCAAGGATTGGAGAGCTCGCACTTCCTGCCGGTCAATATCATACGATACTATTTGCGCATCCCGGTGCTGCACGAAGAAGATCAGGTTGCAATCTGGATGCATGGTGACCACATGGTAGTCGAGCATGTTTCGATAACTCCTGTTCCCGAAGAGCTGCAGATTGCTCATTCTGTGCTTGAAGGTCCACTGTTGCGTGTCCGGGCCCTGAAGAACCCACACCGAGAGTCCATAGCTCCATCTCTTGCGAGGATCATCACTGGCCAGCAGAGATGGGACACCTTCTTCCACAATGCAATGCAGAAGCCCCTGGGATTGACCAACGAAGAGCACATGGGTTTCTGAATCCGCATGAACCGAAGGCGACGTGACGATGCGCCTTGTCTTCCCTTGCGCATCCACCCGGAGTATCCGGTTCCTCCCCAGGATCAAGTACAGCATGCCATCGACCAGGGCCCTCGAGGACCCACAGAGGCTGGAGCTGTCAGTGAGCATGTCGCGACGCCTCCACCCTTCCAATGGCCCTTGCCTTTCTTCCTCACTCCAATCATCGCCCTCGCTGTGGCTCCAAACCCCGGCTCTCGACGAGTATGTGTGGACTGTCGTCAGTGTCGTGCCATCAATGTCAAGATCGTCCCAGAAAAGGACCAAGTGAAAATGGGAGGAACGGGCCGGGTCGAAGAGGAGAGAGACGTGCGTTGTCAGCATGATGAAGCTTAGGTCGTCGTCGACGCAGCCGCAGCCGGGCACGGCAACCCACTGCTCCGTCGCCGGGTTGCACACGATGTAGCCCAGCTCCGGCGGCGTGTCGTCAGCGTCCGGGGCGAGGTGGCCGAAGAGGAGGAGCCCGTTGCGCGAATCCAGGAGGAAGATGTGGTCCGTCCATGGCAGTACCTTGGTGAGGAAGGAGAAGGAAGGGTCGATGGCAGGCGCGGCGGGCGTCCGGAGCAGGCTGGAGAACTGGCCGAACTCCTGGCGCGGCACGTCGTCACCGTAAGCTACTCCACGGCCGTGGAAGAAGCCCTGGAGCGTCGGGGGCAGCGCCGTGCGGTGGAGCGGGTCGCCGTGGATCTCGCGCCGCGCGGTGGAGACGGCGAACCAGGCGCGGCGGCGGAGGGGCGGCGCGGCGAGGACGACCTCGGCGTCGTCGCCGCGGAGCTGGCGGCGGCGGGCCTCCATGTCGATGCTAGCTCGATCTGCTCGCTGCTAGAACGGAAGAGCGAAGGACCATTGAGAACTGCGGCGGCGGGAGTCGTAGGTTATACGACGGGTCGGAGCGTACCTACCGGAGACGGCGGTGGAGATCGGCCGCTCGCCGTGAGGGTCGGTGCGCGCTGGCCTGGTGCTGGCCGGCGGCGTCTGGTGTTACCCGTGAGCGGTCAAGGGATTTGGGCGAGGAGAGCGTGGTTGGTGGAAGTCAATTTATACTAGTCCATCCAGCCAGCAAACCGGTCGCAACGGCTAGCAAATTAAACCTTCAAGATAGGGCACCGTTTCATTTATCACCAGCAATTATTTGTGATTTACAGGCGAGGCCAGCACTTTATCGAAACGTTTTTTTTTGAGCAGCTTATCTAAACACTGTATCTAAATATGCAAGTGGGTACCTAATAATATTTTTTGGATCAGCTCATTCGTTCATTTCTCCTCCCAAATTATTTACGCAGAATGTTCATTTTATTATTTTTTTTGGATCGATCCAATTATCTAGAATATATATAATTTGCATCCTAACTGTACCCCCAGTTTACAGTTTAATGAAACATTGCAGTGCAGGAAGGAATTCAACGAGCAAAAGGGAAAAAAATCTATCAGCAGTTAGCCCAAATTCTGCTGCTGCAACTGCAAGGGAATTGTTTAAAAAAGTACATCCGCCCGCCTAGGAATTTTCCCCCTACACAGACATTCTCATATTTGAAGACCATGTTTTCTTTATTGGTCTTCTAGTTCCTCTTCTCTTCCCGGTTGCTTGCTGCTCCTTCACATTATGATAACTAATATTGATCGAGTTCACATTATTTTTATACTATTACAAATAAAAATATTTTAAAATCATATATTGAGTTATATGAATAAAAAATAATTAGTCTTTTAATTGTTTTCTACATAATTTATTGGAATCATGTTACTAAATAGAAAATATAAAAAATTAAGCCAAATATTGGGTTAGATGGTTAAAACTGTAACTTTTTTATATTCTATTCCTATTTGCTTGATGCCTTTTTATTTTGGATGTGGGTATTATTCATATCCATGGAGACTTACGCACATCTATATTCATATCCACATTTGAAAATCGAATTTCAGATATATACAAAGGTTGTTTTGTGGGATGTGAAATTGGATAATATGGATTATATCCATATATAATTTTCATTCTTAGTGATGTCCGTGCTCTCATCTTCCAGCGGCTACTTAGTAGTACTTGACAAGTTTTTGGGCTTTTTGTTTAGAAATTTCTGCAATAGAGATTTGGACTGAGTCCCATTCAAATAGTAGGCCACAAGTTATCGTGAAAGCACAATCTCAACTATTAATTGCTATACCAAAAGACAATTGTTGGCTATAGCTAAATAAAATATACAATTGGTCTTTGGGTCTTATAGAAATAGACTAATAGAGAAATAACTTTTCTTCTTTCAGCATCAAGTTGGTCCACCATTAAATTATTCTAGGGCGGACCTTTTCAATCGCAAACAAAGCGAGAAATTGTCTTTTTTTTTGCTTGGTATTGACAGCTGATATATATACAATTCTTTCAAGCAAACCCAGCTGGATCACTGCCCCTTGAAAAAATGCTTGAAGAACTAGATGATGCGCCCCTCTACTGAAGCCCCACGCAGATCGATCTTAATGTAGATGAAAAACTGATGATTTCTGGGCAGGTTTTGAAGCTTGAAGACCTGAAGCAATAGGATCGTATAGGCTTGTGTCAGAATCTCGATCGGAGCAGTAAGCTTAAGCATTGTTGCAATCTGTATCACACTCTAGAGCTTTACACTGTTAAATTATTACAAGCATCATCTGCAGCTCTGCTAAAGTAGGTCCAATCAATCAATCTCTGCTCTGGCTGCAGTCTCTCCTAGTGCATATGGTTTCAGTCATTGTTCAGAAGCATACAGCATCAAGAAGATTTGTTCACAAACTAGACATTTCATATGTAATATAATCAGCAGGTATTGTTGTTCATGTGATAGAAACGAGGAACATACTTGTGAGCTCCACTGATAGAAACGAGGAACAATAATATGCATAGACCAATGATAACACTCACTTCCTTACAATATCCATGTCATATGGCTACGTGTAGACTCATGACACTTTCAAATAAATCTATTATTGCATCTAAGTTACACCGTGAAATACCCTGCCACATAAAATATATGAAATAATAATGCTAAGCGACATAATCAATAGATATGCGAACTTCAACATTTTGCTTGGAGGCTGCAGCTTGGATCGGTATTACATTTAGAAAATGCCAACTTTACCTGTAGGAGATGCGTCATTTGGAGTCTAAATCACGAATTCGATCTTTATTATTTCTCGAGTGTTGGATCAAAGTCCTTCTAAGTTCACAAACATTGATATCACTACAGCATACATACTTTGCTGATGTAAGTTGCACAGAAAGAAATAAGAAGTTGCAAATAATAAAGTACTAACTCAACCAATGATTGCCGTAACAAATTAAGTGCTACAATGAAAAAAATTTAAAAATAATACGAATGTATTTGACAAAGCTACTAAGAACCAGCAAGCTCTCCTCTTTAAGTGTTTTTAGGTATTTCATAAACTTAATTTTCGAAACTTCTCTAAAAACTAGACACATAATGTAGTAGGCAACCTTTTAGTTTGATGTTGCAGAATTTTCAGTATTTATGGTGGCAATAGGAACTATTGATGATGAAGCTAAGAAAAAACTGTTACGATATACAAAGAGGATTGCAATTCTAGAAGCACGCGCAGAAGTTAAGCAAAACATCATTAGCCATATATTTTGACTGGAAAGAAAAACAACATTTGGAACATATATTTGACTGGAAAGTAAAACATTGATCACAAGTTCAGCAACATGAATGGGGAAATACACTCTTTGGGATAGCTCTCACATGTGAAGTGCTACCGGCCTTACATGAATGTCTAAACTGGCTTTGTATTAAGCAAATAAATAAATCTAACTCTTACTAGCTCATGTTACTAGCAGCTAGCTGCTCCATATACTTGGAAGATAAATTACAATTCTTACTGAAGATACTGACAAGTACTCCCTAAGCAGCAGCACTTCTAGTGTGCTAATTTGTGAGCACCAATGACCCTGAGAAATAACTCTGGGACTAAAAATAGTCTCGGTTGGATGCTTCAACCAGGATTTAAAATCACCGGATTCTTAGCCGTTGGATCTGGAACTAATACTTTCATCATTTCCGGATAAAAACGGCCAGGACAAATGATAAAGACAAAAGATCGTTTATGTACTGGTGTGCCGAACCTTTGGCGCCCGGATGATGCGCCGCGTTTTCCCCTTGGCGTCCACCTGGAGGATCCGATCGCTCCCGGAGATCAGGTACAGCATGCCGTTCACCTTAGCGCCCAGGGACTCGCCGGGGATGAGGTCTCTGTTACGGGCATTGCGGAATCGCCATCGTTCCAGTGGCCCTAGCCTCTCATGTAGGCTCCAGTCATCCTCGCTGCTCCACGCCCTGGCCTCCGACGAGTAGGCCTGGGCCGTCGTCATCGCCGGATTCTCCCAGAGGAGGGGCGGGGTCCACGAACGGCGCGGCAGAGCTCGACGACGACAGCTTGGCGAAGCGCCCGTATTTCTTCTGGGGCAGGAGGTAGGGCAGGAGCGCGTCGTCCTCCTCCGCTCCTCGGTCTCCTCCCCGTCGTGGTTGCCGTCGTCGGCATACTCGACGTCGTCGCCGCGGCCGCAGAAGAAGATCCCAGAAGGGTCGGGGGCAGCTCTGTGCGGTGGAGGGCGTCGACGTGGATCTCGCGCCGGGCCGTGGAGACGGCGAACCTGGAGCGGCCGCGGAGGGGCTCCCTGGCGGGGACGGCCTCTACGAGCGCGTCGCTGGGGAGCCGGCGGACCTCTTCCATTTCCGCTCGCTGTTGGATGGGAAGGAGCCGGCCGGCCGGAGAGGTGAGATCAAAGGATGAGCAGCCCAGCCCTCGCGAATGTTCTCGCGCCGTCGCGCGCGAGCAAGAGAGGTAGGATTGAAATGCAGTGGGGCGGCCGGAGCGTACCTGCCGGCCGAGATGACGACGGGGATCGATCGCTTGCTCGCCGTATGCCTGCGCGCCGCCGCCGCCGCCCTGGTGCCGTGGGTGACTTGCACTTGCCTGGCGGCGGTGAGAAAGGGTTGTGGGAAGGAGAGAGAGGATCTGGAGCATTTATAACGATGAAACGCCCGGCGTTCCTCAGCCCTAACCTAACGGCTAGCTCTATCCAAAATAACGCGTAGAAATCAGAGAGTCAGGTAAGAGCCAGGTCGGAAATTCATCAGTTACTAAAAAACACTCGAGTGTTTCTACTCTACCGATTACTCTACCGCCAGCGAATTGTTGAATAAGTTGAATAAATGATATCTTTTTCTCCCAACGGATAGCTTCGACCATCATTCAGATAAAATTCTAAATTAGTGTGGAAGCTACATTTGTTGGTAAACAATGTGTAAACTACATTTGTTAAGCATAAATGGCGAACAATGTGGAAGCAACATTTTCAACCGGTACTAACAGTCCTTTTCAACCGGTGCTGATAGCATATTTTTAACCATCATGCCTAACCGGTACTAACGATCCTTTTCAACTGATGCTGACAGCGTGTTTTCCAGTAGTGCATGTTGATGAAGTAAAGCCCCTCCTAATGCCGAACCCCCGGCGATGCGCTGCATCTTGCCTTGCGCATCCACCTGGAGCATTCAATTGCTCCCGGAGATCAGGTACAATGCCATTCGCCTTGGTGCTCAGGGACTTGGGGATGTGGCCCTGTCATGGGCATTGTGAAACCGCCATCCTTCTAGTAGCCCTAGCCTTTCTTCTTGGCTCGAGTCACCCTCACCGCTCCACATCCTGGTCTCCGACGAGTAGACCTAGGCCGTCTTCATCACAGGATCCAGTCTCCCATAGGATGGAGATGCAGTGGGGCGGCCGGAGCGTAGTTACTCGCTTGCTCGCGTGTGCATGCACGCCGCCGCCGCCGCCCTAGTGCCATGGGTGACTTGCCTAGCGGCGGGTGAGCAAGGGTTGTGGGAAGGAGAGAGGGTCTGGACCATTTATAACTATGAGAGTTTCAGCCCGGCGCTCCTGCAGCCCCAACCTAACGGCTAGCTTTATCCAAAAAAAACGTGTAGAAATCACCAAGTCAGGTAAGAGCCAGGTCGGAAACTCATCAGTTACTAAAAATTAAAAAAGCATTACAGTGCAGAAAGAAATGTAAAAAAATCTTCAACCACCAATTACTCTCTGCTGCAAGCGAATTGCCGAATAAACAGAATGTCTTTTTCTCCCAAAGGATAGCTTCAACCATCATTTAGATAAAAATTTAAATTAGTGTGGAAGCTACATTTGTTGGTAAACAATGTGTAGACTACATTTGTTAAGCATAAATGGCGAACAATGTGGAAGCAACATTTTTTTTTTGGAAGTGTGTGTGAAAATGGGTTATTAGTTATGCAGGAAAAGTGTGTGACAACAAATGACACGGATGGACATCTTTTTTATGAATTAGGCTAATAAAGATTTACCTTTATTATATATAGAAAAGTTACAATATGACACACATGAAATTAAGCGATCATGCAATCCTGCGCTAAGATTTAGCTGCTTTGCCAGCTGCAACAGCTTGTCGGCAACAACATTTTGTTCTCGCTTTACATGAATTAACTCAAGTCTAGTAAAGATATACCTAATTATGTCTTTTTATGGAACCGATGCACCTAAATATCTATTATTTTAGTAACTAGAACCTAAAAGAACCTTCTATGATTGTTCTTAATAGAAATTATAATGTTAAAGTAGATAAAAGAAAAAAAATACCCACCACTACAATTACATTACAAAAAATATAACACAAAAATACCCCTATAACTATTTATAAATTACCCAACATAGCCAAAGAGGATGAGCCCGTTGCCAGAGTCCAGGAGGAAGATGTGTCGGGGGTCCCGGGCAACGTGTTAATTAGAAATGAACCACTCACTTCCACTCTGTCTCACTTGTTGTGTGCCACACGCGCGCGCTCACACCATTCGGACTAAATTGTAATCTCAGAGTCGTGTCGAGAGCGCGAACTTCGTGACGGTCAATGTC
Organism: Panicum hallii; assembly: GCF_002211085.1. Taxonomy (NCBI): domain Eukaryota; kingdom Viridiplantae; phylum Streptophyta; class Magnoliopsida; order Poales; family Poaceae; genus Panicum; species Panicum hallii. The sequence continues at coordinate 4,329,463 of NC_038043.1, read as the reverse complement.
ATACGATATCATCTGGCCATCCCAGTGCTAAACAAAGGAAACTAAATTGCAATCTAGATGCATGGCGCTATGGCAGTCACCCGACAGTAGTGGAAGAAAGAAAAAGTCCATCCTCTATCGTTGATTTCAACGCGTCATCCTTCTCATGGCCCTTGCCATTCTTCTTCGCTCCAGTCACTCTCGTTGTGACTCCATGCTCTGTCTCCGACGAGTTGATGGGGTGTGCCCTGTATTGCATGGACCCAGTCTCTCCCAGAAGAGGACCAGCTGGTGGAAATGGGTGGAGACGGCTGGATCAAGATCAGATAGGTGTTTCCGCATGTGTTGCGCGCGTGCGCGCACACACAATCTTACACTTCATTGTCAGTTTTCGCAGTTGTTTCTCATCTTACACACAAGGACGGAACAAATTAGGGCTTATTTGGATCCCAACTCCTAAAGCAAAGTGACTAAACTAGGTACTAAAGTTCCAAACAAAGTGACTAAAATATTTTAGTTAGCCCCCAAAGAGTGACTAAAAGGAGCTAAAAGGAAAGGAAGAGTTGACAGGACCTACCCCTTATTTATTATTCCATTCTCTCGCCCGCTCGGTCTCTCTCGCTCTACCCATGACCTCCCTACGCCGGTGCCGCCGCCACTAACGCCCCCGCTTCTCTCCATGTCGGATCCACCATGGAAGGACAAAGGGGCGAGCACAGGCAAGCTGCCGGATCGGATCGGGTATCGACCTTGGCGAATCCCTCGGCGGTGCCAGTCTGCGTGCCGAAGAAGATGGTGAAACGCCTCCGGCCGTCGTCCACATCCACGTCGGCATCGACCTTCACCGGCGACGGGCGTACCGGCGTGGGGGCCGGCTTGGCCTGCGCCCCGGCCTCGAATCAGAACCATACGGTGAGGATAAGCAGCCCCATGATGAGGGCCGGCAGTGGCAGAGGAGGCACTGGCGGGTTTGGGTGGGGAGGAGACGAGATCGAGGACGGGTGGAGGGAGGGACGAGACGAGATGGGGGTACTTTTGTCTTTGTGGACAGCATTAATAATATTTAGTCACTTGATCCAAATAGAGGTGATTAAAATTTAGTCACTGTTTTTAGTCACTTTGCTTTAGAAGCTGGGATCCATACAGACCCTTAGCAAACTACTTCACAAGTCGGGGATTCATAAAGATGAAGGATGTGGCCGAAGAGGATCGTCCCGGTGAAAGAGTCCAGGAGAAGATAATGTGCGAGGTCCCAGGCAGTACCTTGCATTGGTCAGGAAGAAGGTGGAGGGCTCAAGGAAGGGCGCGACAGATGTTTCATTCCAACAAGGCTGGCAAATTAACGGCTGTATTTTTCGTGAGGCAGGTCCTCCTCCAGCTTGTCGCCGATGTTGCCGCCAACGTAGAAGAAGCCCTGTAGGGTTGGGTCAGCTCCGTGCGGTGGAGGGCCGGGGCCGCCGTGTAGGTCTAGCTCTCGTGCCGGGCTGTGGAGATCGACGACGAACTTGGAGCGGCCACGGAGGGGCTTGGAGAGGACCTTCACGAGCGTCGCGGCGAGATGGAAGGTACGTATAGCTAAAGAGGTAATCAAGACTCAGGACTCCTGCAGCAGGCCGTCAATCCCTAATAACGGCACACCTTCCTTTTCCTTGTGAACACTCTCTCACACACACGCACACCTTCCTTTTCCTTGTGAACACTCTCACTTGTGTACCTCACACACACGCTCCCCTTCCTTGTTTCGCACATAAACACACGTTGCAGGCGATCTAGTATTGCATTACATCGATCTCCATCTCTTGTTACACTTACAAAAGAAGTTACCTATCCTTTATAGGATTAAGGAACCAATTCGTCCTGTTTTGATCGGCTAGAGCTTATGGCTAATTAGCTAGAATTAGCTCGGTGAAGGCACCTAATTAGCTGGCTAGCTCAGCCAGCTAACTTTAGCTCTAGACACAACCAACTAATTCAATTCCAAGCCAACAGCTCTTGAGAAGCTCGTTGTCGATCATTTATAACACATTGGTTTATGCTTTCTTTCTAATACATTATGTTTTATACCCTATTAGAAAAAAATCTAGGTGCTAGAAGGAAAAAAATGCTTAAACCTTGCATAGCATTTCCGAATATTCAAGTGTTCAATTTGGAATTTGTCTCAGCAGAATAGATAGACAAATAAGATCAGCATTATTGCACATTTTACGATATTATTACAGGTTGAAGGACCGTGATCCCAGTAAGATAGGAAGTGAATTCACTATTTAAAAAAGCAAAATAGATATCTTGGTCCCTCAATTTTACTCCGAGGGTCAAGTTCGTCATGGCCTCAACTTTCAAAAAGTCCTATTTAGTCCCTGCTATTTTTAGGTCAAAATCCATCCTTATACTGATGTGATGATGTGATGCTCTATTATAGTATGAGATTAGTGCGAAAAGTGCTCAATAATAGTACAAGACTAGTGCGAAAAGTTCTCTTTACCCTTGGCTATTTGTTCCCCTCCTCAATTTGCATGTTGAGTGGTGTTGTAGAAAGTTGAACAAACATGCGTTCTTGTATGATCTAGATCAAATTAAATCTAAAAGGGTACTTCAACACGTATAAGAGACAGCGAGCCGGTAGATAGAATTGTGGATCCGTTGTGTTCTATTTTTGATTAATCATAGCGATACAACAATGAAAACTAAGTATGGGAAAGAATTAATGGCAAAAATTACTTTTCACATTAGTCTCATGTTAGCACGGAGAGTCACATCAGCACAAAGGACAAGTTTAACCAAAAATAAAAGTTTGAGGGACCAACTTGACTCTCAGGGCAAAGTTGAGGGACAAAACGCGTATTTTGCCTTCTAAAAACTAAAGCTCAAAAAACTTGCACAGTTTTCTATCTAGATGGGAATTATCTATTTTTAGATGCTGCCTTGCTATCTCAACCGCTCCAATATTATACACATGATATCCCAATCTTATCAACTATAACTCCATGGATAACAGATGGACCTTACCCACATGCAAGTAAATCTCCGCCCTGCTTTTTTTCTGATGCTCCTCATTATGTAGAGCTCACAAACCGTAGGATGGTTGGAGAGTCTTGCAAGACTTACAAGTTGGGAATTGCAACTCCTAGTGCATGCAAGCACTAACAATAAGAGGAGAGCAAACCTTGCTTAAACTCTAGGCTAAGCACCAAAAGCAATACGCTAAACGGTATAAACTAGCACTAAACAAAATTCTAAATCTTATGCTAATTGTTTAAATCTTCTCTGGACCATCTTGGTGGAGGAGCTCTTAAATACGTGTGAGAATGGTCCCCATAGCTTCTGCAAGCTCTAACTCCCTTCAAATTACCGGTAAACGAGCAATGTTAGAATACAGAATCACACAGCATGTCCCCTCAATATACAGAAAGTGTTCAGGTACTACCACTTTGTTCTGAATTATCGCAGTCCGCGGTTACAAATTTGTGTGGTCAGATCATAGATCAGTGGAAAACCGTAGTGGTAGAACAATCATTGACGATTTTTAGTGAAATAAAACAACACTCGATGGACTTCCAGAGACGATCGCTGCAAGTGGATGATCTAATGCAAAACATCACCATGGAGTCTGGTCCTCTGGGACCGGAGGGGACTCCTTCAGCACGCTCCACGGCTTGGCGGGCTGGTTCCGCCCCATGGGAAAGTTCCAGAATGAGTCCGAGCGCTCATAGAACATGTAGAACAGGGCAGCAGACGCCAGGAAGAGAGCCAGGAGCACAAGCCAGAGCTGCCATTCTGCCAGAGAAGAGAAACAGGAACCAAAAGAGATCGGTTACAAAACCATATCACGGGGCAGAAGGGCCAAATAGCACTTGGGCGTGTAACGCATACCTTTCCAGTCAGCAGGCACGTTCAGTTTCGTTAGCTCTGCTCCCCATTGATTGGATGTGGAGATTACGACCCTGCAACACCGGCAGTTGGTATAAGGAGAAATTTCTGAAATTTGGATGGCAAAAGTGAATTTAATGTATTTTCAGATTTCATGCCAACCTAGCGGGAGAAATCCATACTAATTTGCAGTCTATTCAGGACAAGGTGGCCTAAGCTGGAACCTGAACTACACATTATTTGAATGCCACATGCTGGAATATAAGGACTTTCAGATTCAGAAACTCATGGGCATTTCCAACCGATGAATACTTAGTGGGCATACCTAAGCAAGGCATACAATCATGAATCTATACTATGCCACCTACCTAGTGATGAATGATAAACAAGCATGCCTAACTTGCCCATCAAAACTACATATCTAAACAGTGAAGCTATAGCCGATAGTTACCTTTCAGTAGGGCAGAACTCAATGGATGTGACAGGGGAACCAAGATGGGCCTTCTTGCTCCAGTGAGAAACTTCCATTTTCTTTACATCAACAGCACAGAAGTCACCGTCATGGCTTCCTCTGAAAGAAATATTGATCCTTGTGAACAATGCTATACAAGCAAGTCCAAAGATTTGTGCATTGATGACAATGAACTAGCACATAGTTATGAAGCGATAATCAGAACTAGATAGTATGACTTCCTTTCCATTGTAATTTGCAACATTAAACTCTTGCCAACAAGATTAGCATGTTGTCAGATTGCCCAACTAATGTTTCATAGATGATGAAGTCAATATATTATATTCAAGTTGAACACATATATAATCAGATATACAAGGAGGCAGAATCATACTGAAAAATAGGCTAAACTCTTGAAGGGGAAAAAATACATTAACTATGAGATGCTGAAGTCTGAAGTATGTTAATTCCAAAATGAGCAGATGTCCCTAGCAATGCTAAATGGACTCAAACAACAGCAGTACAGCATGACAGTAGAAGCAGTATTTTATCGACTCACAATGCCAGATACTTTCCATCCAAGCTAACTGAAAGTGTGGCTATAGGCTTTCCCAGAAGTCTTTTGTATCCAATTCTCTTCCAATCACTTATGTTCCAGACAACAGTAACAACTTTGGAACCTGCTCCAGTGATGAACACAGATCTAGTCAAAATCAGCTCCTTCTATTAATAAATATGATTCTCAGGTTCAATTAAAAGCACACCTTTTGCAACTGTGCAAAACAGGAATGGCTTCATGCCATCCCTAGAAAAGCGACAACACTCAATCTTCTCATCCTGTAAGCATACAAAGAAATGGGGGGAAAACAATAGTAAAAATCTCAACCATCTTAACATGTAAATGTAAATTGAAGAAACTTATCAGATATAGCATACGGAGGATCGAGTCAAATTGACCAGTGGTGTGCCCTCATCTATCTTCCATATTCTTGCAGATCCATCAGTGGATGTTGAAACTAAAAACTCCGAGTCTAAGCTACAATAGAAAAGGCACCGATGTTGTATCAGTTGGTGATGAAAGTGACCAGTAGCCTGAAACCGTAACACTTAAGATATAGGTTCAGAAATTAATGTCAGTACACTACATTGTCAATGTTATACTCTAGTGAGTGTGTCCATTTAAATAAGCATTTAGTTAATCTTATGATGATATTTCTAGCAATCTTCTGTGAACAGTGAATGAAAAAGAAAATTAATGATTTAATCTTGTTCTAACCTGATATCCATGTCTCGGAAGGACTTATGAGCTTTAGGTTCATCCAAGAGCACATTCATGCTTGGCCAATGGAATATTCTGAGACGTCCATCCTATAGAGGTACAAACGAAGTCAAGAACCATAAGTAGTCATGGGTATCAGATACAGCTAGAAGAGTATGGCTATCAGACAAGACACTGCATGAACAATAGGATTACATACAACAAAATGAAGCAGTTAGAAGAAATAGTCTTCAAAGCATGTATGAAAGAATGATTTTAAATGCAAGAGAGTAGTTAAAAACATCATACTGCTGACAACTTTCTTCTTAGCATGTACAGCAAACAATAGGAATGCAAAAGAAGAAATAGAAAATTGAGGATCCCACAGAATTCAGATAAGAACATAATACAAATCCATACCTCTCCACCAATGGCAAATTTGGCACCGTCTGTGCTGAAAGCAAGACACTTCTGTGGTCCAACAGATTCTAGAGGTGGGGCATCTCGTGGAATAATGCGAACAGAGAACTCTTCAAAAATCAGTTTGAATAACCTACAGTTTCAATAGATATATGATAATGAAGCCATGAACTTGATGAGAGTATGTAGAAAAGGACAAACAAAATGGAACAGCAAAGAGAGAAGTTTTCAACATTAATATAATCAAAACTAAAAAGGAATGAAATAAATGCGGAAATTAAAAATGTGAACAGGCTAGATTATCAAGGAAAGTGAGGAAGAATATTTCTAGCGCACTTTAATGATACTTCATTAACTAAATTAAGTCTGCTTCAAATCAGCCCAGATGACCATTAAAATGAACAGTGTTGTAAAATTGATGACCAAACACAATTAGAAGCCAGCTGCGTATAGCTATAAGCCTATAAGTATCAAAGACATTGGTAATTTTTCATTCATCTATGATTTTGTATCACACAATCTCATAAATCTATAGATATTGCAAATAACATTAGATTTACTAAAAGTCACTAAACTCAAAGTGTAAGCATTACCTATATGTCGCAAATTACAAGCCATGCATTTCTTACATAACTAAACTACCAGAGGAGAAATTATTGCCGTTAGACATTAAAATAACTACACTTTTGGAAGGTCACAAAGATTTTCATAATTTATAATCCCAACTAATTTTGCGAAATTCATTAATCAATTGCATCTGAGCACAATCTATTTAAGGCATTTGATCATTTGGTACTATGGTGCCACAAAAGACCGATAAGTACAAGGAAATGCCAATTTTGTGGAAGCGCTTTCAAGGAGTGTACAGATCAGTGCTCTCACTAGTAATTAATTGATCTCCCTAAAATCCAATGCCACAAAATGTGACTCAGAATCGTCCAACTTATACCAGCGAATCTGTCCTAATAACGGTACAGTACAATTCAGCAATATTATAAAAAGAAAGTTTAAAACCATGATTAGAGGATGCTCTAGGGGTTTCCAACACAGAGCCCCAAATGAGCCTCCCTAAAATAGCAAGTCAGACTTCACTTCAGAAATCCAACCGGAGGAATTATCTTAAGTCACATTGAACTCGCACGCGACTGCCAACAGTAATATAAGTACTAACAATCCGCAATACAGAGCAACGGTCCAACACCGCACTCGAATTGAAATCACCCAAATGGACAAAATCTGGAAATTCCTGCGCGGCCAGTGGGGATCGAGCCCACACCCACCCAATCCATCGCCGAGAGAATGTCCTCTCCCCCGCGCACCTTAAAATTTCACCACCTACACCAACACTAACACCAGCACCAACAAGCAGTATCCATGGAGGAGCAGAATCGCGCACCTGCAGCCCTTGGCCGTGGCGCAGACGAGCTCGTCGCCGGCGGGGTGCACCGCGATGCCGCGCGGCGCTTCGCCCGCGCCGCCCTCCCCGAGCACGGCCCTCGCCTGCAACGCATCCGACTCCAAGGTCAGACACAACCAAATTCCGAGCCAAGCAAACCGAGGGACAGGGCTGGGGTCAAACGCGCCGCTTCCGCACCAGGGGCTCGGGGGAGAGGGCGCACTCCTTGGCGTCGAAGCCGAGCACCTCGATCGCGGGCGGGGAGCCCGCCGCCCCCGCCCGGCCGTACGCCGCGAACACCCGCGCCGCCGCCGCCTTCTCGTCCCGGCGCCGGATCCACGCCGCGCACGCCACCTTCCCTCCCCCCGCCGCCGAAGCCTCGCCGCCGGCGCTATTCATGGGTGGTGTTGGTGGTGGCAATCTGCTGCTGCCGGGTTTAAATTTCGGGGACAGGGATTTAAATGGGAAGGGGGCGAGCCGAGCTCGAGAATGCGGCGGAGGTGGGGATGGGTGGAGAACAGAGGAGGGGGGACGGCGGCGAAAGCGACGACCAAACCAAATCATTGTGTTTAGATGGGGGTTTACGCGTGGGCCCACCGGATATTCCCTCGTGATTCGCTGACTTCTGTGCTGGTCAACGCCAACTGAGGATTTTTTTTTCTCTCTTTTTGCTTGTTTGTTTGTTTGTTTGTTCTCTCTGACAGTCTGATTAAGGCTGGTTTAGCATGGATGATTGGGAATTATGATTGGCCTCCATGGTGGTTGCCATCTCGTGAGCGATATATTACAAATGTTAATTGGTTGACCTTGTGGTGTATTACTCAAAGGATCATTGCATCAATCCATGGAGATGGGTAACAATGATATAGGAGAGACTGGGATACGATTTGCAAAAGTCCATTCTAATTGGACAAATCATTAAAATTGGGCAATTTTTCCAGCGTGCATGACTAACTGTCTTGCCGACATATAGGGTTATTACCTCGTCTAATTGTGGACTACTGCAGGAGGAATTTGCTACTATATTTCAGTCATTCATGCTAAAAATGGCATTTGCAAGTGCAAGTAGTGTAAGTGTGAGGCAGTCGGCTGTCGCACCAAGTACAAGAAGGTTAAGAACACAAGCAAATAAATGGATAAGCTAGTGAAGAACATAATCAAGAACGGGCCAACTAGCTACTAATGTGATAGTATGCAAGAAATAAATGTCCTTAGACCACTTCCAATGGAAGTTTCATTCTCATTTAATAAAATGACACATAAACAATTTGGATGATAAGGCGAAACTTCAAAGAAGAGGGAGATGGAAACACCATGTACTTTCTCCGTTTTTATTTACATGTCGTATTAGGTTTGTTCTAAGTCAAACTTGATTAATTTTGATCAAATCTATAGAAAAATATAGCAATAAATATACTACCCAACCTATGCATTATTAATATATATTTTATGGTGGATTCAACGAAACAAATTTGGTATTATAAATGTTATTATTCTTTTCTATAAATTTAGTTAAAGTTGGTCAAGTTTGACTAAGACAAACCTAATACGATATGTAAATAAAAACACCATATGCCTTATAATTAAATGCAATGAACGCATATGAAACACCAAAATTGAAATTATGCATTGTAGTGGGTGTTTTGGTCTATCAATCAATTATTATTTGATGACGTGTCACTGTTGGAAATATCAAAAATGAAACTTGAGATGGGACTTAAACGAGTAAAAAAATGATATGCATCCCAATTCAAAGTCATGGTGGCACAAAATGCAACATGCTTGTCGAATCAATGGAGTCGTGGAAGAGATGTGTGAAATCGATCGAGTCGCCTTTGGTGAAGATTTAGCAGCCAGGGATTCCAAGACCAATAGCTCCAAAATTCATCATATTTTCAGTCCACACAAAAACACCCAATTAAACCAGTGGAAAAGATAATGAAATAGCCCCAACCCCCCCAATCGTGGAGCGACGTACGTCATGACCTCGCATTCAGGCCGGTAGCTTTCAGCTTTTGGAAACTGAGCATGTGAAAGGCGCCGAGCAACCAATAGCAGCACAACAGGTCGGCGTACCCTGATCGCATCGGAATGCCTCTCAACTTCGCAACCATGGAATTGAGCATTCAGCTTCTCCATGTGAGCATTTTTCCTGTTTTGTATCTATTTTTTCTCTTGACTTTTGCGATTGATTTTTTTTTTGGCATCTGAACTGTTCTGCTAAGTCCGTCCTATTACTTCGATGCAAACCTCATTTTCCTCGCTACTCAGGCTCTTTTTGTTTGAACTTCTGAGCACTTCTGGGTTCAACACAAATAAATTCATAACGTATTTCCTCCAATTATAGGAGTATTTATAGCTGACGTTAAAATCAAGCTAAAATGATCTGACCCTTTTTTTATAACGTCAAGTATAACTGACTAGGGGAGTACTTCGATTATGTCAGGTAGGTCTGTCTATCTAAATATTGGTGACAGTTGATTAACAGACATACTCAATCAGAACCGTCTTTTTTTCGGCAGCTTAGTTGAGCATCCGGACCCGACTGGTTTGATCTAGACGAGTACGTGTCTAAGTTCAAATGGACCCGTTTATCATGCATACCGCTTTGCACAGCACGTGCTTTGGATTCAAGATTTTGTTTCGCCACCGCTCATGCAAATTCTTGCGGGGCATGCAGGCGACTTGCTCATCCAAGGAGGGCCTCCAGTTTGGTTTGTAGAGGACTAGAGGCAGGCGTCGCGTTGGAACGGTAAACAAAAAACCTTGAAGCGGGCCAACGGAAAAGAGGAGAAGAGGACAAAGGGAGAGGTTGGCAGAGAGAGAGAGAGAGAGAGAGAGAGAGAGAGAGACCAATCTCCAAAAGCAACGCTCTGCTCTCTCGTCCACAGAACTTGATGCCTGGAGCCCCACGAGCATCTACCCCCTTCCTAACTCATCTCCCCCCTGGACATGGCCTATGGACCACGCACTCGCGTTATACTGTTTGGAACCTATCATGATTCCTTGTTAAAAGAACCATCATCATGTTTGGCTGATCCATAATGCATTAATATCATTGTTGGGAAAAAAATAAGCTGACACTAAACTCGAGAAATGGATTACTGATATAGCATACGAAGAAAGAACATAGTAGAGGGGCTGGTGACCCCGAGTGGTTCCTTGAGCCAACCCCTAAGCCGGCGATCCGGGTTCGAACCCCGACACTGGCATTAGAGGCCCCTCTGCGGCCTTCCCTCTGAAAAAAAATATAGTATTACACCAATCTAGAGCCGCCCGCCCAACATGAATAACACCACACAGATAGATGAAAAAATAATTGTAGAGAGTACACCATGGCCACTACATGTATCCAAACTTGGCTCCTGTAAATACTGGCTCCTGGAGAAAAAGAAACATGGCGTGTTTAGTTGTTTTACAAGACTAATATCACTATTTGGTGTCATCTCGTCTTTCTTTCTCATATACAAACATCTGGCATTTCTTTTATCATATGTACCTGATGCAGAGAAAATTCTCTGCTAATGCAAGATTAGGATCTTCTAGATCCAATCTCCTTTCAAACAAGGCTCCAACTCTAAATACTTCGGTTTTAAAAGGAGCACATGAAAGCTTATAAATCGAGCAGGGAGAAAAAAAAATGGTGGTCCATAGGCCGCGCCTACCCAGCATGGCGCTGTGGTTAACGGCCTGGAAGAGTCCCTCACGTCCCCGCCATTGGTGGAACTCTCTGCTCCGGCCGGGGTGGGTCGCAGTACTCCCCCGGAATCTTCCTTCCTCCGATACCCTCCCGTCTTCCCCACCACCTCCTCCCCTCCCCGCGCGCGCCACCTGTTCGACGAAATATCCCGCCCCGCTACATATACCCGCGCGCCATTTCCCCGCCTCCCCAAGCTACCCCCACCCATCACTAGCCTGCATCCGCACCATGCTCAGGGCGCTCAACCCGACCCCGCTTCGCGCGCGCCCGGCCTGCCGCTCCTCGCCGCGGCGGCGGCCGTGGGCGCGGCCACGCGCCGCGGCGGTCCCGCAGCAGCCGCCCGTGCGCCGGCCCTCCGGGGACCGGCTGTGCGCGCCGCTGCGGGGCGCCGCCGCGGCGCCGGCGCCGGCGCAGGCGCCTGGTGCGAGCGAGGCGGCGGCGAGGCCCCGGGGCGAGCTGGAGGCGTTCCTGGAGGTGGTGCCCGCGAGGATGCGGCGCGGGCTGGCGCAGCACCCGGAGGTGCGGGAGCTCGTGGAGGTCGTCATGGACCTCGGCCGCCGCCCGATCGCGCGGTTCCCCACCGGGGACTGGGTCATCTCCGACCAGCCCGTCACCGCCGATGACCTCCGCCAGGCCGTCTCCAAGGTGTTCGCTCTGCCTGTGATTTAATTTTGCCTGCTGGATGCACCTTCATACTTTGATAAAAAAAAATGGGGAGAAGGCAAATGAACTAGATTCTTTTTTTTTGGGAGCAATTGAACTAAATTCTCTGTACATAAAAGTGGCTCTGGATCATAACTCATAAGTAACTGCCAGTGTCTTGAAATGGACTAGCTGCTCCTTAGTGATGAACGGTGGTTGATCATGATGCGTGCTATCTCATAATTGGAAATCCCCTATCTGTACGAAGTTGCTCAGTTGGATAGTTTGTGTTTGTTCACAGGTGGGTGACTTCTCTGAGGACAACCGATCTGGGATCAACCACTCGTTGCATCGGATCAGTGCTATCCGGAACCGGAAGGCACAGATAATAGGCCTGACTTGCCGTGTCGGTCGAGCTATATCTGGTAGTGCTGAGATGATCCGTGATCTGGTGGTGAGCGGTGGTTCAATATTGGTGATTGGGCCTCCTGGAGTTGGGAAAACTACTCTGATCAGGTACATCACCTAATATGCATTTTGCTTCTCTAGATCAGCAGATGGTTCCACGTAATGACAGCCAAATCTATTAATTTGTTGTGGTAGTTTAGAAGATCAATATAATTTAATTAATGTTGTAATGTGATGCTGATGATGCTTTCAATAATACAGGGAAATAGCTAGAATTTTGGCGGACGAAGGTAAGAAACGTGTGGTTATAGTGGATACATCTAATGAAATAGGAGGTGACGGTGACGTACCTCACTCTGGCATTGGACGTGCTAGGAGAATGCAAGTTCCCAAAGTTACCATGCAGCATAACGTAGGTTCTCAGAGTTGTTCTTTGATACAATTCCATATATTCCTTTAGGAATTGTCTTGATCATTCTCTTAAAAGCTTCACTATAGTGAGTGTAGTGACAGAAAGGAAACTTTGTTTTCTGTAGGTAATGATTGAAGCTGTTGAAAATCACATGCCGGAAGTCATTGTTATTGATGAGATTGGTACGGAACTTGAAGCAATGGCAGCTAGCACCATTGCTCAGAGAGGTGTTCAACTAGTCGGAACTGCTCATGGGGTGACAATCGAGAGCATAATTAAAAACCCTTGCTTGCAAATGCTCGTTGGTGGGATTGAGGTGCATTTCTTCCTGTTTACTGAATTGATTTGTGTGCTGTTGAAACTTAGCATCTTTCTGGTGGTCATTAAAGTGCAATAGTCAATCAATTAGTGATGTAACTTGGCATGACAGATTTAGTACAGTTTTAGATTCTAAACCATGGTGATCCCAGTATATCTACTTTTTGTTTTTTTCAAATTTGTCTATATCATATTCTAGATGTGAAGACTTGTAACATTTTACCCTATTTCAACTGTTAAAATGACTTGGATATTCTGTTAGTGACAATAATAATCTTAACTTTATTATTTAGAGTGTGACTCTTGGTGATGAGGAAGCAAAAAGGAGGAAAGTCCAGAAAACTATTCTTGAGAGAAAAGGTCCCCCAACATTTTCATGCGCTGTTGAGATAATATCGAAGACTGAATGCCGAGTCCATCACAAGTTAGAAACTACAGTGGACGCTATTCTTGCAGGTAACTGCTCAATTATTTAGCAATTAAACCTCCTGAGTCAGCGCCTGAATTAGAAGGATTCACTGAAATCTTTTGGCCTCTAAAGATCTGAGGTTATATTTCTTCTTTCCAACTCCAACAGTGTGTGTCTTTCAGTTCACTTTATGTTTATCCTCTGGTACAGGGAAACCTCCTAAGTTTGAAGCTCGCAAGATGCATAATAAGTCTACCGAGTCAGAAATGCCGTTGGTGATACCTGATAGAGAATGTGAAATAGAACAATTGCCGTTATATCAGGAACAGATGGTCGCCAGAACAATGTCATCTGAAGGCAATTTTAGAGATGATTTTGCTCCCTCCAGGCAAACGAAAAGCAAGAGTATGCCATCGGATGCTAACTTTGGTGATGATTTTGTTTTTTCAAGGAAACCAAAAGGCAAGAAATCTGTGCCTGGAAAGTCTCTAGTCCGTGTATACACATACCAGGTAAGAGATGAGATGGAACACATGGGTTGTTGGCTTTACTTTTGTTGTACTCAATTTAGTAACCCAGCACTTGATATTACCTGAATGGCTATTGATGCTGGTCACGTTCATGAATCTTATAATTTGTTTTCTGCTTCTGTGATCTTGTTTATGATAATCCTTCATAGCAGAGAACACTGAATTTTCAATACTAATTTAATTCATGCAGTATTTTCCTTGAACAAGTCATGCAGTATTTTAATACTGTAATTAATACAATGCAGTGGAGAAACAAAATTCTCATAGGAACAAAATTCTCATGATATTTCTTTGCCCTGCTTCCAGATTTCAGAAGCTGATATATTGCAAGTAGCAACAGTGATGGGTTTTGATGATGAACTAGATGTAACAGATGACATTGGAGCAGCTGATGTGATTCTTGCATCAAGTTCTGAAATGAAGCAGCATCCTTGGATTCACAATGTTGCTAAATACCACAAGCTTCCCATATTTGTCGTTAAGGTCATCACATGGTCCACTCAGTTTGTGCTATCTACCCTGATTGTTCTTGTACTAACAGACTTCTGTTTTTTATTATATATGGCAGTCTAATACGATGGCCCAGATAGTAAAGGCTGTCAGAATGATTGTTGGAAGGGACAGTTCACCATCACATAAGCAACCTAAGGTTATGGAGGGAGAGATAGAGATTGAGGATGATGCTCCGAAACGTAAGCCATCATTGGAGGAAATTGATGCGTTGGAGGTAATCACTTTACCACATGATTGCTTCCTAAGATAACTTAAATATATTATTATACTTTCCAATTTTAAATTGATTGTCTCGGTGGAAGTAATATGATCTCCCATCCTGATTGAACATTTTTTCTCATTTCATCTTTCCTTCAGCCTCTATAAGATGTCGACTACACAGCTCCTTATTCATACTACATATTCTATTTCCATAATGAGAATGGCTTGTACATGCTGTCGTCGTAGTATTACTTCTGAATTATAATACTCAGCTAATACATTAATAGTGACAACTATTTATCTCTGTTTTTTGATCCAGTTCATGGAAGATGGAGCTTCTAAACACTGAAATAATAACATTCTACTCTCTGTACACATGCAGGAGGCCCGGCTTGCAATCGAGTACATCGTAATTCCAGGCGGAGAGCCAGTTGAGCTCCTCCCTAGATGTTCAGAAATAGTGGCTCGGCAGCTGGAGCTTGTAGAGAGCTACCAGCTGCTTGCTGAAACCTTCGGAACTGACTCCAATTCGAGGTTACAGATCCTTCCAGTGAAAATAACCAAGAAGAGTTCTAGTAAAGACAGTCGGGGGTCAAAGCCCACTAAGCAAACCGGATCAGATTTGATCGTCAATGAGAATGGTGGCGGCTCAAGTTTTTCTCGGCTGCCCTTTCTGCCAAAGTGACCCACCTTGATTGACTCTCTGATCACCATTGTCGACAATGTACATCATTCCTCTCGCTTCTCATTGTTCTTATTGTACAGCCTTGTGCAGTGTTGTAAATAGTGTTGAACGTTGAAGAATCGAAAGAGCAAGGCTAACTGCCATTGCCTTCCATTCTTTTGCTGGAATAAAATCCATTCCATTTCCGGTGTCTTAGCCGGGTCGGGTCAGCTCACATGTTCATGATGCACTTCTGTTTGGATGCAGTATTGTTGTGTCAGAAGACAATGTCACATGAGTATGACATTAAAAGATCGGGTGGTAGTTTGAATTATGCGGGACGCATTTGATAGTGCTAGTATTAGGACATATGAGAATCCTCATGCACAGGCATATTTTTCGAAATTCAGAAAAAAAAATTTTGCTCCAAATTCAGACAAAATTGAATATCCTTTGCGTGTAAACTACAGCATTCTGGGGCGATGTTGACGAAGACAAGGCGTGGTTTGGAAACTTTGCGGCCCATCCGTCAAGGCGTCAGGCCCAGGCGCCCAGCCCATAAATTTATTTTGCAGAACGCCCCCTTGAAGCCCAGAGTTTTCCAGAAATGCCCAGCCTCCTGCCTCCCACTCGCTCCACTGTTCGCGGGACAGAGGTGCACATTGCTAGGGTCCAGAAATTCCCCAATTCCTCGGGCGTTTCCGCTTCCTCGTCTTCTTCCTCGGCGCCGATCAGCTACGACGTCGTCGATCCCGACCATCTCCGGCAGCTGGTACGTTCCGCTTGCCTCCCCGTCGCTGCATTTTTCTCTGTCGCGCACGCGCATTCCCCCACATCTCCATCTCGACCCCCCGCTTCGCAGGTTGCTCTCGGTGGCATGGACATGGACTGCTTCAAGAGGTGCGCGGGCGCGGTGGCCAGCCTCCCTGACGACCCCCTGGCGGAGATCCTCTCCCGCGTCCCTGCCAAGTCCGTCTGCCGGTTCAAGTGCGTGTCCAAGGCCTGGCGCGACCTCATCGCCGACCCCCTCCACCGCAAGAAGCTCCCCCAGACCCTGGAAGGGTTCTTCTTCGATAGCGACAGATGCGGCGACGACAGCGTCAGCAAGGACGGGGATTGCGAAGATAGCAGCAACGATGGAGGCGGCGGCAGCGGCGACAACTGGCCACGCTTGTATGGGCATTTCGTCGCAGTGAGAACATCAGGCTCTTGCACTACTGCAATGGCCTCCTCCTCTTTGGCCGCCCCTGCAATTCGGACACCTCAGTGAGCTACATTGTGTGCAACCCCGCCACTGAGCAATGGGTGGCCGTAACCAGTTCTGGCCGGACAAGTTCTCTTATTGCTTGCTAGATGTACGTTCACTTATTTGACTTTTGATCCAGCCAACGATTCTTGCTTCCATTTGGTCCAATTCTGGATGGAGATCGGCGACAGATCAGTGCACACCTACTCATCAAAAACTGGGGCGTGGAGTCACAAGAAGTGTGACTGGGGTTACTATCGCATAGCACCAAACTCACCCAATGCATATGTTAATGGCATGCTGCATCTTGTATGAGGGAAAGGATCAGTTAGTTTCAGTTGATGTGGAAGGGAACATACAGAAGATCATCCCTCCACCAGTTCAGGCGGGCGAGGACTGGCCGTTGTCTGATTATGTTGGGCAATCCCAAGGGCGCTTGCACTACATATATCTTCAACAAGAAATGTTTGATCTTGGTTGTAAAGAAGGGAGGAGAAATGAATTAATCTGGGTTCTTGAGGACTATGATACAAAACAATGGGTCCTGAAGGACACTGTAAGCTTTTTTCATCTGTTTGGGAAGAGGAGTTGCCAAGTATTCAAAGACTACAATGTGGTTGCAATTCACCCAGATCACAATTTGGTTTATCTTGTTCAGCACTGTAACAGAAAGCTGATATCATATCACATGGACAGCAAGGAAGTGAGTCATCTCTGCACTCTTGGACATGGCTATCGGTGCATCACTCGGTATGTTCCCTACTACTTGGAGTTGTCAGTGCTTGAAAATAAGCCCTGAAACATTGTTGCTTGTGGGCTACTTGTTGGGATGTTCATCTGAAATCAGATCTTCCAAGTATGGAGTAAGCTAGTAACTGGGTACATCTAGTAGAATTAGTAAGTGACATTTTGTTGCTGCTTGGATTTGTCATGTCTGTGCCTCTGTGGTCCAATTAACAACATCAAGCCTGCTGAGACATGCATATGTAAGCTGCTTTACTCCTAGACTCGATGAATGTAGTTGCAGAACCTATGATGCTCTGGATCAAGGTTAAATCTGACAAATCCTACCTTTGTGTTCCACAATTATAAGTCTCCTTATATATATAATGGACTCTTTTTCCTTGGCTTCACTAGTGAGTGATTGCTCTCTGTGTTTTCTCCCCTTCAGTACACTGCATGTTTATTTATACTGAAAGACTAGATTTTCGAGATGTTACCAGCAATGCATGGTAATAGAGAGTTTAAAATTAAAAGCTCTCTGCATTAACCTCAAAACTATATGGTTGATGTTAATTGCATGACTGTGCAGAGTTTATTTATATTTGATGTGTGATCTATCAGTGCTACAAAAAATGACTGTCCTGTTTAGCTATAGGCCTGTTCTATATTGCTACAGCTATTAGCTGGCAACATGGTGCCTCAACAGCTACTTCATTTAACTATACAAGTTAGCTTCATGTGCAGATTAAGAGCCTCTTTGGCAGGGCTTCAAAACCGGCTCCAGCTCCAGCTCCACGCGAAGCCCTGCCAAACGGGGTGCGGGGAGGCGGCTCCACCGGAGGAGCCCCCAAAATACGCTCTCTAGAGCCTAGGGATGGAGGCGGAGCCAGAAAATGTGGCTCCACACGGCTCCGCGCGCTGTTGGACCTCCTTGTCCTCGCGAGGGGCAGCGAGGCGCGGGTGAAGGCTGGCGACGCAAGCAGAAAGGCGCGGGCTGAGGCCACTGCCGCCGGGAGGAGGAGGCGCGGGCGGAGGCCGCCGCTGGTGGGAGGAGGAGGAGGCGCGGGCGTTGGCGAAGGAGGTGCACGGGAGGAGGAAATGGATGAGAGAGAATGGAAGGAAAGAAAATAAAAAAGAAAAGAATGGAAGAGAAAATAAAAAATAGCTAAGGGCATATTGGACATTTGACCTCTTTAATCCTTAATGAAAATAGGGTGAAGCTGTTTTGCCAAATATTTTTCAAAACGACTTCTTTTCTGCCAGAGAAGCTGCTCCACCAGAGGAGGCGGAGCCCTACCAAATGGTCCCTAATCTCAAGAACATCTAAAAAAAGCTTCGTGTCCAGTACGATACTTGAGAACTTTCAATGCTGAAATAAATGGTTTATTTACTGCATATGACTTGAAGTCAGGAACTGTGCTGCTTTATTGGCATTAAGTCGCATCCTGTTCCTGTGATTTAACTGAATTGCACGCATGTTCCCGGTGTAACCAATGCTACTCCGTACAATTTCTGAAATGATTTAATTTTAGTGGCAATTGCATTTCTAGTTGTGTTGTTACTAGGCTTGCTTAAACAGTGTTCCTCTGTATGGAACTTGAGAACTGAATTCTCGTTTCGTTTCCTGAGCAAGGTTGATGTGTCGTTGATGCTAGCAAGTTTCTGACGTCCAGACAAAGCGGTCCTGTAGACTGCAAGATCAAAGAGCTTCTAGCTCCCAGGTGTTCTGAACCTCGTAGCTGGGGGCCAGTAAATTTGGGTGGACAAATGGGAACTCATGATACTATTAGAGCCATTTCATCTTTGAAAAGAGTGTTCTAGCATCGCCATGGCAGCCTAATGCTCGAGAACTTCTTCCAAGGTGATATTCGACAGGCTCGAAGAGTGTTCACAATTTTGTGGCTTGAAAAAGATCGAGCTCGATGTGATGTCAAAACATTTATTTTTGCACTGAAAATAGTTGGCGCCCGATCCGATTTGGGCCTGAATTTGCAGGTCCGGTAGAGTTTGGTTATCCTGAATTTGTTGGTACAAGAAATTTGCTACACGCAGACACGCTACATCAAAACTACCCCATCCTAAAATAACACCAAGAAAATTACTACTAGCAAAGTCAAAAAAAAAAAGAAAAAAGAAAATTACTACTAGCAATAGACTCCACAATTCACACAGAAGACCTTTTAAAGAGTCAATTTGAATTCTCGCCAATGTATGAATTCGGCTTGTAATTTTGCATAAAAAAGAGACATAATCCCCAAATTGAAATAATTCGATGTTAAAAAATGAGAGGTACGAATTGCATGTCAAATATCCAAATTTCTCGCTCCCACGGCGCTCCCTCCCGTACCCATACGTTTCTTCTCACGAGCCACCGGCCGGCGCCGCCGCCGCCCCAACCGTATCCTACGGCAGGTGAGCTACCACCGCCTCCTCCCCTCCTCGCGTTTCTCTCTCTCACACTTCGATCCCCTCACGTACGAGCTATCCCGTATTATATTTCAGGAATGGTTTTACTATCAATTGCATTTCTAGTTCTGACATTATGAGCTTGCTTAAACAGTTTTTCTTTTGTATGCAACTTGAGAACTGAATTATCAGAATTCTCATTTCCTCTTTTATGCAAGGTTGATGTGTCGGTGATGCTGCTGACAAGTTTCTGAAGTCCAGAAACAGCGTTCCTGCTGGCGACAAGATCAAATGGTAGTGGAACTTGATCCGAACCTCGTAGCTGGGACATGGGAGGCTGGGAGCCAATAGATTTGGATGCAGACTCTTAGCACTGGACACAATCACGTAGGGAAAAAGTCTACATAACCTCTCAATCTACAGCAAATGGACTATTCCACCCCACTAACATAAAACCGGATTTTATACACCTTAAACTATGCAATACCATTCAAATGACCCGTTTTAGTGGTTTTGCTAGGCGGTTTTACCACCATAACATGCCATGCTGGTATGGACCCACTTGTCATATCTTTCTTCAACCTTCCCCTTTTTCATCTATTGTGCTTGACTCGCCCACGGTGATAGGCTCTCCCGACCGGTCGTCGCGTTGCAGCCTGGCGTGGCGGCCTCGTCGCTGCCAGCCCGGCCGCCACATGCTTCACCGCTGCCCTCTCGAGCGCGGGCCTCGCCCCGCCCGCCGCGCCGCTGTCTGCCCAGCCGCTGGCCTCACCCCCGCCTGTCCTGCCACTGGCCTCGCCTCCGCCGGCCATGCCGCTGCCCACCTTGTTGCGGGCCTCACTCCCGCCGGCCGCGCCGCTACCCGCCCGGCCGCTGGCCTCGCCCTCACTTGCCACGCTGCAGCTTGCCCCGCCGCGGGCCTCGCTTCTGCCCGCCGAGCCGCTTCCCGCCCAGCCGCAGGCCTCGCCTCCGCACCCACCCAGCTGCAGACCTTGCCGTCGGGCGCCGAGAAGCCTCGGCCAAGTGAACCAGGCAGCCAATCCAGGGAAGAGAAAGCCTTTTTTTTTCAAAAAGGCGCTTAGATAACCCTATAAATATTCATATATTTCTTATGTCTTTACACTTTTGCAAATAACCCCCTATAACTGTTTTAAGTTATAGTAATGCATTCAAGCCCTGGCATGTGGGCCCCACCATGTGCCAACAAGGCAAAACCACTAAGGAAAACCACTTAGGGGGGAGATTAAATGGTTTTGGGTAGCTCAGGGTGTACAATATTAGAGGGTTATATAGATTTTTTCTATCACGCAGTCTGGTAGGCGGCAGACTGCAGAGGTGGTTGTATTTTCTGCTGAAATTTTTAGTGGATAAATCAGACCTCATGCGAAACATGTTATCAGCAGACTTAATCGCAAAAAAAATTTGTCAGCAGACTTGGCCTTATGCACTAGCAGAGCCACTTCATTTAAAAAATAAATAAATAGAGCCATTTCATATTTTTAAGAAAAATAAATAGAGCCATTTCATCTTTTTTTAAGAAATATAAACAGAGCCATTTCATGTGTGACACGGACGATGGACACAGAGAGAGACCGACAGAGGACTAGGGACATTGCAGCCCATCCGCTCAGGCGCCAGGCCCAGCCCAAAATCCGAACGCACACCGTGAACTCCAGCCAGGTTCTTTCGTATAGAAAAACACACGACCCATTTGCTTGCTCGGTCACTCGGTCTCTGAGAGACAATTGCATATCCAACACTCTAAACATCACGCTTCCCAATTTTACTACTTCTAACATCAACTTCGTAAAAATATACCTCCAAATATATGACACGTAATTTCTTTGCTATTAAATATATTTTCTCTCTTTTCTAATATTTCTCCTTGTATTTAACATATGTTTGGACCATGGCTGCTGCTCGCCGCGTCCATGCAGTTCGACTTCGGGCGGCAGCTGCACCAGGAGCGGTTCCCAGCGCCGTTCAAGCTCTGGCGGGCGCTGTTCATGCTGCTCTCCGTCGTCGCCGTCGGTGTCCACACGGTGGCGTGCCTCGACGGGCTCTCATGTTCAGCCGGTCGTGGGCGCTCGACGCCATCTTTATTATTGTAGCAGTGGTTCTACTCCTAGCCGGGTTCCTCGGGAGGAGGGATGGACGCGGCTATGCTTCCGAGGAGCCTCTGCTGATCGGCGCACGAGGCAACCGATGAGAGCAGCGGCAACGCCACCGACACGTCCATATCCTTGCTCGCTGGCGCCGGCTTTCTTAGCGTGCTCACCTTCTCGTGGATGGCTCCTATGCCCGCCATAGGCCACACGAGGACCCTTGTTGTGGACGACATCCCGGGGCTCAAACCCGGTGAGCTCCCGCAGTTCAAGGCCAACCTCGAGGCGCTCATCGGCAATGGCGATAGTTCTGGCCGGAAGGTCGTCACGATGTTCAAGCTCACCAAAGCCCTGCATGTGGTGCCACGTCGCGGTAACCGCGTTGTACGCGCTATTCTACAATGTCGCCACCTATATCGGCCCGTACCTCATAGACTCCCTGGTGCAGTACCTCAACGGCGACGAGATGTACGCGAGCCAGGGGCAGCTTCTTGTCCTTGCCTTCGTCACCGCCAAGGTGTTCGAGTGACTGTCGCAGCGGCACTGGTTCTTCCGCCTGCAGCAGGTCGAGACACGCACCACCCCAAGAATCTGCCCAATGAGCAACTACGCAGGAATTTTGGTCCGAGATAAAATATTATAGAATCATGACTGCAAATTTGTAATTGATAGCATCTATTTCTAGATGGATAGAAAATAGGAATAAGAGATGTTGCACTGTAGAATTGTGATATTTAAAAAATTTGCCTTATTGGACCCCCTAATTTCAATTCTAGATCCGCCACTGATACGCGCAAGCTCAGCGCTCGTCGACGTCGTGTACTTAGAGGAGCCTCGTGCTTTCCAGCTAGTCGAGGCGGAGCCGAACCAGGAGATGATTAACCCTCACTTGGAAAAAAAATAGAAGGATAAAATAGTTTAAATATATGTTAAATACAAGAAGAAATATTAGAATAGAGAGAAAATATACCTGATCACATATTTGGAGATTATTTTTGCGAAGTTGATGCTAAAAATGGCAAACTGCGAAACCAAGTTTGTAGTGCGGAACTATGTTTCTCGGTCTCCGCGGCCTCCACTCTCCACTGTCCAGCTCCAGTGCGGGAGAACCTAGGGTTTCGAAAATTCCCCAATCCTCGCTCGATTTCGCCTCCTCGGCGCCGCCCAGCGCCGGCGCCGTCGATCCCAGCCATCTCCGGCGGCCGGTAAGCTCCATTCGCCTCCACGTCGCCGCAAATTTCTCTCTATCGCGCGCGCATCCCCTCACGTCCCATCTCGATTCCCCCCGCTTTCGTTTCGCAGATTGCTTTCGATTGCTATGGACTGCCCCAATAGGAGCGCAGGCGCGAGCGCGGTGGGCGCCCTCCCCGATGGCCCCCTGGTGGAGATCCTCTCCCGCGTCCCCGCCAAGTCCGTCTGCCGGTTCAAGTGCGTGTCCGACGCCTGGCGCGAGCTCATCGACGACCCCCACCACAGGAAGAAGCTCCCCAGGCGATGCAGGGACTCTTCTGCGTGACGTACGGGACTCCCAGTTTCAGTTCCGCCCCCATGACAGCGAGGCTCGTGAATCTGGACATCGACCCAAGCTTCTCCTTCCTGACGAAGCTGCCTGGGATCCAGATCCTTATCTTACTGGATTCATGCAAGGGGCTTGTCCTCTTTGGGCACCGTCAGGAGCAGTACTCTGGCACATTCTCCTTGGGCTATATCGTGTGCAACCCGACCACACGGCAATGGGAAGCTGTGCCCGCTTGCACCTCGGCTGCACCGTTAACTTACACCTATTTGGCTTTCGATCCGGCTGTATCCTCTCACTTCCACTTGGCCAGTTCCAGGTGGAGGACATTACCGGGCAGTTGGTTTCTGTGCATGCTTACTCCTCTGAGTGCCACACGTGGGTGATGAGAGGGACTGGATCTTTTCTTATTTTGGTCAATCCCAAGGCCGCCTGCACTACATGACTCAAGAAATATTAGATACCAATGAAGGGAAGTACAAATTGTCCATATGGGTTCTTCAGGATTATGATACACAAGAATGGGTGTTGAAGGACAGTGAACACTCATGAGGTCTTTGGTGAACATAGTTGCACAGGCATGTCAGAGTTTGAGGTGGTTGACATTCATCAAGATTGCAATGTGGTTTTCTTTAATCACCCTTTGGAGCATAAGTTGGTAGCATACGACACCGTAAGAAAAGGAGCGTTATTGCTACTTTCGGAAATCAAAGGGAGCTGGAAAGTACTGGGCGTTGTGTTCCCTATTTCTCAGAATCACCAGCCCTCACAAATAAGCAATGAAAGTGTGATCTAAGTATGGAGCAACTAGCAGTTAAATCTAGTAGACTTAGGAAGTGTGTGATCTCTTCACTCTTGGACATGGCTATGGGTACTTGAAAATAAGACTGTTGTGGGCTAGTTATTGGGACATGCAGCAGACATGAGATCGTCTAAGTATGGTCTAAGCTACCAACTGGGTACATCTAGAGGAAGTAGGTGATATATTTCACTGGTGCTTGTCATGTCTGTTGTTCAAGTAAGACATCAAGCCTGTTGACACATGTTAAGCTAGCTTTATATCTAGTTATCTCGATGAATGCTGTTGCTCGACCTGCAATGCTTTCTGTTAGAGTTAAATGTGTGAAATGCTACCTTTGTGTTTCCAGAATTATAGAACTCCTTGTATAATGGGCTCTTTTTCCTTGCCTTGACTGGTGAATGATTGCTACCTGTGATTTTAATTTTTTTTGTTTCCTTCAGTACCACGTGTGTTTATCTAGACTGAAAGACTGCACGTTCGAGATCTTGCTGGCAATGCATGGTAACAGAGTTTACAATTGAAAAGCTCACCGCATTAACCTCAAAAGTAAAAACTATCTGTTGATGTTAATTACATGAGCGAGCAGAGCTTGTTTAATATAATGCGTGATTGTGTCTATGGTACGAGTTGGTTCTATGAAAAATGACTGTCCTGTGTCCTGTTTAGTTATATGTCTGTTCCATATCGCTGCAGACATGAGAACTCCAATGCGCTTTAACTGAGACCCAAATTTAGTAGAAATAATATAGCAGAAGAAAATGTTATGGCATTCATATTTTCTGCTTCCCGATTTCAGAAGATGATATCTTGCAAGTAATAACAGTGATGGGAGTTGGTGTTGAACTGGATGTGACAGATGGCGTTGCAGCGCCGTTGTGATTCTTCATTCTTGCATCAAATTCTGAAATGAATCAGAATATTTAGATTCACAGCGTTGCCAAATGCTACAAGCTTCCTATATTTGTCGTTAAGGTCACTGCAAACCCATTCGTTTTGTTTGCACTGTCACGTTTACCACCTCTGCAGGTTCCTATTACGCACAAAATGTCATAGAGCCTCTACGCATATATAATTCCCACATGGAAATACTCAATAATGCAACAATTATTGAAAGCGATGCGTACCTACAAGGAAAAAACCATTGTACCAAGAATTCCATCTCTCTTTTGAAGAAGTACAAGTTCTATCTGATTGGAACCGATGGATTCAGGTAGAAAAAAAAGAGTGCCAAAGATTCCCCCTTGCCCTGGCCGCCACATTTTTCATCCGATGACAAAGTTTCTTTATCCGCCAATCACCACTAATCGCTAATTCAACGTTACACAAGTTCGTCCCTTTAAGTAGGGGTGACGCTATGTTAATGTTACCTGCTGTATTGGCACCAAGTAAGAATTTTTTACCACTAGCTAGATTTAAATTCACCATTTACTGCTGCAAACATTTGCACACTTCTTAAGATGTGCAACATAGTAAATCGAGGGCTATCTTCACCTCTACCTTTAAACATGCCATATCTCATGGATCCTTAACTAAACTTTAGCAAACCCTACTCAAAAAGCATCTTTAGAGACAAAGTAAGCATAGACCGCGTACCTGATCACACAGTGAGCCACATCTAAAAGAAAGTGTATTTATACAAAAATGGAATCATGTAATTTTCTCTCAGCAAAAAGAAAAAAAGCCATCTACTGTTTCCAATTTTCCATGATCACCAAGCCTCTTTCCTCCCGAACTCCCAGTTCGTGCCCTGCCCGAGAGTTGCTAGGGTTTCCCGATAAATTCCCCCCAGATCTACGGCCGATCCCGCTTCCTGTTGGTCGTCCTCGCCTCGTCGGGGGTAGCCGCTCGGCAACATCGGTCGCATGGCTTATCGTGCAGCGGAGCAAGGGGCGATTCAACCACCACCGGCTAGCGCCGCCGCCGTCGATCCCGTCCATCCTCGGCTGCCGGTACGATTCCCTCGCCTCCCCGCCGTCGCAATTCTTTCTCGTGTGCTGCCCGTCCCCCCTCACCTCACCAGCCTCCGCATCGCAGCTTGCGGCGCTTCCCTCTTCTCCTACCGCCGGCGTCGACGGCGCCATGGAGAACGGCCTCCCCGACGACCCCCTCGTGGATGTCCTCTCGCGCCTCCCCGCCAGGTCCCTCTGCCGGTTCAAGTGCGTCTCCAAACCCTGGCGCGACCTCATCGGCGACCGCCTCCGCTGCAGCAAGTTCCCCCAAACCCTACAGGGGTTCATCTACGGCGACGGCGAGGCCCACGCCGGCGAGAACTATGGGCATTTCATCAACCCGCTGGGGAAACCTGTGCCTCTCATCGACCCTTCGTTCACTTTCCTGACGAAGCTTCCTGGGGTTGAGAAGATCGTCCTCCTGGGTTCGTGCAAGGGGCTCCTACTCTTTGGGCACAGACGGGGTTCAGACATATATGACTCACTGGGCTACATTGTGTGCAACCCCGCCACCGAGCAATGGGTGGCCGTGCCCAGCTCCGGCTGGTCCCCGTGGCCAGACAGCGAGGCTGAAGAGGATGAAGATTACTATACAGAAGAAGATGTGCTCACACACTTGATTTTCGATCCAGCTGTCTCCCCGCACTTTCAGTTGGTCCAGCTGTGGCAGGAAAGTTATAGGGACTTGGCAGGGGTGCACACATACTCGTCTGAAACTGGGGTATGGAGGTCAACTAAGAGAAGTGATTGGGAACAGTGGGGCTTGGATGGAGTCATAAGCACCGCTGCCGGATGCCCCTTAAATGGCATGCTACACTTGAAAGTCGACGACATTTATGAACGCCGGAGCATCATAGTTGCGGTTGACGGGGAAGGGAAGACATCCAGGGTCATCCGCTGGATAGAAAAGCGTGGTTTTCCTGATTTTGTTGGTCAGTCTCATGAGCACCTGTATTGCATTAGTGGGGACATTGATGACTCTGATATGATAACTGAACTGTCTATTTGGGTTCTTGAGGACTACCATACAGAAGAATGGGTTCTGAAGCACAGTGTGAGCATTTTGCAGCTGTTTGGGAAAATGAGTTGCCGATTTGACTCCTACGAAGTGGTCACCATTCATCCTGATCGTAATTTGGTCTTCTTTGTTGAGTATGGGGACTGCAAACTGATATCGTATGACATGGATAGTAAGGAGGTGTGTGATATCTGCACTCTCGGACGTGGCTATGGGTGTATCACTCCATATTTTCCCTACTTCTCGGGTTTGTCGGTGCTTGGAAATAAGCACTGAAATTGTTTCGTTAGTTTACTCCTTGTATTAGGACCTTCAGCATCAGTTAGATCTTCCAAGAATAGAGTAGCTAGCAGCATGGTGTAACTCTATTAGAATCTAATAGCTGATGCATTTTGCTGGTGCTTGGATCTGGCATGGTTCAATGCTTATGGCTATCCAGTTAATACTGCAATGCCAGTTGAGACATCTGTACGTAAGCTAGCTCTATAGCTGATATCTTGATGAATGCAGTTGCCCAACTTATCATGATTTGCGTTCAACATGTATGTACCAAATGGTACCTTGTTTGTTTCCAGAATTAGTTGTAATAACCTTAGGGCAGCTCCATTGCTTGTTCGACCTCTTAAATCCACCTGTGCCGAACAAAACTTTGGTTCGCTACCTCCAGCGTTAGCATCGACCTCTCGCAGTAGCAAACTGCGCTCGCGGTGTGCAGGAATATGTTAATTTATCGGGCTAGGTGCAAGTGGGAGGCAGGTAGCTAGCTGAGAGTTCGAGCGCGTCTGCAAACTTCGATTTTTACTCTGACAACCACGATTCGACTGCTACAATGTTAATGGTTCGATTGGAACAGCCCACGATTCGCTTTTCACGCACACTGGAGCTGCCCTTATATAATTGTTTTTGTTTTTGCTTCACCAGTATATCTTTATTTATACTGGAAGACTGACTATTTTCAGTTGTTGCAAGCAATGCATTTGCATGGTATTGGAAATTCAAAATTAAAAGCTCTTCCATATTAACCTAAAAAACTGCCTAGTTGATGTGATTTACATAATACATAGTCCCCAGACCAAATATTGTCATGCGTGACTGCTGAATAATAGCTAGAACCTTATAAAAGGAGACTCCGGACAATTTCAGTGCTCTCATGTCTGTGGTAGATGTGCTCTGAAAAATGATTGGCATACATGACTGTAACCGTCTTTGCTACAGCAGTTGATAGTTGAGATGGTACATTTAAAACTACTTGGTTTACTGTTGTACAGGTCAGTTTTGTGTGCAAGTATTATGCTTGAGAATTTCCAAAGCGAGATTCTACTGAAATACAAATTTCAAAAGAATTCATAGTTTGTTGCTGTAAGTTCTGGATTGTGTATGTTCTCCTTGAGATGAAGGTGTACTAGACCAGAGGCCAGATGATGAGGTAAAAGTGACAAAGTGTTATAGAAAAGGATTCCAACATTTTTCATGTGACGTCCAAGGACGAAGGTTGAATGTTTAAGTCCATCACATGTTAAAAATTGTACTTTGTGCTGTTCTTGTAGGTATATTGGAAAGCTCTTTTAGAAATTGAACCTCTGCTGGCTTCTGAATATTTGGAGTTAATATTTAATCACAGGATATCGATTGCTGCTTTTAGAGATGGGTCCTCTTTCATGTTCTGATTCTGAAGGTGTGGTTTCTGAAACTTTTCTCCTTTGCGCTGAATCAAAGGATCTCAGCAAAGCAGCTTCTACAAAACGATACCGAAGATAATTTCTGGCTACCTCTTTCTACCATTGGGTCAGGACAGTTGCAATCCTTACTTTCGTCTCTACCTCACACTAGAGGTTTTCGATAAGTGGTCATATTTTCTTTCACGGGGTTCTGAATGTTTTTCCTTGAAAAATGTGTATTCTGATGCTTGGTACAATTCAAACCTTGCCACGCTTCAGATGGATGTGACCATCCTCTTGCCGGAATAGACAATTTCTTTTTCTTCTGGCTACTATTTAATGACCGTTTAGACACTCTGAATATCCTGAGAAGCTTAGAGGCCTGTCAGATTACAGTTGTGTTATCTGCAAAGTTCATTGCACATTCAGTCAGTGGTGTTGACGCCTTCGGCATGTTCATTGGGACCTCTCCCTTGGTTTTTTTTTTTTTGACATGTTTCAAGATGGCAGGCAAAGCTTCAGTTCTCCAATAGGAGATCATCATACTAGTAACTAGTTACATGGACTATCCGGTGTCATCGAAACAGTATATTATTTAACGCTGCAGTTCCATCACTTGGTACGTGGAAACAGGCCTTTAAATCAGAGTTTGCTCTGATTGGCTGAGTAATATTTCTTAATGGTTTCTTCTTCCTTTTTTCTTTTTTGGATCTGTAGTCCCTTAATCCTTTGAAATGGACTAGTTCTTTTCTGTACTTCCTGATGGTTGATGGATGAATGCTTGATCATGATGGGTGCCTAACCTGATGTCGAGACCTTCAAACTGACTCCAATAGCTACGGGGATAGAAAACATGGTGTATTGCTCTTCTAGTAGCTGTCAATTCTGTAAGAAAACACCTGACCTGATGCTACCTGCATGGACTTTGATATGGGTTACTTACTTACTTTCCGTTCATTGCTCTTATAATTCGTTTGCCGCTGCTCCAATCTTGTATTTCACTATTTCCTGCTTCCAGACAGCGAAGTTGACAGGAGTCGTTGAAACTGGATGACACCGCAGCCGATTTGATTCTTGTTATCTTGTGTCAAGTTCGGAGATGAAGCATAATGCTTGGACTTATCAAATGATTAGGCACGATAGTTCATTAGCACCGGACAGTGACGCCTAAAACAGAGACGACGTTATCCAAAAAGAAAAAAAAACAAAAATTCCCCAATTCCTCACCCGATTTCGCTTCCTCTGTTCTACCTCGGCGCCGCCGCCGCCGCCGCCGATCCCGGGCATCTCCGGCGCCTGGTAAGCCCCCTCCGCCTCCACGTTGCCGTGTTTTTTTTTCTCCGTATCGCGCGCGCAATCCCTCAGATCTCCATCTCGACCCCCCATTTAGCAGATCGATGTCCACTGCGATGGACCGCCCCAACAGGAGCGCGAGCGCGGTGGGCGACCTCCCGAATGGCCCCCTGGTGGAGATCCTCTCCCGCGTCCCCGCCAAGTCCGTCTGCCGGTTCAAGTGCGTGTCCAAGGCCTGGCTCGGCCTCATAGACGACCCCCACAACCGGAAGCGGCTCCCCCAAGCCATGCAACGACTCTTCTGCAGGACGCACGAGATCCCGGAGGGTGGCATCGACATTTTTAATTTTGAAGATGGAAATGTGGGGTCTTTCGGCTTCAGTTTCGTCGACCTGGCAGCGAGATCCGTGCCTCTGGACATAGACCCTTGCTTCTCCTTCCTGACGGAGCTGCCTGGGATCCAGAACCTCGTCTTGCGGAACTCCTGCAACGGGCTTGTCCTATTCGAGAACCGCCAGAAGCCATACTCTGGCACATTGGCTTCCATAATGTGCAACCCGACCACAAAGCAATGGGTAGCTGTGCCCACTTGCGGCTCTCCTGGAATGTTTATCTTTACCTACACATATCTGGCTTTTGATGCGGCCGTATCTTCTCACTTCCACTTGGTCCACTTCAAGGTGGCGTCGGGTGAGAAATTGATTTCAGTGAATGCTTACTCAGCTGAAACTGGGACCTGGAGTCACAACCGAATTGATGAAGAAGAAGAGCAATGAAAATCGGAAGGATGGCATGATCATCAGGTCAGACTATGTCTCGGGGATGGAGGCACCGAGTGATAGAATTGGGGATCGACTAAGTGTTCTAGTTGGCTCGGTATTTAGCAATCACAACATTGGTTTAACGGTAATCGAGAGATTAACAGAGAGAGAGAGATGGATTAGATCCCATACCACCGGTCGAAGTCCCGGCATCGCCATTGTTCGTCATGGCGATGAAAAAGCCGAGCCGGAGTCGTGGACGAGAGCGGAGTCGTGCGGCGGTGTAGTCGAGCTGTGGCGGCGCGTGACGCAGAGGCGGCGGGGCTCGGTGCGGAGGCGGCGGGCTTCCCATCGCTTCAGCGCCGCACTTAGATCGGGTTGTGCTAGGGTTTTAGGTGGGGTTGCAGACAAGCACGATGAACCTCGTCGTACGTGCCCCGGCCCCCCACCTTCTCTTTTATTGTGGCGCTACGCGATGGGGGCCCACGTGCCATTGACTTGGCCGTGCGCCCCCGATCGGGGCGCGTGGTCTAACGGACTCCGGATCGGTCGTTGGACCGATCCGGGTCGAGATCAATCTAACATTCTCCCTTTTGATCTCTACCAACTTACTCACTTCTTACGTTCGATTTCACTCAGATCAGTGCATCGAGCATGCCTCGTCTCAACAGTTATTACCGCTGGATTAACAGCCACAACACACTTTTCTGTTTGAAACAGAACCATACTTTTGGGCCCTTACTGTCCAGGATTCATAGGCTTTCCCGTAAACCCATGCCGGCTAAGTGTTCTCTGAACACATTGGGCGGTAAGCCTTCTGTGAGCGGATCCGCTAACATTTTCTTTGTGCTCAAATACTCAAGACTGATTGTATGATCCTGGATTTGCTCTTTAATAACATAAAACTTTATGTCGATGTGTTTGGCAGCTCCACTTGACTTGTTGTTGTGAGCGTAAAATACTGCAGGCTCATTGTCGCAGTACATCTTTAGTGGTTTTTCTATGCTGTCAACCACTCTTAATCCGGGTATAAATTTCTTTAGCCATTTAACCTGCCCCGATGCCTCGTAACAAGCTATAAATTCTGCATACATCGTAGATGACGCAGTGACTGTCTGTTTGGAGCTTTTCCACGATATAGCTCCACCTACGAGAGTAAACACATAGCCTGACGTGGATTTTCTGTCATCCTTATCTCCCGCAAAGTCTGAGTCTGAATAACCGTCTATCACTAGAGATTCAGATCTCCTGTATGTTAGCATGAGGTCTTTCGTTCCTTGCACATAACGCAAAGCTTTCTTAACCATTTTCCAGTGTTCTATCCCTGGATTACTCTGGAATCTGCCAAGTATCCCGGTGACAAAAGCTAAGTCAGGGCGCGTACATACTTGAGCATACTGTAGGCTTCCGACAGCTGAAGCATATGGTACCGCTTTCATCTGATCGATTTCGTACTGATTTCTGGGACACTGAAATTTCCCATAACTATCGCCCTTGACTATAGGAGCAGGTGTTGGCTTACTCGCATGCATACCGTACTTCTTTAGTACCTTTTCTAGGTACGCTTTTTGCGATAATCCTAAAACCCCCTTGTTTCTATCTCGGTGAATCTCAATTCCTAAAACGAATGAGGCTTCACCTAAATCTTTCATATCAAACTTTGAGGACAAGTATTTCTTTGTCTCTAATAACAGATCAATATCACTGCTAGCAAGCAGAATGTCATCCACATACAGAATAAGAAAAACAAATTTTCCATTCTTAAATTTTGCGTAAATGCAGTTGTCCTCCTCATTTTCTTTGAAACCAAACTTTCTTACGGTTTCATCGAATTTCAAATACCACTGTCTGGAGGCTTGCTTTAATCCATAAATGGATTTCTTTAGACGACATCCCATCTTTTCTTTTCCTTCCACGACAAAACCTTTCGGCTGTGCCATGTAAACGTTCTCATAAAGATCCCCGTTGAGGAACGCCGTCTTTACATCCATCTGATGTAATTCTAAATTATAATGTGCCACTAACGCCATTATAATCCTGAAGGAATCCTTGCATGAAACAGGAGAAAATGTTTCATTATAGTCTATCCCTTCTCTTTGCGTGAAACCTTTCGCCACAAGTCGCGCTTTATATCTTTCTATATTCCCTTTGGAGTCATATTTTGTCTTGTAAACCCATTTACAGCCTACTGTTTTGGCTCCTTTAGGAATTTCTTCTAGATCCCAAACATCGTTGGTACTCATCGATTTCATTTCGTCTTTCATGACTTCCAACCATTCAGACGAATGAACGCTTCTCATGGCTTCTTCAAAAGAAGTGGGGTCACCCTCCATCTGAATTTCCTCGCTATTATAGATTTGATAATCGCTCGAAATAGCGGGCTTTCTTGTTCTTTGAGATCTTCTCGGTGCCTCAGCTATCGGCACTTCTTCTACTTGGGGCTGCTGTTGCTCCCCTTGATGTGCGGCTACCAGTTCTGTCGGATCCTGAAGGACAGGTTCCTGATTTTGACTCGTCGCCGCAGCTGGAGAACTAACAACGGGTGCTGGCACCGTAGGTGACGCAGCAATTGGTGAAAAACCAACAACAGGTGCTGACACCACAGGTGAAGCAGCAACAGGTAACACGAAGAATGGATCTTGGATCATCGGAGTAGGTACGAAAACCCGCTTCTCCTCAAGGTCAATCTTTCGAGCCACCATGCTCCCCCTCATCATCTGATCCTCCAAGAAGACAGCGTGTCTCGTTTCCACGAACTTTGTATATCCGTTAGGACAGTAGAAACGATAACCTTTCGACTTTTCTGGATAGCCAATAAAATGGCAACTTACTGTCTTAGGGTCTAACTTTCCGATATTTGGATTAAATACTTTCGCCTCAGCTGGACAGCCCCACACATGTAAATAATTTAGTGTGGGTTTTCTCTCTGTCCATAACTCATACGGTGTTCTAGGCACCGACTTACTTGGGACGCGATTAAGAATATGAACAGCGGTTTTTAACGCCTCCATCCACAAATTAATCGGTAACGTAGAGTAGCTTAGCATACTTCTCACCATATCCATCAAGGTACGGTTACGTCTTTCAGCGACTCCATTTTGCTGAGGCTCGCCCGGTGTAGAGTACTGGGCAACTATTCCATTTTCCTGTAGAAACCTTGCAAAAGGTCCAGGAATTTGTCCATACGGGATGTGTCGACCGTAGTACTCACCTCCACGGTCAGATCTTACTATTTTTATCTTAAGATTTTGCTGATTTTCTACTTCAGCCTTAAAAATTTTGAATTTATCCAACGCTTCTGATCTCTCTTAAATTGGATAAATATAGCCATAATGCGAATAATCATCCGTAAATGTTATGAACGAATCATAACCGTCCACAGACTTTATGGGAAATGGACCACAGATATCTGTGTGCACTATCTCCAAAACCCCTGAACTATGTTTGGCTCCTTTCTTTATTTTCTTAACGTACTTTCCTTTAACGCAATCGATGCAATATTCTTCATTTGAAAAATCTAACGGATGGAGAATATTTTTTTTAATTAATCTCTCAATTCTCCCCCTCGAAATATGGCCTAAACGACAGTGCCATAATTTCGCTGAATTTTCGTTGTCGCATCGTTTGCGCTTATTACTTGCGTCGTTAGTCGTGCGTTCAATACTCGTAGCATTGCTAACAGAATTCACAGTCTCATGCATAGGCAACATATAAAGTTTCTCTTGTCGGATGGCAAGACCAACACACTGACTTTCAAATAAAATCTCACATTGTTCTTTGCCAAAATGGCACTTATAACCATCATCTGCCAAACATGATACTGAAATTAAATTTCTAGACAAAGAGGGTACATAAAGAACATTATGTAACTGGAGTTTAAAGCCATTCTCTAATTCTAACGTGAGTTGACAAACTACTTCGACGTCGGCTCTAACTCCATTGGCGACTTTCAGCCATCTATCCCCTCTTTGTAGCATCGTCTTTGTACTTATACCCTGCAAAGAATTAGCAACATGAACAGTTGCACCTGAGTCAATCCACCAAGTAGATTTAGAAAAACTTACATACAGGGTCTCATCTATAAATGTGATAACATCCTCACCTTTCTTAATTAAATGCCGTTGAAAATCTGGGCAATCTTTCTTGTAGTGTCCTATCTTGTGACACCACATGCATTGATCTTTTTCAATGTGTGGTTGATCTTTCTTTCCACCCTTGCCTGGGTGAGTCGAAGAAGAAGAAGAAGTGGAAACTCGTTTAAACTGAGATTTCCCTTGTGGCCTCGTGTATTTGTCAGAAGAGTTGTTTCTTTTGTTGTGCCTAACATAGTTGAGCGTGTCACCATGCGAGGCTTTGAGTCTTTCCTCTTCTTGCACACACATCGCGATGAGCTTCTCGAGATCCCATGTCTCTGGGCTGATGTTGTAGTTAACAACAAAAGTCTCAAACTCTTTTGGCAGAGAAGCCAGAACCAGATGAACAACAAAAGCATGAGGAAGCTCCATGTCCATAGGTTTGAGCTTGGATGCCATGTTGCTCAACTTTAGGATGTGCTCTCTCACACCACCGCCAGTGTACTTGTCATTTACTAACCTCTGAATCAGAGTTTGTGCATAAGCTTTTGAAGAGCCAACAAATTGACTCTCAACTTTCTTTAAGTACTCAACTGCGGTGGCGCAATCTGGGATTGCTCCCCTGATACTGTCTATAATGGAACTCTTGATAACCATCAAGCACTTCCTGTTGAAGAGTTCCATTTTGCTCTCTCAAGATCGTACTTCATTTGAACATTTGCATGTTCTCTCTGACGAGCTTGCCAAGCGGCAGAGAGCTCTTCTGGATCCCTCACCAGTTTCTCAGGACCAACGGGAAACGGTGAGGTGATAGCTAAGTCAATATCTGAGAGTGCGAGAGCCACTTCTAGCTTCTGAGCCCATATCCCGTAGTTGGAACCATCCAACGGCGGTATAGCATTAATGAAGGTCATTGCATTAGATCCTGAAATTTAAATCAAGAAGGGTGAGAACTGCTTTTATAAAACAATAATTGCATATCTCAATTTAACATTGGTCAATATTAAGATATACAATTAACTAGCTACATTAATTCTAAAACACCGTTGGGCAGAATTAGAGCAAATGCATGGAAAACTTACTGAAAAAATTATAATACTGCTATTATCAACGTTGGTCAGAAAATAACAATATTATAACGGAAGAAAAAACTGAAAACTGACTCCTTTAATTATAATATCTCGTTAGGTCTAAAATAATTAAAGGATATAACTTAATTAAATTTGCAGCGGAAAATTAAACAGTGCTAACTTTCAGAAACATTCTTACTTGCTATCTCTCCATAGAAATATTCACGTTGGTAAAAATTAAAACGGAGATCAAAACATACATGAAGTGTTAAAAAAGGTTTCTAAGAAAATACTTAAAGCGTACTGTGCACCCGACCCAAAACAGCCCAAGAATCGGCCCAAAACGGCCCAAACTGGCCCGGCCCAACGCGGCAACCGCGCGCGCGGGGCGCTGACCCGCGCACCAGGCCGCAACCTGGGCCTGGGCCGGGAAAGCGCCTCCCCGCCTGGGCCGTAAGTGGCCCGCGCGCCCCTGACCACTCTGTGGCCGTCGGATCACATCCGACGGCCGTCCGTCCATTGCGGCCGGGTCAAAAACCCGGTCCGCCGCTCGTCCTCGCAAAACCCTAGATCATTTGCTCACTCCGTCGCCCGCTCCTCCCCCGGCCGCTCCCCCTGCCTCCTTCTCGCGACGGCGACCGAGGCGACGGGGCCGCCGCGGGCCTCCTCGCCGGCGAGCGCGCTCGCCTGTGTGGGAGCGCGCCGCCGTCGAGTGGGCCCTAGGTGGCCAGCTAGCCCGCGCGCGAGGCACGGTGTAGATCTGGAGCTCGAGGAGCTCGGGATGGTGCGGCGGCGCTTACCCGTGGAGTAGGGGCTCCCGGTGGCGAGGTAGGGTTCTTCCTCCTCCTTCTTTCTTGCTCGATTGGGGATAGAGAGCTAGGGTTAGGGTTAGGTTTAGCACGGGGTGGTCGGGTGCTTTCGCCCCGAAGGGTTTGACTCGATTTCTTCTTTCTTGCCTTGCAATTTGTCTCGGGTTAATGCTATTCCCCTCCTTCTAATTGCTTTGCTAGATCCTTACCCGAGCCTAACTACACTTAGTTAGGCTGTCTGATACCATTGATAGAATTGGGGATCGACTAAGTGTTCTAGTTGGCTCGGTATTTAGCAATCACAACATTGGTTTAAGGGTAATCGAGAGATTAACAGAGAGAGAGAGATGGATTAGATCCCATACCACCGGTCGAAGTCCCGGCATCGCCATTGTTCGCCATGGCGATGAAAAAGCCGAGCCGGAGTCGTGGACGAGAGCGGAGTCGTGCGGCGGTGTAGTCGAGCTGTGGCGGCGCGTGACGCAGAGGCGGCGGGGCTCGGTGCGGAGGCGGCGGGCTTCCCGTCGCTTCAGCGCCGCACTTAGATCGGGTTGTGCTAGGGTTTTAGGTGGGGTTGCAGACAAGCACGATGAACCTCGTCGTACGTGCCCCGGCCCCCCACCTTCTCTTTTATTATGGCGCTGCGCGACGGGGGCCCACGTGCCATTGACTTGGCCGTGCGCCCCCGATCGGGGCGCGTGGTCTAACGGACTCCGGATCGGTCGTTGGACTGATCCGGGTCGAGATCAATCTAACACCGAGGGCCCTCGGTGCGCCTTTGTTAATGGCTTCCTGCATTTGATGATTTGGGACTCGGATCAACTTAAGATAGTTGCTGTAGATGTACAAGGCAAGGCACGAAGGATGATCGCAGTGCAACATGTGACTGATGCAACTAGGTGTTATCTTGGTCAGTCCCAAGGGCGCCTGCATTGCACGACGCAAGAAATTTTAGATGCTCATCCAGCGGGGTACAAACTGTGCATCTGGGTTCTTCAGGATTATGATACACAAGAATGGGTGTTGAAGGACACTGTGAGCTCTCTCGAGCTCTTTGGAGAAAATTGCACAGGCAACATGTCGGACTTTATGGTGGTTGAGATTCATCAAGATTGCAATGTGGTTTTCTTTACTTACTCCTCTGGGTGTATATTGATGGCATACGACATGGGCCGTTAGGAAGTGAGTGTTATTGCCACTTTCGAAAATCGAAAGTGGGTGGAGGATGCTGCTCGTTATGTTCCCTATTTCTCAGAATCACCACTCCTCACAAATAAGCAGTGAAAGTGTGAGCTAAGTATGGAGCAGCTAGCAGCTAAACCTTGTGGACCTAGGAAGTGTGATCTCTTCACTCCTGGACATGGCTATGGATGCATCGCTCCATCTATTCCCCAATTCTGAGTTGTTGGCACTTGAAAATAAGACTCCTGTGGGCTACTTATTTGGACATTCAGCAAGAATAAGATCTTCCAGGTATGGTCTAAGCCACCAACTGGGTACATCTAGTGGAATTAGGTGATATATTTTGCTGGTGCTTGTCATGTCTTTTGTTCAATTAACACAATGAATGTCGTTGCTCTTTCGGGACCATAAAGAATGGAGTAATCCAAAAGTGGCTGGTGGGTACTGCCTGTTATGTTCCCTGTTTCTCAGAAGCACCAGTCCTCACAACTAAGCACTGAAAGTGCATGGTCTAAGTATGCTAGCAGCTTGGTTAGAATCTAGTAAACTTTGGTGAAGTGTTCTGTCCGTGCTTGGATGCATTCCTTTTCATGCGTTAGGTCTAATTAGCACTGCAAGCCTGTTGAGATATTAATGTAGTGTATCTTTATAGATGCTAGTTATACTATGAATGCAGTTGGCCGGGTTGAACAATTTGGATTTTTGGTATTAAATTTAGAGCATTGAACATAAGTTGATGTGTGTTGTAACATGATGTTAATGACCCTTCCAACAATACAGAAAAATATCTGAAGTTAAGAAGCCCGTGATCATAGTGGACACATCTGTTGACATAGGTGATGAGGTTATGCAAGTTTGCAAAGTTAGCAGGCAGCCAAACTTATATATCCCATGCTTTTTTATATGGTTCATCTATTGTTTAGGAATTCTCTAGAATATATCCTTAGACTTCACTTGTGCAAGTGTAATGATACAAAGGAGATTGATCGCCCTCTAAAAGTACTATAACTTCCTAATAAAACAATGTTTTTCTCATTCCATTTTCCCTTTTATCGGCCATCACTTTAGGACGTGGAGGCGTTTATCTGATGGCTAATTTGTTCTTCTGTCATATACCGGTCCAAAATGAGATCTACATTGTATCATCATACTTTCTAATTCTGAAATTGTTCTATTACACTCGCAGCAATATGTTCATGTCTGTTCGTCCTGCTCCACATTATGCGAAGTGTAGCTTCTAAACTACAGCCGTTCCCTAACGATCAAATTTCTCTCTACACATGCAGATGCAACAGGTCCTCCCAAGATGTTCAGAAATAGTTGCTTGGCCTGATCATGGTTTTACTACTTCGCAGCTGGAGCTTCTTCCGGTGAAAGTGAACTCAGTGTTGCAGATTCTTCCCGTGAAAATTAGCAAGAGGAA
This sequence comes from Panicum hallii, assembly GCF_002211085.1. NCBI lineage: Eukaryota > Viridiplantae > Streptophyta > Magnoliopsida > Poales > Poaceae > Panicum > Panicum hallii. The sequence continues at coordinate 4,290,261 of NC_038043.1, read as the reverse complement.
TTCACAGATAAAAATAGGCTTAGGTTTTGGTTTTGTTTCTTTTTTTTTTGTCAATGCGGATGATGGTAATACCACCTGTTCTTCATTTCTCAGCTGCCGAAGTTACGGCTCCATTGCCAAAATGTGTGCATCGTTTCACACTCATTCGTTCTTGTTTTGGAGCCCTGCGCACGGTGTTTTAAATAGCGTTGAGTGTTCATTGTTTAATAATCTAAATAGGGAAGCTAACTCCAATTGCTTTCCATTCTTTTGCTCACATTCCCGATGCCTTAGGTAATCTCACTCTCACATGATCATGTTTTTTGAACTAACACGTTTATAAAGTGCTTTCGCTTTCCGTTTGGATACAATTTTGCAGAAGACAATTCGCATGGTTGTACGATACAATTTGGTTTCTTCTGTTTAAAAGATTAAAATAAGAATGTGCTCAGATAATACACAACAATTTCCCTTTGAAAAAAAGAGAACAGACACCAGCTTCTCCAACGTATCAATGGAGCCGGCAACGTATCAAACTGAGTTGGCTCTGCATGGCAAATTAGCAAGCATCTCAAAAATTGTTCCACACTACGGAATCACAGTTGAGTACGCACAAAAGTTAAAATTTAATTTGTCGAAAATTATGAGAAATGAAAAAGGAAATTATGCTGGACGAAGGAATGAAGCCAAGAAGGACAGGTTGGGCACTTTTGCAGAGAGCACCCTCGCGAAGGTATGCTCTTCCAAAAAGCACCCCGCCTCCTGCCTCAAACAGACGAGGGACTAAGAGAGTCCCCAGTTTGACCCGTCGCTCCCCATTCTCTCATGAAAAATTTTCTTGTGTGCCACTGAAAACTATAATAATCCCTTCATTGCCATTTAAAGTTAGAGGTTCCTTTATTACCATCAATTCTAATTTTCATTCCTTTATATGCCACTAAGGTTACTTTTAGCACAGATTACACCATCACGCCATTAAAATATGTATAAACTTTTTCGTTATTCCGATTTTACCCTCCCAACCTTATCCTATCGTTGTACACACAGATCATCTGGTTCCCCACTCTTTCCCCAAATCATTCCATTCCAAACCCTAGCTCGAGCAGGCGCTCACGGCCTTGGCGCGCGGGTCCCGAGCGGCGCGCGCGGCCTGGGCAGCGGCTGTGCAGGCACGTGCGGCCCTAGACGCCCGAACTCGCTCCGTTCTTGCCGGCTCCCTCGGCACCCCTTCCTTGTCAGCACTACTCCGATGCATGGCTCCAGCCCCGCTCCATTTGCATCAGTGCCCCATTTGCAAGGGTTATGGTCATCGTTGGTACAATTGCAAAAATGCTGACCCCGAGGACATAGCAGCTGTGCAGGCTATAAAGTATGCATTCTATTCTTTACTTAAATATCACTCTTTATCAATTTTATATTGTACATTTATAATATATCATTATTCATGCAACGCAGGGGTCCAACAATAAAAAAAAAGAAAAACAGTGAAACATCATGTAAGAGCAGCATTGTACCTGTTGCTCTAGCACCTAAAACAATGCATTTTTCCTCTAGGTATGAACTGTACAATTATAGTTTATTATTTTTTTAAAATATATTCATTCCTAATTTATCTTTTTATTACAGCCAAAGTGCCTCGTGAGCTTAGGTTCTGGAAATGGCTCAATCTCTCTTAGTTACATGTTCAACTTTCAGTTCTTCGACAATACTTTGATTATATCATACTCAGTATTTTTTCTCATATAAAAACATTATGTGCAGATCTTGATCCATTTCCCATCAAGTATCCTATGCCTACACGTGAAACCACACCACCACCTGCCGCCTCCAAGCCTACAAAAGGGAAGAAAGCTAAAGAGAAGACAAAGGCTGTAGGGAACAGAAAGAAGAAAATTGTTTCAGTGCCACATGATAGTCCAACAATGGGTACCAGAAGCAAGATCCCTCAGAAGCAAAGCCCTTCCTTACGTACCGGAAGCACTTCCACTTCCAGACTTGAATTGCTACTTGATGTGGTTCTCTTCAGCTTCCGTGGCAATAGCTATTTTGCTTGTTCTTTTATGACCCAAATCTATTATTAGCCCGTGAGATTTAGTTGTTGTATGGACAACCATGGCTGACTGTTCAATGGTTTGTCTGGATATCTAAAACTGCTTGTATGGCTGTTGTTAGGATAGCAAAAACTACTTATATGGCTACCGTTATAGATATCATAAACTACTTGTATGGCTGCTGTTATGGACAGCAAAAACTACTTGTATGGTTGCTGTTATGGATAGCAAAAACTACTTGTATGGCCGCTTGTATGCACAACAATGATGCTTGTATGGACATCCATGGATGCTTGTTCCGTCAAATGTGTATAGACATCAATGCTTGTCATGTCCAAAAAATATGCCTAAGATCTGTATATATTTTGCTTGGTCTGTATATCAAGCAATGAATTACTATTGCTTAATAATATATGTTGTTCTTGGTCTGTATATCATGAAACAATGAATTACTATTGTTCAATTAATATATGTTGTGTTATTCTTTAGTGCAATGGTATAGAAAGGATGGGTAGTATCGTCTTTCACCCTCTACTTAACAGCAATTTGACTGGTCTGTGACGGTAGTAGCAGATAAGGGAATAAAAACTAGAATCGATGACAATAAACCTCTAATTTTAGATAGCAATGAAGGGGTTGTTGGAGCATCTTCAACCATAAATCCTATATTTGAGTCCTATAATTTGTATTAGGGACATATTTGATGTGTTTAGGGCTAAAAAAAGCTTATACTCCAACAGCGGGGTCTCAAATCATGTCATTTACAACTAATTGGGGAAAGATTGGAGCGGAGGTATTAGAAAAAGAAGTCTCTATCCGTTAAATTTCGTTAGGATCCGGGAGACTGAGTCCTAAATTAATTTACCAGTTTTTTTTAAATAGAACTCCAGTTGGAGATTTTTTTTTCTGTTAAAGTCCTGTATGACCCAACTTAGGACTCCTGCTGCAGATCCTTCTTATACTTCATATTGGATTGGAGTCGCAATGCGCAGCCACGGAGGGAGCTAGGGTCTGGAGATCCACCAAATCCCTCGCCTGATCTCCCTTCTTCCTCGGCGCCGTCGTCCACGACCATCTCCGGCGGCCGGTAAGCTCCCTCCACCTCCCCTTTCTTCTGCATTTCGTTCTCTCTCGCGCGCGCATCGCCTCGCGTCTTCAGCTCGATCCCCCGCTTCGCAGATCGCTTTCGGCGGCATGGATTGCCCCAAGCGGAGTACGCCGGCTGGCCTCCCCTACGACGCCATCGTGGAGATCCTCGCGCGCCTCCCCGCCAGGTCCGTCTACCGATTCAAGTGCGTCGCCAAGGCCTGGCGCGACCTCATCGACGACCCCCTCAACCGCAAGAAGCTCCCCCAAACCCTGGAAGGGTTCTTCATCATTGACATTTTTTTTTTGTTGCGAATGCCGATGTACGTCGAATCTTTCGTGGAACATTTCGGTTTCATCAACCTATTGCCGAGATCCGTGCCTCTCGACATCGACCCTCGCTTCTCTTTCCTGAGAAAGCGGCCCGAGATTGAGAACCTCTTATTCTCGGATTCCTGCAATGGGCTCCTCCTCTTCGATCATGCCCGGAAGTCGAACTTACTTGACACATTGGGTTACATAGTGTGCAACCCAGCCACAAAGCAGTGCGAGACTGTGTCCACCTGCAGCTGCTGTCCACCATCAACAGAATGTTCAAAATGGTATACCCGTTTGGCTTTCGATCCGGCTGTCTCCTCTCATTTTCACTTGATCCACTTCTGGAAAAAGGGCTTGGATGAGGAAGTGGAGCCATTGGAGGATCAGGTGTCTGTGTTGTCAGTGTGTGCATACTCGTCTGAGACTGGGACGTGGAGTCAGAGCCAAATCGACTGGAATGAACAAGGACAATTGGAAGGATGGCGCCATCAGGGCATTCTATCTTATGATACCTCTCAGTATGTCTTTTTTAATTGCGTCCTACATGTGATACTTTTTGGTTTTGATCATGTTCAGATAGTTGCTCTGGATGTACAAGGAAGGACTCAAAGGATGATCACAATGCCAGCTGCTGCAGAGGGGAGGTGTTGGAAATATAAGGGTTATATTGGTCATTCCCAAGGGCGTCTGCATTACATCAACAATGAGGTTGATGCTCATGACCAGAGCTGTGAATTGTCTATCTGGGTCCTTCAGGATTATGATAGACAAGAATGGCTGTTGAAGGACACTGAGCTTTCTGAAGCTCTTTGGAAAAAAGAGTTGCACAGGCAGCAGGTCGGACTTCTCAGTTGTGGCCATTCATCAAGATTGCAATGTGGTTTTCTTTCTTCAACCCCTGAACCGACTAATAGCATATGACATGGACCGCAAGGAAGTGATTGTTATTGCCACTTTTGAACATGAATTTCAGGATGCGAGAATTGCTCCTTATACCCCCTATTTCTCGGAGTCACTGACGCTTGCAAGTAAGCTCTGAAAGCGTATGCTCTAACCATGGAGCAGCTAGCAACTTGGTTAGGTTGTAGTAAACTTAGGTGAAACGTTCTGTCTCTGCTTGGATGTATTCCTCTTATGCTTTTGGTCTAATTAATACTGCAAGCCTGCTGATCCATTCATGTAATGTGTTGCATAGTGTGTCCGTGCTTGGAATGTATTCTATCTCATGCTTTTTGGTCTAATTAATACCGCAAGAGCGCTGAGATGTTCATGTAGTGTATCTTTTCGAATGCTAGTTGTATCAATGACCGCATTGCCCCAGTTGAACAGTTCAGATTTTTGACGTTGATGTTATTTGCTTCAAATGCTACCTTTTGCGTTTCCAGAATGATAATTGTCTTCTAGAAGCCTTCTTTTCTTGTGGTTGCTCTTGCGAGCAATTATATACTGTGAAATCTGTTTCTTTGGTCCCTGTGTAGTTGTTTATTCTTAGCGAATGAAATTGTAGTTATTTATTCTTAGCGAATGAAATTATATCTTCCAAATGTTGCAAAAGGTGCATATTATGGAACGGTTTTAAATTAAAGGCTTACAGTAACAGCAAAAGCTAGAGCCAAAGTTTTATATGCATGCTGCTGAAAAATTGTAATTGGAGACTTCGGCCAGAGCTGAGCTGGATACTGATTGCTTGGGTCTACTTTAGCACTTGGCAGTGTTGTTGAGAGAACTATATTTGTTGTTTCACTAATAGGACACGGAATAGATGCACAATCTGAAGCTCCAAAAACTTCAGTAGTGAGTAGCTCCAAAAACTTCCACAAAATTCGGCAGATAGTATAGGTCTTGGTGCTCCAGGTCTTCAAGATTCAGAGCCCATAAATCTTCAGTTTCTCATCTATGTTAAGATCTCTTAGACTTCAGTAGTGAGTAGCTTCCACCAGGTTCCTTGAGCATTGTTGCAAGGGACAGTGACCCAACTAGATTTGCATGAAAGAATGGTATGCTGGCTGTCTTCCGAGTAAAAAGGTAATCTCCCCCAGAGTAGTATGATGTTGGACCCCGGCCTGATGTTGAAAGACGACAAATACTTCTACATTTCCATAAAACCCAAAGAACAACTGTATCATATTAGCTATAGCTCATAGTCTTCTTCTTTTATATACGTCAATTGATAGCTGAGCTTGTGTTTTGATGACAATTTATGGCCTGTTTGAATAAGTGGGTCTCAGATTCAAATATCCATTGGCGTAATTCTAGAAAGAAAAAATTCTGGACATTGTCAAGAGCTACTAGCTACTACTGAAACCTTTGAATTGAGTCCAATTTGTGGTTTCAGATTCTTCATGTGAAAATAAAGTGTCTTTCAACATGAAGATGGATATGTTATGTAGTTTATCAGCAGAAACTGTTATTTTTTAGTTAAATGAATGTTGTAATTTACTTTGCTCTCCCTCACTGCATAATTGTAAAACTGCTCGTCTGTTTTTGAAAGTTGGGTCCGACTGTAATTTCAATGGTGATTTTGGATATGCAAGGAAAACAAAAGGCAAGAAATCCATGCCTGGAAGGTATTGTAGAAATGAAAAAAATATATGATGCGCATCTATTTCCCACTTCCACATTTCAAAATCTGATATATTGCAAATTTGCAGGTAGCTTGGGCGATGGGATCTGATGACAAACAAGATGTAAGAGTATGAAACTAGAGCGACCGATGTAGAAATTTTATTGGAGAAACAAAAATCTGATGGCATATCTGTTTCCTGCATCCAGCTTCCAGATTTCAGAAGCTGATATACTGCAGACAAGCTAGATATAAGCAAAATCCTTGTAATTCCCATCATTGCCTAATTCCACAAGCTTGCAATCTACTGTTGAGATGATACCAAAGACTGAATGTCGAGTCCATCACAAGTTAGATAGTACAGGGGATGCTACTCTTGCAGGTAACTGCTCGACTATTTAGCAATGAAACCTCCTGAGTCAGCACATGAATTAGAAGCATTCTCTGAAATCTTCAGGCTTCCGAAGATCTGGCGTTATATTTCTTCTTTCCTCCTTTGTGTGCTCTTCATTTCACTTTACATTTGTCCTCTCTGGTACAGGGGAAGCCTCTTATAGTTTGTAGCTCACAAGATGCATAGTTAAGTTTATCGGGCCAGAAATGACGTCGATGATACATGGCAGAGGATATGCAACAGAACCGTTTTTGGATTTTTTGTTTTTTTTTGAGAGAGAGAGAAGGCTGGGATTGGAAACCTTTTTCTTTTTCCTTTTTTATTTGACAGAGGATATTTAAGTCAGTTTCGAGCATCAATTCAGCCCACACCAAGCCCAAGCCCAGCACCCTCCAGATTTAGCGACGAAAGCCAGCCACCCTACGGCCCCGCCGCCGCCCCCCTCGATCCTCACCCTCCCCAGCGGCGGATCTCGAGGCCCTCCCTCCCTCCCTCCCTCCCTCCAGGCGCGAGCATGGACTGCCCCAGGAGGGGCGGCGCGGTGGCCGGGCTCCCCGACGACCCGCTCGTGGAGATCCTCTCCCGCGTCCCCGTCAAGTCCCTCTGCCGGTTCAAGTGCGTCTCCAAGGCCTGGCGCGACCTCATCGCCGACCCCCTCCACCGCCGGAAGCTCCCCCAGACCCTGGAGGGCTTCTTCTGCGGCCTCAGGTACGAGGACGGTGAGGATGGATACGGCGGTGATGGCTGCTGCGGCGGCGGCGGCCACTGGCTTGACTCCGTCTTCATAGACCTGGTGGGGCGGTCCGCGCCGCTCGTGGACCCTTCCTTCTCCTTCCTGACGAAGAAGCTGCCGGGCATCAAGCACGTCAGGATCCTGCATTCCTGCAATGGGCTCCTCCTCCTTAGGCACGGCCCGGTTCCGCACACTGACACGCACACGCTGGGCTATGTGGTCTGCAATCCGGCCACGCAGGAATGGGTGGCCGTGCCCAGCTCCGGCTGGCTGTACTCGGATCCGCCGGAAGGGGAAGATGAGGACGACGACGATAGGGAAATTGGTGAGGACACCTATCTGATCTTCGACCCAGCGGTCTCCCCGCACTTCAAGTTGCTCCAGTTCTTGATGAAAGCTAATATTCTGAACGAGGTAGGGCTGCGCACCTACTCGTCAGAAACTGGGGTGTGGACTGACAGATCAGCTGAGCGGAGGAGATTGGAAGAGGGAGGTGAAAGCACACAATTGGGTAGTTTTGGGACCATATTGTCCTCGTTGGGCAGCGCCTTTGTTAACGGCATGCTGCATTTTATCGTCGACCACATTCAGAAAGATGAGGACCTGATTGTTGCGGTTGACTGGGAAGGGAAGACACGCAGGTTCATCAGCTGGCCGCAGAGTCACAATTGTAGGGGTCCTGCATTTCTTGGTCAATCTCAAGGGCATCTCTATTGCATCAGTGAACAGATAGAAGGCAACTCTACGCAGATCACCATTTGGGTTCTTGAGGACTATGATAAAGAAGAATGGGTCATGAAGCACAGTGTGAGCTCTTTGCAGCTCTTTGGAAGTATTAAATGGCTCGTCCACTTTGACTACACTGTGGTCGCCATTCATCCAGATCGCAATTTGATTTTCATTTCTCACCGGGGCCAAAAGCTGATATCTTATAACATGGATAGCAAGGAAGTGGATGCTGTCAGCACCGTCAGAGAAGACTATGGCATTACGCCCTATGTCCCCTATTTTTCAGAATCACCAGTGCTCTCAAATAAACACTGAAAGCATTCCTTGTGGGGATGCAATGGATGTTCGACAGGAATTTCATATCTATGTGTAGAGAGTATCAATTTGGGTAAATCTTCTGGAGTCATGACATGCATATGCTGCTGCTTGGATGTATTCCTTCATGCTTTTGTTCCAAGTATTTGTTCAAGCCTGTTGTATTCTCGAAATAAAATAAGTCAATTGAGACATAGATGTTGGCTTGCTTTAGAATTTGGATTACACATGCAAGCTCTTATGCTGAATGAATTAATGTAGCTTCCAGATTGCTGAACTGAATGCCCTACCTCAAAAAATCCGCCATGTTGATCACATTCCCATGTATGTTGCTTACTGGCAACTTGAAATAGGGCATCTTTACATAGAGTAGTGCTTCTTGTATGCTCTGATCGCTGATTACTAGTGTCTACTATATGCTTGGAAAACAACTTTATTACATTTTGCTATAGCCAATTGTTATCTTTTTTTTTCCAGCTACCAAAAATTTCAAAATCAGGCATGCAAAAAATTACGTGGATTACTGCTATGAACTCCCTGCGTCCTTTTCTTTTGATAAAGTTGCCTATAAATTTCTACTGGCTTCTGAAGATTTGGATTTATATTTTTGTTTCCTACTGTGTGGCCTTCTGAAAACAATGGTGCAGTAAACCTCACAAATTTTAAGTTCAGAAGATGGATACGTGAGTTAGAAAAGATCGTGGTGATGCTTAGAGATCCTGTACAGCACCCACATTTTTATCAAGTGCATTTGGTGTTGATGCCGTGCCATCAGAAGCTTACTTCATGACGGCAGTTCTAGGAAACATCATGACCACGACGACTACTCCCGCCAGCAGCAGCAGTAACATCCGCAAAGTGTTGTGCCATGGCGACTTCACCGGCGACGCGTGGACGACGGCGAGCCTCTTCAAGTAGCCGGCGTTCCTGGAGCAGACGCTCTCCGCACTGCCGCCGATCTGATCGCGGTGGAGGTCAGGAAGCCGTGGTCATAGTCGATTGTGCCGGCCAGCCTGAGCCCACGGGGAGGCCGGTGTTCCATTTGCCGTCCAGCAGGGTGGACGGTAAATGAAACACCGTCCACCCCTGGGCCTCTCCTAGCCGTTGCTTTAGACTTGTACGGCCCAGATCGACGCGGCTAACTGCAGGGTAGCCAAAGGGGGTGGGCGCTTGCCGTAGGCTCCCCTCGCTCGAGGATGCACTCGCGCCAAGCTCCGGCGAGGAGCCTAGATCATCGCCGCCCAAGAAGAAAACAAGACGGCGGCGGCGGTGGGCAGAAAATCTCATCCGACTGCGTGCACAGCCGGGCGGCGAGCGTCTCTACTCTGATCAGACGGCCGCGGCCCCGAACGCCATAACGCCGGCCGTGCCCAGGACAGCCCCCGAACGACTGGCCGGCGACGGCGAGTGGTCAGTCGCGGTCACCTCCGGCGGCGGCTGTGCGGTCGCGAGTGCGGCACGGTCATCCGATCCTCCGCCAGGTCGTTGGCGCATTTGCCGGCCGTGAAGGCATCTGAGTGAATGATCGAGTTCGCATCAAAGACTCTGGCTAGTAGCACCAGTTTGTCATTTAATCATGGCAACTTTCTGATGCGTGGTTTGCTTCTCGATCTAGTTGGAGAACGGAGACAGCGATCGAGCAGTTTCACTATCAGGTAAGCAGTTTGAGTTAGTCCAGAGAATGTCTGAATCTGACCAGTCTGAATTTGATTTTGCATCTCTAGTACTGATGTAGACTGCAACGGCTTGATACTGATGGACACATACTTTTTGGGTCTCCAAAAAAAACATGCCTTTTCACTTTCAGAAATTTAGCGCCTATTGACTGGGAAAGCAAAGTTGTGGAGACTACAATCTCAGATGGAACAAGTCTAGTAACAGATCGAAACAGAGCAAGCATCATACATTGTATTATCAGATTGGAGAATGCAGCCGAAAGATGGAGTGCTTCCTTTCTGGACAAATGATTGGCAGTACACCAGGGATAACACGATCATGAGCCTCTGCTCGGCTAACAAACCACAAGAAGCACATGACCATGACGCATTCCTGGCAAAACGATCTGCAGGGTTCAACTGAACAAAAGGAAAACTCGAGTCTGGTAACAAAGGTAGGCGATTGTAACATCTGGAGGAGCGAAACCAACACGAAGCAATTCATTACATTACATCTCATGAAAATATGTAGAATGAAGATCATACATTGTTCTGTTTACCATTAAACTTAACACACCCTGCAGTGACTACTATGCTGTACTTGTGGACTGTGACACCCTAACAACCACATCTTCAAATATCCTCCTACCCAAGCCTGATAATCACATCACAAAAATTCAAAAAAAAGCTACATTCCTCTTCCCATAGAACGCTTCCTCTTGGCACCTGTGTTTTTTATCGCCTGGATCTCACAAGTATAGATGTAGCTATAGTAAGGTGGTACGTGAGACTTCCATACTAGGACCTCAACTTTCCCATGAGGCTTAACGCTTCCATATATCACATCATCCATGCTTATCTTTGGAACTTCCTCTTCTGAAGAGCGTTGATGCTGATGATAAACCACCACGTCTTCGGAAGGGGCAGCCATTCTACCAATATGTGCAAGTCTGTTTTCGCCCAAAAGATCAAATGGATGCTGACCAAATCTTGAGATGCGCTGCTGGATGAAGCATCTAAAGAAGGCCAAAACCTTGGACCAGAATTGGCCGTTAAAATTATCCTTTAGCGAACGAGCAACCGTGTTGGCACCAAGGAGGCAACTTCCCTGCACCCTGGCTATCTCCATCGCTAGGTGCATGAGCCTCGGGTACATCTCAGGATCCGTGCTTCCGAATGAAAGCGTCTTGAAGAAATACCAGTACGCCTCACGGAACAGATACTTCAGAGTCAGAGGCTTTGTTGTTCCAGACTTTACAGTGGTGCCAAAACGGCTTGTAAGTATGATTTTACTACCCCTTGGCACATACTGTTTAGAAGCAGAATGCAACCTATTCAGTGCTTCTTCACTAAGATCCCCATCTAACTCAACAGCAACTAGCAATCTTCCATCTTTGTTTGGCTCTGACATGTGATGTTGAAGTTTTGTTGCACATCCTTCTCTGAAAGTAGCTAGCTCATCATATGTGAAACCATGGATGCGAAAAAAACAAGATTTTTGAGAAATGGCCACATACTCTTTGATTCTTACATACATGAGCGACAAGGGTGCTCTTGCCAGCATATCTTGGTCCAATAATCGGCAGGACCTCTAATTCTTTGGCACCATGAGGTTGTGTGTGCAACAGGAAGTTGATGACTAGTTGTGCTTCTATCTGGCGCCCAAACATGCAATTGGCCAGCTGGAGATGCATGTTGTAGGGTTGGCTGTACAGGTGAGGATAGCTTGTCAAGAATAGGACGAGCTCATTTACATCACGGATCATGGAGCTCAAATTGTCAAGCGTCTCTTGCAGTTCTTTCAAAGGCAGAGCAGCTCTACTTGAGAAACATAGGCGCTTTACAGAATTTACTATAGACTGAGACGAAGAGCAACTGACAACCTGATCTTTGGCTTCCTCCTCATCATGATGTTGGTATCTGATAGTGTCGAGCATGTAGTAGCCTTGGTGCATGGCATCTCTTAGCATAACCAGCTGGAGCAGCATCGTGCATTCGCAGGCTCTTATATAACCTTTTTTCTTTACTTTTATTCTAGCACGAAAACGTGGGATCATTCAAACAAATATAGTAGACAACTAAGGCAAGCATCCAAATATTCTGAGCTTTGTATCTGACAGACAACCAAGTAGCTACACTGCTATAGTACAGAAGTACTTGGATCTCTCAAGCTAAGGCCTACAATTTCGCATGCATCCTAGCACTCGCAGAAAACAATCTAGTGTCAGTTTGTAATGGATGGTTTATCCTGAGCAATAGATGTTCTTTGACAGTAACCAAAACGTTCATGCAGTCACCAATTCATCAGGCCACTTATTATAGCATGAGAAATTCAGTGAGATTGTTTTCCACTACCATATCCCAAGTAGGTGAAATTAGATGGGCTGAAAAGGACTAAGGATGGAGAAAACTATAACAAAGGCAGAGTAATTCTTCAGAAGTTCAGATTGGGGCTCAGACTGCCAGACCAAGGGCCAAACCAGATACGAGATGGGATAAATTATACCTGGACGTGAAAATCTGCTGGGACACACGGCCGGTTCTTGCTGTCCGACGACAAACGGAGCCGATTGAGCCGGCCGCGCGCACTTGGCCAAGCTCGTCCGCACCGCAGCAGCCAACGGCGGAGGTCGCTCGGGCCGCGCGTGAGACTGAGGCAGCGGCTTGAAACGTGAAGTTGGCGGTGGAAAGCGCGAGATGCTTGGCCGCGGAGCCAGCGGGGGTCGCCGGAGGCGGCGCAACCTCGCGGGGTGCCATGGCTCCTGCTTGGAACATTTGCAGTAAGCCACCTGGATTGGATCGCGATTAATAACCGCGATCCGAATATTTGTATTTGCCCCCCTGTATATATGCAAATAACCCACTATGTTGGATCGCGATTCATAATCGCGATCCGAATATATGCACAAAGCCCACTATTTTGATGGGAATTTTGCAAGATACCCCATCGGCGCCTGCTCCGGCCGCCGGCCGCCCGGCGCCTCCCGTCTCCACCGGCACTGACTTGTCCGCTCAGGCTGGCAACTCCTCCGCGGGGCGCCCGCCTCGAATTGCGGCAGTCCCGTCCCGAGCACATGTGCCATGAGCAGATGAGTGAGCTGAGGAAGAGGAGGAAGGCAACGAGCAAAATGGGCCTTGTGGGCCTTCGATGTGATGCCCTGCTTTCCCAGTCTCCCTTTTGACTTTGGCCGTGGAGAAAGAAAGAAAGCTGTCCATCACCAGTCAACACCAGCCATGTCCTTGCGTTCTCGCCAAATAGCAAAAACTACGTCCACTTCCAGATTCAGATAAAAACAGGATAGAGTACACATAAAACAGAGCAAGAATCATGCTGAATCGAACACAAACTAGAAAGGAAACAGGATAGAGTAAATTTGAAGCCGATGCAAATGCAACCATACGAAAATCGTTAAAATTCCACCTCTTTGCGGACCATCGATTTCTAGGAGGAGCTGGTGATCCTTTCCTCCATTCCATATCTCCGTTTGGCAAACCAATCATGCAGAAGCAAACAAAATGAACATACCAAAATATAAAAAATACGCAAGTCTCAACACCTAGATTACTGTTGGGCTGCTGCATTTGCACGGAGTAAAACCAATGACAAGCAATTTGTTGTCCCAAGAAAAATCTAATTAAGCTTCACCATCACGCATCATTCTGTTAAAACTAAACACATGCCAAGGTTGTGGTTTACGAATTTTTGCAACTTGTGACATCCAACATAGAAAAAATTTGCATGCATCCTCTGACATACCTACGCAAGTCTTATACTGAAGAAATTAAGAAAGTGTCGCGCCATTTTTCATAGAACGCTTCCTCTTGGTGGCTCTAGTTTTTACCTCCCGAATCTCGCAAGCAAAGGCATACCTTTAATATGTGGGTATCTGAGACCTCCATGCTAAAGCCTCAAACTTCCCATGAGGCTTCACCCGCTAGGTACAGCTCCGCAGAACTCTTTTGTAACTATATAGGTTCCCCAAGACCATCCTCTCTGAAACTGAAATCTCAGGTGAAACTGCAAGTAGATCCATCTTCTTCTTGAGGCCAGCACCATAAAAAGAGGAGAGCACAAAGAGACAGGAATATATGCTGCTGATGTGACCCTGCATATTCATCTCACCATAGAGCAGGCAAAGGGGAGGTGCTTCAGAAACCAAACAATTCTCGAGCAATTGGAAATCTTGAGAAAGTGATGTACAGAGGCTGCTAATGCTCAAGAGCTTCATGCAGCATTTTCCTAACAGCATGAGGTCCACGAAGAAGCTGACAACTTGCTCCATCTCATGAACTGAAAACAAAAGGCAAATACAAGTCTGAACACGCAGATTCTATACCTGGTCTGTTTGTATTATGAAGAGAAACGTGCACTCGTTGCCTCGTTGGCACTGAGTAGGCTGTTACATCACCTTTTTTTTTCTTTACATATATCTGACGACTAAGGCTAACTGAACTGCTTTAGTCAATCAGGCATTGTTTTGAACTCCTTGACATCGATTGCATGTTTATTTGCAACTTGGACTTCCTGCCTGGACGTGTGGAAAATGGCAGCAGCTTCAGCCATCGTCCTTCAGATCCTGTAATCTTCTATCACTTTCGGGGGAGACTGGACTTGGCTGCTCCTCTCTTTGAGCCATCCTAGCAGCCTTCGTCCAGCCCATCGTGTACGCCAAGTGACTGGTGCATGAAAATGACAGCCATGAAAAATGGCCGCAAGCCATAGTGTCTGCTTGCACATGACTTGACTATTCTAGCAAATATCTGGAACCTATTACCTACAGCAGTAGCTTCAGCAGCGTCCTTGTCGACTACAGAAGTTTGCAAGATGCTACCTTTATAACTTCTGTCGCTTTGGGTGGAAAGGAGAAAAAAAACAAGGAGCAATTCATTATTTCTCATGAAAATCTCTGGCCTCAAGATCTTACATTATTCCGCTACACACGACAAGGTATTGAAATTTGTAACATCTTTACATTCTCCAACAGTTACTGTAACTTATGAGCTGACACTCTAACGAACACATATTCAGATACCCTCCTACGTAATCCCGGCAATGGAAAAAAATTAACAAAGTGTTATTCCACTTTCCGTAGGACGCTTCCGCTTGGCAGTTGTGGTTTTTAGCTCTCGAATCTCACAAGAATAGACATAGCTAGAGTAGGGCGGTATCAGAGACTTCCATACCAGGACTTTGAAGTTCCCATGAGGCTTAATGCTTCCATACAGTACATCTTGGAGTCTTAACTTAGGGACCTCCTCTTCTGAATAGCATTGATGCTGATGATAAACCACCACATCTTCAGAAGGTGTAGCCATTCTCCCGAGATGTGTAGGTCTGTTCTGCCTCAGAAGATCAAATGGATGCTCAAATCTGGAGACACGCTCCTGGGTGAGCCCTTTAAGGAAGGCCAGAACCTTGAGCCAGAATTGCGCATCAAAGTTATCCCTCAGCAAACGAGAAACGATGTTTGCGCCAACAAAGGAACATTTCTGCATCCTGGCTATCTCCATGGCAAAGTGCATGAGCCTAGGGTGCATCTCAGGATCCATGCTTCCAAATGTAAGAGTCTTGAAGAAATACCAGTATGCCTCATTGGACAGATATTTCAGAGTTAGAGCCTGTGTTGATCCAAACTTTACAATATTATCAAACCGACTTGTAACTATGAGTTTACTACCTCTTGGAGCATACTGTTTAGAAGCAAAATGCAACCTATCCAGTGCTTCTTCATTGAGATCCCCATCTAATTCAATGATGACTAGCAATCTTCCATCTTTTTTCATGTCTGATGTGTGATTTTGAAGTTTTACGGTGCATCCTTCTCTGAAAATAGCTAGCTCATCATCTGTGAAACCATGGATGCGGAAAAAAACAATATTTTTTGAGAAATGGCCACGGACTCTTTCATCCTTGCAAACATGAGTGACGAGGGTGCTCTTGCCAACTTGGCATGGTCCGATAATTGGCATGAACTCCAATTCTTCAGCACCATGAGATTGTGGCCGCAACAGGAAGTTGATGACAAGTTCTACTTCCATCTGACGACCAAACATACAGTTACACAGCTGGAGATGCATGCTGTAAGGTTGGCGGTACAGGCGAGAACATCTCGTCAAGAACATTACAAGCTCATTCGCATCAAGGATCATGGAGCTCAAATTTTCAAGCGTCTCTTGCAGTTCTTTCAAATCTTGAGCACCTCTACTGGAGAAACAGTGACGCATTGCAGAATTTACTTTGGACAGAGATGAGGAGTGACTCACAGCCTGATCTTTGGCATCCTCCTCGTCTTGATGTTGGTATCTGAAGGTGTCAAGCACATAATGGCCCCGGTGCACGGCGTCTCTCAGCATGTTGAGCCGAAGGAGCATGGCTTGGTTTGTGATGTGCTTCCCCATGGCCTCATCGATGATAACCTGTGCCCGGAGGAGAACCCTTTGCAAGCTATCGTTCACGGCAAGCGCCGGTGGCTTCGAGTCGGAGACCTTGTTGATAATGAAATTTATAGACCTAGAGGTCAGGTCACCCAGGATCGCAGAAAGGAGAAGTTCCATTTGGGGTTCTCAGGAATAGGAGTAGAACACGGCAGAAAGGAGAAGTCTACTTCTATGTTTCCTATCAAAACTCCATGGTGAGCAGGGATGTAAAAGAACAACGACCGAGCTCAAGGGTTAAACTGAAATAGTCAATGGTCCATGCAATCAGTGTTTGACGTTTGGGGCTGTTTTCACTGTCACTTGATTGTTCTGTTGATTGACTTTTTTTTTTTGTCTTTGTACTTGGCTACTATCCGAGAACAGAAACAGCTATAGACTATTTGAGTCACTGACCCTGATGTTTTGAAGTGCTATGCAGAGTTGCCCTGCAGAGATCTCTGCCCTGCAATATTCTGTACTTATATTGATTCATTATTCTCCCCTGTTTGTAGTCCAAATTCTCCCCTGTTCTCAAGTCTTGAATCTCAGATAGAAGTCTTAATCAAATACAACTTCAGTCCTCACATAGTGAAACTCCAACGTGGTAATCATAGTACCTGGTACTTCAAGATAACTTGCCATGATGACCATCCTTAATTCCTTCCTGATTAACAAATATCCCAAACTGATGTACTTTTTCAACCGCCATTTTTTCCCACTGTTCCAAGGTCCGAACAGCCGCTCAGCCATTAATCTCTAAAACTTAAGCCGTGTCAATCTACTATGCACAAAATACGAACACTAAAACATTGTGAATTGATATAACTAAAGCATTGCTTTTGCTTTTTTACATGTAATAAATGTATAGACAAATAATTGTTATATATCAATCATGTTTGCAAATTATTTGCCTGTGTTCTAGTATTCTATTGTGTGTAAGGAGCTTAATTAAACAGAAAACAACCTGATGCACTTACCTGATAAAGGGAGACAGAGAAGACTCTATGTTATATAACTCCCCTTGAACCTGTTGGATCCATTACAGTTTTTTGTAACTACTGGTTCCCCAATGAAGACCATCCTATCTGAAACTGAAATCACAGGTGAAATTATATCCCTCTTCTTCTTGAGGCCAGCACCATAAAAAGAGGAGAGCACAAAGGGACAGGAATGTATGCTGCTGATGTGGCCTGCATATTCATCTCACCATAGAGCAGGCAAATGGGAGGTGCATC
This sequence comes from Panicum hallii, assembly GCF_002211085.1. Lineage (NCBI taxonomy): Eukaryota > Viridiplantae > Streptophyta > Magnoliopsida > Poales > Poaceae > Panicum > Panicum hallii. The sequence goes on along the minus strand of NC_038043.1, from coordinate 4,272,786 downwards.
AAAAATCAAACAATGCTCGAGCAATTGGACATCTTAAGAAAATAATGTACAGAGGCTGCTAATGCTCAAGACCTTCATGCAGCAACTCCCTAAAGAAAAGAAGGGCAAAGATGATGGCTTGAGCAAGCATCATTACTGAATCAGGCTGTTGTGCAAGTAAATAAACCTGAAAGTTAACATGACCGAGTACAAGCAACTAACTGAATATCTCATTCCAGCTCTTCTTGGACTAATGAATGGAAGGATGCACATTTTCCTAATAGGATGAGGTCCAAGAAGAAGCTGACAACTTGCTCCATCTCCTTTTGGCGACCAAACATGACCATGGGGTTCTATTGACATTTGACAAATGGTCTGCAGGGTTGAACTGAAAGCAAAAGGCAAACACAAGTCTGAACACACAGATTCTATACCTGGTGTGTTTGTACTATGAAGAGAAACGTGCATTCGTTGGCACTGAGTAGGCTGTTACATCACCCTCTTTTTCTTTACATATATCTGACGACTAAGGCTAACTGAACTGCTGAAGTCAATCAGGCATTGTTGTGAACTCTGTATCTGACTGCAACACTCGTAGAAATTTTGGCATCTGAAATGCAATGAGATTCATTTCAACCACCGTATGATCCACATCTCAAAACGGTGCAATTCGATTGGATGAAAAGGATCAATGATGGAGTGACTTGCAACAAAAGACAGAACTCAGATTGGAGTTCAGATAGAGATAGGAGATGGATAGAGATGACGGCGTGCGTTAGTAGAGCTTGGGAAATGGATAAATACCTGGAGGTGGAAAATCTGGATGGGCGGCCGGTTTTCACGAGGCCACGGCGAGCGGAGCCAACCGCGCACGCTTGGGCGAGGGCGTCTTCCTCTGCTGCCTCCTCTGGGACCACGGCAGTCGGCAAACTACGGCGGAGGCCGCTGTGGCCCGCGCGTGAGACCGAGGACAGCGGCTGGGCCTGTAGAATTAGCGGATTCGAGCACGGGATGATTGGCCGCGGATCCAGTCGCCGGGCAAGAACATTTGCAGGAAGCCCTCTGCATAGGATCACGATTATTAATCACGATTCGAATATATGTATTTAACCCCTATATATTTTTATATAACCCCCTAGCAATCGCGATCCGAATATATGCATATAGCCCCCTTCCTGGGATAAGAATTTGGCAAAATACCCTCTTCCTGGCTCTCGCTCTCCGTACCCTCGCCAGCTCGCCGGCTCCTGCTCAGGTTGCCAGCTGCCGCCGCCTTCCGCCGTGGCGATAAGAGCAAATCCCCAGACCTTTGGCGCTGCAGGTCGCCGCCCGAATCACCGCAATCCCGAGCAGCGAGCAGGCTAGCTGTTTTTTTTTCTGACGAGGGAAAGCGAGTAGAGCTGCAGAACTGAGGAAGAGGAACGGGGTTGGCTGTGAAACGGGCCGTGTGGGCCCTTAGGCGTAGCATTGCTCGCTCGTTCGTTCGTTCGATGCGTGAAGGGCCTCCGATCCGAAAATGTCTTGGATTTTCTCAGCCTCTATCTTCTGCTGGCGTGACGCTTTAACCAAGGGAATGAGAAGAGTCAGAGCTTGACTTGACCTTGACTTGGCACACTAGCGAGTAGCGATGGAGAAGAAGAGAGCTTGGACTTCCAGCCTGGAACTTGTCACCGAACTCACCGGCGGCGAAGAAGCCAACGGGCATGGTTCGTTCGTCCAGCACATGTATGTATTCTGTGGTGTCGCTTGAGACTTTGGTGGTCTAGAAATCTAACGAGAAATTTGCGATCTCCCCTCCCTCCCTGGCCGTGCTGCCGCATATGAAGCCCGGAGGCTGCGAGCACGGGGAGTAGCTGGTCGGAGGCTAACGCATCTGCAAGCCGCCCGGGGAGTAGCTGGTCGGAGGCTAACGCTTGCCCCCGCCACCCCCCCCCCCCAAAAAAAAAACTAGTGGTTGCTATTTTTTCTCTTTTGAGGGCGAATCAGAGAGCTTTACTGCATCACATCATTACTGTATCCCTGTTGCAGGGACGGAGCTACAGGGTGGTCCTTGTGGGCCAAGGACCACCCTGAGTTTTGGCCCAGAAGCCTAGTACCAATTCTCTGCAAAGGCCGAACTGCCGAACCCCAATTGATGAAGCGCTGATCGGTTTCTGTATTGCGAAGTCGAAGCGTCGAAGGGCTGATGCGTACGTCTCTAGTCGCGTACGTCTCCAGTCGTCTCGTCTCCTCCCTCGACGCTCTCGGCTTCTCTGCTGCGGCCGCCGCCGGCCGCCCGCCGGCTGGACGACGATCGAGTATCGACGAACGCATAGCAGGTTTTCAAGCAAGGCATATATCCTTTATTTTATGATTTTATCCATGTACTTCCGTATCCATCTACCATCTTGTTTATTGTTTATTTTCTATCTACTATATCTCAATCGATTAATCCCTAAACTGCTAAACAGGAGTACGGGCCTACGGCAACAACTAATTGAGTTAATTAACTAAAGAGATCATAGCAACTTGCAATTGATAACATTACTGAAGCGAGATTGGTTCAGGCTTCAGCGGTTGATCTGCCGTCTGCAATCTGCACGTACAGATAGGTAAACTTACATCTTTGAATTATTTTATTTCAATATATGATTTTTATAGTATTAAATTATTGGTTAGATATACTGAACATCATATTATTCTCTCGTAGAATTGTTGAAACATGAAGAGGAGTGGTGATATTGCCTCTCTTTGGAAGAACTATGAAGCAAAAAAGAAGCAGGCATCTTCTCCATCTCCTTCTGTGGCTCAAGCTCTTCCAGAAGGCCAAATTGAAGAACAAGAAAGTGTACTTGATCGAGAAAGAGTTATTAAAGAGAATGTAATGACAACTCCAATGCCTCCAGCTCCACCACCTCCATTTCCTGAAAAGGAACCAATTTATGATATCAACCAGCTTCCACTTGATCCAGGAGAAAGACAGTCAATAGCAAATTATCCCATCAATGATCAAGATACAGTTCGCCGAGCATATATTATTAAAGGCCCGTACCAACCATATGCACATGATTTTGACAATGACAGTAGGAAAATTGGAGGTAAGGATAGGAAGTTCAATCCTTTATGGTTTTACAAATATCCTTGGATAGAATACAATGTCAAGAAGGAAGCATCATTCTGTTTTGTTTGCTACCTTTTTGGAAAGGGGAGAAGTAAGACATCTGCATTTGTTGATGGTGGCTGGAACAATTGGAATAGAACTGATGCACTTGATATACATGTGGGTGGTGTAACAAGTGCTCACAACGTAGCTCAAGAAAGATACAATTTATTTATGACTCCCCATGGAGCAATTGATGATAAAATTGTGAAGGTGGATAGTGAGGAGCGTCGTCTGTACAAGATGAGGTTGACTTATTCACTTAGATGTTTGAGGTTTCTTTTGCAGCAAGGATTAGCATTTCGTGGCCATGATGAAAGTGAAGAGTCTAGCAACCGAGGGAATTTCATTGAGTTGTTGAAGTGGCTTGCAGCAAATAATGAAGAGGTGGACAAGTATGTTTTGAAGAATGCTCCATATAATTGCACATTGACTAGCCCAGACATACAAAAAGAAATTATTCAATGTTGTGCAATGGAGACTAGAGATCAAATCATTAAGGAAATTGGTGATGATCACTTTACAATTTTAGCCGATGAGTCTAGTGATGTCTCTCATAAAGAACAACTTGCCCTTTGTGTGCGTTATATTGACAAATCGGGAAGGCCATGTGAGCGGTATCTTGGAATTGTTCATGTAGATGATACTACTTCTTCATCACTTAAGGAAGCAATTCAGTCATTACTAGTTAATAATGGTTTGACTATGACTCAAATCCGTGGGCAAGGCTATGATGGGGATAGTAACATGAAAGGAGAGATTAAAGGTTTGAAAACATTGATCATGAAAGAATCACCCTCTGCTTATTATGTTCACTGTTTTGCACATCAACTCCAATTGGTTCTTGTTGCTGTTGCTAAAGACAATGATGATTGTGTGTGGTTTTTTGATCGAGTATCCCTCTTGCTAAATATTATTGGCAGTTCCTGTAAGCGTCACCGAATGATTCGAGATCACCAATATGACAATGTCATGAAAGCACTTCAGTGTGGCATACTAGAATCTGGAAGTGGGTTAAATCAAGAGATGGGGCTGCCTAGACCTGGTGAAACCCGATGGGGCTCTCATTATAAAATTGTAGTCAACTTGATTGCTATGTATCCCACAATTCGTGATGTGCTCATAGCTCTAGGACGTGATACTTCTGCAAGGGGTGACTGGCCAAAAATACATACTATGGTTGGAGTGCTTGAATCATTTGATTTCATTTTCAATGCTCATTTGATGCTTGACATTCTTGGACACACAAATGAATTGTCTGAGTGTTTGCAAAGGAAAGACCAAGATATTCTTAATGCAATGTCACTTGTCCATTTGGCAAAGAGTAAAATTCAACAAATGAGGTCTGATGGTTGGGTTTCATTTCTTCAAAGGGTTACAATATTTTGCAACAAATATGGTATTCAAGTTCCCGAAATGGAACATAATTATGTGCCATATGGAAGATCATCACGTTTTGCTCCAGACCAAACAAATGACGATCACTTTAGAAGGGAAGTTTATATTGGAGTCATAGATAAAATTAGTCAAGAGCTTGATAGTCGATTTGATGAGGTAAATATGGAGTTGCTTACTTGTATGGCTGCTTTGAATCCAGCAGATTCCTTCACTTCTTTTGATGCAAACAAGGTACATAGACTTGCTGAATTTTACCCTAATAAATTTTCAAGCTCTGACTTGCTAAGACTCGATTTGCAACTTGAAACCTTTATTGATGACATGAGAAAAGATGAGTTGTTCAAAGGCATAAACAATCTTGTTGACCTGTCAGTAAAACTTGTTGAAACAAAGAGAGCTAAAGTTTATCATTGGGTCTATTTACTTATCAAGTTAGTATTGCTTCTACCCGTGGCTACCGCAAGTGTTGAAAGAATATTTTCTGCAATGACCTTTATCAAGAATAAGTTGAGAAATAAGATGGGTGATAGCCTTCTGGATCATTGTCTAATGACTTTTATTGAGCGGGATATCTTCTTAAAGTTGAGTGAAGAAGAAATTATCAACACTTTCATGGCTATTAAAAGGCGTAGGCCAGACAAGAAGAAGAAGTGACATTTTTGTTCTTCAACTATTATGGGGTATGTAATATTTTCATTATATGTTAAACAAAGTTATACTCATCTATTATGAAATCTAAGCGTTCTATTTTTCTTAATGTGTTTGTAATTTATATGTGCATGGACATGTTAAATTTGTAGCGGTAAAAAAAAATTTAGACCATGGACCACCCTAGCGAGAAACCCTAGCTCCGCCACTGCCCTGTTGGCAGCCTCCCTTAGCCAGTTTGGAAGATCACCAATCCAGGACAACGCCGGAGAAGACATCGATGGCATGCGCGCGAGCAGGTGCGCAGCCTCATTGCCCTCCCGGTTAACTGTGAACAAGTAAAAGAGATAAAAGACAAGCTAAGCTCTCTAACTTCATGCCAGATACCAGCTAGTGGTTGCTACTTGGATTGTTGGAGAAAGAAGGGATCAATGGGGAGATGTGATGCTGTCGTTAGTGGCTGAGTGGCTGCTGATTGGAGGGATGGAAGCTGGTTGCTTGGATTGTTTACCAAGAAGAAAAACTGAGGGAGAGCAAGCTGGTGCTGATTCAATCCAGCGGAGGAGGGGCATAATGGTCAGTTCACATGGCTAAAAAAGTAAGAAATTCACAAATAATTTGAAAATGGGTGAACAGTTATTATAGCGGGTGATCTTAATTTCATAATGGCATTCTAACGAAATCCATTTGCGGGATGGCATTCTAGCAAAATCTACTTTTGACAACAGTGAAATCGCAAATTTCTCAAATCTAACGGTCGGCTCATCTAGTAATGCAGAAAGGAGAATCCCCACTTGGTAGCAATCTTCTTAGTTGGATGAGTGAATCAGCTGTAGCTGGGGTGGAATTGGAATAGCTGGGGTGGAATTGGAATCCTATGTACAGTATTAAGAACATTTTTTTTTTCCTTTTACTCTGTCCAGTAACATGCTGCACTTGTAAATATGACACTGCTTCTTCTATGAATGAAACGGCAGAGCACCTGCCACTAATTGCTCAAGAAAAGTATTAAGAACAACACCACCTTCTGTTCATTTTCTCTAGAGCTGCGCGTAGAGGAGACACCTAGGAGTAAAATCGAAAGGGGCAAAAGAAAGAGAGAAAACTAGATAAGAAGAATAGGGAAGGGGAGGAAAACAAAATTAAAGGAAGGAGAGGAGACACCTAAGAATAAAATCGAAGGCACCCAGCACCTAGTTGCAGCCCATGCAGATAAAAGCCGTTTCCATTGCTCAGTGATCTACCCATCCAACTACCTAGGAAAAAGGTAAAGGAAAAGTTCGATTTACACGATCAAACTATCACAAAAATTTAATTTTTAACCCTCAACTATAAAACCAGATAATATAGGTTATTCAATTATCGAAACCGTGCAAATTTGGTCCTTTAGGTGGTTGCAAAGGTGATTTTTTATTTTATAAAAATTTAAAATATATAATTTTAAACTAAAAAATTCATAAGTAATTTATTTTAAATAAAAAATACAAAATGGGTAACAAAATTTTTCAAAATATAACCTATCTATTGACACTCTACTTGTCAGTTATTCGAATCCAATTTTTTATATTCATAGTATTTGGTTGCTTGAAGTTATGTCTATTATTTTTAAATAAATAAGTTTCAGATAGAGCAATAATAGATAAGTTACATTTTTAGAAAAAAATTGATACTAGTTTTATATTTTTATTTAAAATGGATTAGTTTTGATTTTTTAGATCTAATTAGAAATTTTTAATGTTTTTAAAAAATACGAAACTACCTTTGAAACCACCCAAAGGGCCAAATTTACACGATTTCGATAGTTGAATGGCCTATGTTTTCCCAAAAGATAAAGCTTTCAGGTACCATGCTGCAATGCGCCAACAAAGTGAGCCTGAAGAACAGCAAGAATCGGTCCTCCCTTTGCTGCGCACAAATGCATGAAAATTTTGGAGATGGCATGAGCTGGTTGAGGAATCGATTTGCCCTCACTGAACATAGATTCTAGACCGAATGGATGTATATATCGAATGAAAATTTTGGAAATGGCATGAGCTGGTTGAGGCAAATCGATTGGCATGAGTACCTTGAGTTCAGAAGCTCATGCATAGGGGAAACACAAACACAACGGTGAAGGCGTTCCAGCTCAGGTTATCGGGGGGCGCGTCGGGCAGCACCTTGGGTGGTGGGGAGCTCCCCCCTCCGCTCGTCGGCGACCGGGTCCAAGGCGACGAGGGCGGCGTCGAGGGGATTCCGCCCGACCTGCAGGGGTGCGCCGAGGAGGAGGACGCGGCTGTGGCGGGCGTCGAGGGCGCGCCAGCCGCGGCGCTCGGCACGGGGCGGAGAGGAGATGGAAGGCCGGGACGGACTCAAAGGCGAACCCGAGGATGCAGGCGAAGCCGAGCATCGGGGGCGGCGCGCGCTCGCGCTTGCGCCGGAGGCGGGTCGTCGAGGACGAGGCGGCGCCAGAGCTTGCGGGCGAGCACGGCGCGGAAAAGGCTCCCGGGGTCGTCAGGCGGGATGCGGCGGAGGACCTCGTCCTCGAGGCTCGAGCTCCTCCATGAGTGGGCGGATATGGTGCCATGGACATGCGTGTCGCCCTTCTCAGCTCGGAGCTTGGACAGCGGCAGCGCGAGGGCACCGCGCGCTTGAGCTCGACGCGCCGGCGCAGCCGCGGCAGCATCCCACGAGAAACTTGGTCCACTCCACGAGCGGCGACTGCGGCGGCGCGAGAGACGATCCGGAGCAGAGGATGGGCGCGTTGAACTGAAGGAGGGACTCTGGGACGCATGGCGGCGACCGGCGGGACAAGCGGAGGCCGCCGACGGCAGCCCGACCTCGGCACCTCGCCGGGCACCAATCTTTGCAACATGCCCCTAGTTTAATCTGAATATTTGTATACGTGCCCCTATACTTTTCATATACATCCCTAATTCGGAGCGCGATTAGCAGTCGCGATCCAAATATTTGCAAATAACCCCCTTTTTTGCATCCCGATTTTACAAATAGGCCGCTGGTTCGCATCACCTCCCGCTGCGGCCCGTCCGCCGGCGGTTACTGCCGCCGCCGGCCACCCACATGCCACCCCAGACGGAAGCTCGAAGACCCCGTCGCTCGCAGCCCCTATCTTCAGCTCTCCACTCCCCTGATTCGCGGTTCGCGCAGGAAGGAGCCATGGAGTGGACGCACACGATGATTCGACGAGACCCAAGCTGGGCTGCCACCAGCCGTGCGTTTGAAGCTCGCAAGATCGGGCGACCTTGGCGACGGCTTTGTCCGTAGCAAGCACGCCTTTGTCTCGTTCCGGATGGCGGCAGGCAGTCGATGCGAGCGAGACACAGCGAGGAGGACTGGGAGGAGGCCGGCCTGTTGACGGTGCACGCCTTCTCGTCAGAAGTTTCGTCTGAAGAAGAAAAGACAAGGACAATTGTAAAGGATGGCGTCATGGGATCAAGATCAAATCCAGACTTCACGAACCCGGTGCCTTTGTTAATGGTACTCTGTTTCTGCTCTTGGGTGGAGATATGATGCTTGAGGTGGATGTGGAAGGGAAGACACGAATGATCATCCCAGCGTTGTTTCGGGTGGGGGATGGTGGTGCCTGGACTCATCAGTGCTCACAAATAAGTACTGAAGGTGCCTGCTTGAGGAGTATGGAGCAGGTAGCAACATGAGCATATCTACTAGAATTGGGTTCCCATTTTGCTGGTTCTTGGATTTATTCCTTCTCACGCTTTTGGTCCAAAGTATACGCACACCAATTTGTCATGTCAGGTAGCATTATGTATGCTTGTTGTGTTAATCAATGTAATGGCCAAAGTTGCACAACTTATGATTCTTAGCATTCAAGTTATATTCTTCCCAGAATGATTGTTAGTCATATATTACATGTTTTTTTCTTGGCCTTCCTAGTGAATAGTTACTGTGATTTTTTGTTTTCTCAGTCCTTTACTCCTTGTGTGTTCATTATGCCGAATGAATGTATGTACAATCTATATGTTGGAAACGATTTGGAATTGTTTAAGCTGAAGTTTCACAATAACCTGAAAAGCTGCCTAGTGTGCTGCTGAAGGATAGAAGCTGCCAAGTTTCCTTTCGAAGGATAAAAGCTGGCTAGTTTCCCTTTGAAATGAATTTAGTACCAGAGGAGCTTCCATCGATTCTTCAAGCATTTTCACAGGAGAAAATGATCGAGCTGAGTCTGCACGGAGGATGTTGAACAATAATTTTATCTTCCAATTATGGAGCAGCTGACAACTTGGATAAATACAGTTAATTAGATTATGCATTTTGCTGGTGCTTGGACTTTGGATGCATCCCTTCTGATGCTTTAGGTTCAAATTAACACTGAAAGCAGGTGAGAGACATCATGTAAGCTAGCTTTATGTCATACATCAAAATGAATGAAGTTACACAACTTCATGTTTTGGGGATTGCAATAATCATATATGCTTAGATCTTTTTCCTTGGCCTTTATAGGAGGCTTATTGATTGATTGTGTTTCCTCTGTCCTTCACTCTTTTGTATGTTTATTTATGCTGAATGAATGGATGTATACCTCATATGCTCCCAATGCATGTGCCAGGAAGGTTCATTAATGCTGTCCCATTAACCTCTAAGGCTTCCTAATGTTTATCTTTCTTCTTTCTTTCTTTCTTTAATGTCGGGCTTCCTAGTTTATGTTGATTACTATCTATCTGGTTCAGAACTAGTTAAGGGCATGTTTGAATAGGGGGAATCAGGTTATTAGGAGGTAGTTCAAATTCTAGTTAAATCCTGAAATTTTTGGACCATTCTCCATTCTGTTCATCTAACAGTGGAACATAATCCTGAAATTTTGGTGCAGCCATCTAATCCTAACATTTTTTTTTCATTCTGATGCTTTTGGTCCAATCAATACAGTGCAAGTATTAGAGAAGTTTGAATTGAAAGGTCTATCACATATTGCTTGGAACGTGGAGAGGATCTCAAACAAAACAACAGTAACAATGCAGGAAAGTAGTTGACATTCACTCTGCTTTTACAGAAGGGAAAAATCACTATCACAGAAGTCCGGTTTTCAACCTTCAACTACAAAATCAGATAACATAAGCCATTCAACTATTGAAACCAGACAAATTTAATCTTTTGGATGGTTTCAAAGGAGGCCAGGTCGCTGATGGTCTGATATCTTATTAACCAAACCTGCAGTTAGGTTGCCTGGCTTCTTATAAACATTGCCAAAAAAAAATCTAACGAATGTTTGGAACAACTAACTAGATAACCAAGGGAAAAAGATATGAACCATACAGTAACTCTTGAATGCTACTCTTCTCAAGTAGATGCAGCAAATTTTTCATCAATTTGCAGTTGCTGTGTTCTCAAAAGAAAGAACGAACGAAAGAAAGGAAGGAAGGAAGGGAGGAAGGAAGAAAGAAATCCCGGTTGCTGAAGCTGGGCTGAAGGAATAGTTTGCCACGGCCCATGAATCTGTTCCAGGCCCAGCAGCACATTTGCAAAAGGCACCCTGTAAAGCTCAGGCTCTCCCAAATGTACCCAGTATCCATCCGTCCCCAATCTCGCACTCGCAGAGCCGAGCAGAGTGGAAGAAGCGCGAGAGGTGCGCTGCTAGTACTTGCTAGGGCTTAGAAATCCCCACAATTCCGGAGGCGATCTCGCCATTCCTCTCCTTCCTCGGGCGCGGCCACCACCCGCCGTCCAGGTCGTCCGCTCCTGCGGTGACGCCGGTGGGATGGCTCTACAGGCGACGGAGCGAGGGAGCCGCGGCCGCCCACCGCCCAGCGCCGCCGACACCGACCCACCCGGCAGCCGTTACGCTCCTCCCCGCATCCCCGCTCGCTACGCTTCCCTCTCTCCCTCGCCCGTGCCGTGTGTGCATCAGCTCACGTGTCCTCCGCTTCGCAGCTCGCTCTCGGTGGCGCGGGCTGCTTCTTTAAGAGGGGCGCGGTGGCCGGGCTCCCCGACGACGCCCTCGTGGAGATCCTCTCGCGGCTCCCCGCCAAGTACCTCTGCCGGTCCAAGTGCGTCTCCAAGGCCTGGCGCGACCTCATCGCCGACCGCCTCCGCTGCAGGAAGCTCCCCCTCACGCTGGAAGGCTTCTTCTACGGCTGCGAGTACCGATCCCGCAAGGCACCATTCCGCAATGAGGGCTGCTGCGATTCATTCAGTGACAGTGGCGATGAAAGCGGCAGTGAGGGCAGCGATGAAGGTGTCGGTGAGGGCAGCGATGAAGGTGGGAGTGAGGATGACAAGGAAGGCGGCAGTAAGAACAACGACAGAGATGGCAGTGAGGTCTGTGGGCATTTCATAAACCTGCTGGGGAGATCTGTGCCTCTCGTCGACCCTTCATTCTCCTTCCTGAGGAAGCAGCCTGGAATTAAGAATCTCATCCTCTTAGATTGCTGAAATGGGCTTCTCCTCTTTGGGCAGACCTCCACCTTTGGTGATACGACGATCTATATTGTGTGTAACCCTGCCACCGAACATTGGGTGCCTGTGCCCAGCTCTGGCTTCTCATCAAATCCACTGGATTAGGATGAAGACTGCGATGAAGACGCTGGGGAATCCTGTGTATTGACTTGCTTGATTTTTGACCCAGTCATCTCCCCACACTTCCAGTTGATCGAGTTCTGCCACAATCCAAAAGTTGAATTGGTGCTCACCTACTCGTCTGAAGCTGAGAGATGGGATGACAAGCCGGGGGGGGTGGCGGCGATGGAAAAAGGGAGGTGAATGGGCTTTGCATAGAACCATATCATCCATGAAGGGTAGCACGTTGTTCAACAAATTGCTGCATTTGATCGTCAGCCCCTCGTCTGTAGGTCCTGAGCTGATAGCTGCCATTGATGGGAAAGGGAGGACACGTAAGGTCCTCCACTGGGAACAGAATCATGGTTTTCCTGCCTTTGTGGGTCAATCCAAAGGGCTTTTGCATTGCTTGAGTGTGAGTGGGCATCCAGATGGCAACTCTTGCCATATGACTGAGCTATCCGTTTGGGTCCTGGAGGACTATGATGCAGAAGAATGGAAACTGAAGCACACTGTGAGCTTTTCAGAGCTGTTTGGGAAAAAGACTTGCCAATTTGGATCTGACTACAATGTGACCACCATTCATCCTGATCAGAATTTGGTTTTCTTTGTTCAGCATTGGGACTATAAACTGATATCATATGATATGGATCATAAGGAAAAGTGTGCTCTCTGCACTGTCGGATGTTACTATGGGGTTATTACTCCTTATGCTCCCTATTTCTCTGAGACACCAGTGCTTTCAAAGAAGCGCACTGAAAGTGCTGCTTGTTGACATCTGAGTTTTTGAACTTGGTTTGCTATGTAATTGCTACCAACGTGGTAACTTGGATAAATCTCCTTGAATTAGATCATACACTTTGTTGGTGCTTGGACATATTCGTTCTCATGTATTTAGTCCAATGAACACTGCAAGCCTGTAGTATTCATGTGTGTAAGCTAGCTTCATATGCTAGTTGTCTCAATGAATGTAGTTTCTTGCCAATGTTTTGTGTTCAAGCTATATGTTTTAAATACTATCTTTTGTAATTCCAGAATCATAATCATTGGACTACTTTTTTCTGGCCTTACTACTGCTTGATTTGTAACAAATATTTTTAGTTTCTTTTGTCCTGCTTGTGTTTTCTTATGTTGATTGGATAAATTCAGCTTCTAGATATTGTCAGCAATGCATGGCATAAGAATGTCAAACACTGAGAGCTCTTTTGCGTTAAAGGTCAAAAGCCACCAACTTGATTACATTGCATAGCTAGTCTCAGTTGCTGACAATTGCTGAACAATAAATGGCAACAGGTAAGAGGAGACTTTTGGATAGAACGGAGCTTACTTGTAGATGGTGATTATTTCGATCCATTTCAGCAGAGCTTGTTGTAGCAGTCAATGTTTGAACTTTAACCATTTACTTTTACAACTACTTTTATGTAGCCATTTCAGTTAGATTTGTCTATGGGAACATTGAAGGTGCTTCAATAGAAATTCTGAGTGCCATAAACTTTTTGTTGAATTACTGCTATGAGCTCCTAATGTTACATCTTTTCTTCAGATCGTCGCATTAGATCACTGGCTAGGTAATGAGAAGTCAAAAATTGCAGAACGCTCAGGAAACAATTAGGGGAAACGGAAAATGAAAGGCATATCGATGGCTGATTATAAAGTCCATCGCATGTTAAAATCTATAGCTGATGCTGTTACTGGTAAACTGCCAAGCTCGTTTAGCAGTCAAACACCTTAAATCAGCATGGCTTCTAATTTGTGGCTTTCGGTTAATTTTTTTAAAGAATATTAGGGACGATCCCCAGTCTTAATTCCAAGCAAGTAAAAAAAAAGAAAAGGTTACGGTTTACAGCACATTGTTGCCAAAGCTCACGTAGGGAAATGACACTGCTTTTTTCATCATCACTCACAGAAATGCTGAAAGGAAACTTCACTTCTGTCACTCCCCCGAACGCTTGCTAACCTTGCTCCTTCCTGATCTTCTGGATCTTGTCAGGGGCTTGATCCATGCCCCAGCTGTACTTGTTTCCCTCCAGAAAAGTCGCCAGTTCAGCATCCACACGACCACACCACTTAGGGCAACCACAATGTTGTAAAAAGTTAGCATTAGGCAATAAATGAAGTACTATTTGTGAGCAACAAACATTGTGGGATTGCACCGTAAGAAAAGATTCCTTAAGGTGCGTTGTAAGCCACCTGTTCCAGTCACTCCAGTATTTGGGTCCAATGAGGCACTGCTTGTCTCCGGAACACAGCACTGCTCCAGCTTCTTGCAATGCAAATAATCTTTCGCAGCAGGATCTCACCTGCGCCACTGAGCCGTAACTCGTAGGGCATGACAGCGATGCCAAGAATTATTTTATTTTTATTTATTATGATGATGCCAAGACTTCTTTCTTTTTTTAGAAAAAATATAATCTTTCTTTCATTGTGAATTGAATGATGATGCCCAAGACTTTCTGCAGGGCCCAGTGAGCTGGTTTCTTAGAAGGGCCAGACATCATGAAGACCCACGGCGCCCTTTAATGGAATGCTGCACATGAGTATCCTCAACAATTGTACTAGAAAACAGAACATGCTAGTTGCAGTTGATGGGGAAGGGAAGCCTTCTAGGACCATGAACTGGCCAGAAAATTGTGGCCGTCTTGTTTTTGTTGGTCAATCTCAAGGGCGCCTGCATTGCGTGAGTGTACATGCGGGAGACCATGTCCAGATCGTGGTTACGGCTTTGACTTTGATGTGGTCGCCATTCAGCCAGATCGTGGTTTGGTCTTCTTTGTGGAGCATTGGAACTGGAGGCTGATATCGTATGACATGGATAAGAAGATGACCCCATATGTTCCTTATTTCGCAGAGTCAGCAGGCTTGCTAAGAAGGCACTGAAATTGCTGCTTGGTTGGATGCTTCGTGGGTTGTCCAACATGAATTTGATCTCCCAAGAATGAAGCAGCTAGAAGCTTGGATAGATCTACTAGCTAGAGCTAGGTATGCATTTTGCTGGTTCTTCATGTATCCTTGTCTTTATGTATCCCTTATGCTTTTGGTTCAATTAAAACTGCAAGCCGTTGATGCAAGCTATGCTTTAGGTATGCTTGTTGTCTAAATGAATGTCCTTAACCAACTTATAATGATCTGCATTGAAGTTATATTTTCAAATGCTTTTTTTTCGCATTCGCAGAATTGTAACCATCTTATATGTGCTTGGATATATGTTTGTGGGCCTTACTGGTGACAATGGATTTTGTTTCCTCCATCGTTTCAGTTTTTGTTTATTCTGAATGAATGTGTTTAACTTCCATACGCTGCAAATGTATTTGAAAGGTTTTAGCCTGACAGTTGTGACATCAACCTTTGAGGCTGCCTTAGTTGATGTTGGTTACATGATATATACCTGGTCCAAAACTAGGTAAGGTCCTGGTTTAGTAAGGGAATATGTGTTATCTGGGATTTATTGAACTAAGTTCTGAACTATTCCCCCCGTACAAATATGAGAACCAAATTCTGAAATTTTGGAGGAATGTCCTGTAATCCAAAGAATTTCTTTTACAGAAAACAACTGGGGCAGGGGGTTAAAGTACAGATTAACTTTTCCTCTGTGCAACTTGAAGGCTTGTTTTCTTCCGGCACAAAGATTAATAACACTTTGAAATGACTATGCTACCTTGATTATTTCCTCTAAAGCATATATTCAATGCAAGCATGGAAACAACCAAACTAAAAGGTGCGTATTTATTAAGGGGTATATAGGAAACAATACACTTATTTTGCATCAGAAGATGGAATAAACCTTCCATTTGAAGACAAGATCATTGGAAAAGCATGCCTTACATGTGATGAGGGAGGGAGTACCAATTAATATGCTGTCACATTTAGCTCAACTAGATAGTGTACAACTTATGGTACTTGGGAACTTTGAAGATGCTTCATTTGAGAGCCAAAAATTCATAGTTTATTGCTATGAGCTCCGTATGTTGGATATTCTCCTTTAGACAAAGTTGTAACTGATTAGAGGCTAGGCAGCCTGGAGAAGAAAATGTGGATGGTACATCTGTACGAGTAACAATTTGAGGAATGGAGCCCCCATGTCATATGTTGCCGACATGTTGTTGGAGACTGAATTATGAATCAGCTCCGGAGCATATCAGAGTAGATATCTTAACCATATTGCATCGATTACTAATCCCGTTTGGTTTTCTAGCTACCCAGCCCTTTATGTGCATGCAGTAGCTACTGAACTTTATTATTTTGTCTGGTCATCTGTGAAAATCATTCCAAAGAATCAAGTCAGCTAGTGATGAAAATAATAATAATAAACTGATCAGATCAACAGGGAACCCCAAAGGATATCAGAACTTTGTGCCTGCTCTTAAATGCTATTCATTTTGAACGATATCCTTCTGTTGTCTGATTTTCTATCTCTTCAGCCATAATACCTGTGTTTGCAGGTTTCTGATTATCACCCAACCTTACTGCTAATTGTTGCACTTTAAACAGCCTGGCGGACAATATTTATGAAGAACCCTTTAGCCCTGACAGTCTTGTTGGTGTAGATCCAGCAGAACGATCATTAGCAAACTATCACTGGTGCACTCACTGAAAAACTCTGGAGACTAATGTAATTACCGTTACTGGCTTTTGTCCAAGTTGATCTCGTTTATAGGAAGATATCCATACCATTTTATCATTTTTTTCAGGTGTTAAAACCAGCAGAAGATTTCGAGTGATATTCTATAATCATCTATCGATTATTCATTTTTTATTCTGCCATGGTTCTTCTGTTGAGCATGATAAATATCTTTCAAGTTTCAAGTGATCCTTCTTTCCTATCAATTTAGTCGGTGTGCTTTACTTGCTTCCTGTGGCCTTGAAACTGCAGGGACTGTCTAAATTCCCTTGTCCGCTCACGGCATATTTACTAAGTTAAATTGCACTTATCGTTGTTATCGAGACATATACACCCCTCAGTTCGCTGTTGCCTCCAATCGTGTTGGCCTGAGACTGGAGGCATTGATCTGTGTTGCTCTGGGTGAGGTCTTTGTGGCTATTACTGCAATTCTCACATTCCTCTTGCCCATGTGAGATACCTGATAGCCAAGTCACCACTCTGTGTATTGCTGCAAAAAAGTTGGGACGGGTCTGTTCCAACGTGATGTGCTGTAGATCGAGGCACCGTTGCCCTTTAGCTCTGTACACATGCAGAGGCTCTGCTAGCAAGTAACAACTGATCCCAAGAGCAAGACGCCCCTCAGTTTCTGAGAGCTCAGGCTCCTATTCGAGTTTGCAGAACCGCGCCCAACAAGGCCACAACAGATCAGGAAAACTGGTGCCTCGCTCACTGGTATTCTGAAACAAAAAAGATCCAATCGCATAGTCACTCTGTGCTTTGAACTCTCTAGTATTTGATCTTTTCTCTGCAGCTTGTGTGGCATTATGTAAACATAGGAACACTTGTTCAGTCGTATTCATATGCTTATGCTAAGGTTGTACTCTAATATTTGGCCAATTTTATGAAGGGCAACAATAGATCGAAGTTTCCGAACTTCTCCAAACAATAGATTGCGAGCCAAAGTTGGACATTTTGGCACAATTTTGCTTTAGACTTGGATTGAAACCACACATGCTACTGACCTTGTCTAACCCAATACTTTAGTCAGTGAAACAGTTTGACTTATTGGCAACAGCATGTGCCACGAAACATATTAGAGGAAAATCAAGCATAAACAAAATTAAAAGAAATGTTACCCTACTATAGGTAGCTTCAGCCCTTATAACGGCATAATGCATTTAGAATCCTTTATTTTCGTTTTAAAGAGAGATAAATATTGGTTAGGGACTCGACTGTAATTTAGTCCGTCCCCAACAACTGATGCACTGAAACTCCAGCAAGTGAAGCGCCTCTCCCTCTTCCTCCGCCTGCACCTCACGAGCACCGCCGACTCGTCGGCGAGCGCCGCTCGGCGATCTCATGGTCTCCGGCGGCAGGTGAGTTTCCCCGGCCGGGAGTGACCCCCATATTCCCCCCTCTCCCCGCTCATTCGCTCACCTACGTCTCCTCCCTTGGCAGCGACATGGATTGCCCCAACCTCAAGAGGAGCGCGGTCGCCGTGGCCTGCCCCTCCGACGACGCCCTCGTGGAGATCCTCTCGCGCGTCCCCGCCAAGCCCCGCTTCCGATTCAAGTGCGTCTCCAAGCCCTGGTGCGAGCTCATCGCCGACCGCCTCCGCTGCCGGAAATTTCCCCAAACCCTGGAAGGGTTCTTGTTCGGAGGCAGCAGCGGCGACAACTTCGGGCATTTCGTCGACCTGTTAGGGAGACCTTCGCCTCTCGTCGACGCTTCGTTCTCCTTCCTCACTGAACTACCTGAGATCGAGAAGATCGACCTCCTGGGCTCCTGCAATGGGCTCGTCCTCCTTGGGCGCAGACGGGTTTCAGACGTGTATGACTCACTGGGCTATATTGTGTGCAACCCTGCGACCCAGCAATGGGCGGCCGTGCCCAGCTCTGGCTGGACTACATCTCCATTGGACGATTTGGATGATGAACGCACCTGCACCTATCTGATTTTTGACCCGGCTGTCTCCTCGCACTTTCGGTTGGTCCAGTTCAAGCAGGATGATGAGGGAGTGTGGCTCCAGTTCAGGCGAAACAATGATGATGATGAGGGAGTGGCAGAGGTGCGGCCTACTCATCTGAAAACGGGGTATGGAGTGACAGGGCATACGGATGGATCATATCATATTTGGGCAGTGCGCTTGTTAATGGCATGCTGCATTTCATGGTTGGCCGCGATTATGAAAGGGAGGATCAGATAGTTGTGGTGGACAGGGAAGGGAAGAAATGTAGGAACATCCGCTGGCCAAAGGAGCGTGGTGATATTTTTTTTGTTGGTCAATTGCAAGGGCACCTGCATTGCATTAGTGCACATACAAACGGCACTATCGAGATGGCTGAGCTATCTGTCTGGGTTCTTGAGGACTATGATACAGAAGAATGGGTTCTGAAGCACAGTGCGAACTTTGCACATCTGTCTGGAAAATCGGATTGGCCAGATGTCTTTAACTGCTATTTTGTTTCCATTCATCCTTATTGCAATCTGGTTTTCTTTGTCCAGAATGGGAGCCAGAAACTGGTGTTATATAACATGGATAATAAGGAAGTGCCGTGTTCTCTGCACTGTCGGATGCGACTTTGAGTGTATTACCCAGTATGTTCCATATTTCTCAGTGTCATCAGTGCTTGCTAAGAAGTACTGAAATTGTTCCTTGCGAGATACTCGTCGGTATGTTTTAACAAGAATTGACCCCCTAAGTTGATACCAGCACTACCAACTTGGATATATCTACTGCAACTAGGTGGCTTATTTTTGCTGCTGCTTAGATGTGTCCCTTGTGCTATTGCTCCAAGTGTTACTGCATTCCAGCTAAGACATGCATGTAAGCTAGCTTTATATATATAGCTATCTAAATAAATGCAGGACCAACTTATGATGATTCTATTGAAGTTGTATATTTCAGATGCTACCTTCAACTCTTAAGAATTGTAACCATACATGCTTAGATCATTTTTTTGGGCCTTGCTTTTAGCAATAGTGATTTTTTTTCATATCTATTTATTTATGCTGAATGAATACGTGTATCGTGCATATGCTGCAACTGATGCATGTATCGGAAAGGTTTGGACTAAAAGCTGTCAGAGCAATCCTAGCTGATGTTGATTGTACGGTATGTATATACCTGGTTAAGAACTACTTAAGGGCCTGTTGGAATATGGGAATTTGGGTTATCTAGGGTTTAATTCAAATTTGAGCTTCCTAAAAATCCTGAACAATGCCTGCCTCCTACGGCCCTACCCAAACAGGGGAACAGAAATGAGATTTCAAACACTTTCAAAGAATAACAGGAGGTTAATGGATAAGTATAAAATTTAGCTCTGTACTCTCTTCTGATGTTTTCTATTATACAGTGCATGTATGGGAAAGGTTTACAATGAAAGCTCTGTCACGTTGATCTCAAGAAGGTACTAAATGTTGATTGCGTGGTATACCTGGTCCTGCTTGCAGACCAAAATTTCGTACAGTGCTGACAACCAATAACTGGAACCTTGTAGTAGCAGACTTTTGTACCGAGCAGAGCTTGATTGTAGGTGGTGATTACTTGAAGTGTTTTAGAATTTTTTTGTGGGAGACTACTGTGTTATTGTCAGCCACAGATAATTGTTCTTCGTTACAGCAATCTAGGTGAGCATCTATGTTGTGTCATTGTGTGCAAGTACAGCTGTACAAATTTGCTTTGTCTGTGCACTCCTCTGGTGTGGTACTTGAGAAGTTTGAAGGTGCTCCTCCTGAAATTGGATCACAAAAGGATTCATCATAGTTCTTCGTTGCTACGAGCTCCAGATTCTGGAGGTTGGCTTCTTGCTCAAGTAAGCACCCGGCATACCAATTCATTATCCTTGGGGCTCGCTCCTTCCTATCTACGTTATTCTTTTTTTTTTACTCTCGTAATGATGTTCCGAAAGAAATCAAGGTTAGGTCACAGCTCTATAGAACCTTCCCGAAAGAAATCAGTGGAAGTGAATCTGCCCGTCCAACTCATCAACTCATCAAATCTCCAGATAGAGTTGTACAAGATAAGATAAGATAAGATAAGATAAAGAGGTATTTGGATCCAGTAATTTATTTTTAGTCTGTGTGTCACATCGGATGGTTGACGCCAATTAGATGAACTACACATGATCTAAGTATAAAACTAATTGCATAAATGAAGACTAATTCACGAGACGAATCTATTAATCCTAATTAATCCATCGTTAGCACATATCTATTACAGCACAATATTGTTAAATCATGGACTAATTAGGCTTAATAGATTCGTCTCGCGAATTAGCATCCATTTATACAATAAGTTTTATAATTAACCTATATTTAATACTCCTAATCGGTGTCCAAACATCCGATGTAACAGGGACTTATTTTTTAGTCGCTGAAACAAAATTTTCAAACAGAGCTTAAGACATATGTCTAGTCTAATAGGCGGTCTCATGTATCGCCACGTCATCTTGAGACGATGCAATAGACAATACATACAATGGGTTGTCTTATAAGTTGTCTCATAGTAAATATATAACTCCATAATTTGTGCATAGAAAAAGAAAATATTATAAGCTGCATGGTAACAACAGCTCGTACTATGGTGAGAAGGTGGTCTTATAGTCCTAAATTTTAGCATATGAGATTGTTGTCTCGTGAAAGAACCACCTTATTCTTTCTCCTTCCTCTCTCTCCACCATCTAATCAAAAATCTTACATGGAGTAACATAAGAGTAACATAAGACGACCAATGAGACCACTGATCTATATCAATATTACTGCCTGATACCATTTTTTTTTGCTCATCTGGAGATTTATGCTCTTTTTTTTTCTGGCATGCCCCTTCGCCGAAGTTGACTGTTCGTTGCCTCATTGACCAGTGCTGCCCAGGATCCGTGGCCCATTGGTAACTTGTGCTACAGTAACGTTGAGTTGCTGACACGCGAGACCCACATCCCTGGGCCTACGCTGCAGTGACTCAACGTCACGGTCACGTAACGTTACAGAATCGTTGAGTCCCGGCCTCTCTCTCGTCTCCCGCCAACGCAACATACATGCTCCTCGAGTCCTCGTCTTCCCCCAAATCACTCCAAGTGCCTGTGCCGGTCCAAGTGCGTCTCCAAACCCTGGCGCGACCTCATCGCCGACCGACTCTGCAAGAATCTCCCCCAAACCCTACAAGGATTCCTCTACTTCGACGGCGGCAGCGATGGCGATGCCAACGGAGATCTCGTCGGCAGCCGCAGCTGGATGTTGAGGCCATCATGCTCTTGGATTCTTGCAACGGCCTCCTCCTCTTTGGGCATAGATGGGGTTCAGGCACGCATGATTCACGGGGCTACATTGTGTGCAACCCTGTCACCGAGCAATGGGTGGCGGTGCCTACCTCCGGCTGGACTCCGTCTCCACCGGAAGAGGTCGTGGACGGGGACGACGACTGTGAAATCGATGCGCACACCTTTTTGCACTTCGACCCATCCGTCTCCTCACACTTCTGCTTGGTCCGGTTCTGGCAGTGGCAGGATGGTATCGTGGAGAGCGTGGAAGGGGTGCGCACCTTCTCGTCCCAAACTGGGTTATGGAGTGACACGTCAAGTAAATGGAGGCATTGGGAACAGGAAGGTGGATGCAAACAATCGGGTTATTTTGGAGCCATAGAAAACCCCTCATATGGTGGGGCTTTTGTTAATGGCATGCTGCATTTTATCTTCTAGCAATTTAGGCGAGAGGAGTTTGAAATAGTTGCGGTGGATGGCGAAGGGAAGAGGTGTAGGGTCATCCGCTGGCCAGAGAAGCATCGATTTGGCAATGCTGCTTTTATTGGTCAATCACAAGGGCGTCTGCACTGTATCAGTGGACTGAGAAAACAAAATGTTGAAGGCAATGTTTTCCAAATGACTGGACTGTCCGTTTGGATTCTTGAGGACTATGATGCAGAGGAATGGGTTCTAAAGCTTTTTGCGGGTGTTTGGAAGATGGAGTCTTCTCTTCCCCTCCGAATATCATGTTGTTGCCCTTCACCCAGATCGCAATTTGGTCTTCTTGGTTCACCACAGGGACCAGAAACTGATATCAGTATGACTTGGATAGTAGAGAAGTGTGTGTTCTACGCACTCTAGGACAGGGTTATTCTTGTGTGACCTTGTATCATCCCTATTTCGAGTCCTCGGTGCTTGCTTATAAGCATTGAAATTGTTGCTTATGGTGTGCTTGTCAGGTTTTCAGCAAGAATTTGATCGTTGTACGGAGCAGCCAGCAACACACATGGCGCTTTCTCAAATCAATACATGATTTGCTAGTTATCTAAATGAACAGTTACCATGCATACATGATTTACATTTAAGTTATGTATCAAATGCTAACCTTTCATGTTTCAGAACCATATAATCTTACTATCTACCCAGATATCTTTTTTTCTGACTTCACAATAGAGCAATTAACTGATTATTGGCTGAAATTTCGTTACCCAATCCATTTTGTTCTTTTGTGTGAAATGAGTGTATGCATCTTCCAGATGTTGCATACGATTCATGAATCTGAAAGGTTTAGTTTAAACTAGAAGCTCTTAAATATTAATCTATGACGCTACCTGATTGATAATGATTAATACACATGATATATATACTCGTTCAGAACTAGTTATGGGCCTGTTTGACTAGAATTTGGGTTATCGAAGATTTAGCTCTAACTCAAACTTAGCCCTGAAAATTCTTTAAAATAACTTACCCTCATACAGAGGAACTAAAATGTTGAACTTTTGTTTAGGAAGAACTCACCCTCATCCAAACAGAGGAACTAATTCCTGACTTTTTTTAGCGAGGCCTCTAAGCTTTTGTTGACAGAAAATAACAGGGCACTAGTGTACAGATTTTGTACAGTTTGGATTTCTTTGCTCATCAGGTCCGCCCTCCCCTCCTCCTGATGCTTGGCGTCCAATTAATACTGTACATGTATTGGAACTATTTTGGCCAGAAACACGAAAAGCTAAAACCAATTTTCCTCATTATGCTGAACCATAATTCAGACCATGTAACTAATAGGAGTCTATTGGCCAGAGGCCCAGAGCAGAGTTTGCATGTAAATGCTTGGTGCGGGTTACTTGCATCTATTTCTGCATTGCTGTAGAAGACCAGTACATTCTAATGACCCACAGGAACTTATTGTTCTTTTTTTTACAGCAGTCTGCTGTTAAGCTACATACTTTTGACAATACTCCAGAAATGAGCTCTCTCTGCGCTCCTTAGTATGATAATTGTAAGCTTTTATTGTGCTTCACCAGAAATACAACTGCCAACAGTTTGTTGCTCTGAGCTCCAAATGTCAGATGTTTTCCTTCGGATGAAGCTGTACTTGTACTAGAGGCGAAAATGTGGAGATTACAGGAAACAATTAGAGAAAAAAAGGCCCCCATATTCTTGTGTTGCTAAGATGACGCTGGAGGCTGAATGTCGAATCCATTGCAATTTAAAATCGACAGTTGATGTTGTCCCTTCCTGGTAATGTGAAAACGGAAGACCTATATGCTTGGAAATTCAGGAGGGAGCCATGGATATCAGCTAGTTTCTGAAGATTTGGAGTTATGTTTTGTGGCCTTTGGTTAACTTCAATTTACCCTCTCGTAGAGAAGGACAGGCTGCTAATTAAGGAAGGTGATACACTGATACCTGAGGCGCCTGAGACTAGATTCAAATTTCATGCCAGCATTAGAGTAAGATTTGTCGCTGACACGCAGAAGGCCTCTAACAATTTGCTGCCCCTGAAACATTTCTTGTGAGCTCACCCTGCAATCTGAGTGAACCGTAAGTTCCTTGAATGAGATAATGAGTATTGAGTTACATAAACTTGTTGCCCTTTTGATCGGTATCACTGTACTTAGTATGTGCTGCAGAGATATGGTAAGGGTATCTACACAATGAGGGATGGATCCAAGTCAGGAGGGCATTAAAGATTTCTAAGATCTGGTAATATTATGTTCCAAAGAGGGTTAAGTTGTTTCTTTGTGGATTGTGCAATAGAAACACTCTACCTAGAGTCTAGAGATCAATTAACACTCTACCTAGTTTCTTTGGAACAACTAGAGATGAATTTATCTGTTTGAAAATGGTGGGATGTGTACAATGATGATGAAAATTCCCAACTGGACAAGGATTTCTTTCCAAGAATATAGAAATGGAAATCACAGGAATTGATAATAGAAATGGGCGGGCATATTTTTAATCGAATTATTGCCTTATTGGCATACCATGTTTACATGGGATTTTTGCATTTTTGGCTAAATTACCAAGTTCCCATATGCTAGTCACTTCGTCCACTTAACCCATGTTTAAATATATGTTTATGCATTTATAAGAAAAATAGAGTGGTGTTAAATGAATTGTAAGTCGCATAGAATGGATCAATATTCATGTTAGGTATTGCTGGTTTTTCGGTCATGTATATTGGTTCCAACTGCTTTTTATGTTTTTTGTACCCTGAGAAAAAAGTTATGATTTAGGGAATGATACCTATAATTTGGATCGTTTTCTCCCCTAGTACCTCCAGGAACGAATTCTTTCATTAGTAAATCATACTCGATGGTGAATGTCATCTACTGCTGTCAATCTAACAGCAAGGAGTGTAATCCATAACCCCTCAAAAAAGAGCAGGTTCCCGATGAACAGATATGGTTTTATTACTAAATTTTTCGCTAGAAGGTTCGAAGCAACGAGACTGGAAAACACAACAAGTAAAATGTTCCTTGTGTCATTCAAAGACAACACAAGAAACATGGTTTTATGTACATTTTAGATCAGGTTAGATTTTTTCAAATTTCAAGTAAAAAAGATTGGCTCGTGCCTGACCCAATTTTTATAATGGGCTGCAAATCTTGACCCAAATCCGCCCAACACATTTGTTGGGTTAGGTTTCTTCAGATAGGTCGGGTTGGGCAGCCTGTAATCAGATTGGGTACACGGAAGGGACGTTCTCAAGATATAATTTTCGAAGAAAACCCTAATCCCACCCCACCTACCCTCTTTATCTTCCTTGTGCCCAGCCTCTCCCTCCTTTCCTTCCCCATCAAACGGGGTCCATCAATCACCGCATCTGTCTACTCTTCCTACCACCCGTTTGACCTCAAGCGCCGCCACCACCCACACCACAGCACCCCTCCTCCAGCCTACACCCACCTCAGTGGTGGCGCACCGCCGTCTTACCCCTCCCCCAACCAACCATTCAGAAAGCCCTCCCACCCCCCGCGCCCCCAGTGTTTCGCAACCTCCCTCCTCCGTCACTTTGGTAGGTGGCGGTGGCATTTCCTTACCCTTGCAGTCCCACCAGACGCTCACCACCACCATCGGTGCGATGGAACGAGAATCCCAACCCCCCTAGCCTCAGCAATCACTCCCCGATCTAGAAAAAACTAATCTCAGCCAAGACTATAATGGAGCAATGCCAGAGCATCGTCATCGTTGGCGGATCTGGCACTTGGAGCAATGTCGTTTTCGACGGATCTGGATCTGGAGGTTTGGTTCTTCGTACCTTCTCATTTGCATGCACGGATTTTTTTCCATTTAATTCCCTTTATTTTATTACATTTTGGGAAAATCTTGCTTCCCACATGTTTTTTCCTTTCCAAATCATTTTAGGAAAATCATTCCAGGCCTTTCGATTTTTTTTCGTTCCGTAGATGGTTTCTCACTCCAGAGGTCCGCGCAGTGGGCCGAGCTCAGTCCAAGCACAATTTGTTTGAGGCCTTCCGGCCTGCTGCTTTTTGTATTTTTTCCCAGCCTGGCTAGTTTTCGGGCTGGGCCTTTGCTTCTCAATTCTAACCCACACCAACGCACAGCCGGCTGAGCGGCACAAGCCACCGCCGCGCTCGGCCATCCCGGTCGTCTCCGGCGGCGCATGCTCTCTCTCCGATCCGCTCTACGCCCTCTGCATTTCTCCCAGGCGCGCGCGCGTATCCCCTGACCTCCAGCTCCTTCGTTTTGCAGGCTGCGGCATAGAGGACTGCCCCAACCCCAGGAGGAGCGCCGCGGCGCCGGCGGCCGGTCTCCCCGACGACGCCATCGTGGAGATCCTCTCCCGCGTCCCCGCGAGATCCATCCAACGATTCAAGTGCGTCTCGAGAGCCTGGCGCGACCTCATCGCCGACCCCCTCCACCGCAAGCGGCTCCCCCAGACCCTCGAAGGCTTCTTCTGCAGCGACGTCGAGTTCCGCCACGGCGTTGGCGGCGCGGCCGCCCCTTGGAACATTCGCCGCCATGTCCACAGGAGTTTCGTCAGTCTTCCGGGAAGGTCCGCGCCTCCCGTCGACCCTTCCTTCTCCTACCTCACGAAGGTTCCCTCGGTTAGGAACGACATGAGGCTCTTGGGTTGCTGCAATGGGTACCTCCTCTTTGCAAACGGCAGGGTGTCGGAAGCGTATGGCTCACTGGGCTACATCGTGTGCAATCCGGCCACGGAGCAGTGGGTGGCTGTGCCCAGTGCCGGCCGCACCTATCCGGTTTCTCAAGCAGAAGCACCCACCTATTTGATTGTTGATCCGGCCATGTCGCCACACTTCCACCTGGTCCACATCTGGCAGAATGATTTTCTGGGAGAGATTGATGTGCGCACGTACTCGTCTGAGTCCGGGGCATGGTGTCACAGGTCTAGTGATCGGAGGCAGTGGCAAGAAGGAGGTGGATGGGAAGAATGGGTTAATGGTGGAGCCATGATAAAATCCATGTTGGGCAGTGCCTTTGTTAAGGGTATGCAGCGTTTTGTCATCTTCGACGCACGCAGGAAGGCTGATGTGGTATCTGGGGTGGATAGGGAAGGGAAGACCTGTAGGAACATCAGCTTGCCAGGCGAGTGTGGCGGTTTTGCTCTTCTTATTGGCCAATCTCAAGGACTCCTGCATTACGTGAGTGAACATGTGGATCATGAAGGCAACTGTTCACAATGGTCTGGATTGTCTGTTTGGGTTCATGAGGACTATGATACAGATGAATGGGTTCTCAAGCACAGCGTGAGCTTCTTGGAGCTGTTTGGGAAAACGGACTGCAGTGCTGGTTTTGACTACAATGCGCTCGCCATTCATCCAGATCGCAACATGCTTTTCATTCTTCAGAACATCAACAGGAAATTGATGTCATATGACATGGACAGCAAGGAATTGCAGGCTTTGCACACTCTAAGAAGCAGCGATGGTTTTTTTACTCCGTATGTTCCCTGTTTCATGGAGTCATCAGTGCTGCTTGCAAACAAGGACTGAAATGTTTGCTTTTGGGGATACTAGTGGAGGCATTGAACTGGAAATTGATCCCCATGTATTGAGAAGCTTGCTGCCTGTTTAAATGAAATCAATTGGTATTAATTAGCTGATACACTTTGCTGGTGATTTTTTGCCCAATTAATATGGCATGCTACTAGTTGTGACACCTGAAATCAACAAGTTTTTCAGGGTGCACAGGGAAGGCGCGTTCAATTTATCCATTGTTCCTGAAGATAATACTTCTAAAATGTTGTATAAAGCTAGGTTTGCTGGTCATAGTTGAGTCTGTTAGCTTGTTTTTTTCTCATTCAGTTGAGTCTGCACATGGCCGTAGTCTGTTTTACTCGGTTGTGTGCTGTCATTGCTCTGACGCGCGCTTTGTTCGCGTGGGAGCGAGTCTTGGGCGGCGTGATCCGGACTTGTGGGATGGCACAAGGTGGAGAACGATCATGGCGCGCCGTAGAGATCGGCCTTAAGGCCATGTTCTGTAATGCGTTGTTATATTCAGAATACAGAGTCAGAAAACGCAGCTCTTGCTGCACCAAAAGTTGTGTTCTCGTGTTCACTGTGATCGCATTGTGTTTGTTCACTCTATCGCCTGATTGCTTCCGTCATAAACTGCTGCATGTAAGCAGCCTTATTTGATGAATCACTCAATAGCTATTGAGATCCTTGGAAACCAGTTGCTTTGGTGTTTCTTTGTTTGCTTTGATGTAATGCTACTATAATGGATCTGATGGAGACGACTGCTATTCTATTCACATCTGTGGATCAGTTGCCATCATACTGGGAGATGATTGTGATTAGTCTGTGGTGGTTACGTGGCTTGTTATTCTGATGTTGGTCGTTTTTATCTTCTCCTTATTGTCATTGTGTTCCTGT
Source organism: Panicum hallii (assembly GCF_002211085.1). Taxonomy (NCBI): domain Eukaryota; kingdom Viridiplantae; phylum Streptophyta; class Magnoliopsida; order Poales; family Poaceae; genus Panicum; species Panicum hallii. Next base: position 4,244,412 of record NC_038043.1, on the reverse strand, counting down.
TTCAAGGGTTATGAGGTGCTTTGGACTTCTGATGCTTTTTTAGGATTGTTTCACAGCGCACCCCCGCCACACCCCCCCCCCCCCCCCCCCCGCGTCTTCAGATAAATGCACAAGGAATAGTCTCATGAACCACCAGTTTAAAAGCTGTCTGAACTCTGATGTGTATGTTGTTGTGGTGTGTGCAGTCACCATTGAGCGCCTGAAAAGATTAAACATTGTATATATGCATTGTCATCAGAACTAGAAAATGGTTCTGTAGATGTTAAGCTTTTTAATTCTGCCAGAATAGGAGATAAATCTTCATACAAGATTACGAGCAGATAGTCCCAGAAGTTAAGCTTTTTAATTGGAGACGATTCTTGGGAGCTCTCTCGCCCGAGACTTTTTCAGGCCTAGATTAGCATCGCAAATTGGAGATGATTCTTCGGAACTCTCTCCTCCATGTATTTCTGGCCTACTAGATTTAACTTTAACACCAGACTCATGAGTCATGACGTCATCGACAGTTCTGTCTTGCTCGCGCTCTTATCTCCGTCTATCGTTTCGCCCGCAGCCTCGCGCCGGGCGGCCGTGCCTACGGCGGTCGGCCGGCGGGCGCCGGCGGGGCCGCCATCTCGACAGCATGTGCCAATCAATCAACGCTGACGTGAGTGATAGCGACCAAGCTTTCTCCATGGCGATGGATCCATCGTTGGACTGACGGACTCCATGGATCTGCCACGCCAACTCGAAAGCGACAATGTGGTCACGCGCTTGTCGTCTCCATTTGTCCCGTCCGCTGCTTTCCTAGTCACGCACACGTCGTCGCAACTGACGGCCGCCGTGGCTCCCCGCGGCGCGGGGCGGTGGAAAGCGAAGCAAAGCGGCGAAGTCCTCGTCGCCGTCAACGCAATAAAGGCTCCTTCCCCCTCCTCGATCTCTCACTCAGTCACTCTCCTTTCCCCTCAAGTTGCTTCTCGCTGGCGCCAGCTCACCTCACTCACCCGGCCGGCGGCGAGACCCACCCTCTCTGGACTCCGGCGCCGGGTGATTGAGCCGATCCCCTCCCATAGCTGTCTCGCGGGTAGAGGCCGGCATGGACGAGAACGACCACCGATCAAAACTGCGCGCGGCGGCGGCGCCCGGAGCACGCGTCCCCGACGACGCGCTCGTCGAGATGTTCGAGCTCCTCCCTGCCAAGCACCTCCACCGGTGCAAGTGCGTCTCCAAGGCCTGGTGCGGCCTGGTCACGGACCCGCTCCACCGCGAGCGGTACGCGCAGACCCTGGCGGGGTTCCTGCACGCCGACATCGATGTCGACACCGCCGCCGAGGGAGAGATCGGCGGCGGTGTCTTTGAGAGCTGCCGCGAGGGCGACGGCGACGGCGACGGCGGCGCCGAGAGCTCGCTCGGCGCGTGCTGGCACGTCATGCTGTCGAAGCGGAGAATCACCCGGCGGTTCATCAACGTCTCCAGGATGGCCGAGCCGCTCATCGACGCCTCCTTCTCCTTCCTCCCGCCGCCCCCTAAGCCATCCACCGTCGCCGGCGCGGGATTCCGCGACGTGATCCTTGACGCCCGCGACGGGCTCGTCCTCCTGGCCCGCGTCCGGAGGCACGAGGCCCCGGATCTCCACCCGCCGGAGTGCTACCTGGTCTGCAACCCGGCCACCGCGCGGTGGGCGTCCGTGCCGGCCTCCGGCTGGGCCCCCAGCGCCTCCCAGCAGATGACGCGCACCTTCCTGCTCTTCGACGCCGCCGCGTCCCCGCACGCGTTCCACCTGGTCCAGTTCTGGCTGGACGAGATGGACGCCGTGCGCGCGGTGCACACCTACTCGTCGGCGGGAGGGGCGTGGACCAACAGGGTGATCCCGTGGCTTGACGGCGGGTGGCGGAACTGGGGCCGCGCCATGGCGCTCATCCAGCCGGGCACCGGCGCCGCCGTCGCGGACGGCCTGCTGCACCTGGTCGTCGACACCGACGGCACCACCGGCCCGAACAACCTCGTCGCCGTGGACGAGGAGGGCAGCACTCGCCGGAACATCCCGCTGCCGCGGCGGGAGGTGGCGGAGAAAGACTGGCACTCGGTGTTCGTCGCCCGGTCGCAGGGGCGCCTGCACTACGTCATGTGCGTCCGCCCGCCGCACGGCCGCCTGTCGGAGGAGCACCCGCTGAAGCTGCTGGTCTGGGTGCTCGAGGACCGCGACGCCGGCGAGTGGGTGCTGAAGCACACCGTGAGCTTCCCGGAGCTGTTCGGGAGGATCGCGTGCCAGTTCCGCGTCGAGTACAGCGTGGTCGCCGTTCATCCCGACGGCAACTGGGTTTTCTTCGTCCGGCATTGGGACCGGAAGCTGGTCGCGTACGACATGGATCGTCGGGAGGTGCTTGTTGTCGCCGACCTTGGTGCCGGAGGTGAACTCGGCGATGAGCTTCCTACTCCGTATGTCCCTCTTTACTCGGAGTCATCCGCGCTCACCAATATGCAATGAAAGTGTTGGCTGTGGATCACTCGTTGGGATGTTAATTAGACCAGAATTTGAGCAGATAGGAAACAGGATAGATCTGCTAGAATTAGGTCATGCTATGTTTTTCATATATGTAGTTGCCTAAATTATGAAGTTACGAAAAATTGACAATGTGCTTCATTCCACGGTGCCCGTTTTTCCAATCATGAAGCATGGCTAAGTGATCCTACTCACATTGGACCAAGGCCTCATATGATGTGTAACAAGTTGCAATAAGGCTATATGTTTCTTTTCCTTTTTTTTGAACAGAAAGTAAGGCTATATGTTTCAATTGGCCCCTTTCGTGGTCTCGCAAAAAACAAAAACGCCACCTTTTGTGTTTCTGAAGTTAGTCGTCTTCTGTACTGAAACCTCTTTCTTCAGAGCCTTACTAGTGGCTGACACTGACACTGGGGTATTCGTTTCTTCAGTCCTGCTCAATATTTTCCAACCATGAATGGTAGCAGAATTTCCAAACTGAAAGCTACTGCAGAGCTTGCTTGCCGATTCTGACTTGCCGTCGCTGAGCACTTGGGGCCTATTTTCAGCAATGTTCTAGAAGACAGCGATTTCGTATCTAGCTACAGACAATCGTACAGCAATCAGTCCTAGTTGGGCTTGTAAAGCCACGACTGACAATAGTGCAACTAGAACAGATATTTGAGAACTGTGAAAGCGTTTCACCTGATGTTTGAGGGCCAAAAGAATTCCTACTTTGTTGCTGTCAGCTCAAGCGATGCATCTTGTGCTTCAGATAAATATATACTTGAACAGAGTATAGGCATTGAGCTTGAAGAGGGAAAAAAAAAATACTTGGAAGTTCAGGATGATGTTGTTTTGGATACAACATTTTCCCTTGGCGTATCACCTAAACCATCATCATCTTACCACTGCGGCCTTGGATACTGCAACGTTATTTCGCTTTGCGTGTGCTATGTAACGGGATGAGCCTGTTTAAATTACAGGTAAAATTTGCAAGCCCTTCTGCAGTGAAGAATATCCAGGAATCCCTTTTCAAGGGTGCCATCATATTTTGACTCCTTCGACCATCTCAAACTTCACTTTTCTGCAGACATTTGGTGCTATATCTGCACCTTCAATTCCCTTTTTTTGAGAAAAAAAGAAGAATCTCCTTCAACCGATATGTCCTCAGGCATGCAGGAGGTTCAGAGAATATTTTTTGGGGCGGTACCTGGGTCTTTTGGGCTGTGGCAGGACATTCGGGCCTGGTTCGGCTGGTTCGAATTTTGAGCCGGGCCTCACATTTGTGACTGGAGGTTTGTGCCTTGGGTTGGGCTTGGGCCAGGCAATTCAAGGTTCTTCAACCAAAACTCAAAGCCACCATGCATTACTTTGCCGATGCCAATGGCGAAGGGGATAGCCTGGTAGGGATGGAGCTCGATTGCGTGCCCCAGTGCAGCCTCCTGTTTTCTCTGCTCCAGTGCTGCAGGCTATTCTTCCAGTGTGCTGACTGCTGAGCTAAGCGACCGGAGCTGATCTATTCCACAGCACAGATTAGCGCAGCTCGACTTGTTTGATTTTCGACAGCAGCAGCTCGTTTGGTTTGATTGCGTCCTCTTCCTCTCCTTGCAGAACGGCTGCAGCTGCAAGCGTTTCAGTTTGGTGGAAGCTAACAGCAGAGCAGTTCGTCAAGACTGCAGGCTCTTTCTTTGTTCGGGTTTTCAGCTATGTATGGCTTAGATTGCAGCTGCACCTGTGATGTGCTCGATTGTTTTCTCTGAAATTCATTCGGATCGCAGGAGCTGAAACTAAGCAGCAGCTCGGTGTTTTTTCAGTGCAGGTTCAGATCGGCAGGTAGCAGCAGCTCGATCTTCCAGTGGCAACAGCAGGACACAGCTTTCAACTCTCCGGTGAGCAGCAACAGTTCAGAGCGTCAGGTCAAGCAACATGTCATTTTCATGCTGTAGAGATGCAACTGCTGTTTAATCATTGCTTGCTTGCTTTGGCCGGTCAATTGAGTTGTTAATTAGCTTTTTTCGCTATATGAACTTGAGCTCTTGTGTATGACCTGTAGCATGTTCCTTGAACAGTTAAATACATTAGCTGATGCTTTCTCAGGCCATCTTGTTTATAGGCGCTCTGTTCCAGTAGCTTGCCATTCTTTCATTTTGTGCTAATCACATGACACCTGCAGACCTGCAGTAGTAGTTCTAGTACTTGCAAGTATTAATCTCGGCAGTGAACAGCAAGGAGGGGCTTCACTTATTCAATTGTGCGAAATGTTGCTTTCAAGCTACAGTGAACAACGGTTGAGCAATCATTGCATGATGTATTAGTTCATTACTTAAGCTTTGTTTGTGTGGCCGCTGATAACTCTAATAATTAACCCATTGCAGGTTTTGGTGTCCATAGTATTTGCACAGTGCTAAGATTAGTAGTGGTTAATTAGTTTGTGTTTATTCCCTTTTTTTTGAGTGTCTGCTAATGCAAGTATAAACTGAGTTGTTTAATCATGTTTGCTCTCCTTGCTTTTGCGATACTTCCTCTTCCTAATATGAGCACATTGCTAGTTGACTTATGTCACCTTGACGGTTAGAAGAGAGATGTGTTTGGTTGTCGTCGGACATAGGCCTTTTTCTTCGAAAGAAATTTTAAAGGCTTCCCCACCTCCGCTAGAGCTCGATGCGTGGCGACTGAGAGGGAGCAGAAGAGGTTATTACTCGTAGTGGTAATAAAACGATGAGTAATAAAACTACTAAACCCATTAAAGCCCAAAACATATCAATAAAGCTACTGCCGTGAAATGGTAACAAACTGAAGGTTGCATATACAAGTGACAAAGCTAGTAAAGATACTCATGGATAATTAGTTGATTGATTTATTGAGTAACAGGGCTTACAAATATATACAGAAACCAAACCAATGCAATCTACAAGCAAGAAGGTTTCCCAAAAAAAAACTACAAGCAAGAAGAGGTGTGAACTGCCGGAGGAAACGAGGAGTGCAATGCAGCGCTGCCTACAGGACCTGATGGGCCTATGACCGGACGGTGAACAGCATGCATCATGCAATTAAAGGGACTCTGCAAAAAGAAGCATTCTGTGTGCATACTGCATACTCATATTTTGATCCGGAGGTGGCCGAGACGGCTCTTGTTCTCCTTTTTTTCGTACCACCGCTTCAATCCTCGACAGTCTGGAATATGCAGATCCTTGAGGTTGGTGAGTTTACTTATGCTATCTGGGAGAGAATCAATCGTAGGGCATCTCTCGAAAGCAAGCGTCTGAAGAGAGGTGAGATCTCCTAACTCTTCCGGAAGTTTGCTTAAATCCTCGCAATTAATGAAGTGCAGCGACTTAAGCGAGGCAAGTTTCTGTATGATCCACCGCAGAAGTCGATAATTGACGTCTTTACAGGACTCGATCTTCAGTTCCGGGAGAGAGGTGAGGTAACCCAAGTATTCTGGTACTGAATTATCATCGTCATTATCAAGGGAACATAGTTTAAGGAGAGAGCAATTCCTGATTGTTAGGCTTGGGAGAATAGAGAGGTGGTTTAGAAGACTCCACTGGGATAGAGGCTTGCTGCAGCTTTCGACCACCACCAGTTTAGTTATTGGATCAGAGGTACAAGAAGTGCCCTCCTCTTCATGTCCTTCTTGCATTTCCCCCAAAAAATCCATCCCTTTCTCACATTCTGATATTACCAACATCCGGGCTCTAGGTGGGAGAGTTCCAAACCTCACCAAGGGACAATTCTTTACAACCAGTTTGCCAATATCTGAGAACGTAGACTTTTTATCACCTCTGATGTATGTGGTGTTGAACTCTTCCAGGCTAGGCATATCCTCTATGGTACACTCGAGTTCACTGTTCTTGCTTCCACTCAGGTCACTCGCGTTGATTCTAGTGATGCTGGCCATCCTTTTGAGAACTAATATTTTCAGGTTTGGTAACATGCCAAATGGTGGTAGGGTCCTGCAACTCGGAAAGTTCTCCATGGTAACCTCCTCAAGATTAGGGAGATTAGCTGAACATCTCTCCTCGGTCCACCAGCAAGGGCGGCAGGTTTCGCCGCTATAGCCATGTAGCCCAAGGCACTTCAGATTTTGTGGTGGCACTAGTGCTCCTAGCAAAACATTCTCCTCAACAACACCGTCAGGTTTATCCTCCCTCAAGGAACTGTTAGGTCGCCTGTAATCATAGAAGCAATCAATCTCATCCACGGACCTGTCAGGTTTATTCTCCTCCTCAGAACCCTCACGTACAATCTCCTCCACAGATTTGTCAGGTATATTAATATTCTCCTCCTCAGGCTTGTTAGGTTTATTCTCCTGCACAGAACCCTCAAGTACAGTCTCCTCTAGGGATCTGCCAGGTTTATTCTCCTTCTCGGAACTGTTAAGTTTATTCTCATGCACATAATCCTCAAGTACAATCTCCTCCACAGACTTGTCAGGTTTATTCTCCACCTCGGAACTGTCAGGTTTATTCTCTTGTACAGAACCCCCATCCTCAATAATCTCCTCGACGTATTTATCATGTATGTTCTCCTCCTTAGACTTGTTAACTATATTCACCTGCACAGGACCCTCATGTTCAATCTCCTCCACAGACCTATCAGGTATACTCTCCTTCTCAGACTTTTTAGGTGTATTCTCCTGCACAGAACTCTTAGGTTTATTCTCATGCGTAGAACCCTTAGGTTCATTCTCCTCTGTGGACCTATCAAGTATATTCTCCTCCTTGGACTTATCAGGCTTATTCTCCTGCACAAAACCCTCCGGTTTATTCTCCTCCTCGGATCTGTCAGGTTTATTATCTTGCACCAAATCCTTATGTTCATTCTCCTCCATGGACCTGTTTGGTTTATTCTCCTCCGCTGAGACCTCAGATTTATTATTATTGACAGACGTGCTAGATTTAGGGTCCACAGTCCAACAAAGCTTCAACTCCTGAAGTTTTCGTTTCTCTACCAATCTTATTCTTTTCGCTTCCTCCAAACACTTGATCCTCTCAAGACATCTTATCTCCAACTCTTTAGAAGTTACATCCTCTAGTTGTACATAATTGTTTATACTATCATCAACACCAACTACAAACTGGTAGCTTTCCAAGCCCTCGCAGTCCCTCAGAATTATTGATTTCAGAGAGTCCATTTTAGCCATCCATTTTCCTAATCTCTTCAGTCTAATGCAACCTGAGAGGTCCAGTGTATGCAGCCTGTAGAGGTCACCTAGACTTTCAGGTAGATCACGAAGAAATATGTTATGAGACAAGTCCAGATGCTCTAGACTGTACAAGCCGCTGATAGATTCAATATATTCACAGATTTTCTCTTCTGACTGGTTATAAGAGATAGGATTCAGCAACATGGATAGGTTTAAATACTGGAGGCTATTAAGCTTGTGAAAAACCTCTTTTAGCCCTTCAAGATGGATGTGGTCAGCACGATAGCAGCAAGGGTGTGACAAGTTCAAATGTTGGAGACGGGTAAGGCCACCAAGAGCTATCTGGATGCCTTCAAAACAAGACCAGAACGATAAATCCAGATAAACCAATTTTCTCAGGTTTCTAAATGATTCTGGCAGCTTTGATAGTCCAGAGCAGTGTGACAGATTAATATGCAACAGATTTATTAGACCCCCAAAGGATTCGGGTAGAGTTACTAGTCCAGAGCAACCTGACAAGCCAATATGCTCCAATTTTTGAAGCTTCCCAAATGATTTTGGCAGCTTTGATAGTCCGTAGCAGCGGGACAGATCAATATGCAATAAATTTCTTAGATACCCAATAGAGTTGGGTAGAGTTGATAGACTAGAGCAACCTGATAAGTTGATGTGAACCAAACTCGTTAGGCTCCCAAATGATTGTGGCAGTTTTTTAAGCCCAGAGCAGCCAGATAAGCTTATATGCACCAACTTTATCAGCTTTCCAAATGATCCCGGCAGAGCTACTAGGCTAGAACAACCTGATAAGTTGAGGTGCATCAAATTTACTAGCTTCCCAAAAAATTCTGGCAGATTTATCAGTGCACAGCAACCTGATAAGTTGATATGCACCAGACTTGTAAGCTTCACAAATGGTTCACCCAGAGTTACTAGTCCAGAACAGCCTGATAAGTTGATGTGCTGCAGAATTTTTAGCATTCCAAATGATTCAGGCAGATTTACCAGCTCAGAGCAGCCTGATAGGTTTATATGCAGCAGATTCTTTAAATACCCAAAAATTTCTGGTAGATCAACCAGTCTTGAGCAGCCTGATAGATTAAGATACCCTAATTGCTCCAGATGACAGATAGAATGTGGTAGCTTCTGTATGGAGGTCTTCGCTAGATTCAAGACACGCAGACAGCTGGGAACTGAAAATGGATCATCTTTTAGCTCCATTTTGCTACAGGAAAAACAATTTATCGCGCATATTTTGTGGGCGGGCAATAGTGAATTGGATGGCCAGGTGTCACATTCCTCAATGATTACATAACGGCAGTGTTCGGTCACATTGTTGAACTCTGGATCATCTATATACCTAAGTATATACCCCATCTCGGCTTCTATAGCCTTCTGTCCGAAGTGACGGATACTCACGTGCATCTTGAACAGGACTACACCCGTGTCATCCTCTCCACTATCCTGCAACAAAGGAATGACACATAAGCACATTAATAGAAGGATCTTCTATTTTAATTATTAATATCTTTAATTTGTGTATGAAACATTTCTTTTCAGAGATTTTGTTGGATACTACACTTGTTCTCGTTTTGCAATAAAACCTATAGGCTCCACCGTACCTAGAATATCTAAAGGTAGAAAAAGTCTTGTACTCTTATCCTCTGTCGACAATCGGTAAATAAAGATCTTACATATATGCTCGAGTACGTGATTGAAGGTCATAGGTACCGTATCCACGACAAAATTAAATCAAGATTCAATACAGGTTCGGGCCTCTTTAAGAATAATAGCCCTACTCTGTTTTTTTATTGGAACTGTTCACTTTCTATAATCGTCACCTTGATAATTGACAGGGAATAGGCACACTTTCTATTGCCTTTTTTTTCCAACACTAACGAGGCTCTACATTTTCTTGTACAATCACACGGAAAAACAGTACAAGCTTTTTTTTTCCAGATGATCTTCTGACTACTAAAGATAACTATACTATAAAGATCGTCATTTCAGATTGACCACTTCTATCTATATCATATTAGTCCACTTATAGTACATGAGGCATCATAGGAATTAGAAGTTTAGAACTGAAACTACACGTCGGCTCAAAAAAATCCGGTGTTTTTTTCCTTCAGTCTGAACCCGGCCCAGCCCAACCACCGGACCGGATTTTTTGGTCCAAGATAGACCCGACACATTTTTAGGTAGGGTCGGGTTCGGGTTCGGGTTGGGGTCGGGTCAAACCCGATTTTTTATGTGCAAATTTCGGGTCGGGTTGGGTTTTGGGTCGAAAAATTCGGCCCGTGCCCGGCCTGATTTTTGTAGCAGGTCGAAAATTTTAGCCCGAGCCGTCCCATGTTGGTCTGGATCGGGATTTTTTTGGCAGGTCGGATCGGGTTTATTGGGTCGGGCAGCCTATGATTATGTATAGATGCATATCATGTTCCAAACCAAAAGGACCGAAAAAGAAATTTCTTTGATGCATGTAGTAACTCACCTGTTGTAAATTTGCAGTTTGAAGGAATGACATGTCCAAAAGCCTCCCAATATACTCCTCTGCGAGCTTCATAGCAGAAATAGTATTGTGGGACGGCTCAATAAGACCGAGAGCAATCCATTGATGAATGGCATCTTCTTTGACTACAAAAGGCGGCATGTGTGAGATGGTGCAATAAGCTAAGCATAGCCTTAAATTGGGTGGCATGCTTCTGTAGCTCAACTCCAAGGCTAGATCAACAGGGCTGTCTGTTGACCAGAGACTTTCATCCAGTAGTGCTGGCCATTCTTCAAAATGCTTGAACCGTAGCAAGCGGCCAAGTAATTGAGCTGCTAACGGTAAACCCTTGGAGAGCTTTGCAATCTTTCGTGCCATCCGCTCCAATTCTTCTCTACTGGATCTACTATCCTCGGAGTGACGACTGGCAACTTGCTTGATGAGTGTGCAGCACATGTCCTCAGTCAAAGGTTCTAGACTGTGTGACTGAATCACAGAATCTTTCTTCTCATGCTCTGTTGTTGCGATCACGATCACCTGACTGCCCTTGTCACTTACAGAGAACATCCTCTTCAAGGTCTTCCACTCATAGTCATACATGTACAGGTCATCTAAAACGATGAGCACCTTGATGCCGCTGAGCAGCTCATGGAGGCGGTCCGTTATCATGTCCACGTCATCTGCAGAAGCATGGCTCATCTCGTCTTTCCCAGACACTTGGCAAATTACAGACCTGCCTATTTCGTGCAAAAAGCTTGAGGTACGGACCCACACCCGAGAGTGGCATCTGAATCGGGTGTCGTTGAAAAGCATTTCTGCCATTGTGGTCTTGCCTACGCCTCGCTCACCGGAGATGAGAAGAATGATGGGGCCTTCGGTGGCGCAGAGCGCAGATATGCGAGCAAGGATCTTCCCCCTATCTTCATCCCTTCCTACAGTGGCACCTGGTGGGACAGTGGTAACTGGGTTTGGTGCGCGACTTCGAGCACGCACTGCATTGAACTCAATCGATTCTTTCAGTACCCCCTTCAGGTTTTCTTTGATCTCCTTCACCTTGTCGGACATCTTGTTCTCAGCAGGGAGGTCGACCTTCTTCGTCATCTGCCAAGAATTATTCAACATCAACTACAAATAATCGATGCAAATTGCTCACTGCTGCTCAGGATTATTCAAGATCCGTCACCTACGTACCAGGTCGGTAATAGTAAATACAATGGAGTAGGCGTCGTCGCATACCTTTCCTGCTGCCGGCGACCTCGCTGCTTGCAACTTAACCTCGTCCACCAGGTCGGAGACGCCGTAGGCGGCGGCCCTGACCTTCTTCGCCCACTCCTTCTTCGCCCACTCCTTGCGGGGCTCCGACTCCCAACCGCCCAACACCCTCTCGGCGTTCGGCATCACCTCCTGTATGGCCAGCAGCGTGTCCAGCATTTCCTGCAGGTCGCCGGTGAAGTTGGTGGCCTCATCGCCAATGGCGGAACTGAGCTTCGTGCACGAGATCTCTACGATGGCTTGGTCTGCCATGGCCGGCCTCTTGCTCCAGGGTCAACGAGCTCTGTGGTCAGTGGCTCAGTGCACGCTGCAAGGGGGCGCAGGGGATTATTACAAGCCAGCAGGAGGTCTCGAACAGCGGTCGATGTCACTGGCTGATTAGGCTCGAAACTGACAGACAGAGAAAGAGAGAAAAATAAATCGCTAGTGAATTGTTCGGTGCCAGCACATGGTGGGCCTGTGCTGCTCCTTTACTCTACCAGCCAATCAAAAGATAGATGCTCTTTTCCACGATAGATGCACTTTTCCACTCAACTTTAAAAGATAGATGCTCTTTTCCACGATAGATGCTCTTTTCCACTCAACTTTCTTTCAAGTCTCAAATTTCCTCCCTTAACTACCAAATAGATCAAATTTGAAACTCAAATTTTTCATTTAAGCCCAATCTCATTTCTTGTGCGATGTGGCATGTTTATGTGGCATGCCAAGTCATGCTACCAAGTCAAACATTGATATCAATTCAAATCCTATACTGACCTAGAATTGAATAGCATAGGAAAAATAAGTGATCGTTGATTTTGTGTCTATGAATAAAAAATTTATATTTTTATTTGTGCATTCTCCATGATCATTGAACTATATTTCTAATGATACATCGAAAGCAAACGCAAGGAAGAGATAAGAGATAAAAGAGTATTTATATTTATTGACTCACTTTAAATTTGTGTCACTCGTTGCTGACCACGCATACTAACGTGGCACACCATATAGGACATGTCAGATCCGAACCCACGGGACTATTCACATAGCATGCATATCCTAGGATAGGGGATATGAGATATGACCCACGCCCTAGATCTGTTGTAACTACTTGTAGCGTAGTAGAACTACTCATACAGTAGTAAAACTAGTTGGAGACGGTAGGAAACTACTCGAAAAGTACTCGGATAGGACTTCTGGGCTCGTATGTGACTAGCACTTCCATGTAACCCTATCCCCCAGACTATATAAGAGCGGATAGTAATTCCTCCAAACATCGTATCATCCGATCACCACTTAAGGTAATACAAACCACACAGGACATAGGGTATTACGCTCTCGGCTGCCCGAACCTGTCTAAACTTTATGTTCCTTGCACTTTCGAGTTTCTGATCTCGGTGACACCCTACCTATAAACTCACCACCTCGGAGGTATCTCTCGGTGGACGTGGCGGTAAAACACCGACAGGACCTGGGGTGAAACTGAGACCAATTTAAAAGTTTGATAAATAGATTGGCTAATTTTATAATTAGGTGATGAATTTAAGCCTAAGGAAAAAGTTGAAGGATCGAACGGCCGCCTTTTGTTTAAACAAGAGATTGCTACAGAGAGAAGTGATTGGAGCTGCTATTCTGACCATGTGGGCTCACATAGGAGCTGCTAAATATCAGCTGTGGAAATCGAAACCATAGCTGTGGACGCTCTAAGAGCAAGTATTTACAGTTGGTTGTCACATTATATTGGTGCGCCACGACAGAGGAGAAAAAAGATAAGGGTGATCCCAACCTGAAAGTATCAAGAAGTATCCGTGGCATCTCACGTATAGACACTACTTTAAAAACTATGATGCCCAATGCATCATACCTACCCATAGTCCATGTATTCAGTTAAACATTAATTATCTCTTTTACATGAGTCATATCCACCAATTATCTATCTTCCCCCACCAATAATCATGTAGATACAATTTTCCTTCAATGCAAATATTGGTAGTGTCTAGTGTATTACTTTCTCATAGAAACCGGGTCTTCCATGAGACTTAATGTTTTTTTTTTGTCATCATTCTCTTCCTCATTTAATATAGTGCCATACCACCTAAAAATCATCTTATGTGACACTATAATTAATTCTATGAACACCATCCTAATTGGAGCATTGGGGCCCAAAGCGGCCCCCACAGGCTCAAAAAACACTCTAGGAATTGAGGTAGGCACCGTATTACGAGTATCAATTACGTCCTAAAATAAGTGTACTTCTAACTTTATCCTAAGCCAAACTATTTTAAGTTTCACCAGTTTATTATGGATAATAGTGTCGACATTTATAATAGTAGACATGTATACTATAAAAATATATTTTATGATAAATCTAATAATACTTATTCACCATCATAAATATTAGTACACGTTGTTTATAATTTTGATCAAATTTAGATTGATTTGACTTAGGATAAATCTGGAAATACACTTATTTAATTTTATAATGGAGAGAGTGCATGAATAGGGTGTTAGTTTAAATATTTATAAATGGTTCTTCTGAAGAAATTAATGGAGCGGCAGTTCCCCTGACCCTGAAGGTAAACTGGATTCTGTCTTACTGTCTCCCGGAGTGGAGATCTCGAGATGTTCTTGTTTCCGGAAAAAGAAAGAAAATGAAAATGGGCGACAGCCTCGTCCGGGCTTCCAGCCAGCATTGAAACTCGAAGCAGATCTTCAACCCCGATCGGGGAAAAGAAATGGGGACTAGCAGGGGAATGGTAAAGGACTCGCAGATAATGCTACAGTTTGCCACATTTATATTTAAATCTAGATTTGGTATCATGGGCACCCACGTGAATGCCATCTCCCCTGTAAAGGCCACAGGGCAAGCGATAAGGAAATTCCCGCTGCACTTTACCAAATGGCAATTGATGCGCCCACGCTGCCCAAACGGCCGAAATATTCCGACCCTTTCCGGGGCCAGGGCACCGTCACCCACCCCACCCACTTGGGTGTCCTTTTCCCTCCGGGAATCCCCTCCCCGCCGCGCCAATTGCCAATTCCCAGGGGCGGGCGGGGACCATCGCCCATCCCTACCTCACCATCCGCCACCAGCCGCTGCTCTGCTGCCCTTTCCTTTCCCCCCGCCCCCCGCCGCTGCCGCGCCCCTAATAATTAGCCTAGCCCTGCCTAGCAGCACCGGCAAGTGAACAGAGCCACGCTTGGATGGAGGGAGTAATTTTTATCTACCGGACAGGATAGGATAGGCCACCTGCTAATTTATTGAGGCAGTAACTATTCTAGCTACCGGATGTACCAGTAGGCCGCTATTTTTCTTAAAGACTCGCTGACCGTACTAGCCGTTGAGCACCCAAGCAAGTCGATGTGATGGCGATCGGTCGCGCGCGTGCTGCCTGCCAGAAAATTAAAGACGGCTCCCGTTCAGGTCCCGGCATCGTCCTTCTCGGTCCGTGGTCTCCTCGACCACACCACATGCCACTGCGGCCCGCAGCGGCAACAACCGTGATTTTTTAGCCTAGTGGGAATCGGATCCGGTGCGCCATTTTGTAGGTGGAGATGGTTTCCGCCATGCATCTCTCCAAAGTGAGATGCCTAAACGGAGGTGAGACAACGTGCGCGATGAGGTCCTCGGGTCCCCGCACCGAAAGGTAGGTGAAGAGATCCTCCCAAAGCTCACGGTGCTCGTGACGGAGTCGAACAACGGCCTCTGAGCCATCTCTTGTATAGCCATCTCCACCGAGATACCTAAGCTTGGAAGTCGTACATCTCCACTCCAACCACCATCCTTGCCTTAAGGTGGAGAGTCGCCATGTAATCCACCAAGCCGACTCCATGACCAAGGGCATAAAGCGCATACTCGGGTTGAATGGTGTAGTGCGCCCGCCTCAACATCTCGTTGAGGAGCGCCGGGAATCCAATCATCTCCGAAGCGCGAGTCGCCATGATCAACTTGGGGGCCATCTAATCATAAAGACAAGAGAAGTTAAGAACATTTAAATAACAAGTGAAGCAATAGAGGAGACAATAGCTCTAAGATCAAGGGATAAAGTTAGCAATTAATCCTTAGGTTCAAATTTTTACAAAAATAAATATTAATGCAAGTGCTCAATTTTTATTTCGCTCTCAACCTGTTAAGCAAAATTTTAGGTTCACATTATGGAACCTCGGCTCTGATACCCGTTGTGAGAACTACCCAATTTAACATCATTTTAAGCGAACCGCCGGTCATTATCATTAAGATGAGAGCTAACACACGCTCGCGCTAAGAGCGTGCCACGTGTTAACCCACATCTAAATTATAAATGACCAACTCGTCATTCGCCAAAAATAAGGTCAAATCCAGTAGTCCCGGTATGTGCTCCACCGTATGCTCAAGATCATACCTATACACATACCGTCACAATCTCATATATCACCAATGGACCACAAAGAGCAAATTTTAAGCAATAAAAGTTACGCTAAACATTACATGGCCACCCACGTGAATGCCATCTCCCCTGTGAAGGCCACAGGGCAAGCGATAAGGAAATTCCCGCTGCACTTTACCAAATGGCAATTGATGCGCCCACGCTGCCCAAACGGCCGAAATATTCCGACCCTTTCCGGGGCCAGGGCACCGTCACCCACCCCACCCACTTGGGTGTCCTTTTCCCTCCGGGAATCCCCTCCCCGCTGCGCCAATTGCCAATTCCTAGGGGCGAGCGGGGACCATCGCCCATCCCCACCTCACCATCCGCCACCAGCCGCTGCTCTGCTGCCCTTTCCTTTCCCCCCGCCCCCCGCCGCTGCCGCGCCCCTAATAATTAGCCTAGCCCTGCCTAGCAGCACCGGCAAGTGAACAGAGCCACACTTGGATGGAGGGAGTAATTTTTATCTACCGGACAGGATAGGATAGGCCACCTGCTAATTTATTGAGGTAGTACCTATTCTAGCTACCGGATGTACCAGTAGGCCACTATTTTTCTTAAAGACTCGCTGACCGTACTAGCCGTTGAGCACCCAAGCAAGTCGATGCGATGGCGACCGGTCGCGCGCATGCTTCCTGCTAGAAAATTAAAGACGGCTCCCGTTCAGGTCCTGGCATCGTCCTTCTCGGTCCGTGGTCTCCTCGACCACACCACATGCCACTGCAGCCCGCAGCGGCAACAACCGTGATTTTTTAGCCTAGTGGGAATCGGATCCGGTGCGCCATTTTGTAGGTGGAGATGGTTTCCGCCATGCATCTCTCCAAAGTGAGATGCCTAAATGGAGGCGAGACAACGTGCGCGATGAGGTCCTCGGGTCCCCGCACCGAAAGGTAGGTGAAGAGATCCTCCCAAAGCTCACGGTGCTCGTGACGGAGTCGAACGACGGCCTCTGAGCCATCTCTTGTATAGCCATCTCCACCAAGATACCTAAGCTTGGAAGTCGTACATCTCCACTCCAACCACCATCCTTGCCTTAAGGTGGAGAGTCGCCATATAATCCACCAAGCCGACTCCATGACCAAGGGCATAAAGCGCATACTCGGGTTGAATGGTGTAGTGCGCCCGCCTCAACATCTCGTTGAGGAGTGCCGGGAATCCAATCATCTCCGAAGTGCGAGTCGCCATGATCAACTTGGGGGCCATCTAATCATAAAGACAAGAGAAGTTAAGAACATTTAAATAACAAGTGAAGCAATAGAGGAGACAATAGCTCTAAGATCAAGGGATAAAGTTAGCAATTAATTCTTAGGTTCAAATTTTTACAAAAATAAATATTAATGCAAGTGCTCAATTTTTATTTCACTCTCAACCTGTTAAGCAAAATTTTAGGTTCACTTTATCGAACCTCGGCTCTGATACCCGTTGTGAGAACTGCCCAATTTAACATCATTTTAAGCGAACCGCCGGTCATTATCATTAAGATGAGAGCTAACACGCGCTCGCGCTAAGAGCGTGCCACGTGTTAACCCACATCTAAATTATAAATGACCAACTCGTCATTCGCCAAAAATAAAGTCAAATCCTGTAGTCCCGGTATGTGCTCCACCGTATGCCCAAGATCATGCCTATACACATACCGTCACAATCTCATATATCACCAATGAACCACAAAGAGCAAATTTTAAGCAATAAAAGTTATGCTAAACATTACAAGTTCAACAAGGGATAGATTCAAATCCAAAATTAAGTTCAACAACAACATACAAGCCTCGGGCTCACTACTTAATATTAGTAAGGGATATAGTTTATCAAATTAAAAGTTGAACATGTCATCCCAAAATAACGAGTTTGCAGCAGATAACTAGTTAACGATAAATTGATGGGGTCTTGCTCAAGGACACCATCTAGGCCGCATTGACCTACTCCTCACCTGCACCGGGGTTGGCGATATAGAAGTGGCTAAACACAACCTCCGGATCACCTGCAACTTAGTTAACAAAGCAATATGAGTACAAAGGTATTCGCAAGACTTACGCAAATTAATTAATAATCAAGAATTATGCAAATGAGGGCTCACAAATAAGGCTTTAGGGTTAAGTACTTTGCATAAGCATGAGCTTCCTAATCCAACCCTAGGTTCCTAACATTTTAATTATCTTGCCCAATCCATCTCAAGTTTTAGTTAATTGAATTACAAAACAATTAAGTACCATGAGGTGACATGTACCACATCCGAACAAAAACGATACGTCTACGAAGAATTCATTGGATATTGAGCTTGCTCATAACCGAGAGCGCGACAATTTGAATTGATTAATTAACCTTGCAAGGGTGTACTTCTTTACCCACACGACACAAGAACCATGCAACTCACTCAACCGATCACGTTGAGCAGGGGGGTACTCGCATCAACCTTTCCCGACAAGTCTCAACCGTTGAACATCGTGCCTAACTTGCGCGGAGAGTTACCTAGATTCACCGAGGACACCCCTAAGCCTCGCTACAAAGCCCGATGGCCACGCATCTAGGACTGTGCATCAAAGATTAATACTTAGAAGGTAATCAGCTCATCCATACCATAATTGGATATGTGGTAGTACGATTACATGCTCAAACCGAGGTCATCCACGGACGGTACTTAATCGATTCAAGCGGACTATGCCTACGAGACTCCATTCTCGAGGTCCTACCTTCCGCCCAAACCACGAAACCATTTCTTTTCCAACTAGACCCATACAAACTTTCAACATCCCAACCCGGACAATCGCGAGCAAGATAAAAAGGTGTGTATATTGCAAGCGATCCCATTCTCAACAATTCTTGTCAAGTTACGGATTAATTCTAAGCATGGCTAAGCATTTATCAAGTGATCTGTTATTAACCCTAAGTGTCAAGACATGGGTATATAAAAACAAGGGAGGTCGAGGTAAAAAATAGGACCGACGATGCACTAGATAATATTTAGCATAACATATATATACCCGAGTGAGATAACTAAATCCAAATCAAATTAAATGGGTCAAGGAATTATGCTTAGCTGCTTGCCTTGGTTATCTTCCGGCTCGACAATAAAATCAACTCCGAGATCTCAACGGGTTCGTTCTCCGGCATCTCGGTCACTATAATGCATGAATGGAATGTATGCATTAGCATGATGTTGATGACATGAAAATGATATGATGAAATGAAGAATGAGCATCATGTTTAACACGGAAGCATGCGAACACTAAATAAAGGGCTCACCGATTACGTTCTCAAAATATAAGAATCAAAACGAAGATTGCTCAAAACAACACGTATAGAAAGCATAAATCAAGGTTTAGTGTTTGCATACAGAAGACATCATAAAGAACTCAAGAGAGTTGGATTAGCAATAAAATTATTTCATTAGAATAATTTATGAATTCCACAATTTTCAGCTACTTTAAACAAGTTAAATCTCAAAAGACAAGTTAAACATTTTCATAAATTCTCAGGAAATTATCAGGGAAACTAGACATGGAGACAAAGCTAACAGAAGTGGTTTGGACATTTTATCACCTTTTAAGCAAAAGTTATAATTTATACAAGCTTGCAGGCAACAATTCATTTGACACTCCAAAATCTTATTAATCAGCATAAAATCATTTTACCATAGATATAAAATTTCACCATGATTCCACTAGGATTTAATTTGACATTTTAGGAGCATTCTAACAATTATCAAGTACTTCATTCACTTTGGCAAAAATAATTCACAACTAAGTGTACAGGATATTAACATGCATAATAACAATTTTTCTAAGTAGAGTTATCACCTAGGGATCAAACAAATCAAGTTTCACAATTTTTGGAGGTCTACTCAATTTACTATGCAATTTACCAGTTTGCAGCATAATTAAACAAAAGAAAACACGTGGGCCATCGGGATCTGGCGCTCCCAGGCGCCGACAGGTGGGCCCAGGAGGTTAGACCGGGCCGAGCGGAGTCAAGGCCGGCTGTGGGCCTTGACTCGCCATGGGGGCGCGCTAGAGTGCGCCCACGACGCGGCTCGCGCGCGCGGGCGACATGACGTCTCAGCGGGGTGGCGAAGGAGGCTCGGCCACAAGCGTGAACGGGTGGAAACGGGGCGCGCAGGAGGGGCTCGGCGCGTCGGGGGTGCTCACCCGCGGCACGGACGGGCGGCGCAAGGCGGCGGGTGGCGGCGCGGTGGAGAGCGGCGGCGGCGGATGGGGGCGCGCGTTGGGGAGCGGCTGCGAGCGAGGAGGGAGGTGGCGGAGGGCCGGGGCTGAGCGAGGAGGAGGAGGGGGTGCTGCGCGCGGAATCGAGTGGAGGTGCGCCAGCGACGGTGAATCACGGCAAGCGGCGGGAGGAGGAAGATGCGGCACAGCTCGGGCAGGGTTAGGGTTTCGCGGAGGGAAGGGAAATGTGCCCGAGGGAGAGAGAGAAGGGGAGGAAGAGAGCGCGGGCGCCGGGGTGGCGTCGCCCCGCGGCCATGCTGGACCAGCCAGCGGCCGATGGCGTGGCAACGCCGCCGCGGCTGGCCAACCGGCGTGGCCGGGCCGCGTCACAGGGGGAGAGAGAGGGGGCTGACGGGTGGGCCCGGGTGAGTAAGGAATAAAGAAAATTGACAATTCAACTTCTAAATTCAAAATCATGTACTTACCGAGCTCCAAAAATCATCAAAAATTTACTGGTGCAAGATTAAATCACCAAGAACTAGTGCAACAACAAACACTCATAAAGCTATTGAGAAGTGCTCACAAAAATTTGAGAAAAACTGCAGTTTTCAATTTTTCCAAGACTTTTATGGCTCGGGTTAAACATCCAAAAATTCTCAAAAAAATTCAAAATTCATCATTTGAAATCTAGTATTTGAGTAAAATTTTTGGGGTATAGTTACTTAACAAAATTTGAACTTTGTTTACAATCTTCTTCTTAAACATAGCTAAAAATTCAATTATCTCAAACAATCATATGCACATGATGCTTCATTATGCTTGAATG